>NC_136671.1:11300585-11900585 GCF_903797595.1 Erithacus rubecula
TTACAATAGGAGGCAGGTGGAAATTGTAAACTCAGGACACTAGTCATTGTAACTAAAAACCTTGAAAAAATGTTGAGATAGTATTTAAGAACAAAATTTCTAACACTTGAGTTCTTGAAAATGCTGGAACACTCAAAATATATATTAAAATAAGTCTGCAAAAATAGCATTGTAAACTTAAAGTTCTTAAGGATAATAGTTTAATTTTGTAGGTTTGATATAGAAAAAAACCCAGAAACTTCACTCTTCTACGAGAGTTGTGTGGCAACAAATTGATGATATTGTTTGGCACAAAGTTTGTAAAACTACAAGTGTAATGTCAGAGCAGGCACACAAAATCTTTAAAGATGTAAGTTCAAACAGCAATTTTGGTTTAGAATCAAATAAACTCCATAAAAAGGATACAACTCCATCAAAGTCTTCACCACACCAGTGAAGGAGCTGCTTTAATCGGGTTTTGTATTTACCACCAGACTGACTCTCCCCAATAAGAGAGGAATAAGTAGCAAAGATGACACCTTTCTTCACACTTCCATTATGTTTGGAGGAAATCTTCCCATACTTGAACTGCAATAAATAGAAATTACAGAAATTAATCGAGAGAGACCCCCTCCTCAATCTCTCCTATCAGATGATTAAGGGATGCTGGTGGTCTTAACCCTAAAGGTGTGAACACTTGGAGCCACCCAAATCCTCACATCATGATCAGGGCACAGGTGATGGCAGCATGGTTAAGGGGTTATACAACACCTTACTTAAAGGAAGACTAAATCTGAGGATTCAAAAGCTTAGCAGCCACATTCCTTAGCTACATGTTTTCCTTAGTTTAAATACAATTGAGATTTTAGCTTCAATGTATCCCTTTAAGAACCAATATCTCAAATGGGATTTACAGTTGCTACCATAAATGATGATTTCTAAATCCTTATTTTAAAAATTAAGAATTCACAAAGTAAAAATATCAACTTAAACCAAATTTTAAGTTCAGTGAATTCAACCAGTAATTGCAACTTTACAATTTAAGCAGCTAATCCAGAGCAGAGGCAGTGTCTCCAAAAATAACCGCACACACCACTGCTGATTTAATAAATTATTGAGAAAGTCTATTATTCAAGTATTACACATAAAATGCATTACTTATAAAATGTGCACTGAGAGATGGAAAGGAAAAAATTCAAATGCTACAAAGCCTTAAAAAATGTAAAGAATATTTCAACTTCCAGAAAATATTCTACTAAGAGTGTCAGTAGTGGCTTGAAGTGTAATCAAAAAAAAAAAAAAAAAAAAGCACACATGCTGACTTAATCCTACAAGGGGCCTATTTACATGATTAACTTAAAGCTCTGTGTGGTTCTTTGTAAGATTTAGGCCTGTCAAACAAGACCTAGACAGCAAATTTATTGAAATTAGTACATCTTGCTCTCAAACCAGCCAACATGCACAACTCGTCACACAAGCGTACCTAAAGGTTTGCCTCAACTGTACATAGTAAAAAGTTTCCACACCTTGTTTAATGAATGCACCAATATGTTTTTTGCTCCAATATCTCTCAAATCTCTTTCAGCATCGTATTTCAGATCATTTGACACGCTGAACCTGAGGATACAAAACAGAGCACATTCTATAAGTTACAGCAGGTCCAAAGGCAGTTAAAACATTTGTCAGAAGACAGATGACCCTGAATTTAAGTCATAGAGTCACTGGAGTGTCTGCTCTAACAAATCCTGACACACTTACCAGACTGCTCTTTTTCTGCCTAACAAGTAATTTTCATAGATTATTCCAGCTATGGTCCTTCCTTTTCCTACACCAGCACCATCACCTATCAAGAATCCAGCTCTGTCTCCATTGGGCAGGAATGTTTCATGTTGCTGTAGGAGAAAGAACAAAAAACTTGTACCCATTCTCCAGAACACATCACAGGGGATTGTCAGAAAAGAGCAAACATAAGAAACATCCTATTGGAGGAGACCAGTGGTCCAAGCAAACTCCTGGAAGCAGGAAGAGGGGATTTTATCTAGGGAGAGCACAGCACTCTAACTGTATTGCATGATCCATTCTCCCTTTTCTTCCTCCAGTACCCAGAAGGGTTCTAAATATCTGTCCAGTATTTTGTGCCTTTTCCTAACCCACTAACAGGTACCTGTACAGCCTTTTGGGGCAGCAAGATCCAGACATCCACAGTATTCTGAATTTATCCATTTTAAACCAATCTCCTATCAGTGTCACCAAGCTCTGCTTTGTTCTTGGTTTTCTGTGATAATCACTCACTTCTTGATTATCTTAACCCTGATTTCACTCCCTTTCCTTTCTCTCCTCTCCAGCCCTAGGTGTCCCAGTTGTGTCAGTCTCTTCCCATGAGGCAACTTATCCCTCCTGTGACCATTTTAGTTGTGCTCTAACTCCACTGCTGCACACTCATCTGGGGTGGGCACACTGAAGTTAAACCAACAGCAAAATAACACCCAGTCCTCTTCTCTATTCCCTTCCCAAGGATGCCACACAGGGCTGGCTTTCTCTGCCTGCTGCTACTGCAGCCATTAAATTATTTCAGAGAAATAAAAATGACTAACACATTCTAAGACAGTTAAGAGATCAGCACTGTGGAAGTGGTTTAGAGGAAGTTTTCCTAGGTGTATTACCTCACATTTATCTGAGCTGAAGCTCACCTGCCATCTTCTAATGCAACTCAAACCTTTAAGCTCTTATTATTTTATCTCCTTGTAAAACTGACATAGCTGCACTTGTCAGATTGCAGTTTTTCTTCTTAAATTCTCTGTTAGCTTTTAAGCTGTGCTGATGTCTGGCATACCTGGGCTGCATAAGTGATTGCTTCCAGCTGCAAAGCTGACAACCAGCCACTGTCAATTGTTTCCTCTGATATTGATGTCTGGTACCACACATCAGGAGGAGTCACACTGGATAAGGAGCTGGTTTCCACTACTGGGTCAGGATGACGTAGACCAATTTTTACTGGTGGAGAAAGAAGGGGAAGGAATACAGAAAATGAAAACAAAATACAAAGTTCTGTTGCTGCAGCACAAGTTATTGTATTTACCCAAACAACTTAAAATTGTGATTGTAAAAGCTGAACTCAACAAGCATGTTTCATTGCAACAATCTGCCAAGTGTTAAACTGCATTGCATATAAAGAAACACATTAATCTGAATTTGTAACTGCAATCTTAACCTTCTCTTCTCACCACCTTCTCACAATTTTTATGAGATTAGATAAAATTTACTTTAGAGAAAATTGTGTACTTGACTTGTTTGAGAAAAAACAAAATCAGCCTGAACCTTGTCTTCCCAAAAAGGCCAGAAGCAGCCTCAGGATGCTAGAATCACAAAAGCAACATTCTTTTCACTATTTATATAATGCCATTTTTGAGCAGAATGAGAGAAGAAAAGATTTAGAACAGACATGGTCTAATTGCTGACAGATCTCAAAGGCAGCAATAAAAATTAACCATTTAGCTCTCAAACTCCCTGCAAAATTTTTGCCTTGCTTTTACAGCAGGTCACTGTATTTAGCAAACAAGGTAACAGCTTGTTGTCAATGGGAACAACAAAGAAAAGAGAAAAAAGGGGAGATGGCAATTAACAGCAGTAAAAGATTCACTCAAAACACAACCAATAGCCAGTTCTAAATAGTCAGCAAGGAACAATGCAGGAAGAATGTATTTAAGAGTGATTTCACACCAAAAGACTCAAACTAGATTCCTAAGTGTAGCAGTGAGCACTGAATTCCTTTATAAAATTTCCTCTAAGGCACAAGGCATCTTAACAGAGGTAAAAAAAAGGCTGATTTTGGTTCATTAGTCATATCTATGATATATATATCACAAATACTCATATATATCTCACAAATACTGCTCAGTGATACAATGAAGAATTCCTCTTCTATTTAAAAATCCACTTATCTAGTGCACATCTAAGCACTAGAGAAGATAAATTTCCTAGAAAAACCCACAACATATTCAGGTCCTGTTAACTTCAGACAGGATCTATTTTCTGTGTTAGTAATTACACAAGAGTAAATAAATTAACTCTCAAAGCATTCAGCCTTTTGATGTAACAGAAGATCAGGTCATACATTTTATTGGCATATATTCAGCATAGGTCTCTGCATGGCCCATTTCTTCCTCATCTTCTTCCTCAGGTTCCTCCTCTTCTTTTACTGCTGGCACTTTCTAGAATAGATAAATACCTGTGTTAGTCAAACAGAACATTGTTAATATTCCATCTCCTGGAAATTAACATGAGAAAGGAAATGAGGACAAACTTGCACTTCAGTTTTTTAACACATGTAGAGGACAAACCAGTGAATCACTGAGGAAACTAATGTAGATTTCTTACACTCTGAACAACCCTGTAAAGACACAAAATCATGGAATTTCCTCTTCATTGCAAGGAGATCAAATACTCCAAACTCACATAAGCAGAATTAAAAATAAATTACTCTTACAGTATATTAAAACCAGACTATGACTTAAAACATGAGAGCTCAAATGTTCAAGTACTCCCTTGGAGTCTCCTGCAGTTCCACATTCATGACACCATTTCACAACTTTATAGTTACATAGTTCAGTCCAATATTCTCTGAAACCTGAGAGTTACCCATTTACAGTGACCCCAACCAATAGAAATATTGATATATTTGTAAAGCACTTAACAGATGAAAAATCAAACCTCTTCCACAACTACTAATGTTTGATACAAATAAAGTGATCTGAAAAACACCTTCTGTATGGCAGTCACTGAGGAGCACAGCTCTTCCCAAACACCAGCCTCAGTGGAGCCATCACTGAAGATGCCAAACTCAAATGTTTACAGCACCAGAATGGAATTTTATTACATTTAGAACATTGAATGATACTCAATTTATACCTTCAATTCAATTGCCCAGAAAAAAAGCCATGCTAGGGGAAGTCTCTCAGTTTCCTCATTGCTAGTGATTTGAGAAGAAAATGTTTTAACCCACAGGAAATGCTATGCTTATCACCTTTAATCAGAGCCACACCCTTCTTGGCCCACACCAGTTTCTGCTAAGGACAGTAATTTCTTGAAATTGTCATTTACTATCTAAGCCTGCTCAGCACAGCTGTTAACTTCACTCATCTAACCAAGTTTCATCTTGTGGAGCAACTGACCTTTGGAACAAACAGATGCACTTGACACTTCCACCACACACAAGACAAGTATGAGTAACTCCTGAAACTGGTCACAACTGTTCATGGCCAGCAACACACTGGTTTGGCAAATGAGTAATTTGTGCCACTTACCACAGTAGGAGAAAAACTTCTCATTTTAATGTCATTTATCCATATTCTTGCTACCTCTTTTGTGGAAGCCTCCTTCTTCACTGCACCATTGCTTAGGTCAGCTGCAAAAGAAAAACTGTGCTTTACAGAATTCCCTCCAAACATCAACTCAGATTAACATGCTGCTCTATTAATAATCTGGAAGAAGTTTAAAGTATCCAGGAGCACAGTGATGCTTCAAGAACACAAATGTGTAACAGGATCCTTTACAAAGGCCATTTACTAACCTTCCTGTCTTTAGTCACATTTGCAAGAAATAGGAACAGGGCTCAATACACAACTAAAATAATTTGCATAAGGATGGATGCAAAATGCTGAAAGCAGCTGTCAAACTTCCATCATACCATGCATGTAATAAACTTAGCATAATTGCCCCTAAAAACAATTAGGGCACTTGCATAAATAAATGTTTTCCTCAAAGACATTGCATAATTTAACTTCTTAATATTTTCCCATCAAGAACTCCTGCTGCCTGAATTATATGAAAAGATCATTTTCCTTTCAAGAGCTTCTCTTTTCTACAAGTATGTCTTTTTTTTTAATAAACGAGGAAAGATCCAGAGACACAGGAACACAAATAAGATTGGGAATGCAGTTCTAGAAGTTACAGATCTCTTTTTCTCTTTATACAGAAGCTACAGATTCAACTGTGCCACTCTAACAGTTACTGTGTGTTGATGTCACCTGTTCTGTGCTTCTCTGAGTTTTCACTTGGTTTAATAGGACTGACTTATCCATTTCTGCTTCCTCCCCTTCTCCTCACCTCCTTTACTCCCTGCCCCAGCTTCAGTTCATGTCCCAACTTGGGTTTTGGCAGCCACTCCCTAAGAGAAAGCAATGACACAAGGAGGGACATTCTGCTTTTTGTTTCAGTCCTAACAGACAGCTCCTGCACTGCACTCTCCCTGCATACAGAAAAATAGGTTATGCCAACCACACCTATAAAATCAGCAAAGCTTGTTTCAGAGACAATGAAAATCACAGAAATCCTGTGCCTGTGTATCTTTCAGAAAGAAGCAGGAAGAAAGATATTTTCAAACTGAACTAGTCTGATCTTAATCTCATGCTAAAATCAGAACAACTTGAAAGAGTTAAAGTTTCACACGCATACAGCTTTTTCTTTATACAAGTCGACCATATTAGAAATAACATACAAGAAAGCATTATGGAAGGAATCACAAAAATTAAGATTTGGAGTGTGGTAATAGAGCATTTGTGGCATTTAACTTACTGCAACATTTCAGAAGTAACATGAAAATAAAGAGCAAGTTTTTAGGACTTAATTTCTTAAGCAAAAGATCTGATGCCTGCAATGAAACAAAGGGACAGATTTGCCTTTTGCAGGAGACACTTCACACAAACACCTTAGGTGCTACAAATCTAGTTTGGAAGGTGCTAAATAGAAAAAAGTACTAGTTTAATGTACACAAGTCTAGTGTGTACTAGTCCAAGTACACATTAGAACAGGAACTGGTGGAGACTTCAGTAACACACTTAATAGACTTCAGTAATAGTCACAAATTAATTTTACCAATTTTCCAGCTGCAATCTGTCCTTTGCCTCATTCCATACAATAAATCAAGAGTTTAATTTTTTGACTGTTACTTCATACTACTTCACCCTGAGTTCTAACACGACTACAGCTAGAATGAAATTTATCAGGTTTCCTGAACCACTTCATTTTACCATGATACTATACCAATCAATAAAAATCCACCATGTGCAAAGATCATTATTTTGCTATTTGTCTAAAATACTGTCATTACAAAGAAAAAAAAAAAAACTCACTTGCTGCTGTCGCTACCGGTTGGGCAATATTAGGAGGTGGCTTCAATTTCATGAGTTCATTAAGACTATTGTTCTTGAGCAGATCTTTCAGCTGAATCTGGTCCTTGGAAGGTGCAGTGGTCAGGGCATTACGAACTGCTGGTGCTGCCACTGAGGGTCGGGTGGTTGTGCTGGTCTGGATGATCTTTGCTACAGTGATCGTCTGCCTCGAGGTCGTGACAGGCGTCGTTTTTGTCACCACTATGGTTGTCCCCAGAGTTGGAAGCTGATTTATTTGATTCAGCACAAAGGTTGTGGTGGATGGTGGTTGCTAGCAATAAAGAAGCAGGGAAATTTTCAGATAATAGTCAACAAGAAAGAGAAAACTTTATCAGACTTCATTTAGCACACCAGTTTTTAGAAGACACTCGTAGTAAGAAATGTTGTCAAATAACATGCTGAAGATGCCAGAGTAATTATCTTGTGCTGCAACAGTCTGAGCAAGAGGTATCTCTCAATACACTGCACATATTTCAGAAGATCTTTTTAGATTTTAAGGTAAGGAAAAGGAAATAAAACAAAATTCATCCCCCAGATACAAGATACAACCACTACAGTTTCCCCCACGTCTGATAAAGTCAGTCCAACACACTGCAAGACAGACCCAGCACTGGCCAAGGCTCAGCCTGTCAGAGTCACTGGCACTGCCTGTGAGAAGGTATTTGTTTAATAACAGGCAAAAGCTGTTACACAATCAGCAGCTGGGACAGAGGAGTAAGAGTATGGGAGAAAACCCTGCAGACACCAAGGTTAGTGAAGGCAAGGGAGAAGGTGTCCCAGGTGCTGGAGCAGAGACTCCCCCTGCAGTCCTTGGAGAAACATGGATGCCAAGAGTGAAGTTGAGTCCAGGACAAAGGAAGGAATGGGGAGAAGGTATTTTTAGATTTGTTCTTATTTCTCATTTTCCTTCTCCATTGTTAACTGGCAATGAATTAATTTCCTCGAGTTGAGTCTGGTTTGCCCATGACAAATTGCTGATCTCCCTGTCCTTACCTCAACCCACGAGCCTTTCAGCATCATTTTTCAGCTTTTGTGCAATTGAGGTGGAGTGATAAAGCAGCTTAGTGGGCACCTGGTGCCCAGCCCAAGTCAACCCCCTCCCATCTAAACACTGGAGCACCAGTTCTCACCCGGACATTTAATAAGGCTGGAGTAGACACAGTCTCAGGTTCTTGTTTCACAGCAGCTGCAGCCTCAGTCTCCAGGCCCAGCTCTAATGCACTAAGTGGTACTGACTGCAGAGGGAAGAAAGCAAACAAGTCAGCAGGAATAAAACCTTAGGGCTTTTGTTCTCAGTCTGTGCCTCAAGTGGCTACACTCTGCCAGAGTGAAGGCCATCGTGGAGCTTAAACATGGCATTTTTCATTACATTTGTTATACATTTCATTGGAGAGCAGCTAGTCCCCAATGACATGAGAGCTCTCCATGGATACCTGACATTCTGTCCCCATGTCATGAAGTCCCCATGTGCAGAATTAAGCATATTTCTGTTTGTACTGACCTCAAGTGTTGCAGATTGCTTTTTTGTATAGAAGTTTAAAATTAATTCACAAGTCATTTTCCAATCTCACTACTACGAAGCAAGAAACTTAAAATTCCACATGCTTCAGCCCTTTACTATGGACCTCACCCCCTTTAACTCCCCCATCACAGCAAACCCAAGCTCTATCAAACTCCTATGTTCTTGTTTTAACCTGCTGAACAGCTGGAGTTGGTGCTGGATTTGCAAGAACCACATCTGGAGAGTCAATATCAAAGAGATCATTTGGACTGATTCCACTCTCACTCAAAGCAGCAAGCAACAGATCTTGTCCTGGCTCCACCATCTCTGAAAGAAAAAAAGAAATTAAACTGTAAATATAAGTACATTTAATTCTGACTTTTTTCCCCCCCACACAACTCCATTTCCTGGATTTAAGGGCATTGACAGTGCAGTCTCTTGTACACACAGTTTCACTTTCTAGATTTGCTCTGGTGCTTTTGTTAACTTGTAGACTTTTCAACATACCCACATTTAAAAGAAAGTAGAATTAAACAGTTTACTACACAAAATGCTATCACATGTCCATAAATTTAAGACACCATTTCTAGTCTTTAAGGCACCACATTTTCAAGCATTACAAGGAATTCCAAGAGCAGAAATGGTGAGACCATGTTATGCTAACAATCTGTCTTTGTCAGTGAAACAACTACACTAGGGAAGCACAATTAAAACTCATTTACTTTATCTTGTAACAAGTTAGTGATAAAGAACTTACAAGGAAAACTTTAATTTTTTGCTTGCCCTTACTTTCATTCACTGGAGAAATTTTGTTTTGCATAGTGGAGAGAACAAACGTGCCACTATTATAGTATGTAACTGCTTATTAAATAGGACACTAACATCAGGTCACAGACTCCTTTATGTGTAGGACAAGCAAAACTAATTTCAAAAAGCTATTCTAGACAGCATAAAAACTTATTAAAAAGCCAAATACTCCATATTTAAAGATGAAGAGAGAAGATAACACATTTCACTTGCTTAAGAAGGAAACCCATCTGCCCCAGTATTAAGATAAAAACTAAATGATTTCACAGAACTTTAACTGTTGCTTATACAGTCTAAAATGCACCTCAAGCAGATCTGAATTTCACTTACCCTCCACACCCCTTAAACACCCACTGGGAACAAAACATTGAAAGCCAATGAAACCAAATACCTACTCTAAAGCAGGTAAGAGAACAGAATTATTTGCTGGTATTTTAGATGTTCATTCACAAGACTCCAAAACAGCATTCCCTTGCTTATCCCTTCTACATGCACAGCTAAGCCAAATCCAGCTGGCTGGTCACACATATTCCTCAGCACATTTAGCAGAACAGGTAATTCTTGTAATAAGCTAAGCCTCAGGCACTCAGTTCTTACTCTTCCCAGTTTTAGTCTGTGTAATAGCAGGGAAAAACCTTTTGGTTGTGGATTCATACTGAGATGGTGGCACCACAAGTGCAAAGGGGAGATAAATTCGAAGACATCAAAGACTTAAAGATGCTCTGAACAATATCAAAGCAACAAACAATTGGTGGGATTGCTACTGACCACACACAGCCTCATCAAACTTGTCAGAACCAGATTCTTCTGTCTTAAAGGCATTTGAGGCAAGCAAAAAAATTGGCAGAATGGCCTGGTTTGCTGCTATAAGGTACAGACAATATTATCAAGTATTAAGTCATCTAGCAGATTTAATTGATGTGGCAGCACCATGAAAGGATGTCACCACCCCTGTCTCCCAGAATTCTGAATGGGCCAACAAAAGTGGTAAAAAGTGACTTTCAGTTTCACCTTTCATTCCAGAAAGATTGTGCTTCCTCTCTCAATAAAGGGGACTATATGTATATATACACATATTAATTAGGCAGGACAAATACTTAATTTTCATCAGACTAAAGTCTTAGCAGTGACCATCCCATTTAAGTTTAGAAGCTTGCAGCATTATTTACTAACTAGAACCAGGTGAGGGGAGGAAGGATTAAGTCTGCAGATGAAGTTTTTTGCTTATCAGTACTTTTGGTGTTCAGAACTTGAGAGTAGCTACTGAATTTCTCTACAGAAGGGGAATGAACACCATCAAAACCTCTCCAAACCACTTTAAATTCAGTATTCACAATATCCATTTGGGAAAGAGGCACAAGCACCACCTTTGCTCAAAGGGCAAATAAACTAAAATGTCTAAATGTACAACAGAAAAAAACATCAGTTAAGTCATTCTTTATCTTTATGGAGCTGTGATCACCCCACTGCTAAACAAAGGTAAGACTAAAACTTGGTAGAGAGTTAAGGGACTGCACTGAATAAAGGCACAAAAAGGCAGAGAAAGGCTTTCAATTAGGAGAACTAAGCTCTCACAATATAGGAAAGGCTTTCTATGAAGTTGAGACTCAAAGCAAAACCAAAGTTAAAAGAAAAACCCACAGCAACACCACAAAAACACATCTTCCCCAGACCACCCTACAATGGTGTCACAACTCATCACATCTGTTTCAAGCCCAGTTTAACACATCCACAATGCCACTGACCTTGACATGTTTAACCTTTAAAAATATGATGGCTGATATCTTAAAAGTTTGAGTTCAGGAAAAAAAAACAAACAACAATTCATAGATTCATAGCAGTAATGCTTTAAACTTTTCAAAGTTTTCAGTAGATTACTGATGATAGACAATAGAAAAACAAATCCTTCAATTTCAGAGTAAATATCTCCAGTTTAGAAGCATCCCTTTCTAGTGTAACTGTTTTAATGTAAGAAATCTCCCAGCTGCACCTCTCTCCTCATAACCCAAATTTTAAGTCTTAAAAATTCATATTTGCTCACAACCCAGCAAAAGGTTCAGTAACACAACAGCAATTGTCTGTCTGTCAATTTGGACAATGAAAGTTTGACTAGTTTCACTTATTTTGTTTCTGTACAGTAGAAACAAAGCTGCATTGTTTGAAACAAAAGGAATTCTGAACTTCTAGAATTTTTACACTAGAAGTCACTGAATACTTCACATCAATTTTAGGCTTTGTGCAACTTCCAAGCACCAATGCTACCCACCCTCCTCATTTTAATTTAGCAAGGAAATTAAATGAGGAAGGAAAAAACACAGGAGAAGCTGCATTGTGATAACTTAAGTTTATTTTCTGTGGCACATGCTGGTTAAGTTTAAAACATTATCAGGCTGAACCAGCTCCATAATCTTGCAAGGTAGGAGGCTCCTCAGTTAACACAAGTGAAAGTGACTTTATCAAGTTCTGCAGCTCAGCCTTGACAATACTATATAAGGACCTGCTTGCCACATCTTCAAAATCTCCAAAAGAAAATACTTATTAAAAAGTTGTGAATATTACAAGCTGTTCCCTGAGCATTTCATCACTCAAAGAACTGTTTTGAGCATGTAGAATCTTGCAGATAAGACTGTCTATGTTTAGTGAGGTAGTCCAATGTCACTGAGCAAGAATCAGCCTATTAAATAAAAGAATGTATTTATAAAACTTCAACAGTAGAATATTTTAATTACTTTATTTGCATTAAGAAAAAGCAAACTGCTGCTATTTCAAGAAGGGCTATCAAAACACACCAAACATTTCTCTAAGGTGCTCTCCTGATGAAGAATATAGCTTAAAACTTTGATGAAGAGACAGTTTTGTGATCACTGCACATTATGTAAATAATTCCTGATTTAAAGATACAAAACCAGAATGCCATGTTTAATATCATGTCATGTATCCATGCCAACCTGGCTCTCTCTCTCTCCTTCCATTTTAGCTTTGGTACAAAGAAACAAAACAAAAAAAAAAAGAAAAAAAGATTCTAAAACACATGTCAAGCAACCTGCTCTGTTTCCCCTGAGAAAGATAATGGTAGAATCCCAAACAATGAAAAGCCTTTTGATTTCTAGGTCTGTGAGTTACACATTGCAACACTGCATGCCTGAAGTGCTTATTTTAAAACCATAATCAATTGCAGTATCATAAATTGGTCTAAACCAAACACCAAAATCAAGCAGGCACTGCTGTTCCCAAGCCCTTCACACACCTGGGCTCTGTGGTGCACCCAGCTCAGACCTGGCTGTTAGTGCTTGGCTGGGACACAAAAGCATTCAGCAACTTTTGTTCTTTTACTAAAAAGGTTTATCCCACTGCCTTTTTGAGGAATACCTGTCACCTGAACTGTACTGGAAGCCATTTATAACATCACACCAATATTGGAGTTGGAAAGACAAGGCAGCTTTGCCCTTCAAATTCTCTGCCTGTCTAAAGCAGGAGTTATTATTGACCTGAAAAATTCACATGTCCCTTTGCAGCCTCTCACAGCAGAGCTGTAAGGGCTGCTGAGCCCCATCCCACCCAACAGGATTCTCTGGATATCCACGTGGGTTCTGCTCATTTCACAGCTTTTGCCTCCAGAATGCAACCTGGGTAACAGTAAAAAAAAAAAAACCTCAACCAATTCAACCCCTCCTGGTCCTGTGCAAACCACCATCCAATCAAAGAGCAAAACCCTAATTAATGAACTCACTCATCCCTCCATGCCTTAACCTCAAGACTAGCAGTTAATTTTGCATTTACACGTACAAAGGCGTTCTCACAAAAATCATAAGTTCACTCCAATTCTGAAAAAAATCATTCCCATTTTCCCAAGGCTGGTTACCACTCAAACGTCAAAGCTTTCAAGGGCATGAGGGACACTTCAGGGCACTGTGGGGTTCAACTCTGCCTCAAGGCTTTTTAATGACTGTTCTACAAAATTTACAGTTGCCATGTTACACAGGCTGCAAATGTGAAATTCAGAAGTTTTGAAAATACTAAAATACTTAACAATGCAATAATTTGGCATGAAATCAGCTTTCAGACTAAAAGGCTGGAGATGGTAATTTGGCCACTAGCAAAAGTTTTTAAGATGTAAAAACTCAAAGAAATAAGAGCAGCATGTGAGCACCAGGATCCTTAGTTTTAGCCTGGGAGCCAGTTCCAGGTGTGTCTCAAAGCACCATTACTATATCCATGTCCTGCTTCAATGGTTTCTAGATTAGTTCTCAGCCAGTTTTGAAACCAAAGAAATAGTCTGGACAAAAAAGACAAACTGCCCACATTTTATTTCTAAATAACGTTAAGATTGCATACAAATATAAAATCTCATGGCTGTAAGACAGAGACAGAGCACCAATTCAAATGTCATGCTGTTACACAATTTCAATTATCGCTTTACAACATCAACTACAGATTTTCAATTTTGGAAGAGGGCAGCTTACAAAACATTAATGTAGGTTTTAAAATAATTTTAATCCAGACACAGCCTTGGTAGCCTAAAGTCAAATGGACTACCACTGAGTTAATTCCTAACTTTACACTGTGTCGTTTGATCACACTAATTTTTTTTATTTTACTTACTCTAGAGTTACCTGATGGATCAATTCAAGGTTTGGATTTTTTAAAGCCATTAACAAAATTTGACCAAACACGCAGAACCAGCCTACGAATATCTAAAAGAAAGTACAAGAGCTCTAATTTATACTCTCAAACACAGCGTGGAACCTGGTCAGCTAAAAATAATAAAGAAGCAACCTAAAAAAAGCAGAAGAAAAACCCAAAAGGCCTCTTCCCCATCAGACTGTAGGGGCATTTCTACGTTAAACTATTACTCACCCTAGCAACCTCTGTTTGAGGTGCGCTCGTTAAGAGTCCCTGGACTTTGAGGCCGTGTCTGCCGCCGCGGTTCAGCTCCCCGGGAGCAGCGGGGCCCCGGAGGGCTCGGCCGGGCGGGGAAAGCCCCGGGGGAGGCGAAGGGAGAGGCGGGGGGTCGGCGGCTCCTGCCCCGCCACCTTCCCACCAACACGTGTTCCCGACATAAACTTCCGGGTTGGGCCAGAATCGGCTGCGTAATCCTGTCCCATGCGCGACTTTTTGTTTCCAGATCTTCACCTCTTTAAAATCCCTTCAATAGCACCGCGATCCCGGGGAAGGGCGGCAGGGCTCCGTCTCACGGCGGCTTTCGCAGCCGCTCCGGCACCATAAATCAAACAGCCCCATCCCCCCCCGGCCGGTCTCTCCGTTTCAAACCTCAACAATCAGCAGCCGCGGAAAGAGCGCACAAAGGCGCGGGCCGGGCCGGGGGCTCTGCCCGCGCACGGATGCGGCGAGGGGGGGGGGGGCGGCCAAACCCATCGCCGCGCCCGCCCCCGATAGAGAAGCGCTCCCCCACGAGCGGGGGGCCCCGCCGCCCACCCCCGCACGCCCCCGGGCACCAAGTTTGCGGGACGAGCGGGGCTCCGCCGGGGCGGCGGCGGCGCCTCCCCCGCCCGCCGCGCCGCCCCCGGCCCACCGGGACCCCTGCGGGGGCGGCCGCGCAGCCTTCCGGGGCTGAGGCAGCGAGGGAGACGCGGAGCCGCTCCCAGCACAACGGGTCCTCCCCGGACACCCCCGCGCTGCCGCCGCGGGCCCCGCTGAGGAGCGGAGGGGAGGAAACCCCCGGAGCGGCCCCACAACGCGGAGAGCGGCCAGAGGCGGCCAAACAGGCGCGACGTCAGGAAAAAGAGCAGAGCGAGACTTACTCTCTATCGTGCTCGATCCTCCCGCGGGATCCTGGAAGTCTCCGCCGCCGGCACCGCCGCCCGCCGCTTTCTAACTCACAGCCGCCATCTTTGCCCTCCCTCCCCTCACAGGGGAGGGGGGGGCCGGGGGCCGCCCGCACCACGTGACCCGGGCCGCGCCTCCCTCCCCCCCGCCGCGCCGCGCGCGCTCCCCTCCCACGTGACCCCGCCAGCCACCGCCCGCCGCTGGCGCGCGCTCGGCACCACGTGACCCGCCCCCCGCCCGCGGGCTCCCCGGTCACGTGGCCGCCGCCGTCTCGCGCCCACCCCCCCCTCCCCACCGCCGCCGCCGCCGCCGCTTCTGCCGCCGCCGGGCCCTGGCGCGCGCTCCCCGCTCGTCCCCCGTCACGTGACATGCCGCGCCTCGGTTCTTCCCTACCCTCAGCAACGGGAAGGCAGAAATTTCCCCGTTCCCTCCCCCCCAAGAAAACCCGGCGTATCCACCGTCCTTCAAATAAGCGAGGTCCCTGCGGGCGGGCCCCGCCCCGGGGCGGCGGTCGCGGTCGAGCCTTGGCGATCCGGGCCCGGTTCCCGGTAGGGTGGGGGGAGGGGAAGGCGGAGGCGAACGGCTGCGAGAGGTCACGTGACCGATGCTCCCCCAAGATGGCGGCTGCCGGCGAGAACGCGGCAGAGCTGCGGAGCTCTCGCGAGATCTCGTGTTTCTCGCTGCATCACGGGGCGGGCGGGGGGGGCACAGCGCCGTGCGCGCGCCCCCGCCTGAGGCGGCGTTGGCGGGAGCGGCCTCGGAGCGGCGGGACCGTGCCGGGAGCGGGGCTCGGGCCCGGAGGCTGCGGCGTGAGGGGAAACGGGGTTCGCTCAGCTCATCCCCGCCCATGCTGCCGCTGTTGAATGCGTCCCACTTCAGGCGGCCCCCTGCTCCCGTCCCGTCCCTCCGCGGTTGGCGGCTCCGGGCAGCCGGTGCCACCCCGCCCTGAGGACACCGTCCCCTCACAGCGGCACAGCTCTGCAGTGTTCCTGCACAGGAACTCCCCCAGGAGAATGAGGGGGCCATCCCTGCCGCCCTCCCTGGGAATGCCTCCCGTGGGGATGTGCTGGCAGATGAGTTCTCCCTTGCGAATGCTTTACAAGCTGCTAATGTGAAACTTGCTGCTGCAAAAAGTGAGTGAAAATCCATAGACTACTCATGCTAGTTTCACATTTGGACACATCTTTTTAGCGCTGGAGGCCCCCAGACTGAGAAGACTCCTAATAAAATGCTTTCCCAGTTGTGTAAGAATATGAAATTTTGTAAGAACTTTCACACAGAATTGAGTCAGACATAGATGAAGTGTGAGCAATCATGAATTTCCTTCAAATGTTCAGTACTACCGTTCAATCTTGTGCAAGTTTGATTATCATTAGACGAATTTAACACGGATTAATATAACCAATAAAGGATTAGACAGATTAAGGCTAAACTATTTAAAGCCAACGCAACGTTAATTAAACTGACTTAAGTAATTCAGATTAATCAGTGATGCTTCAGATGGAGAAAAAGACGACAGAAGTGAGTAGCCAGAGACCAGAAGAACAACTTAAATGGCAGCTTTTTATCTTGATTATTGCTTTCTGCACACTTCAGACGAAGGCACGATGAAGTACAGATCACACGTGCTTAATCGAACTTTAAATCTCAGCAGCTCTGTACAATCGTGACAACAAAGTGAGGGTTTCGATGTCTTGATCATCCTCGACTGGAATAGGTGAGTAATCTGCTGGAAATGCTGCTTTCCATTGATGTGGAATTAGCACACGCACATTTCTCTGCAGGACTCTGTTTCCATAGAATTTTGCATGAAATTCACGGATCTCACTGCACTTTCTAGTCAGAGATTTTTTTTTTTTTTATCGTTGGTAGATACAATTCTGAATGTAATTTTACTTTATAATCTATGAAATGCAGTTAGCACCTACTGACATTTTACTCAGTGACTTTATAAAATGATATTGCTTAATGTAATACTCAGCAGTTACCCTCAGGGATTGTTTTTACTCGATTTCTAGTGGCTGAAGCGCAAATTGTAGGGATTTCATCTTGTGAAGGAGAAATTTGTGTAAATGCCGTCATTTATTTTGCAAATTGCTAATACGACAGGTGCTGTGTGAGAATTTGCTCTCAGGTGGGAATATTTAACAAGCATCTCCTTGGTATATTGGACAGAAAAATGAAACTGTGAATTCAAAGATAAAATAAGATTTTTTTTTTTTTTTTAAACTGGATGAAGTGTTCATCTAGAACGAAGAGATCTAGCTTGACGATTTTTCTTCCTTTTCTGAGCACATCAACGCCTCGCTCGTTCTTCCTTCCCTTCCCCCACAAAACAATTTCACATTTCCGCAGTAAAACGTGGTGCTCCCGGGAGCTGCTCATGCGGCACTACGGGAGACAATATTTAGGTCACTGGGTTTTAGCGCTGCTCCCTCTGGGTTACGGGAGTCGGCAGCGCTCTCTCCGTGTGCGTGTCCTGAGTCACAGTGACAGGCGGCTCCAGCCACACTCTTTTGGGCTATTTTAACATTTTAACTTCTCCTCATCTCCGGCTTTTGGTCGCAGGCAGCTGAGGGGTAAAGCCAACATGTTTTGTCAATTGACAGTGTGATCCCACCGCGCCGGGAGCAGCGGCCAGTTATAGATGACGTTGTTTTCTTTGTTGCTCTGGGAAGAGAATTCCTTGGCTTCCTTTGCCCTCTACTGGTGGCCCGCACGGCTTCGATGCCAACTGGGTTGCTTTGTTTAATATACATATATAAAAATAATTATTCAAAATATACAACGGTTGAGCAAAAACACATTTGAGGGCATTTCCAGAGCTTTCCCAAGACATTAGGAGGAGTGATCCCTATTACTACAAGAAGGAAATCATCTTAGTAATTGGTGAAGATATTTTTTTTCCAGTTGCATCCCAGCTGTGTGGGATGTACAGTGCGAACTGGGGTGGAAAAATCAGAGCAGTGTCTGCTCTGGTGCTTTTGCAGAGAGCTTGGAGTACCTGCCTTGATGGAAGAATACCATGGATGTGGATTTTCATGGACGTGACGTCCAGAGGATGTCAGCTAGCTGCAGTTTTGAGTTTACAGGAAAATATCCAGTGTGTTTTGGTTGCCTCTCTGTAAAATTCATGTGCCTGGTGAGAAAAGACCCAGACATAACAAATTAGAGTGCCCATGCAGAGCTGGGTTTGTTCTGTCTTCTCCCAAAGTGCCTGAATGCAGGGCTAGCATAAGAAGAGGAGGGGGTGGGCTGGAATGCTGTGCTGCTTCCTGAGATTGCTCTGCAGTCACACTGAATTCCTGTCCTGTGAACCCCCAACTGCTCTGGGACAACTTGGAAAGGCAAAGGCCTCAAGTTCTTGCTTAAGATGAGAAGGGGTTTTTGCTGTTCTTAAGGGAAAGGATGGTTTTCAGCTGAAGCAGCACAGTCTGTTTATGTCACTGTGGGAATGCCCAAGAGACAAGCAGCAGCCTGTGGCTACAGATAAGCCTTGGGTGGGAATCCTGCCGTGGTGATAGCACTTGGGGCAGCGCCAGTGCCACCACCCCAACTCCTGAGCACTCAGGTAGGCCTTGCTACAGGAGGAGCAAGGCAGATAAGAAACAGGAGTCCTGCTCTGTTGCTCAATAGAAGTGTTTTGCTTATCAGGAAGCACCAAAGTCCTTCATGGCGATTTCCTGACTTCCATGATGGCATCCATTTGGCATCCAATCAGATCCCCACATCCCTGTGCACTCCTGGCTCATTGCTATGTTATTCTTTCCCATTGTATTTTCCTGATTTCAAAGTGCATGTGCTATTCCTGTTGGCAGCTACTGACCAGGGAATCGATGCTGAAGGCAGTTCCAGCTCTCCTGGTGATAATGACGACTCTGTCAACAGGCTTTGTAATATTTTAGCCGCCCTCATTAAGGAATGGGGATTTACACACAGTCTTTGATGCCTTAGTGCAATGCTTCAGTATTACCGCTATCTAGGCGAGCTTGGAAGATTGAACTAATAGATTTAAATTTCAGCTAAACATTTCGTAAAGCAGCCTTATAATATCGCAGAGCAGAATTTTACAATCCCAGGATTAGGGGTCCCCCGAATTCCTGCTGCGAGGTGGCGGGGGCCGTGTGCCGTGCGGAGAGGCGCAGGAAGGAGGTGCCGGTGCACCGACAGGGCGGGGGGAAGCACCGGCCCTTCCCGCGGAGCCCGGAGGGTCCCGGTCCCGGTCCCGGTCCCGGTCTCGGTCTCGGTCCCGAGCGCTCCCACGCACGTGGCGCGGGCCGGCCGCGGGAGGGGCACTCCCTGCCAGGCCACCAATCAGAGCGCTGCTTGCCCTCGGCACGGGCCAATCAGCGCCCACAGAACTCACATTTAAATCCTGTTCCCGGGAGCCGCAGCCACCGCGGTGTGACAGGGAGAGGGCGGGTTATGGCCGCTCGCGCCAATCAGAGGCCTGATGGTGATGATTGGCAGGAAGTTAAACCAATGGGGTTGCCAAGGGTAACGCGGCGTCTCCCTGCAGAGCGGTTGGCGGCGGCGGGGACTCCGCGGGGACAGTCGGGGCCGCCTGGCGCGGGGGCTCCGGGGCGCGAGGCCGCCGCCGCCGCCATGGCCGGAGGTGCGCGGGGCGGAGCGGGCACGAGCGGAGCGGGGCCGGGGCGCGGCGGGGCTGGGCCCGCACTGCGCGGGGCATCTCCGCGGCGCGGAAGCTCCTCCTGGGAGGTGCGGGGAGCCGGGGCCGGCGGGACTCCTCCCCCGCGCGGTGTGCGCAGCTCGCCGGGAAGGGGCTGGGCCGCCGCGGCTCGCCCTGCCGCATCCAGCCCTTTAAACATGGCGCAGGTCGCGGCGGCCGGGCGATGACCGTGGGCGGCAGCGCCGGACATGGCTCAGGCGCCGATCTTCCCCCGTTGCTCCTAGGGAAGAACATGCCCAAGACCAGGGCGAGCGGCGTGGAGAAGGCAAGCCCCGAGAGCACCGAGAGGAAGGGCCCTGGCCGCCCCCGGGACGGCGGGGTAAGCAGCGCCCGGGCCTGGGCGGGCGGAGCGCGGCGGGCGGCTCCGGGGGGCTGCCGTGCCCTCCGCTTCCCCCGGTGCGGGCGAGCCGGGGTGGGGGCTGCCCCGGGATCCGCGGGGTCCGGGCCTTCGGGGCCCCTCCAATCATTCAGAAATCGCTACTTTAAGTACAGTCGGACTCTTTCTGTGTTTCCCTGTGCCCTACCGCTGACAGGTCCTTGGTTCGCCATTCTCTCCGTGCCATCTTCCCCGTTCTGTAGTTCTGTCCCTGGCAGCTGGCCGGAGACTGCTTGTCTCTTTGCATTTAACTCCCAATGGAAATAACTGCAGCTATTGCATCAAACCCCGGAGCCCCTCAGCCCGTTTTGATGTGCTGGGAAAATCCCTCCTCTCCGGGGTCTCAAGGCTGGCACAGACAAAGACGTGGCAGCGGCGTCTCGGTTGCGCCAAGAGCGCAGCAGGCAGGGAGCTGGGAATGAAGGGAGGAAGCTGTGCTGGAAAAACAGCCCTTCGTTTCCTGTGCTGGCTGCATTCAAAGCATGAAAGCTCAGCTGGCAGGTGGACTGCAGTTCATCGCTTTGGGCTTTCTCCCAAAATGCACATATTTAAACTTCGTAGTAAATCTTTAGGACTTTGAAGGGTTCATTGCTTGCAGTTGTTAATATGGAGTGTTTTCATAGATTTCATGCTTTGAAGCTCCAGGGTTTTAATGAGCAAGTTTTGCCTTTCATAGGCTTTTCAGAAATATTGGAGGTCAGGCAGTGTTTGTCAGATTTGCTTTTTCTCAGGCTGTTCCATTGTAATCTCAATCTTTAGTAAAGTTTATTTGTGGGCTAAGATTTCAGTCTTTAACTGGTCTGAGTCTGTGTGAATTATGTACATAGGAAGTTTGTTATTCATGACTACGTTAATTATTAAAATCCTTCTATCTGTTCTATTGTGTACTTTGTTTACTTTTTCACTGTCTGTGACTGAAATACTGAGGTATTTGTTTAGTCAGCTATATTTGAGCTATCTTTTTTTAACTACTGGGACCCTTTATTCCTTACTCTTCTAAAAAAATGGATGCATTTTTTTTCTGTTTTAACTGGCTTGCAATGTCTGAAAATTGGTTTTCGTTGAGTCAAATTATAGCCAAGAAAAACTCATTCTGCCCGAGTTGCATCTGCTTGTCCAGACACTGAGATTTCTTGGTTGGAGCACAGGCAAACTTACCCAGGTGGCTGGAGATCATAAAAGTAAAGGTGACAGGACTCCACTGATCTTTGCTAAATTTGACACTGTCACTGTTGGCATTTTGGAGCCTGAGCCAGCGAACAAACCCCAGACTCTGTGGTGTCTGGCTATGCCAAAAACTTTGCCATTTTCCTGATTTGGCTTTGCATTGACCTTTTACTGGGCTTTTTTGCCACAAATAGCTTTTACACTTCCTTTTTGTATCATATAATGGATAAAAAAATAGCACTTTTTATCTGCCATGCTTTGGTGAGAGGTGTCACTCAAGGTAGGCTGTAAAAGTGATTCCTGTGCTGCTCAGTTGAGCATATAATTTGCTGCAGTAACATTTGACACCTCCTGAGAGTAGCTGGGTAGCTCATACCTCACTGGCTGTGAGAGCTCTCTACTGGGCCTGGACAATTTTTGCTGTGTTATTCATATTTTTTTTGGCTTGTGCTCTTTGAGGCCGCCTTCCTCCCCAGAAACTCGGGCTTGGAGGGTTTTTTTTAGCACCAAAGTTCATACTGTGAAGCACAAGGGTGGAGGCTGGAGTTAGCTATGATTACCCCATCCTGCCACATTTTATGTGTAAACTCTCTGGAACTGAGAGCTTGCATTAGTTAAGCTCTCAGAGTGCTCAGCACTGTTCTGTTTTCACATAGAAATCACAACCTCAGTGAGGGTGATGCTTCTAACTGTAATTTCCATCAGCACAATCCTGTCAGCCCTGGTTGCTGCAGATTGTTGTGGATGCCAGCTTGGGGTTCCCAGAACCTCTGTGCTGAACCGAATTTTTGTGTTGGTCTGTTTTAGGAGAATGTGTTTATTGGTCAATCCAAAATCTACAGCTACCTGAATCCCAACAAAGCTCCTGGTGCTCGATCCCCACTTCAAGAAGAAAACTCTGTCATGTATCACGAGGTGAAATGTCAGGGCAAAACACTAAAGGAAACCTACAGGAAAGGAGCTGGTAAGACTGAGCTTTGGATTGCTTGTCTTGGTGAATGTGCTCCCACTCCCCCAATTCTAACATTTTCATCAAGGAAGAAAAGTAGAGAGGAGGAGTCCAAATTGTGCATGCTGAGTGCCAGGTTTCATAGTGCTTCAGTGCAGTGACTAGAAATAGGAATGTTCTGTAAGTTTATGAAGGGGAATAAGACCCATTTGACTTGTGTTTAAAGGTGCATTTAACAGCCTTGGTAATTTGTCAAAGCACTTTGATGCAAACACTTTTAGCAAGCAGGTATTTTAAGTCCCATTTGATGCAGGGATTGTTAGGCTTTTTGGAAACTTGGGGCCTTTAGTTCCTAATTTGGCTCCTCAGTTTTGACAAGGAAGTGAAGATGGCTCTAGCTTGTCCCACTGCTGAGGCCTTGCAGCTGTGCTGCTTTCCTCCAGTGAGACTGAAACATCTGTCTCAGCAGATGGGACTGTTAAACCTGATTATTTACTCTACATAAAAACGTTATTCAGCTTTAAACCACACTCACCTATCTCTGAGTCGGTTGTCTGAGGAGGATGTGGTTGTTCTGGGGTAGGATGCAAAAAAAGAAGTAAATGTTGGTTGTGGGGAGTGTAGATTTCTTGTTAGTGCCAGCCCTTTGTCTCTCATGGATTCAGCCTGGGTGGCATTGGCCACTTGGTACTGCTGAGCCCAGCAGTGCAGGGTCATTGCTGTCCTTTTTCTCTCATTTGGCAGAACTATAAACCATTGCAATTCCTTTAAAGCACTCGGGTATAGTCAGCCCTAAGTTCAGAGCCTTACTCGATTTCCTTGTCACCAGGAAAAAAGAATAGTGGCAAAATAGTTGAAGGTGCTGTGAAACCAGAAGACCAGAAGGATAAGGAAGGTGTGTGCAATCCTTCTGTGCCCTCCTCTGATCAAAACCAAGAAACTGTGGAAACCCAAAAGACTCCCCTGCCTGCAGACTGTGCTGAGGAGGCCAATGCAAAGCCAGCTCAGAAGAAGATGGTTAAAGCAAAACGAGGACAAAGGAAAAAGTAAGTGATTTGTGCAATTGTAAAAGGACAGCTCTTTTTCTCAATTATATCAGGCTTTAAAAACCCTGAAATAGCATCCAAGTACCTACATTGCAGGGTTCTTGTTTGTCTTGAAAGCAAGGTTAGTGTGTTCTATTGTTCCATCACAAGTGAAATATTTACTGGTCACCTATGGTAAAAAAGAAATTAATGAGCCATTAAGACCTACTTTCCTGTGGGCAAATGGGAATGTGTCTTGTTAAAAACAGAACAGTTGGAGGCTTCCTGGCTGAGCTGATACTCTTTCTCATGCTATCAGAGTAATGTGACCTAACATTAATGAATTCCTTGCCAAGCAGTTTTCATGACCTAAATTTTTGAGTGCCTTCTGGCAAGGCACACAGGGGGCCCCAGACTTGTAATGTGACCTTCAGTTGATTTCCAACGACATCTCACTTTTATTATTCAAGAATTAGTCCTGGAGTAATGGAAATATCGTGGGGAAGAAAAGGGGATGTAGCTGTGGCTTAAAGCTAAGAGAACTGACAAAAAACACTGATCACCTTTCAACTTGCCAAGCTCAAATAAAATTTTCTTGCATGTACCTTTGCTCTAGAGGTGTAACTTAACAAATAGTCTGCAATGTGTGTGATTGTTCTCTTTTTCTAACTCTTTAGAACACAAGGAAGAACACCAAACCGAAAAGTGACAGATTATTACCCAGTTAGAAGAAGTTCCAGGAAGAGCAAATCTGAATTGGAGGTAGTGCTTGTTAAAATGGCATTACTGATAACATGTCTGCTTAGCTGAAAATTTGGGGAAGCGTGTAACCAGCTGTAAATGGTTTCCATTCCAAAGGAAAATAGGGTTGTGCACTTGAATATTGTTAAGAACATGCTTAAAATTTGGAAATGCTGGTCCAGTTTAGAACAGAATCTAGCTGCTTATGCATTTTGGGAGGCAGAAATCTGTCTTTCTGCCATTCAGTTTGCTGGAAATACGAGATGGTTTGGAACAATGAGTGTCATTGGTGGGTAATTTCCTTACAGCTCTAAAATAAGCTACAAAAAATATCAACAATAGTGTGGTTTTGTTTGTTCTTGTTTATTCTGCAGACTGAGGAAAGGAGGAAAATAGATGAGCTGATTACAAGTGGGAAGGAAGAAGGAATGAAGGTAACTACAGTGCCAACCTAAGTAGTCATGTAGTGTTTATTATACAGTATCTTGGTGTTAATCTGTTTAATCAGAGCAGCAGAACTCAGTCTCAGGACCCTCCAATTCTTTGATGAAAATGCAGGGAAACTGGAACACCCAGTCCTTCCTTCTGAGTGAGCAGTGTTGGTCTCTGAAGGATATGTATGTGCAGCCTCACTTTTAAATACTGAGAGGGCTTTAAGGTCTTTTCACAAATGCACTGCTAAGTCCTTTGATTGGTGGACTTTGTGTCCAGCTACCCAATAACTCAGAGTGTGTCCCAAACTCATCCTGCATTTCTTCCACAGTGCCATGCATTGTGCTTCTACAGCTTTGTCTGCAGTACATACAAATTCCCTTTTGCAGCATTTTTTTAATGACACATCATTTCCTAGTAATCAGCATATCTGCAATGATGTAAATCAGCTGGGACGTGAGAAAGTGTTTTCTTTTCAACTCAACAGATTGATTACATCGATGGCAAAGGGAGAGGAGTAATTGCTACTAAACATTTTAATCGAGGAGAATTTGTGGTTGAATATCATGGGGATCTCATTGAGATCACTGATGCCAAGAAACGAGAGGCTGTGTATGCTCAAGACCCATCCACAGGCTGCTACATGTACTATTTCCAGTACCTCAGCAAAACCTACTGGTAAGCACAAGTTTCCAGGGATGGAGGCTTTGAATTCTGCTGATTCTTTTCTTGTTTTCATGCAAAGTTTTTGTTTGTAATGGGAACTGTGAAATATGGAATCTTTTGGAGCACTGATCCATGGTCTGAGAGCCTCCTGGGTGTCTGGGCTATGAGGTGAATCAAAGCCCTGTTCTTTGAAGTACAGCACAAGCTGTGTGGAGAGTTGGATGAGGCTTGTAGTTCTGCAGTGGTCTTCTGCCTAAATTAATCCTCTTGTAAAATGAACTCCTTTGTCTTTTGTCTTGTGAGGAGTTGGTTTGGAAAGCAGGATGGACAGACTTTCACTGGGTGTCCTCCAGTCTCTGACACCTACTTCAGTCCAAGCTTTATAATTTGTTTCACATCTGGATTCTGCTATTCCCGGAAACAGGCAGCTCAAACAGTGCAAAGATTTCAGTTTCTGGGTTTTGTGCTAACTTAAAAATCTCCCAGAGCTGTTTCAGTTTCCCTGCCTTGCTGTATTATGGCTGTTTAATCATGGTCATTCTGTAATGTAACATGTTAATTTCTCAAGACTGGTGTGCATTCCTCCTTCTTTGTCTGACTGGCACTTTGGGTTTGCCCACAAAGGTGCCCCTGTCCCAGGTGCAATCCCCCTTTCTGTTCTTGCTCTTTCAGTGTCGATGCTACAAAAGAAACAAATCGCCTGGGGAGGCTCATTAATCACAGCAAGTGTGGCAATTGCCAGACCAAGCTGCACGACATTGATGGTGTGCCTCATCTCATCCTCATAGCTTCCAGGGACATTAAGGCAGGTGAAGAACTCTTGTACGACTATGGAGACAGAAGCAAAGCTTCCATTGAAGCTCACCCGTGGTTGAAACACTAATTCATCTTCCTTGTTTTGGGGTTTTTATTTTTGGACTGAGTGTTCTACAAGGAGTCAGTGAAATTTTTTTTTGTTTCGTGCCCTCACTTCCCTCAGCTTTCTTAGTGGACTGCTTATGGTCTTCCAAGCTCCTCAAAACTGCCTTTTTGCTTTGCAGTATTTAAACACCTATTACAGTTTTCCAGGCAGGCTTGAATAATTGATCTTAGATTGCCAAAACTTTTATATCATAAAAGGAAAACCCTCTGTAAAATTTGAATGCTTCTGCATAGTGACCAGTGCACTTGAGCAGTGAAAGACTTGCACAGAAACTTAATCACTGGGGTTGTGCTTCTGCTTTTGCAAGGAAATCTCACACTCCAGTTTGGGGTGCTGAACTTGGCTTTATGACAGAAGTACTGCTGTACTCTGACTTGGTCATCCAGTGGCTTGACTGCCTGTCAGACTGCTTTTCACAGCCCAGTTCTGACAGGCTTCTCTGAGATGGATGCTACTGTCATTCTCAAATAATTTGTGGTAGGAATCCAGTTTCTCCTGTGTCATACATTCTGTTGGTAATAAACTGCAAATGCACTGGCACTGAGGGAAAAGGATGGTCAGATTGGCTGCTTCCTTTGGAGAAATGACTCCCAGCCAAATGAGGATCAATTTTGATAGACTGGGTTAATACTGATTACAGATGTGAAGGTAGAACTTCACAGTGAGAACTGATGTTTGACTTTTACTTATTTTCTAAACTTTGAGAAGGTACCTTTTTTATAGTTGATGGCTGATTCTTGGAGGTGTCTCCCAGAGGATTTTAAAGAAGTAAAAGCTCTCTCCAAAAATTTTTTATATTACCTTCCTATACTAATTAGCCACATCAGAAGCTATTTATTTACTGTGAATGCTTGAAGTAGAGCATAGTGGTTCCAAAAATAGGAGTCATCTTCATATGCAGCTTCAAACTGTAGTGATGGAGTTCATGCAGTGAAGAAAGTAGATTCCTTATTGCCTGTTCCTGTAGGTCTGGTCCCACTGTCTCACAGGGGAGTTGGCATCTCGTGGGTGTTTGGAATGTCACTGTTGGAGAGCCAAATCTGGGATATAGGCAGGCAATACAATGCAGGTCCTTTATGTTAAAGATGAATTCTTACCAGTTGGAATTTTTGCCAAGGCAGGCTTGGCATGTGTGTAGATGAAAATGGCTGTGAGCCATCAGCCACGCTTGCTGCTGGGAGATGTCAGCAAGGGATCTGTGGCTCTGTTAATGTCTTCTATTCCTCATGTCTTGAAGGCTGCTGCTGTTCCAGCTGAATGCCCTCTGGACAATCTTATGCTTGCCTATGTGATAGGTTAGATAGCAACAACATCCTGGTTGTGTGCTCCAGCAGCAAGAGAGGTGGCTTAGTGATGTATTTTTTAAATTAAAAACTTGAAGACAATGTCTCTGTAAAATAAAGAATATATTTATTATTGATGAAATGGCTGCTATACTACCTGTCTCCATTGCAGTTCATGAGCATTTTGGAAGAAAGCTGTGAAAATCATTAGCTATTAAATGCTTTATATTATTTACTGCTTCACACAAGGCAAACTCGTCAGAGCAAGCCTGGGTATTTTCCCATTTCTGAAGAATTAACTGGAGACCTGTTATATTACATGCACTGAGTTTCAGGTAAGCCTTGTTAGCCAACTTGTCTGAGTTGGCACTGATTCTTCTCTGGTCTCAGTAACAGAGATCTCAGCAATGTGTACAGTGTCCTCTTATACTAGAGCACTTCCCTTAAGTCAAAATCGGAATAATTTTTTTTTTTTAAAAATTTTATTTAAACATTTACTTGTTCTCTATCAGGTTGAATAGCTTAAAACCTCTGTACTTCAGCATCACTTTTGTAAACAAGAATGGGGAAAGATCTCCCTGTTTTACAGAAAAGGAAAATGTCTTCTCTGAAAGCTTAACTGGTAATTGAGTAGCACTGCGTTGGAGGATGGAAATAAAGCTCATGTTGCACTGCTTATGTATCCTTTACTTTTCTAGGATCACAGAGATCTATAGCTCTATCTCAATGTACTTCTCACAGGACATGTTGTTTGGATATTTATCTCTGTGCCTCACAGGAAGGCTTCATCTTCTAACAAGGTATCTCAGGGAAAAATACCCTTGGATTGGGAGCTAAATGCTTTTTTTTTTAAGGAGATTGGAAAATACATCCCTGGATAAACCATGGAAGAGGATGGAATTCAGATCACGTGTAAGCATCTCTCTTCAGCTCAGAGGTGTCTCCTGGCTGTTGCTGATTGTTTCTTTGTTTAATTTTTCTGTGCACAAAGCCTCTGCTCAATGGCAATGCAGTAACTGCCTTCCCTGCTGCCATGCTCTAGAAAATACACAATGAGGGCACGGCCAGGGCTTGTTGATATTTTGAAGATGGTGAAGGGACTTCAGTGGTTCTGTGCCCTGGCTGAACCAGCTGGCTCAGGTCAGCCATCTGTGCTGTGGCCTTGCTCAGACAGTTGTTGCTGACCTCTGAAGGGAGGCTGCAGCTCTGCCTTCTGCTGAGCCACTTTCACATGGTGCAGCTGAGCACATGTGTGAAGTGTCCTATATTTTTCATGCTGTCAGTGTAGGAGAAGGAGTGAAAAGACTTCAGAGGCTGCTTTTATTTCTAAAGAGAGTAAGATCACAGTTTGATACCTGTCACTGCTTCTTTTATGTCTGTTGAGACTTTTCTGCTCTGGATATTCTACCTTCCTAAATGGAGAAGCTAATTGGTGTCTTTCAAGCTTCTTTTCCAACTCCTCTGTTTGCCCTATATGCATCCACTGGTGATAAATCTCATTACTGGGGCCAACACACAGCTTGTGGCAGGTGATTGAAAGAACAGAGCTTATGCAAAACACAACTGCCTACCACAGAGACCTTCAGCTGTCAGAAATAAAATGTTTGGTGCATCTGCTCCAGTCTGAGCACTGCCTGCACCTCAGTTGTTCATGTGGGCAGAGCCCAAGTGCAGCAGCTTTTCTTCCTTTGCTGTGCTTTTCTCCACTGTTCATCTCACCCCCAAACAACCACATATGAATGGAATGTCTCTCTTAACTTCCCCTCATGTTGCAAAATCATTTGGGCTGAATGTTTTGGTAGCTGAACACAGGGTAAGTATGCTGCAATACAGATCATCACAGGCTCTTTTAATAAGAATAAACCTCAACTTTGTATAAACATTTTATTTTCTATATGTGGGTAATGTCTGACAGTAAGAAATATAAAAAGTGTCTGTTTCAAACAGTTTCTGAAAAAACAGAGTAAAATCTATTCTGAGAAAATATTATACAATGTGATTTTAATGAGATTGCTCATTCTCTACAGTAGGAGTGATGCTGCTGCTTCCAGTCATTGTCTTTCCCAATGCCTCTGAGGCCCTGATGTGCCATTCTCACCAGCAGCAAAGTCCTTGAGGATGCTCATTTTCCATGTTTAAAAGAAAACCTAAAAAAAAAAGAAATCAATAGCAGAAAGGAAACAATAATGTACAACTGGAAAACAAGGAGCAGGCAGGGGGCTGGCCCTGTCAATGTGCTATTTTGGGGGACTTTAGGGACAGACCCTGAGCTTGTGGGTTCTGTGTACAATGTAAACAAAGCCTGGGGCCAGCTGGGCTGCCCCCACAGCACAGCCCTGAGAGGCTGGCAGGGGAGGCAAGTATTGAATCCTTCTGCTCAGGAATGCTTGTTTTTACTAAAAAAAAAAAAAAAAAGTGGCTCCTTGCTTGCCTGGGTGGAGGTTGCTTTCCTGTGCAATGCTTTTTCCCCAGGAAGGGATTGCTTTATCAGGTTTTTAATTTGACATGGAGAGCAGAAAACAATATCCAGCCAACTGGGCTAAAGTTCAGCCTCCATCCCTGGATTCAGTGGGTGAGGAGTGGGCCATGTTCTCACAAATTCTGCCCCAAAATCTGCAGACAGACTTACAGCCGTTTGATGATTGTCTTCTCTTCACTGTTCTTGCTGCTGCCAGCACTGCTGCCACTGGCTACTTTTTCCAGTTCTTCAGTTTGGTCCCTTTTCTGTGAGATGATCCCACTGGGAAAGGAAATGTTTTTGTTTATTTTTTGTGGGTTTGTGCAGAGTGTGACACTGCATGGGTTAGACCTCTCACTGGGCAGCTAGGACATGGGTGAGTGAGTGTTCACAGGACAGGGGTGGCAGCCCAGCCTCTTCCTTGTAGTGAACTGAAAATAATGAATTATGATCCCTAAATACAGCAATGTAATGGTGCCAGGGTTATGCTTTAATGAGAACACTAAAGAAGTAATGAGCTGACTTCTCCACACAGCAAAAATGGCACATCATAATGGGGGTGAAAGGGAAGTGTAATCACACTTGGATTTGTGCAAGTCCAAGAGGAAGAGGAGGGTGCAGACACAAATGGTGAATTTCTGCAGGGGTGGGTGTGTGGTACCTCCAGTGCAGCCACCCAGGCTCACACCAGGCCTGGGAATAGATGGGAGATTCCCAGCTCCCCTGCAAGGCCTGTTCCTCTTTCCACCCTACAGAGGAGAGAAGAAAGGTTTTGCCTCAGCTCCACTTGAGTGTTTCTACACCCCAGAAGCTGTAACCACCTGCTGCAGGCAGCAGTTTCAGTTTGACCAAAGGGTGTTTTCCCTGCCTGGAACAGGGTTAGATTTTCCCAGCCTGCACACTCAGTGTTTTCACAACATGTCCTGAGCTGACCTCAGTCATTTGGAGAGCTCAGTGGATCAAAGCCTGTGACTGCAGTAGCTGCAGGCAAAGAGTAGCCAAGCAACACTCAACTGAATTTGGAAATAAAAACACAGAGCATTAAAAACTGGTGTGACACCAGGCACGGGGTAATTCTGAGGCAGACTGTCCTCTTGGGTAAATGAGACAATGAGCTCTTGGGTGACACTGCAGAGCTCTAACATCTGCAGGGTAATTTCTACCCAGAAATCATGATGAAAAATGCACCCCCCAAACACCACCAGTCACTTTGAGCCAGTCTCTGAGATATTTGTTATCTTGTGTTAGACAGAACTTATTTCCAATCTGCACAAGGCATTTTAGAACATATATTCACCCTCTTCTCCTGCACAGTTACTCTTTACTACAATTACAATTAGGATTTTATGTGACTGTTTAGAGGGAAAATGGATTTTGGCTTAAGATATAACACTATGAGAAGATAACCTCACAAATTACTCAACCTTTGAAAAGCAGCCCTGCCCTGCTCTTGGTGCACAGCACTGTGACTCAAATCACTAAAAACCTGAACACACTCCCACTGTTACATTTTTAACTTGGCCTGTACTAAATTGTGTAACAGCTGGGAAATCAAAGCAAGAAGCCATTCCACTGCTGCACAGCAAAGCATCCAGCTGAGCTGGGGAAGTGCTGTCAGGGAGTTTGTAAATTCATGGGTTTAAGTGTAACTTTTTGGCTCAACCTGGCTGTTACAGACAAGACAAAGGCTGGGCTCACTGTATTCAGCGAGTGCTGCTGAGATATCCCAGCTGAAATCTAATGTAATGTGCTCAGAAGGGAAGGAGAGCCTTTGGGGAAAATGAATTTGAAGCACCAAGATCAAGATCCCTCCCCCATGCCACCCTTTGATTCACACTGATTCTCTCTTCAAGGAAGACCAAGCCCTTCTCTGAAATCACTTGCTCTGCACATTTTACACAACCCTCTGCAGTTTTAAAAAACCTCACAGCTTATCATGAATGATGAAAGAGCTCAACATTTTGTTTCTAGATCAGTGCCACACCCCCGTGGGAGTGAAGGACCAGAGATCAACCAGCATTGTGCTGCAGGAGGAAGGAAACTTTGAGCTGGAAACCCCCCGTGCTCTTTGGTATGTAATGTGGCCTTAGACACAGTGTGAGTGAACAGAAGAATTCCTGTGCACGAGAACCCAGCCTGGATGTGGAGTGGGAGTAACTGTGCATAGGCTAAAGTGGGACAATTATGGGAACTGTGCAGAGATAAAGGGAGTTTGGGTTTTAAATCATATTGCATAGAGACTTCATTGTTCTCCCATTTTTCTTTGCTCACTTGTATGCTCTGGGGAGCACAGGGGTCACTTACAAACCTGGACAGTGCCTATCCTGACCTAGGTGCCCAAACCTGCCAGACTCTCACCTGAGAAGTTTTCCAGACATGAAGTACTTGTTAGTAGTAGTATTAGCTCTCTGCTGACTTCAAGCTTTACCTCTTATAGCACTGTAGCTCCTCTTGCACCACCAGAAGCTGAGCTTTCAGCTGGTTTCTCTCTTGCAATACATCTCGGAGCTCCTGTAAGGTGAACCGGGGCCGGTTGGGGTCTGTGAGGTCTATCACCATTTGATCTGGTCCAAGGCTGCTGGGCTGTAAAATAAACAGTGGTGGATCTTATAACCTCTCAAAAAACTCAGCATTCAGAGAGTAAAATATCTGGATTTTATAAACATGGCATTTTTAGAACTAGTATGAATTCATCACAATCCTGATTTTTTTTTCCCAAGCAGTTTATTATAGCTTTTCATATTTTTGTATTCCCATAGTGACTGTTCCCCAGCTAAGTATAGGTCACAACTGTGACAGGCTGTGACCACAGTTAAAAGCAGTCTCTGTCCCAAAGAGTTTGCAATTAGTTGTCAAGAAGATGCTTTTATCAGATTGTTCTCAGATGATGAGAGAGGCTGAGCCATCTAATGCCACACCAAAATTCCGTGTCAAAGAAAGGTGAGAACTGAACTGACATTTTTAATTTAAACCTTTGTAGTAATCAAGACATCAATTTCCCTCACACGGTGGTAACAAAACCTCAGTGTTTGCATACAGTTGTCTCTATGGGGCCGGTGCTGTGCAGGAGCTGAACACGGTGGGTTTGTAGTTTGTACTCTGAACTCTGTGCTGGGTCAGTCACTGCAGGGAAACTGGAGCGAGGAATCCACAGCCCCGCGACCCGTAACCACCCCGAAGGAAAGCACAAGGCTTTCATGGCCAAAGACGGGAGGTGACTTTGTGAGACTCATCCTGCTGACACAAAAGAGACCCACAAGTATCAGCTGGTCCAACTGCTGCGGTTCTGGGTGCGCTCCGCGACCCGCGCGTGGTGCGCCCGTGCTGGGGAAGGGGCGCGAGTCCCGGGTGCCCTGACAGTGTCCCGGGTGCCCTGACAGTGTCCCGGGTGTCCTGACAGTGTCCCGTGTGCCCTGACAGTGTCCCGTGTGCCCTGACAGTGTCCCGGGTGCCCCGGCCGTGTCCCGTGTGCCCTGACAGTGTCCCGTGTGCCCTGACAGTGTCCCGGGTGCCCCGGCCGTGTCCCGTGTGCCCTGACACTGTCCCGTGTGCCCTGACAGTGTCCCGGGTGTCCCGGCCGTGTCCCGTGTGCCCCGGCCGTGTCCCGTGTGTCCTGGCCGTGTCCCGTGTGCCCCGGCCGAGTCCCGTGTGTCCTGACAGTGTCCCGTGTGTCCCGACAGTGTCCCGGGTGCCCCGGCCGAGTCCCGCACCCACCTGCGGGGCGCTCCCGCGGGCCGCCGCCCGCAGCTGCTCCAGCTCCCGCCGGAGGCTGTCCCGCTCCCGCCGCAGCTGCTCCTCGGCCACGCTGCTCTCGCTCACCAGCGCCTCCAGCATCTCCAGCACCCTGACGATCCTGAACTGCAGCCGGGCGCGGGCGGCGGGCAGCTGCGGCCCGGAGCGGAGCTGCAGCAGGTCCCGGCCCACCACGGAGGAGATGTCGTAGACATCCGCGGCCGTCAGCTGGAACGGGCTCTTCTCCAGGGCGCTCTCCGGGCCGCCATCCTCCTCCTCATCATCCTTATCCTCCTCCTCCTCCTCCAGCTCCTCCTCCCCGTCCCGGCCCCGCTCCATGCCCGCCGCACCCCGGCGCTCCCTCCCTCGCAGCCGCGCCGGGCGGCGCTGCCCCTCCCGCCCCCGGCGCTCCCATGGCGGCGGCCGCGGCCCCGCGCCGCTTCCCGCCCTGCCCCTTCCCCTGAGGAGGCGCCGCCCGCTCTCCGCTGCCGGTAAGGGACGGGAGCTCTCCGGCAGCCCCGGGAACCGGCACCGAGGCGGGTGAACGCGGCGGCCTTTCCGCAGCGCCACATCGGCCTCGGCGGCTCCGGGAGCGGGGCGGGGGGACTGGCGGGATCCGAGCGGCCGGGAGCGGGGAAAGGGGCTGGAATCGACCCTGCGGCTCCTCTGGCCCAGCGGATCGGCCGCTGCCCGGCGGGAGAGCCGCGGGTGGGGGCACGGGCGGCGGCGGGAGCGGCGCTGAGGGGCTGCGGGGCCTCCTCGGGCCCGGCCCGCGGGGAAAGGCCGGGGCAGGCCGGGGCAGGATCCGGCTCCCCGACACGGCTCTGTCGCGGCGTGTGGACTCAAACAACAGCGACACGGCTGGTTGATCCTCGCGTGTCACACTCTGTGAGATTTTGGGGTGAACGCGCAGTGCAGCGGTGCTGGAAGCGCTTCTTGCCCAGGCTGTTCCTGACACAGCCTGAGGCTGTGCCGCGTGTGTTCTCCCCACAGACAATGGCTGACTGGGCCCCCATAGCGAAGGAGTACGACCCGCTCAAGGCTGGCAGCATCGACGGCACGGACGAGGAGCCCCACGACCGGGCCATATGGCGGGCCATGCTGGCACGGTACGTTCCCAACAAGGGCGTCACGGGAGATCCGCACCTCACCCTCTTCGTGGCCAGGCTCAATCTTCAGACCACAGAAGAGAAGTTAAAGGAGGTTTTTTCCCGCTATGGAGACATCCGGAAGATCCGTCTGGTTCGAGACCTGGTCACGGGGTTTTCCAAGGGTTACGCGTTTATCGAGTACAAAGAGGAGCGCGCGTTGCTGAAGGCTCACAGAGATGCCAACAGGCTCGTCATCGACCAGCATGAGATCTTCGTAGACTTTGAACTGGAAAGAACTCTCAAAGGATGGATTCCTCGGAGGCTTGGGGGTGGGTTTGGAGGCAAAAAAGAGTCTGGGCAGCTGCGGTTCGGAGGACGGGACAGACCTTTCCGAAAACCCATCAGTTTGCCAAACATGAAAAATGATTTCTATGGGGAAGGATCATCAGAGAAAAGAAACTGGTCTCGTGAGGGAACAAGGGACTGGAGAACGAGGGATCGGGACCACGAGAGGAGCAGAGACAAACGCTGGCCAGAAAGGGAGAGGTCGTGGGCTTGGGGTGACAGTGAGAGAGAGAGGGACTCCAAAGAGGAGAGGGGCAGGGGGAGGGAGAGGAAGGACAGAGACAGGAAGGACAGGGATAGAGAGCGGAGCAGGGACAGAGACAGCAAGAAGCAAAGAGATGATGATAAGCACCGCTAGGTGACCGTGCCTTGCCCTTGGGGTGTGAGCAGCTCGGGGCTCTGACAGCAATCCCAGAACAAGCTGTGGTGTTGCCACCTTGTGCCTGTGGCTCTGCTGCCAGCAGCTCTCTGTTGCTCAGTTCCTAAAGCAGTTCAGATGTCCGTTGAATTGTTCTTTAGAGAAAATAAACTTTTCTATTAATGTTTTTGAACTGGTGAGCGCTGTAAGAAATGCACCGTGTGTTCAGGCATCCCACTGAGCTGAGCACACACCTTGTCTTGCCTGGGTGAGGAGTTATCTGTGGGCCAGGTGTCGAATGGAACAGCAACAAACTGAAACTTCTGTGCCCCAAACCAGAAGCTGATGGCTTTTTGTGAAGACACTGGGACAGGCAAGACCTTTATGGGTACTGTGTCCTTAACTAGTTCTGCCAGATGAGAAACATGGAACCAATCCACAGTCTGTGACACAGGAGGATGAAACTCCTTTGTACAGAGGAATGTGCACCACAGGGCAGTAAGCACATCAGAAAATGCCTCATATTTCTGATGACTCCATGGACAGTCACTACAAGAGGGTGTCATGGGTAAACGTGGTTGTAGCTGCACCCACTCTGTCCTCACCCTTCTACACAGGGTTTAAATCCTTTCTGGAAACTGGGTTTGCTGCTGGTTGTAGCTGAACTGGGGAAAACAGGGCAAAACATCTTTTTCAGGGCTAGGATGTGTAAATACAGACAGATCTCTTCCATTAAGGAGTTTACAGGGCTTTCTGGAAAAGGCTGTGTCATGTTCTTTGTCATCAAAAGCCATTCCTAAATACAATAATGTATTTTAAATTGTATTCATCAGTCTTGGAATGGCTCTGTCCTAAATCTTTTCTGGTTTGAGGCTGTATTTCCATGAAGAGTTGTACACAGATGGATCCACAGGCTGCATCCCCCACGGTATTATTTCCTCAAAAAGAAAAAAGACGCAATTCTTGCAGAAATATATGTTTTTCAGAAATATTTATTAAACTGTTAAAATGATTTACTGCCCAACCAAGAAAAAAAAAAATAAACCAACCCAAAAAATGTCAGTGATCCTGCACTTGGCAGGCAGGATTGTTACACCCCTTACCTGCCAGCATCCTGGCCCCTTTTCTAAAAGCAGATTTTCCTTGAATATTGACAAACAATACACGACAGATCTTCAGATCTTTACAAACACTTCCCTGTGCCATCCTTCCTGATGGCACCCGGGGTGTGAATGCAGCATTGCAGACAGGAGAAGGAGTGTTTAATGCCAGCAGGTCAGGAGGAGCTCTGAGGGGTTGAGGTGATGGGCTGCAGGGGGGTGGGGAAGGCTGTGCACTGGTGTGGTGTTGGCTGCAGAGCTGCCCTGACAGCCCCAGCCTCTGCTGTGTGTGCACCAGGCCTGGAGATTTCCTTTGTGCTGCACTGGCTTAGGTTGGCTCTGTGCAGTTCCATTATCCCAGCTCATTGCTCTCAGCTGATTTCCAAAGGTATCTGCTTACTCAGGCCCACGTTCTGGCATTGTTTGTGCTCACTGCATCCCTCCTGAATGAGCCACACCACTGAACTGTGCTCGGGACAGACTCGATGGAGTCATCCACAGCTGAACTGCCTGGTGTGACTGTGCTGCACTTTTTGTTTTCTCACATGGAAGTGAAGCAGATCTTGGCAATTTAAGTATCATTAAATTAAGACACTCCCCCCATTTAAGAGTTTCTCACAAGAGACAGCTCAGCCCTGTCCTCACACAAAGCCTGGATACCTGCACCCTCTCCCACCTGGTCAGGTTCCTCGTGGAGTGTGTGGAGTGCACTGGCACTGGGTGTTCACAACGCTGATGCTGTGGGGTTTTAGTGTTGGAAGGACAGCCTTGGTCAGACCAGGGTCTCACCAGCTCAGCTAAAGCAGATCCAGCCCCAGCCCCTGTTGCTGCTGAGTTCAGCCCTGTAACAGGGGCTTCCCAGACATGTGCCACCACCAGAGGAGCAGCCTCACACACAGACCTCATCTGCTCTGCCCACCTAGTGTTTAGTCAAGAGAAAATGTTGGGGTCATGTCTAGGTCAGTGAAACAGTTAATGTCAGCCAGCTGAGGATGTGTTTCCTCTGAAGTTGGGCAGTCTTACCTAGACAGGAAACTGAAGTGTGACTTAATTAAAAACCTGTCTGTGGAAAAGATCTAATCCCTTTACAGCAGCTGCCTGCTACACTGTGAGAAAGTCCCTGGTAAGAAGGGAAAAAATTCCAGAGTTAGGATTCCTCCCTGTAAGCAATTTGTTTTCCATTAATACTGCAGAACACAAGGCACACTCACCTCATACATGGGCTCTTCATGCTTTAGGCACTGTTAGCACAAGGGAAATGTACACTCACTGTCCCTCTCAGGGCTGCTCCAGTTACCTGTGTCAGGTGCATTTCCAAGGGGTGACTCTGCAAGATGCCGATGCCAGCGGCACTGACAGGACACAGCAGAGCTGTGAGCTGCCACCAAGGGCCTCCAGCTGTCCTAGCCCTCTTGAAAAAATTCTTACAGAAATAAAAAGCAAACAACCAATAGTGTTAAGAAACAGGGTAAAAGAGTCCTTTCCCTGTACTAGATATACACTGCAAACAAACTTCTAATAATGGCACAGGTCCTTTTTTGGTTTAAAGAAGCTTGTGTTACTGTAGTTAATGCATGAACAAGATCATAGACTTGTTACTCGGCACAAAACAAGTCATCTAGAAGCTTCCATGTCCCAGGGTGTCAGCAACTGTTACTACAAAGCTTGGGTTCTTGTTTGCAGCAAACAGTCACCAAGTGAACAGTGAGGGATCCCTTTTGGAGAGTCTGAAACAACCCCCGAGGTGTGCAAGGCAAGTAAAAGTGACGAGCTGCCGTGACTCTTTACAGAAGCTTCTTGTTACAGACTGTCCAGATCTACTGCAGCAAACCAAACAGCTCAGGCTTTAGTCACAGGTGTTGCAGGGCTTCTTGTCCTTGTTCCATGTAGGAGTCATCTCTGTTGGAATGTGACCATTCTCCAAAAGTTTCCTGGAAGTGGACATTTCTCTGTGACGCCTGCATACGTTTCTTATCACGAGAGAAGAAACTAAACCTTCCAGGAAGGGAGCAGTGAGGGAGGGAGGGAGAAGAAAGAAGAGTGTTTACCATCCTGGAAGCACTTCAAACACCCACCCCAATACACAGCACAACAAAACACTGAGCAAGAAACTCTGTTTGCATCTGCAGAGAATCAAGGCAGAGCGTTGGTGGGAGTGCATGTCAGAATGTTGTTAGGGATGGAGTCATTGCAATCTCAAGCAGTTTGGCTACAGAAGCTTCAGGTAAGCTCTAAATGCTGTTGAGTTTACAAGGTGCAGGTATCATTTAGATGTTTGTTTCCCCCTTTCCCAGCCCTCAAGTAACAAAGCCACACGATCCAGGTTAGTTTCTTGGCATAAGTAAAGTGGTATCTTCAGTATTAAATCTGTATATTTTACCACAAAGCAGAAATAGAATTTTTTTTAAGGTTGTCAGCAGGGAAATTCACAAGGTAATAAAATAAGTCTCCCATTTTTTTTCCCATTGTAGATGTTTTGACACATAGACTTGATTCCTGCAGAAATGAAGAATAAATGCACTGTGTGCACAAGAGGATGAAGGCTCTGAACAAATGCACACGAGTGTGCACGTCATTTCCTGTCACACAGCTTGGGTGCTCTAAGATAATGACGTACATGAACCAACAGCCATTTAATACAGCTAAAAATACAGCTGGAAAAGTCCTTAGTATTGTTTTGTTTGTATGGGATGAAGTTATTGGATTAGGAAAATTCAATGTTCATTGTGGGTTCAGTACAAGAGGTGTTAGTGCAGTGTTTGGGCTGCTGAGAAATGCAAAAGTTGTGGTTCCAGCTACCAAAGGACTGAGTTGGCTGTGAGTCCCTCTGGTCTCAGTGCTGGGTGAGCTGCAGGAGGTGAAGATTGTTTTGGCTGCACTGAGCCAAGTGTCACACAGCTGTGATCCAGGGCAGGAACTGCTAGATGTTTCACAGGAAGGGACCATGCCAATGGAAGCTCAGCTTTGTTGGGTGGTGGGACATTGGTCAGGCATAAACCTGACCCTGAGTTCACACTCACCTTCCTCAGTGTCCTCCCTCCATCCCCCCCAGCACCACCACCCCAACCCTCCCAGCTGCCTTGTGCAGAGCAGGGAGTTCAACCTTCCCTGTCTCTTGATACACAGGGGGCTGCATGATAATCACTGAGAATATTAACAATAATTACTTGTTGATTAGAAAGGCAAATAAACCACTACACAAGCTAAATGCACATAAATAACAGTGCCAGCAGGACCTGAACTTTTGCATTTCCTGGCTTCAAATATGCAGCCTTAATAGTGAAATAAGTATTTTGCACTTAATTAGCCTCATACTTTTCTACCACCTTCATCACAGGAGCTCATGAGCTCACACACATATACTGTGTATTTTCAGGGCCAGAGCCAGCTCCAGCTGATAAAAGAAGTGTTTAGTGACCAAGCCTTTCTACAGAGCACATTTGGTGCTGCCTGCTCAGGGTTACTGTCTGGAAGCCCACACAAAGGACTGCTGTGTTTATGCAGTCAGTTTCAAATGTCAAAGCTCAGTAATTTTTTTGCTTTATCAGAAAATGAAGCAGGAGAAAAATAAGTTTGTAAATCTTTAAAAGGTTCAGCTTTTTAAATTCCTCCTGAAACAATGAAAATTGTTATTATGGCTAGACAATTCTCATGGAGGATGTTTGGAAAAAGCCTGTCTGTGTGGAGAGGAAACTGTCGTTGGTGTAAATATCAAGATCACTAAAGCAGCAGTTCAAAGAGACTTTGCATTAATAATTATCAGTATGTCTTCCAGGGAGAGCCAGGAATTGGATGACAGAATTGATTATGAAGAGTTTACACTCTATTCCAAAATACATAATTAGAGACAAAATATACAGGGCATAGATAGAAAGACATGAAAGCAGCAGCCTGTAATTAACAGTGGAAATTAATGTGGAAATCAGCCACTCCATTCTGTAACTCTTAACTAATGATTGTAACAAATTGTTAGAGACCAGTTTCTCAAAAAGCACTGGTGAGAACTGTGAATAGCCTTGCTTAGGAAGCAGAATTAACAGATGCTGGTTAAAACTGCATATTGCCCCGATTTTCCAAGGAATACTGATGGGTTTAGCATGGCAACATTAAGGTGCTAACATGTCAGTTTGAGGATGAGCATGGAGGACTGGGATGAGTACTGACACTGGCTGGTCATTCTGGTTGGCACTTTGATCCTCTGGGATCCCACTGGCAGCCAGGAGAATGCAACCAGCAGTGCTTGTTAACATGGGGTCATGCAAGAGGAAAGCACAGTACCAAACATTTAAAAAAAAATTCCTACAAGGGACACAAGTCTTCTTATTGGCTGCAATGTGGGATCATCTGGAATCAATCCAGCTGCTACCATGGGCATTATGGCTGTAAAGATCCTGGTCAGGAAAGTACAGACACAGAAGAGATAAGACTGGAGCAAGGGAAAGAAAAAGCATTCCATTAAAAAGAGAAGAGGCAAACATGATACACGGGGTTACTTTGAATTACAACACAGGACACGTTACAGGGAGAGGGGGATCTGCATCACCCAAGACAGCTCTCCTCAGTGAAAAACTCTTGTTTAGGAAAAAAAGTTCTTGTAGCAGTTTCAATTGCTTTTGGATTTCTAAAAGATACCACTTTCCTGTTTTGAGGCAGCCTGCAACCTGGGTTGGATTTCATCAAGGTATGACCACCTCTAGCAATGCAGAGCAGAGTGCACTTTTTTGTTCCAAGAGACAAACAGGCACAGACAGAATGAAATGAAGGATGAAGGTGTATGTTAAATACAAAACAGGACTCTGCTGTGACTACTGGATATTGGCACAGGGTTAGAGAGGACCAGCATTACTACATTACAGTTAAAGATTTCACAAGGGTTACAGTTGATATTTTCAAGTTAAAATCCAGTGAACTTTTGAAATAACTTCCTAAGAAACCCCCGTGGTTAAAGGGGCTGTGTGTCTGTTCCAAAAGAACCTGTGTTACTTCTCATGCAGAAAGATGCCAACTGCAGGCAGCTGAATGCTTTTGGGAAACTTGCAGCTGCTCTGGCAGGAGCACTTGGGAGCTGGCTCACAGCAAGAGGGGCTCTTTGTGAGGGTTCAGCACTTGCACTGAGCATTAGACAATCCATGCAGCACAGAGCTGAGAGCCCAGTGCTCTGTGGCCAGCCAGCCCCACACACAGCTGCCAGCACCATCCATCCATACCTGCAACACCCTCTGTTTGTCTAAGGGTTCTCTCTCCTCAGAGGTTCTCACTTGTGCCAAATATTTTTTTGAACTGTGGACTAATGTCAATTAAAGATTAAGTTGAAATCATGAGACATTTCACTTGTGACCAAATGCAGCTCTCCCCAACTCACTAACTGCTGTTCTGAGATTAAAATTGCAAACAAAGGGGCAAACACTGTTGGATCATTAGTAGCAGCCAGGATTTCTATTTTTATGCAGCATGGCACATCCTGAGCTGCAGAACTGACAGACACACCAGCTTTTGTAGATTGCAAGAATAGGAAGAAAACTCCTGCCTGTTTGAGGCATGACATCAGTGACAAACAAGCACGTAGCTTTAAGGAGAAAACAAAAGGGTGTTTTCTGCTCCAAACAGAGGGAGCATTTTTAATCCTTGGATTTTTCCTCCTCAGTAAAGCCTCCTGGTTACATTATTTCATTAAAACTCTGTCATGTGATGTGGAAGAGACAAATATTCAAGTCAGTCAGTCTGAGATCAGAACTCAGAGTTTGCCCCAAATGTGCCAACCCAGAGAAAATGCTGATTTCTGTAGCTTCTGTTTTCCTTCCCTTATGGACTTGCAGCACTGAATCACCTGAGCACATCTTGGATGGCACAGGCTACACATCCATATGGCTCATCCCCTCTGTGTGCTGAGGGGAAAAGGGCACATTGCACAGGCAAGCACAAAACTTCCCTTGAGAGGGCTCCTATTTTTGTACTTCAGCTTTTTGTTTAATCAGGAGGAAAACTCTGAAAAAGAGGGAAAAGCAACTCCACTTTGCTCTGTAAAGACAGTCTGCATGCAGAGAGCAGCACTGTTCTCATCACATCACTGGGTACAGAGTTCATGTGCCAGAGTTCCCCAGGCAGCCAGAGGGACCCTGGAGAGGGAGAAGGGAGCTCTGGAAACACCTTGCAGCAGGCAGGACCTGCAGCTGGGGCAGGAGGGTGTTGGGACAGGACAGAAGCTACACTTGGCTCCTTTGGTTTGCCCAGTGACATTTCCTGACTTTTTAAAGCCCAAATACAGTGTTGACAACACACAGAGAGGGGAGGAGGGAAGGAAAATAAAACCCCCCCAGAGAAATCCTATCCAGACAGGCTGCAAGAATGAGACAAACCTGAAAACTGCTACCTTTTTTCAGATTACTCAGGTAGACAGTTTTATATTCCCTTATTTAATGTGATGGCTGAGTGGAGAGAGAGCAGAGTGAAACCTGGGGACAGAGCATGACATCTAAAAGAAGAAATTTCAGCTTAGGCAGAGTCAGAACTAATAACTCACCAACATGTGCTCTGCCTTACAACCTCTATTTACATTTTTATGCTGCCTTTGCTTCATCAGATCAAACATGAAAGCTGCACAACACAAACTGTGTGAGCTGAAACCAGCCATTCCCTACAACAGAATAAGCTTAAAAAAGCTCTAAAAGAAATGAGCAACTTTACAGTGAAGACCTTGTGTGACACAGTATTATCATCATCATCATCACTTGCAGGATGAAAACTGATGTCCAAACTCAGAGTGTATTTTCTACTCATGTGAGAGGAAGGTTTCTCTCAGCACAGGCAGAAAGCTGCAGTCTACTGCAAATAATCAACAGTGCCCTCCTGACTTCATGGTGTTTTGGGTCAGTCCAGATCTTCCTGTGGAATTCACTCTCACAGGGCTGCTGCTGTTATTAAACAAGGACTGAAGGTTGTGGACATGGGGACAGGATGGAAGAACTCTTTAAATGGAAACAGCTGTTCCAAAATCACTTATGCAGTTAGAACAGTGAAGCTTTCAGTATCACAAAAATCCAAAGAGTTGCTATGAGATTAGAAGACTTAATTTGGAATACATAAATGGACAGCAGGGAGTTTCAACAGAGAAAAGAATTGGCCAACACAGTGATTTTATAATTAAGTGATACTCTAGTAACAGCACTTCTCTGGCAGTAAGCTTTGGTTCCAACAGCAGCATTAATATTTCAGAAAAAGGTGGGTTCTTTTAGCCAAGCAAGTGCCCATCCTCTCAGCAGCACATTTGCTCAGCAAACAGAATATTTTTGTGCTGCCCACATAAACTCAGGGTCTAAAGGCTTCAGTCAACAAGGAAATGGCCACAGTGAGGTCATGGGAAAATGACAATCCAAGACTGAAAGTTGTCCCAGATCTAGGCAAAAGTTTTGGCCAAAACCAATGTTGTTTCACATCTGCCAAGTGCTCATTCAGTGGCTCTCTCATATACAGTAGGAATGTGGTTTTCTGAATTTTTAAAGTCTTTAAAATTGTCCTGTGCATAAGAAACATTTGGTATTTCCAGACTATATCCAGTATGTTTAGTAAATGTGCTACTTACAGTCGTTTGATTCCAGATTCAGGCTGAGTTGAGGGTTTTGGCTGAATTATGGGTGTGGGCTGTGGGGATCTCGTTTCTTCTTCCATTTCCTCACTTGAAAGAAAGAAAAGATAATTAATGTTCTCCTCCCAAGCCATGGAAACACTTTGAGATCTACAATTCAATCTCAGGTAGCACTGTTGATGATGGAATGCAAAAAGATTTTTTTCAAAACCCATTGAAATCAACTGAAGATTTTTTATCAGCACCAAGAACTGGGTCTCCATTCAATATTTTCTTCCAACAGGAGAAGAGATGTAACCCACCTTTTGTAATATAAAAGCTCCTCCTGAAGCAAAAACACTCTGGATTTCAGTTCATTCCTCTCGTGCAGGACATCCCGGAGCTCCTGCAGGGTGAATCTTGGGCGATTGGGATCTTTCAAGTCCATTGCCATCTTTTCTGACTCAGACAGACAATCATCATTGTTTGGTTCTGCCTAGGGAGTGAAATGTTGGCTTGAAATTCACTGTCCAGCTTTTGCTAAGTCAGTTTTAGGAATTCATGCTTTTAACAAATGGAATAAATCAAACATCGTTTTTTTTATAAAAACACTGGAAGGTCATGCAGTTCCTTCCAGCTCCTCTCACAAAGAGGTGTCTTCTTATAATATAAACATACAAAGTGGAGATTAAAGTTTCTATTCCCCCTTATCCTTTCATAAAAAAACAGGAGGGGTGTTTGCACCAGATCTGGCTACAAAGTGGCAGAAAATTGCAGATGAGGTGTTTATAGATGTGAACCCTTTTCCTCTAAGAGTTCACTGGAAGCTTGGAAGAATTTTATCTCCCACCACCCAGTTTCTGTGGCTCCCAACAAGCCACAGTTTGCTCTCTAGGTATGAGTCTTGATTCTTCCTGTCACCTCTAGCACTTGCTCAGAACTGTGTGGCACAAACTGCTTGTGAAATCATGGTCTGTGCAAGCACAGCACACAGGACACCTCTGCTCAGGTCCTGTGCTGTTGTTCCACTCAGTGACTGCACTGAAATGAAGAATCACAAGGTTCTGGGAAGGGTAATTGGAATTGAGAGTCTGAAAAGCAGCTCCAAGCCTTAAGAGATCTGCAGGATTTATTACAATACAAATAAATGCAGGACACTCTGTTCCAGGAAAATCCATTTGAAATGTAGCAAAGTCCATTTGAAATGTGATGCTTTTTTGCAAGGACTGATAGAGGCCAGCACATGAAATCAGAGCTGCCAGGTCAGCCACTCACCCTCCTGGGAGGATGCAGAGATCAGTCTCAGAGCTCCTGTGTGGCAGTGACAGCTTGCTGGGATACAAGCTGGACATTTGAGGAGTTGAGTAGTGAAATTCCTACACAATCCATTTTTTGTAATTCTGACCCTACTCTCCTCTAAGCTCCTGTGTTTGTGAAACAGTTTTGCAATACACTGATCTGTGGTTTCAGGCTGAACTTGGCCAAGGCTGGTGCAAGGTGAATTTCAGGTGACTTTCAGTGCCTGTCCTGCAGGGATGAGGCAGCAGAGTGATGCTCACTTGGGCACTGTTTGATCACCCTTCTCATCCAAACACATTCCTTTGCACAGGCTACATGGAATAAAGATTGATGCAATCTAACAAGAGTTTCAAAGGAAATTCCTCAAGCACTTTTCCTCCTCTTCACCCTCTAGGTACAGAGTTCTGAGTTGTGTCTTTTCTTTTGGTGTATTTGTCCCACACCTCTGCCCAAAGAAGCTATTTCTGCTAGGTTTGGCTCAAATCAGCAAAGACTGAGCAGCCTGTGCTGGATGCAAAGATCCTTGACTGAGGCAAACAAACAATGTCCATTCTGGAGCATGCAGCTATTCCAGCTTTCTGCTTGCCACTGCAATTCCTGTGGAAGCAGAGTCCTGGCAGAGGGAGCAGGGACAGCTCTCATTAAGAGAGGAGCCATTGCCATGGAACTGATGAGTTAGAGAGAGGTGAAGAATGCATCCTTTCTCTGCAGACACTGAGGACACTTTCACTCCTGCTGGCTCCAGGCCTGGCTCCCCAGCCCCTTTTACAAAGCTGGGTGTCCTGGCTGAATTAACAGCAATGAAATAATCCTTTCCATTATTAATACAGTGCTTGCCCAACTCAGCAGTGACGTGTTAACACAACTGGCTGTCACATTCCCAGGGGAGCAGTGTACCCCATCAGCACTTGTCTCTGCTTTTTGCTGTGTATTCCTGCCTGTTACCAGTGAAATGGGTGTTTCACTGGATTATTTCACTCTCTGTGCAGTCTGTCAGGCATTTACACTGTGGAGCCCTTACCAATGCCTCCATCTGAACAGCTCTGTGTGACAGAGCTCCTTCTTAAATATGACACCCCTTATTGCATTTGCTACTGTGCTAAGAGCATAATTAGGAGAGGGAAATGCAGTGCATTTGCTTCAGGAATAAAAAACTAATGTCATAGGCACAAAGGAAAATACTAGGAACCATAAAGAGGACTAAGGGATCCATAGGTCAGTGCATCTTTTTCTCAGGAAGCTCTCCTCAAGTTTGCATTTGTGCTGCTCTGATCTCAGCCCAGCTCCATTTGCAGACTGTCACTTTGCCTATTCTGCAAGAATCTGGCTCTGCCAGCAGGAACATTTGCTTTTCATGAACATCTGTGCTCACAACACTTCACTGCACAAATTCTAATAGGAAGCAAAAACAGAAATAAGGCCAAAGTTGGTTCCTCTAAAAAGTGCCTTGAAATATTTATATTGATTTGGTAGCACTTAACCAGCTTAGTCCTGACTGATCCAAAGTGCCATAAGCACTGCAGGGACCAGGTGTGCAGAGCTCTGCCCTGACTCTGGGACACTTCTGGCACAGTTTCTGTTCCATTGTGGTTCATCTGCCACCATCACCCCCCTGCACCCCTGTGACCCATCTGGCCTTGAATATTTGCAGATCTGGCAAAACTGAAGTTACTGTTGGTTGTTTGTCTCTGGAAAACCCAGACTCTCCAAGGAATTGGTTTTGCTTTCCTTTGGAGGAAGGGTAGGGTGTACAAACAAAAAGAAGCAAACACGCTGCCACAACCCTGCCAAAAGGAAAAAAGGTACTTGGTCTGGAGTCCAAACCTTTTTAAAAAACTGTTTAAAAACTGATTCAAAGTGCCTCTTACCTTTACTTCCTCCCCATTCTGGCTGGCCTGGCTGTCCTCACCCTGCAGCTTTTCTCTGAGCTTGCCCAGCTCTGCTCTGAGGTTGCCCATCTCCTGCTCCTTGGTTTGCAGATACGCTTCCAGCTCCACCTTCTGCTCGATCAGCGCCTTCCCCTGCGCCTCCACCACCGTGATCCGGTGCCTCAGGTCGTGGTTAATCTTCATCAGCCTGTTCTGCTGCTGCTGGAGCTGCAGAACATCCAGCAACAGCTCACTGTCCATTCAGACACGAGCCACGATGGCACAAACATCATCTTAAAGTAGTGGGTTCCTGTTGTATTTAATCTGAAAAATTTTCCCCCTCTCCTCACCCCCAGATTAGTTTTTCTAATAGCTAATTATCTACTATAATTCCAGTCACCCAAATTTAATTGATTTCTAGAGTAAATTCTCCTAGCACAGGGAGTTGTTCAGATAAAAGCAAATCTATCACTTCTGCTATTAGTTCAAGGAAAGGGTGGCTTATGGGATTCTGAATCAAATCTTAACCCAGGGGAGAAGAAAGACAAGGCAGAGTGTTCAGGTTGTAAGCACTTTGCTTTGAGCTCCAAGACTCTCTCCTAAGGCAGGATGTGACCTGCTGGGTGTGTGTGGACAGCCCCAGCTCAAAAGGCTGCAGCACCAGCCAGAGGCACTTGGGCAGAGCAGAGATCACCTAGGCCTGGCCTTACTAGCACCAGGAAAGTCCCATGGCCTAAAGACATGAGGCAGTTTGAAGAATGGGAAGCAAAATACAGGTAAGGAGGTCATTCCACAGAAAGTGCCAAATCTCATGTCATGCCTGGAGTCCCAGTGGAGTCTGTGACTCATGTGAGGCTGAGCCCTGACCAGGTCACTGCTGGCAGGGGTGGCCTGGGCTGAGCAGTGCCCTTCTCATGCAGAGGTGCCCACACTCATCCCTGCTGTGGCACTGCACTGTACCCTGACCATTCTGGACACTCCACAGCTCTGCTGGACACTTCAGTTGCAGGACTATTAATGCAGCACTGTTGACACTTTCTGTATTAACTTCAAACTCAAAACCAGGCTATGGAAGGGTAGGTGAGAAGGAAGAGAAACAGGAAGACCAAGAGTCACTTACAGCCTCTACATCCTCATTTTTAAGTCCAAGTTCCCGGTCCTTTGCCCTGATTTCATCCCTCTGTTTATCTACCACTTCCTTCAGCTTCTTCATGACTTGCCGCTCTCTCTCTGACATCCCTGGTTAAAAAAAGAACACAGAACACAAACTAAGAACAGTCAGGAGCTGCTGAGCCTGAGAACAATAACAATGAGAAATATTTAAGCAGACTCTGGAAGTTGCCTGCTGGTAGAATTACAGAGATGCTTTAGAGGTTGCTTCAAGGGTAACAGAGAACACAGATGACAGAATCCACTCCATAAAGCTACTGCACAGAGACTCCTTAAAAAAGGAACTGACAGTCCTCAGAAACATTTATAACAGTGAGTGACACTGCTGCATCTTGCTGCCTTAGTAGTTTTACATCAATGTTCACACCGTGCCCAAGGGAGCTTGGTTATCTGTGTGATTATCTCTGGAATCAGCTGGCCAAGGCCCTGAGAAAATTGTAAAAAAGATGGTCTGGATCTTCAGTGAGATGTAAACAACATATCACTGTTGTGGATTGCATCTGGGTACAAGCCAGCTGAGGAACACCCAACTAGATTGATTTTTAGTTGTAATCCAATTTTGTGCTTTATGAAAAGAAGATGAAACAGGACCTTCAGAGGGTACCCCCACCCTGAATGCAGAACCAAAATTTAGTCTGAATTATGGCCACATATTTTCTCCTCATGTTTTGCCACCCTTTTCCCATCCTATTGTGTGGTAATTAATATTTAGAATAACTACTTGAGAGAAAAATACTTCACAGCATTTCACTGGTGAAAGGAGTTTGGAATATTGCCAAGAATCTAGCACTGATCTTGTCTGAAAATAAAGGAAGAGTTAGATTAACCTTAAATCTGACCAATGAATCATTAGGAAATGTCATAAACCACACAACAGGAAGCATTCTTCTATTTGCCATTACAGAGATAACTTGGGTCTGGCACTGCAGTGATGGGCTCTTGAGAGCAGACACAGACCAGAGGTTTTAACCTGGAGAGATGATGAATCTCCTGCCCTGACTTTCCCTGAGAATGGCACAGAGATGTGAAGTTTGATGGTCCTGAACTATCACATGAAATCACTTGCACATCCTTGAAGATGAAAACCCTGCAGCCAGGGCAGTGTGTGGCTCCTCTGGCCAAAGCCCAGCCCAAGCAGGAGCTCAAATCCAGGGTCTGCTGCTAACTCTGTTCATTTTGGCAAAGTACTTTGTTATGTGGGTCTTCAGCTTTTTCCATTTACAAACTGCAAGTGGTGCTAATTCACTCCCCACGCTGGGGTGGCTGGAAAGCTGCTTCCTTTTTAATATATTAAAGCAGCTCCCACATCAGAAATCTGCTCTGTATGCACCAAATGTATCTAGCCAGGAAAGGCTCTACTTTCTAACATCAGCTCAGACTTTCTGGTTTTGTTCTTCCCTCATCAGAGAAATCCAGAGTTGTTCCCACAAGAGAATTTAGCTGCATGTCTTTAGGAACTCCAGCTCACAGGTCAGCTACAGAATGAGCTGATGGATAATAGAGCAGAGCAGGACAAACCTCAGAGAAGAAAAGGGAGTAACTGGTGGATGTTCACTCCTGCAGCAGCTGTGACTCCCATGCAGGGAGTGGACCAGAGCAAACAGGGGAAGAGCAGCTGCAACCCTCAGTGCTAAAGGACCAGAGCTGTGGGACTGCAGAGAGCAGGGAACTGCTCTGCTGGGAAAAGGACTGCTGGTCATGGCTGGCCAGGAATTTGGTTCACAGGACATGTTCCTGTCAACCCCAGAAAAGAACTGTCAGTGACACAGTGTTCTAGTGTTACATTCTCATCCCTTTTTATTCTGTGGTACATTTGCCTGCTCTATTTCTGGACCCTGGTTTTTATCAGCTCTGTGCTGCTCTGGGTTCTAGTTCTTCACAGGACAATTTTAATTCTTTGATGTGGTACCAGCTCATACCCACCAGGGAGAACAAGTGTCACAAACACAAACTGCTGCTTAACTATTTTAAAAGTTCCAATTTCCCCATCACAACACAGGTCTGGTACTTCTCTGCACCCACAAACCTCACTGCAGGTTCCTGGATCCACTCACTGCAGCCAATCTCAGAGCTGGGGCCTGAAACATCAGCTCCATTTAAAACCAAAAGAATCCAAAACTTTGCCTTGAAGTAGAGAGACTGCAGTGAAACTTTAGGAGGAGGTAGCACTAGTGAATGCAGCTGTATCCATTAGTACTTGTGAGATGCTTTAAGATCTCTAGATAGCAGGTGCTATTTAAAGAAAAAGTACCATTCAGTGCTGACTACTTTTCCTCCCACTGTGCTCATTTTTCTTGCTAACATTTGGTGAACCTAAAAGGCTTCAATTGTGTGCACAGATCACATTATTTCAGGAAAGGGGGGGGAAGGAAAGGTGGGGAGTTTTGTGAAACAGTCACATCTCCTTCCATTTCCTCAGGCACTGGGAAAGAGGAGAGGGAAATCACTAACTGCCCTAAATGTAAAATAATTATCTCTAAATGATTCAAACTCTAATAACTGAAAGATCTTAAATGGCACACCCAGCTGGCTTCCCCAGGCACATCCTATGAGCAGTTTCCTGTGAGTTGCTGTGATCCTGGCATTATTCCAGCAAGAGAAATTTAAACAGCTGGAGGGGAGGACACCAAAAAAAACCCAGAAAAAACATTCTTTATGTTTAGTAATCTATTCAGTTGTGTCCATACAACATTTATCACTAGGCCAAGTGCCAGCAGAACCTGCACTGCACCATTACCTAAATACTCAGAACAAGTTCAGCACCCCTTTTGAAGGGAACTGTAGGTCCTGCAGCACAGGAGGGTCACACAAGTGCTGCCTGTCCCTTCCCACAGCCAGCTGCTCCCCTGCATGGCACAGCAGCCTGCTCGTCCTGTTTGACACACTTGGGTCAGGTTTGCATGTGGCATTTTCCTGGGATATTCCAATCACTCAGCACCATCAGGCACTGCTCGGTTTGGGCTTGGGAGGAGTGGCTTTAATGGGTGTTACAGGCTCGTCTTTAACCCCTCCCTTGTGTTTTGTGTTCTGCCACAGGTCCTTTCACACAAGCCCTGCCCTGCTCAGACTGCACAGAGCACTCCTGTTTGCACTCCTGCCTCTCCCAGGAACACTTCATCACACTCAGATGAGGCTCTGAGAATTAATTGGCAGGATTGACTCTCAAGGTCTTGCACACCCAAATCAGTGGCCTCTGTGTAAAATAACCCCAGTCACTGTCTGGTGAGTAAGGAGTGAGCTGCTGATCCCTGGGGCCAGCACTGAGGGGAGATGTGATCACAGTGCTCAGCCATGCTCAGACAGGAGCACTGGAGTCTGCTCCAAATCAGTCCAGCTAACACAGATTGAAATCCTGCCTCTCTGGACTCTACATCAGACTGAAAAAGAGCAGCAGAATTGCTTTCTGACACTATCCAAACAAGTCATTTGAGACAAATCTATCCCTGCTCATTAATGACAATATGTGCTAAAAGAAAAACAGTCAGGTTTGATATAATAGATCCCAATAATTAAACGGGGTTAATATAAGTGAAAAATTGCACTTAAACTGAATATTTTGGCCAAAGAATATCACTGATCTCAGAGTCTAAGCTCTGGAATGGGCTTATGGGTTTTGTTTGTGTTGTCATACATGGGTAGACACAGTAAAAATAACAAGAAAAGCACGTCTGGCATTTGCTTGGCTGGCTGGATGTGAAGAGTATGGCTATATTTAAATGCAAGCACATGAGCTGCAGTGAGCTAGATAGCCACTGGAAGGGAAAAAAAAAGAAAAAAAAAAAAAAGAAAAGAAAGAGGAAACTGGTTCTTTATAACCATATCTTCATGGTCCATGAGTCATTGCTGCCATTCTGAATTTTGCATGGAGTTTATCAGCCTGATGTTGAGCTACTTCTTTGCCACTAATTGACTCCTAAATTGAAAGCATTGCACTGTTTTTAAAAGTATCTCGAGAGGTTTAACAATTTTTACTTTTTGAAGGTTTCATTATCCTCTTCCCCAGAGCAAGTGCAATTTCCACAGTGTTGGACAGAGTTTCATCCACCTCCAGCAAGCCTGCATTAAATCCCAGCCTCCAGAGCTTGGAAAAGAATATTCCCTCATTCCTGCTGCTCACTGCAGAGCTGTGATGGCTCAGCTCTCTGCTCTGCTTTCAGACTGCTCAGTCACCCTGCATGCTCCACTCAGGACATCAGGAAATGGATTTGGGATCTCACAACCTCAAATTCTGTGCTGGGAATGGTGGAGCAAAGGGCCATCTATTCCTCTGCTCCTGGGAAAGAGCTGTTGGCTGAGCTGTGGGTCAGAGCTGAGGCTGCAAATGTTCCAGTTGCTGCAGTGAGATCTATCTGTACTTGCAGGTATGTCTTAAATTTCATTCTGCCTCAAGAATGCCCACAAATGGGTTGTTTCAGCTCCTTAGGATGCACCCCCTCTCTGGACTATAAATCCTCTGACTTATTCTAAATTGGCTAGAAGTCTTCAAAAAAAGGCAGGTAAATCAAGTAAAACCAGGATCTCCTCTTCCAGGAGAATATCATGATATTCTCCTAGCATATCTCCATATGGGGGAATGATACAATTTTCACAAAGAAACCTCAATGTGCTATTTATCAAACAGTTATCCTGAACAGATCAACAGCTGCCCTTGGTTTTGTGTACAATGTGTGAAATAAACACTTGAATGGATTATTCTGTTTGCATTTAAAAACATAAGAAGGGCTTAAGAATATTTTTTGCAAAATGAGAACCCAAACAAATGATAGACCAAAAGGTGTATCTAGACTTTACTTCCAGAGAGACTTCTTAGCCAAACAAAAATTTGGTTTTCTTTCCCTCATCCCTCCACCTCTTATCATATCTTCAGTGTCATCATGTATTCAAACATTTTCTATTTAGGTGAAAAAATATACATAAACAAACAAGTCTTCGAAACCCAGATCTGAATTGATCTACAGGAAAAAACCACACCAGAATATCCAGTCAAAGTATTTTGATAAAGTATTGCTTTTTTTAAGAAAGCAAGGACTGAATTTGAAGTAGCAAACTTGCCTTCATGCTTCTGAAATTCCTCTTCTGTGAAATTAATGTCTTTGTGAGACAAGTTTGTCATCAGTTGTTTATTCTCCTCCTGCAGCTGTGCAATTTGGGTAAGGAGATCCTGTGCTTCCCCTCTCCAGACATCCTCCACCAGTTCTAATTCCTATAGGGTAGATCAGGACAACACATTTATATTTTAAAACATGTTAAGAGTCTTTGACTGGACGACTTACAGATCAAACTGGTAATGATCCTACTGATTCTTATGGAAAATAATTAAATGAAGAGTACTTTGAGTTTCTTAGAAGACATCTGCTTTTCTAATGCCACCACCAGAAACCAGCCACCACAGTCCCCTTTGCTATTGCTGAATGTAAATACCTGAGGGGATCATTCCTGATGCAAAGCAAGTTATCTAAAGGATGGCTCCTTATGCTTTGCTTTGATGGGAGGACCAGATTAAGGAGGCTGCAGTGTTAGACAAATAATGGAACAGGAGCACAATTCTCTCCTGCACCCCAGGAAGCTGCAGAGCTGTTAGAAATGTCCCCAAAGCATCCCACAGAGAGGGCCAGGCAGTCAGGGCTGGACATGCTCATCCTGACACAACAGCCTGGTCTAAATTCCTGTTATGAAACACAAGTGTAAACTGAGGAGTGTGTGATCCAGTGCAGCAAGGGCAGAGCTCCTGGTGCACATGGTGAACAAGCCCAAAGCCCAAAGGCTGCTGCTTCCTATGTAAATTGTTCTCTGGAATGTCCCGAGTGTGGCTGTGCTAGGGCAGCCTGGCCAGTCCAAACAGCTCCCATTTGTCGGGACAGCGTCAGGAGCAGCTGTCACCAATCCTCATGAAGGTCAAGTCAGGACAAAAAGTAAAAAGTCCTCAAGGAAAACAGTTGTATTTAGAGTCTTGCTTGTTCCAAAAGCTTCTCTGTATATCTCACTTCTCCAGTGAGGGGCATTCCCTGCTCCATTTTCACTTAAGTTCTTCAAACAAAAAGCTGCATGCAAATCCCCGGAGCCAGGCTGAGTCACTGCTGACTTTCACATCCATCCACATGCCCCTTTCCTTACCTAACAACAAAACACATTCAGACAACAACCCAGCCAAGCACAGCTCGGGGCTAAAATAAGCTCTGCTCAGATTAAAGGATAGCTCTCTGCTTTGAATGCCTGCTCTGATAATGGGAAGTCATCTTCCTGGTGACTTTTGGGTCCAAATGCCATTTTATTCCAGCATTTATTACTGTATTGCTGCTCAAAGTGTTGCAGAAAACATTATGTGGCAAAGAATAATAAATAGCAAAGGTGTGGTAAGCTACACACACTTAACTATTGAAAAGGAAAGAAAATGTCATTAATCACGTATTTTACTTGAAACTCTTTATCTTGACAGGAAAATAAATCTGTATTGAAATTGATATTTCCAAAAACCCAGACTATTTACAGTGATGCTGCCTGTTACAACTCTGTAGCTAAAATAACGCAGTGACCTATTTTAGCAACAAACCAGCACATTCATCACTTAGGAGCATATTGATAAAACCAAAACAGAATGCACACAAACCCCTAAACAACCTAAACTTATATCATTTATATGTGGCTGCTCTGTAAACACACAACTATCCTAAGGTTTGCCTAGGCAAACTTTGTCATTTATTGCTATTGAAGAGGCCAGGGAATTGGAGCAGGAATTAACTTCTGAATCCTCATTAATGGAAGAAGCAGATGGGGAGGCACATCCACGGGCCAGGCAGTGCCTGCCAGCTCAGGAAGCCCCAGACAGTGAATGCTGAGCCAGGTCTATATGTAAAACAGATTCACACAAAGTTTAAGTGCTGAAATCTCACAAATTGATGCTTGCAAGGACCACTAAAAGCTTTTCTGGGTGTTTTTTGGAGGCTTTGAGGTCAAAAACTATTTCTCAGTATCTGATTTTTTCTGCTTATCAGCACCTGTCCTGTGAAAGAGTCTTCAAACCCTCACACTGGAACAGAGAAGATGTGAGACCACTGTTCGATAGGGACCTGGTACACTGGGAACCAGCTTGATTTAAAAAAAAAAAAAAAAAAAAAAAAAAAAGAAGAAGAAAAAAGGTATGCATCATTCAGTTTATTTTTCTGTTAAAATCTGCTTAGACTTAAGCAAATTGTTTAAACACTCCATGAGCCACTTCATGGCCCTCAGAGAAGCTGACAGAGCAGAGGTGGTTGTGGCAGGGAGATCAGCTGACACGTTTAGGAAACTTTTTAACACTTATAAGAACTTCAGAAACACCTACACAGAACAACTTGTACAATGATACTGGGTCAGTTCAGTTTCCACTTCACCAGCAGCCTTTGGTAAATATCCAGCATCTCTGTATCTATTCTTTAGACCTATTTTCATACTCCTGAGACTTATCAAGGCTTTGTACATTAAAAGTCTTTTACCTTCCTTTTCAGAGACATCGCCCTGAGACTTTCTCTGCAAAATGTTGCAGGGTTTATCCTGGATTTTCCGTATGCTAGGTCTCTCCTCCAGAATTCCCTGTGTCTTGTTTATTCTGATTCTGTGTGTGCAATCAGGAATGGCATGAGGCAGCAGTTATGATTTAGCATAGTCATTTACCAGTTATATCAGTTATCTGGATGGTTTAAAAAGTGGATCTGCCACTTTTGCTGCAGTAACTGGAGAGTGTCCTGCCATAAGAGGGTGTGGGAAATGCTCTCTACCTTGGGCTTTATTGGGAGTGGGGCCAGGGAACGCTGTGACCACCCCAGAACAAGCCAAGGCACATCTTGCCATAGGGATGGAGCAGCAATCTGGCAGAGTGCTCTTCCCTACTCTTCAGCTCTAACTCTGCTCTGAAATCACTTGGTTCTCCATCTCTCTCCTAGGACTTGCCTAACCCGAAGTCTGCGCCAGGAAAACGAGACTGCTAAATCATTCGCAGCTCCGGAGAGGAAAGTGTATTCTTGTCAGTGACCTTTCCTGGCCTAGCAGGAAGCAGAGCTACCCTCTCGTCAGGAGAGGGGATGGAGCAGGAGTCCAGATCGGGGAGACACGGGGAAAGGAAATGCAGCGACTGGGGAAGGGGTGGAGAAAGGGAAGGAGGGAGGAAACTTCCAGGAGGGAAGGAAACAAAAAACAACAACACGCCCAAAGCCTCAGCGGCGCTGAGGCAGCATCCGCGCAGCTCCGTGAGCCCCGCCGGGCTGCACCGCACGCGTGCCCCGCCCGCCCCCGCCGATCCCGGCCCGCACCCCGCCGATCCCGGCCCGCACCCCGGCGTCGCTCTTTGTTTTCCCGGCGGCGGCGGGGCCGGAGCGCGGCTCCCCCCGAGCGGCTGCGGCAGCGGGGACAGCCCTGCCCCGCCGCGTCCCCCGCTCCCCGCCCGCACCTTCTGGTGCTTCCGCTCCTTCTCGATGCGGTCCATCCTCTCCAGGCGCAGGCGGTCGAGCTCCAGGCGCAGCTCCTCCATCTCGGGGTTGATGTGGTTGCGGCTCACCAGCACCTCCAGGATCTCCAGCACCCGCACCACCTTGGGCATGAGGCGGGCGATGGCCTCGCAGCCGTGCTGATCGATCACCCGCTCAAACTCCTGCCCCACGGCCGAGGCGATGTCGTACACGTCCATGACCGTCAGCTCCGCCGCGTTCTTCTCCAGGGCGGGCGGCACCCCGCCGCCGCCGCCGCCGCCGTCCATGGCTCGCCCGGCCCCGCGGTGCCCGCATAGGCGGCGGCGGGGCGCGCTCCGGGCGGGGCGGTTCCCGTGCAGCCCGGGCCGCGGCCCCCGCCAACTCCCGCCAACTCCGCGCGGCTCTGCCGGGGGTGTTTAAACTTGGCCGGGCGCTGCTGGCGGAGCGGCGGCGGGAGGCGGGCGCGGCGTCCCCGCCACCACCGCCCCGCCGCCCGCGGCCAATGCCCGGCGCAGGGCGGCTCTGCCGGGGGCGGCCCCGCGCATGCCCGCGGCCCCGCTCCGCCCGGTTCCCGGGGCCGAATCCGCCGCGCTTCGCTTGCGGTGCGACAGGAGCATCGCCAGGCGCTGCTGCTCTCCGCTCGGTGCCGAGCATCAGCGGGACGGCTCTCGGTACCGACCTGTCCGGCGGGGAGCCGCGAGTTTGAGGGGCAGAGCTCGGACCCGCCCGTGTTCGGGGTTGGGGTTCCGCGCAGGGGATGCCCAGGGCTGACACGTCCGGACCGGGGCAGTTCCCCGAAAAGGACAGACGGATGGCTGCAGGCACAGCAAGGGTTTGAACAAGCCCAGCACGCAGCAGCTGCACACCAGCAATAGGGATTTCAGGCTCTTCTCTACAAGGGCACAATAAGAGTCTTTACTGAGCACGTATTCAGAGGATCAGTGGACATTTTACACATACAATAAGTTTTTTGGCATGGATCCACTTGCAGAGGAATTGAAATGAAACCACAATATATTTTTCTGGTCAGGTTTTTCAGTATTTTTGCTTTCAGATGTGACTGGGAAAGTTTGGATGTTCTTATTTCCATAGAGTTTAGGAAGAGATGCTCCAGATGAGTCTCTGTAGATAAGTCAAATATGCCTGGAAATAATTTTAGGTCCCAGTCCTGCCATTTGCTGTATGCAGAGGAGGAAGAATGCAATTTATTTTGGACAGGATATGATGAATAACATCAAACACTGGAACTAGTAAGGAGAAATAGCAGTGGGGCTGCAAAATCCTGGAATGACTTGACACGTGCTGAGTGTTGTAAATACAGCATTAATTACCTACTTTTGGCAGATGCAAAACGCCAGTGCAAGTGAATGAGAGGAATGAACGATGAGAAATGTAACACTCATAAATGCAACATTGTGACTGCCAGACCAGTTTTTCCTTGCAATTCTGTCACAACCTCGTTCTGCCACGAGGTACAAAATATTGATATTCCTCATGCGCTGTCAGCAGGTACCAGAGCAGCCTGGAGGGGAACATCAGTCCCCAAATACCTGAGGTTGGCAATCAATTGCCTAAGTTAGAGCAATAACCCAGTGAAAATATAGCTATGTATTATATGGAACTCATTCCCAGAGTTGAACACCACAGGATATTGCACAAACTTCCAGGGAGAGCAGGAGGATGAATAATGGTGTAGTCATCCTTTCCTGGCAAAGGTGCTTATGAACACACGAGGAGGAGAAGCAGCACGAGCAGAATATTTGGAGAGAACTCTGCACTACCTCAGGGGAGCAGTTATGCTGTGAAATCATAGTTTTGTCCAAGTTAGAGATGAGAAAAAGAGTTTTTGCCACAATAATTTGATACTATGAGTTGATCTGTTTAAGTGCAGGTGGATGAAAAATACAACAGTGTAGGGAACATGTGTGAAAAGACTAAAACTACAGCTGAGAGACGTAAAAAAACAGCACAGTTTGTGGCAGGGATGCAGTATGTTTAATGTTAGCCTGATCCAAACTCATGGAAAACAACTTTGGCAGGAAAAGTCTCTTATCCAGCCATGTACTTACGTGCAGCTCCTCAGGCTCAGCTTGTCTCGCAGAATTTTGTGCACATCGTCCACACCCTGTGCCTGCAGTGACACAGCAGCTCTGCCCTCGCACCTGGAGCTCAATGTGCTGATGTCAATCTGGCATTTGTCGAGATAAACGCGTCTGGGTGTCACCTGGAGTACGGCAACCGGCGATTACTGGCAAAGCCAACGCATAAATATTTCACTGGAAAGCCGGATTGTGTGTTAGTCTTTAACTTTTCCCCACAACATTAAAACAGCTAGTCATGAAACAAGCTGCCTTGAGCTCAAACATGAACTTCTGTATTTTTCTTTGGAAGGTTCAATTGGAAATTAGCGCTTAAGCATGGTCATGCAAGGAATGGGTTTTTAGACAGTTACTCTCGGGTGAAGCAGAAACTGGACGTGCTCCGACTGCGTTTCCTTAAGCGTGAATAACCCTCAAGCTGGATTTCCTTATTAACGTCTTAAACATTGGCTACTCCCCAAACCTTCTCTCTGGCTGCAGCAAGTTCGGTTTTCCGGTTTTAGCAGCAGCAGCAGCATCAGCCGTGGTGGCAGATCCCTCAGGAGCGGCCGGGTCCCTCAGGAGCCGCCGCCCCTCCATCCCCTCAGCGCCGTTTCCCGCCTCCCGCGCTCTCCCGGCCCCGTTGCCGGGCAACGCCCCCTCACCCCCGCTCCCGCCGCCGCTCCCCGTGCCTCGCTCCGATTGGCTCTCGCCGCCGCCGTCCCGCCTTTTCTCCCCGCTCATTGGCTGCTCCCGCGCGTGGGTCTCGCCTCCCGCGCCGCGCGGGCGCTGCCTCAGCGCTTTGGCGGTGCCGCCGTCCTTTGTCTCGCGGCGGCCGCCGTAGCGCAGCCCGTACGTGGCAGCGGGGCGGCGGTGGCCAATGAGCGGCGGCCCCGTGCGCCGGAAGAGGCGCGGCGCGGGCCGGAAGCGCCGCTCGGTGCCGCCGCCGGTCGCTCCGCCATGTCGCCGGTGCGGGCGGTGCTGGCGCTAGTGGCCGCGCTGGCGGCCCCGGCCGCCGCCTATTTCGTCAGCATCGACGCGCACGCCGAGGAGTGCTTCCTGGAGCGGGTGCCGTCCGGCACCAAGATGGGGCTCATCTTCGAGGTGGCCGAGGGCGGCTTCCTGGACATCGACGTGGAGGTGCGGCGGCGGCGGCGCGGGCCGACCTTGGGGAGCGGGGCCGAACCGGGGCCGGGCCCCGCGCGCTGCGGCCCCTCTGTGTGTGGGGCCACTCGAGAGCGAGCGGCGGCACCGGCGGGAGCGGGGCAGAGGCTCCCGCGGGGCTGCGGAGCGGGGCCGGTGCCGCCCGCGGGGCTGCGGAGCGGGGCCGGTGCCGCCCGCGGGGCTGCGGAGCGGGGCAGAGGCTCCCGCGGGGCTGCGGAGCGGGGCCGGTGCCGCCCGCGGGGCTCCGGAGCGGGGCCGGTGCCGCCCGCGGGGCTGCGGAGCGGGGCCGGTGCCGCCCGCGGGGCTCGGGGCGCTCCGTGCCGCCTGGCGGTGTGCGGCGGGCCCGGCTGAGCCGCTCGCTCGCTCTGTCACCCTTCCCGTGGGGTTTCAGCCTCGTCCCGGTGAATTGTTTGGCGGGTGCAATGAGCGCAGTTGCGCTCTGGAGTCAGGCGCTGCCTGTAGATGAGCAGTGTGCTTCCAAAGGGGTTGTGTTTAATCTGGGTGCTTGGCAGAGGGAAAGTTTTTGAGCGAATACTTGTTTTCAAAGAGAAATCAATTCAAGAGAATACTGAGTATGAATTACCTTCATCGTCTGATAGAGCTGGAGGTTTTTGTTTGGGATCTCGCAGATGTGAGAGTTGTTGCTGAGAGTTCTGTATCAGTAGAAAATGACACATGGCTGTGACAGGACAGGGACTGGAAGCTGTGAGATCCCTGCACGTGTCTCTAGCGGAGCTCAGCAGCAGTTTAGCCAGATGGGAATGAAATTTAACATCACAGTGACCCCGAGAGCTCAGAACTCAGGTCTTCAGTCCATTTCAAATGGTAACTGCAACAAAGCTCGACTGTATGTCTAAAGTCGATTGGAGAATGTCTTTTTTTTTCTTTTTGTTTTCCTTCAGACATCAGAGATAAGGTTTCCCCTGCAGTTGTTAATTTGACAAACAGCCAGGGTTTGTGGTTTGCTTGTTCTTGACTGCTTATCTTGACCACAGGAGGCCAGGGAGAGGGGCTTTTGTAAGAATTTCTTTACCAAGAAGTTGGTGAGGTTTTTAAAAAGAGATTTCTGTGCAGGGAGCTGCACCAGTGAGTTGTGGGAGGGAAGGATTGCAGTGTGCCAGGTTACAGAAGGTGTTGGTGCCTGTGGCTGGCAGTGCTGTGATGGTGCATTTGAAACCTTTGTGTTTGAAATAAAAACGTGTGATCCTCTGTTTTCCCCACACAGATTACAGGGCCTGATAATAAAGGGATTTATAAAGGAGATCGAGAGTCCAGTGGAAAATACACCTTTGCTGCCCACATGGATGGAACTTACAAGTTTTGCTTTAGCAACAGGATGTCCACCATGACTCCCAAGATAGTGATGTTCACTATTGACATCGGGGAAGCTCCCAAGGGCCAAGACATGGAGACAGAAGGTGAGGAAGAGTCCTGGAAGGAAATCTGCTCCAGCTCAGGAGCTTTTCCCTTCCTGCATGACTTGTGAACTTGAGTAGGGCTCTCAGGATTCCCGTTCCTTCAGGTGTAATTAGCTGTTCTCTTGCACAGCTAAAGTAGATGTTTTTAGATCTGGTTACACAATTTGAGGCAAAATCACCAGAGGATCCCTCAGCCATCTGCAGACACTAATGCTTCCATCCTTTAGCCCTTCATCAGTGCCATCCTCTGATTCCTAGTAGGCTCAGCAGTGTGTAGCCTTAGTTGATAAATGTGCTAATATAAAACTTTTCCTGTAGCTGTGTAAATGACTGTTTTATCTGCAGCCTTTTGTCCTGTACCTGTGTTCATCTCTTACACTTTCCTCTAGGTGGTGGAGATACCTGGGATGGTATGTGGACTGCTTTTTGAAAGCTCCTTAGCATCTTGTCTCTGGCACATGTTCATTCACTAACAGCTAACTTGGCTTTTTCTCTGTAACATTGGTTTGGAGCATGAGAATGTCTTTTTAATAAACTACCCCAAAGGTCTGATTCTGAGCAATGCTGAGCACCTGCAGGCTCCCATTGGCAGGTTTATACCCTGAGCAGCTCTTGGGATCAGGTCCTTGCACTGGCCATGGCAGTTTGTCTCCAGGTGCTTATTTATGGCTGACAGAAGATTTAATCAGTTTAGGTGAAATTGAACTAAAACCCTGAACATCCAAGAATGCTGGATGTTTTTGGCAGTGTTTGCTTTCTATTGCTAAAGGGGATATTGAGTAATCAAAAGCTTTTGGAAGCAATAAGCTGCTTGTAGGTTATGAATTATTACTGATGTATCAGGGGAAAAACTCAAACTTGTCATTTGCTGTAAAAAAAATGAATGTATTGTGTAGTGAGTTATAAAGTTTATTTAGAAATCACTAACTGTAGCTAGAAAGGCAACAAATTTTTGTTTTCTATTTTAGCAAGTAAACAACTTGGGCATGGAATGCTTGATGTATTTAAAAAATACCACATTCCTAACTTTTGATTTTTTTTTTTTTAAGACTTACTAAAATTTTTTATTGAGTCTGCATATATCTGTTGTAGATAATATTAGTGCAATAAGACAATTTTCTGAAGTGAATTTTGGAGTGTTTTTAGACTATCCCTGCAACTATAGTTTCTTATTAATAAAATGCATTTACTGCAATGACCAGTTGGCCATGAAAGTAAGAGATTTGAGATATTAGGACAATGAGTATAGTTTGCACAACTATTTAGATTTTAATTGTAACTTGTATGAATGTTGTTCTCTGATCCTCTCTTTTGACTGTTCCCCACAAAGTGTGTGTTTTGAATAGTTTTATTTTCAGACTGTGATCTGAAACACTTAATTTACAAATAAGACTGTAGTGAGGTAGCTTCCAAATCAACTATGTCCCTTGAAAGGAAAATATGTTGGATTTTGTGACTTTTAAAGAGAGCTGATTGCTCAGGAATTATCTGTGGAATGACACCTCAACCTGATGCTAGAAAACTTTGCAAATGACTTGCTTAATTTATAAATTTATGAGTGGGCAGTTCTTTGAGCATGGATGTATTAAAAAAGATCCTTTGATTGACAGTCTTAGATCTCTGAGCCTTCCATTTGCTGAACTGTCTCAAGCTGGTTTTGTGCTGCTGGTTTGGTATTTAACTCCTCTCCTGCTTTCACAACACAGCACAAGGGAAGGCTGTGCCAGCCCCCTGGGCATTGTGCCCCCTGAATGCTGGATTTCAGCTGAACATCCCAGGATGGGATTGTTTTTTTGCTTCAGAAAGTGATCTCATGATTTGCCAGCATCATGATCTTGAGCTAAATTCTCAGTTGTTCTATTTTTGTAAGCTTAACAACTAGGAAAAGCTGTCATGTTAAGATAATTTGCTTGGAATATATTGGATGATATTGGCAGAATAGATATTAGTGTGTGGTATTGATCTCATGCCTTCTTCCATTCTGTTCTCCTGGAAAAGTATGTGCTCACTGGAAATGTGGGGTCTGTACTGAGTCTGAATTGTGTCTCTTCCTGTTTGGATGTGGAGAAATGTTTTGTTAAAAATCACAGAGACACTTTAGGGAAGGTGGTGCTACAGAAACTGGACTTGGCTGTAAGGATAGAAAGTGTTCAGCTGTACTGTCAGACCTTCTGCAGCAGGAAATTACATTTCACTGTTCATAAATTCCTTGGAATTGGTGTTTTCAGTCATTAACAGACTTCCTGATGCTTCTGAAATTATTCTGCAGCTCATCAGAACAAGCTAGAAGAGATGATTAACGAGTTAGCAGTGGCCATGACAGCTGTGAAGCATGAACAGGAGTACATGGAAGTCCGTGAAAGAATACATAGAGCAAGTATGTGTCTGACTCCAATACATAGATTTAAATATCAAAGCTATTCCAACTGACTTAAAAAATCATAGTTTAAATCCTGAAGGGCTTGCCCATAGAGTAAAGAATGTAGGTGTTGCTTGCAGTCATCTTCAAATTGGCTTCTCCTCATGTAATGAGGGTTGTTACACAAAATAACATTTGCTGAAGTGATGTAAATCCTGCAGTTGTTTGAATGGTGTATTCATGGAGATATCATTTAATCCATGTACAAGGACATGCAGGGACAGGACAAGGTGGGGATGGTTTTAACCTGAAAGAGAGGAGGCTCAGATCAGATTCTGGGGAAAATTCCAGCCCTGGCACAGTGTGCCAAGAGAAGCTGTGGCTGCCCCATCCCTGGAGGTGCCCATGACAGGGACTGGATGAATTTTAAGGTCTCTTCCAGCCCAAACCATTCCTTGATTTGGCTCCCAGACTTTGGTTGAACTGTTCTTCACCCTTGAAGTGGATATGGTTTAATAATTGAGGCAAAATTGAAAATGTTTTGTTGAAATAGAGCAGAACTTCTGTTACTTCCATGGGTGAGCATCAAGGACAAGCATTTTTCATGAGAAAACACAACATTATGTAAAAGCACTGTCTCCTCAATTATTTGAAGCTACTAATATCTCCAGTTTTGAGACATTTGTTACTAATGGTCTGATTTAAGAAAAATCTGAATGTTTAGAACCAAAGATGATCTTGCAGAGATCAGAAATTCCCTGCTTGACTCTGAGACTGAAAAAGCAAGAGGCTTTTTTTGGCACCTCAGAGGCCAGAAGGGTGAGCAGAATAGAGAAAGATGCTGCAGTATATGTCCAAAGTGGGTTTAAAAACAAACTGTTCAGAAAATTCCCCCCTCAGATCTCATCTGTGAGGCTGCAGGGCCCTCCTGGGACACCTGTGATGACCTGGCACAAACCCAGTCCTTTATATTCAATATTCCAGTTTTATGGCAGAATTTTTTCACTTTAAAATGCTTTGTTACTTACTAATTTTTTTTTTTTTTCCCAACAGTTAATGACAACACAAACAGCAGAGTGGTTCTTTGGTCATTCTTTGAAGCCCTTGTACTAGTTGCCATGACACTGGGACAAATCTACTACCTGAAGAGGTTTTTTGAAGTCCGAAGGGTGGTGTAAGATCCTTCTGTGGTCCCAGATTTCAGTTCACTCTCTACCAAACATCCTGGTCACAAAAAAAAAGAAAAAAAAAAAAAAGTCATTTAGTTTCTGAACCCTCTTTACTGAACTGTAAAACTTATTTGCTTATGTTCCTTCCTAGTTAAGAAAGAAAAAAAAAAGAATTGTTTTTATATATCTTCTGTAGCAAAAGCTGTGCTGAAATCTTGTCACTTTATTGGCATCATATTTTTTTCCACTGAGATCTGCCCAGTCTGTGTGCTAAGCAAGGTCCAGGCAAACTGCAAACTCTGTAACTCACTCTAGTAACAAGCTGTTCTGTCTTTTCTAACTTTTTTTCCCTGTTTCCATGAGCACTTGCAGTTCTGTCCAGGGAAACGGTACAAGGCCCTAACTGTTTGCATTCTTCCATCCTGAACCCTGCAGTAGGTGTTATGAAATTGAAATAATCCCTTCTCCACTCACAGAAACTGCCAAGGAAAAGGTTAAAATTCATACCTAGTTGTTATTTAAAATATAGTCATCAGCAACTGTCTTCATGATATCAATTTCTTCCCAAAGTTCTTTTTAATTGAATAGTTGATGTGAAAATGCTTTTTTTTTTTTCTCTGCTCATCACCAAATGTTCCTTACACGGTTTTTAGTCTCTCAAAGGTTTTATTTGGAAGCCAATTGTGTGCAGTGTCTTGGCAAACACTTGTGAACCCTTTGGCTTTTGCAGGTCCAAAGCTCAGACTGTTTGCCCAGTGCCCAGGGCAGAAGTGTTCAGGAAATCTGGATTCCTGAGGCCAAAGGGTTCCCAATTCTGGGGGTTTAATCCACGCTATGCAGCCCTTGTATTTAAGTGCAGTGGCAAACTCTGCCATGATCTGATCAGAATTAGCATAATGCTAAATACTGGTGTGTTTTCTTTTTTTCAGGCACATGTAGATTTGTTTTTGTATAAAGTTACTTTCCTCAGTTATCTGATGATTGGTTTAAAAATTTAAGAAGCGTCTGATGTGGGTGCTGAGCCAGGATTATGTTGTGACTGATGTATATTAGTTGTAATCATTTTTGGGGGTGGGGTGGAGTGGGGTCTTTTCCAAGGGGGATCCTCTACAAGTAACACACAACAGTTTTGTACAATTAATTTAAAATTTGTTACAGGTTTTCATGTTCCAGGTAAAGTTTTTTCAACCTCGGGCAAACACTTGCAGCAGTTCTTCAGAGAGGTGGCTGTTACACCTTATTGCAACTGTTGTGTGCCAATATTTTTGTGTAAAACACTGAAAATTGAATTCTAAGATGTACATTTAAAAATTGCTCGTGAATCTAAATATGACCCAGGTTCGATAAATAAACAAATTCTTTAAAAAAAAGAAAGCTTTGTATTCTTTTTTTTTTTTTTCTATTGATACCTTAAAGAACTACAGATTAACACATAGAGTTTTTTTATAAATTATTTGTTTATGGCCATAAATTAAACCACAAGAAGTTCTATATTAACAAGAGGAAGAATTTCCCATTAAGGGTGGCAGAGCACTGGAACTGCCCAGGGATATCCTGGATTCATTCCAAACCCACCTGGATGTGTTCCTGTCACCTGCTCCAGGTGACTCAGCCTTGGCAGGGGGCTCACACTGGATGGCTCCAGAGTTTGCTCATAATCCTGACTATTCTGTGATTCCATGCTTTCTGAGAATATCAGGAATTTATCCAGAATCCATCCCACTTTGGGGGCAGGTAGAATAAATATCAATAACTCTGAACCTACATCTTAGGTTCTGGATACTCTGGGGGCACAGCGCTGCTGTAAGACCCGCAGAAGTACTTACAGAGGCAGCTCGCCATAAAAATAGGAATTTTTTGCTAAACCCAAAGTTGTTTTTTTGCCCCAGAGGTGAAACTCTGCGGGGGGGGTGGGGGTGGCGGAACCGATGTGCCGCGGAACGGAAGGTGCCGCGGTGTGTGCTTCCGCCGAGCGCCGCCGCGGCGGCCCGGGGCGGGGGAGCGGCGGGGCGGTGACACCGGCGGGCCAAGATGGAGGCGGTGACTGAGGGCGGCTGGAGCTCGCTGCCGCTGCCGCTGAGCCCGGGCGTGCTGCAGGCGCTGCGGGAGCTCGGCTTCCACCAAATGACCCCGGTGCAGGTGCGGGGGCTCCCGGGGAAGGGGGGGCCGGGCTGAGGAGGGAGGGCGCGGGCCGGTCGCAGCAATCAGCGGATCCTGTGACTCTGAGTGGAGCCGCCTCCGTGACTTTGCCACGGCTCTGCCTGGGTGATGTTCACGGCGAGCTCTGATACATCGGAGGAGTTTCACCTCTGTGAGGTTTCACCGCTTCACCCGCTCATCTGATGCTTCTCTTTTTCAGTCTGCCACCATCCCGCTCTTCATGAGTAACAAAGACGTGGCTGCAGAAGCGGTGAGAAGCTTTTCCTTCGCCCAGCTCGTTGTTTTTCCAGGCTTGTCTCTGGAACTGAGGGAGAGCTGACGCTGTTTCCACTCTCACAGGTCACAGGCAGTGGGAAAACCTTGGCGTTCGTGATTCCCATACTGGAAATTCTTCTCAGACGGGAAGAAAAATTAAAGAAAATGCAGGTGAGATTAAAATATTCAGTACTGAGTGTATTTTTATGATGTGCCAATAAGGTTTGAGAACTTCAAGAAAAGTATCCATTAGGAAAATTGCTTACCCACAGAGTGACTGTGCTCTTGCTCTTCAGTGTAACAGTAACAATAACTGTTTAAAACTTGGAAATAAAACTGATGTGCTCTCATTGCACTTAGATACAGCTTCTTCTTTGACATGATCAGAACAGGGTCCTGAGCTGTTAAAAAATGTCTCAAAATATGGAATACACTGATACACTGCAAGTGAGATTTGAGTGCTTTTTAGCATCCATTGACCTTGAACGCATTTTAGTGTGTAGGGAACTTCACTGTCATTTGCTGTTAAATGTCATTATTAGATGCTGCTCTTTTATCAGAGATACTTTACACATTGGTACAAAGTCTTTCATAGACATTTTAAGATGGTTTTTAGACTTTATTGTATTTCTGTGGGAATGTTTTGTCTGAAACCAGGCACAAAATCATGGTTCATATTCACTTAGGTTGGAAGGGAGAATTCTGCCCAAATGTTTCTTTTTCTCCCCACAAATTCCTGTTTTTCACGTGCAGGTTGGAGCTATAATTATCACACCAACGAGGGAATTGGCCATTCAAATTGATGAGGTGCTGTCACATTTTACAAAACACTTCCCCATGTTCAGGTGGGTGAATTTCATCATTTCCATCACCACAGTTCCTTCTGTCACTCATGAGCCAGCAAAACTTAATGATGACCCAAATCTTTCTGGTTTATTGTTTTAGTCAGATTCTTTTAATTGGTGGAAGGAACCCCATGGAAGATGTTGAAAAGTTTAAGGAGCATGGGTGAGTTGTTTGTTTGTCAGTGTCTCAGAGCTGTGGTTTTCTCCTTGTCAGGGTTTTCAGCCCAGAGCTGTGGTCCTGCTGGTGCAGGGATGGTGCTGCCAGAATCTTTTGGGATGAGCTGGGAAATGGTGGGGTCTGTTCCTGGAGAGAGGTACAGCATGAGGAGAGGCTCTTGTGTGACATCAGCACCATTTATCTGCTGTTTGGGTAAAGAAAGGGCTGGAAAGTGCCTTCACTGAACATTTCACTTCTCCTTGCTCATTAATTTCTTGAAATTAATTAGTGCTGATACTGATGATGAAGTTTTGAAGGAGTCCTATTTGCAACTGGCTGTTGCATGGAGGTACCAACTATTTCCTGTAGCTGATAGTTCCTTTCCATACTTGCTGTTTATATTCTAAATTATTGCCATAGGGGTTGTGCTTTCACCTGGGCATTTCCCCCCATCTGACAGGCACTGAAAAATGGATACAGTTAAAAGTGACAGAATCAAATTGTTCTATTGAAGAAGGCAGGGCAAGGCTATGCTGTGATAAAGTATTAGGAGTTCTCCCAAATTCCTCAGCCTGTACTTAGGGAATTGCTCTGTGTGTGCACCAACAGTGGGAACATCATCGTGGCCACCCCGGGGCGCCTGGAGGATCTGTTCAGGAGGAAAGCAGATGGGCTGGACCTTGCAAGCTCTGTGAAGGCTCTGGATGTGCTGGTGTTGGATGAAGCAGACAGACTTCTAGATATGGGCTTTGAAGCAAGGTATTGAAAAAAATTAATTCTGGTGGTTCTTCTGCAGTTTTAAGTGAGTTGATGTGTGATGGGTGTGAATGAGCGTGGCCTGCAGTGGCCTCCAAAGTTAATTTGTTCTTTTTTGTTCTTTCATCTTTGCTCTGTGACTACACAAAGCAGTTGCAAAGGGGGAAGAGAAATAGGAAATGTGGAGCCTCAATGAATGCAGAGTGAATACAGAGTGAATACAGAGTGAATACAGCGTTTCCTTTGTTGAGATATATGTTACCATAACTCTGTTAATGCTTGGTTAAATATCATTATTTACACATCAGAATGGCTTAAAACACTTTAACCAATAAGCTTTGATCTCTCTTTTCTCTCTCTCTCTCAGAGTTAAGATAATTATTTCAGTAGAAGTTTGCCATGTGATAACAAAGCCCATTTTGCTTGTAAAGTCCTATTTCCAATGCTTAAACCTCTCCCTGAGGGAAACCTTGGGACAGTTCCATTTTCCATGTGTTTACTTGCAGCATAAATACCATTCTGGACTTTTTGCCCAAGCAGAGAAGGACAGGTCTGTTCTCAGCCACCCAGACCCAGGAGGTGGAGAACCTGGTGAGGGCAGGGCTGAGGAACCCCGTGCGCATCTCGGTCAAGGAGAAGGGAGTGGCAGCCAGCAACACCCAGAAAACCCCCACACGCCTGGACAACTACTACATGGTGTGAGCCTGCCCTCTGCCACTGCTTCCTCTTCCCTCTCCTTTTTCCTGCTTCTATCAGGAAAGATTTTAAGTCTTGTCCACTTAGGATCGTGTTAAGAAAGGAGCCAAAGTCTATTTTCTTATGTTTTTCTTTTGCATTTTTTAGATCTGCAAGGCAGATGAAAAATTTAACCAGTTGGTGCATTTTCTTCGACAGCACAAACAGGAAAAACATCTGGTCTTTTTCAGGTAATTGTATTTGTGTTTCATTGTGAGAACAGTTGGGTGTTTAATTGCTTAAATTCCAAAACTATGTTCTGTGTTGCAAAGGACAAAAGTATTTTTAAAGTGATTGATTTTGACAGCTTTTTTTTAGAATATGGTGCCTAAAAAGAGATTGATCATTGCTTCATGTAAGGATTGTGTTATTAAGCAAAACAGGAATTTTATGCATTTTTAAAGTAAGACATTATAGATGATTATATATTAATTATGAAAATTAATGAGCATATTTTAAATAAAAATAGTGTATATTTTTGAAAGAGCTTGGGAAACTCTAGCTTGACTATCTAAACCTGATTAAAAATGCAGCATAACCTTTTGCTTTTATATCTTTATCACAACAGCACATGTGCTTGTGTGGAATACTATGGCAAGGCTCTGGAATCCCTAATTAAACAGGTGAAAATAATGAGCATCCATGGGAAAATGAAGCACAAGCGTAACAAGATTTTCACGGAGTTTCGGAAGCTCCCGGGGTAAGAACGTGGGAATGGGCTAAAGCAGTGAGGGGGAGGTGGTTCTGTCATTTCCTTTTGTCATTTCCTCTGCTGCTTAGTGTGGAAATACAGCTCAGGTGAGGATGCTCCAGGCTGGTTCTGAGTGTATTGAAAATATCACAAATTGTGCTGAGGTACCCAAAGTACAACCACAAACAAAGGGAAACTGTGACTGAGGCATCTCTACCCTACTTTAGATAATCCATGTGGCAGCACAGGATGAGAACACTGCACTGCTACTTGCACCATCACACATTAGCCCTGATGTTTAAACAAACTGGTAGGAAAAATAAGCTTTTCCTGATTAGCAACCAGAGTGGAAAGCCAGGATATTACTTTGTTAGTGTATGAACAAGAGCATGGCAACACAGTGCTGTAACCTGCCCACAGGGAAATGTTCTTTGGCAGCTTTGCAGGATGCTGTTAAGAAACTCTTGCCTCATCAATTGTCATTTGTTTTATTTCATGGGACCTGAGTTTTGGCTTTTTATATCATGAGAAAAATAATTACCAGCAGATTGTAAGAACAGCTGTTGAAAAGAACAGCATGGCAGTTTTGCAAAAATTGTCACTCAAGTCTTAAGTCTTTTGTTTAAACATTTATTATAGTACATTCAGCTGTGGTGGATCCAGTGCTGGTTTAAAATTTGAATTTGTAATAGGGAATTGATTTGTCTTAGAAATGTAATATAAATCACAAAAATTTTCATAACGTTATGTAGAAGTTTAGTTGGTGAAAGCTGCAATTACCTTATATTTTGTCTCTTAAAAAACTCCAAATGTTTTAAAATGTTTTGTTCCTTGCTCTCTAGTGAAAGTACAGAGCACACAGCTGTGAGGAGGCTGCCTCTACTCAAATAGCAGGTCAATGAAAATACACTTTTTCTTCTTCCTAGGGGCATTTTGGTGTGCACAGATGTGATGGCCCGTGGCATTGACATTCCAGAAGTGCACTGGGTGTTGCAGTATGACCCACCCAGCAGTGCCAGGTACAGCTTCAGATCCTGAGATCCTTTTTCTTTCTGTGTGGTCTCATTATTGTGCTGCTCAGGTACCAGTTAGGAACAAAAAGCTGCATAAAACACATGTAATCATTTCCTGGAGGTTAATTTGAGAGAACACACAAAATAGAGCAGGAGCAAGGGAGGCTGAAACAGTGCAGTTTTTGTTGTCACTGCTGTGAATTGAAATGACTTTTTGTGGTGTGTATGTGTCAGGTGGGTGATTTTGTGACAGTATCAGAGAAAGTGTGAGAGGTGACACTGGGGTGAAAGAGAAGAGAGATGAGAGCAGGGATGGAGCTTTTCAAGGAATGGTACATTGAAAGCTCACAGGAAAGGAGCTTTTCCTTGAATTTTAACTTTTTCTGTCATAATGCTTCCTCCAACTTGCTTGAACTTCACCCCCTTGCTTTAGCCCAACAATTCAGTGGGATTGCCACACATCTCTTGTGTTACACTCTGCCAATTCCTGTTGGTTTGGTTTAGTATTTTCCATCCCACAAGATTTGCCCTTTGCTGCCCAGTGTTGCAAATCAAGCTGAGCTCTCCTGGGTTGTTTCAGTGCCTTCGTGCATCGCTGTGGTCGCACGGCACGGATCGGCAACGTGGGCAGTGCACTGGTGTTTCTGCTTCCCATGGAAGAGTCCTACATTCACTTTCTCTCAATCAACCAAAAGGTGAGTAGGCTTTTATTCTACCCCAAAGCAGGGGCACAGACTTGCTGATGGAGCTTTGAAATCAGAATTTGTAAAACTTGGGGTCATACACGTGAGTGATGTTTTAGCAGAGGTGCAGGATTAAAAGATAAGAGCTGCTTATTAATCACCAAATGGAGATGGAACATGATTGCTCCAGTGTTACCTAGTGGGTTGTAAGAGAAACTTGTGATGCAGTGAGTAAGGAAAGGCCTTTTGTTCCTTGTTGTAAATTGAGCATTTGCAGGAGGGCAGTGCTGCCTTGTGGTCCTGCCCCAGCCCTGCCAGCAGCAGCTCACACCCTGCAGCCTCTCTGCTCTTTACTGGTAACTCCTACAACCTCCCATGCCTGCTCCTGCATTTGTGGGATTAATTGTGTGAGTTCTCTGGAGAGCTCCTAATGAGACCAGAGCTTGAGAATGCAAGAGATAAAGATGTTGCCTCTGTGGAGCTGCAGTGTGAGAACTCTGCTATGTGGGGCTGATGGGCAGCCCATGTGTTGGAGTCACCAAAGGGAAAGAGGCTCAGAGCTGACTAAGGATTAACTGGGCAAGAAACACTTTTGATGTTTCACAGTGCATTTCACACCATTTGGTTGAACTTTTCCTTTGGTTTTGTTGTTTATTTTCTGGTTCCCAGTGTCCCATGCAGGAAATGAAACCTCAGACCAATGTGTTGGATCTTCTTCCCAAGCTGAAGTCCATGGCCCTGGCTGACAGGGCAGTGTTTGAGAAGGGGATGAAAGCCTTTGTGTCTTATGTACAGGCTTATGGCAAACACGAATGTAACCTGATCTTCCGGATCAAAGGTAATTCCCTGCAGGGCTGGTGCCTCTTACTGTTTTTCTTGGATAACAACAGCATAGTGGGGGTGTTCATAACCTTCAACTACTCATTCTGGATGTCAAATTCCCTTCCTGCACCATCAGAATTTGACAAAACTTGTGTTTTTTTCAAGCAACTAGTTCCAGGAGAAAACAATTGCGTAGCTTGACCAAAGTCATGAAAGCACAAATAAAAGTGACTTAGTATTGTTGCTAGTATTAAGGCATAGAGTGCAAACAATACATTTTTTTCCCCTTTTTCAGTTAAATTGACTTTTTATCCAGCAGGAAACTGACTTTATAATCTTTATTTCAACAGATCTGGATTTTGCCAGTCTTGCCAGAGGTTTTGCATTGTTAAAAATGCCAAAGATGCCTGAACTAAGAGGAAAATGTTTTCCAGACTTTACTCCAGTCACTGTCAATACAGACTCCATTTCATTTAAAGATAAAAACAGAGAAAAGCAGAGACAAAAGAAATTAGAAGAACAAAGAAAAGAAAGAGAGGAAAATCAAGGGAAAAAGAAATTTGTGAAGAACAAAGCATGGTCAAAGCAGAAAGCCAAGAGGGAGAAGAAAAAGAAAATTACAGCTAAAAGGAAGCTTGAAGAGGTCTGTGTCCATTCCCTTAAACTGCAAGTGATTACTGTTGTCTTTCCAAGGGCAGAGCCCTGAGATTTTAGTGTGTGGAACTGGTGGCTGTAAAATAACTTTTTAGGACTTGGACAAGCAAAGCCTAAAATAATTATAGATGTTTTCAATGCCAAACACTTAAAACTGCACTGATGCTGGTCAGTAATAGGATTTTTATTTCTCAGAAGTGCAGAAGTAGGGCCTGAGGGTGGTTTTCTCAATTTTCAAAAAGTGTAGCTGAGAGTTACAGTTGCCTGGGCAGGAATTGAATATTATTTCCTGTTTGGATATTCCTGGCAAATTCTGATTTGTAATCTTCTCTTGTGTTCAGCTGTATAGAATGAAAACCTTTTGGTGTTGTGTTTAATTTGCTGTTTTTGGCTTCCAACAGGGCTCTGATATTGAAGATGAGGATATGGAAGAGTTGCTGAATGACACAAGACTCTTGAAAAGATTAAAAAAGGGAAAAATTAGTGAAGAAGAGTTTGAGAAGAAACTAACAGGCAACCAGAGGTTCAAAGCAGAAACTGCTGAGGACATGGAGTCTGACAGCTGACAGTTACTCTAACCACATTTTTACATTAAAACACTGCTTATTTCAATAAAACAGGATTGCTATAAAAAATGATACAGAGAACAGAGCTGATCTAATTTCTTCATAGAGACACCTGGCATCCCTAAAGACAGAGCCTGCAGTTGTTGGGATCAAAGCTGAAAGCACCACTCTGCTGTGGCAGGTTTCCAGCAGCAGCCTTGTGCATGTTTTAATTTTGGTTTTTTCAAGTACATACCACACCTCAGAATGAGTCTGGATACACCATAAAGGATTTTATTTTACAATATCAAAATACTCCACCCCTCTTTAAAATAATTTAGCTGCAGCCTTTAGAAGCTGTAATAACTTTGGGAATTTTTTCATAGTGGTCCATAATTATGTTGTTAATCCTTGCCACGTTCATGTATCATCCTCCAAGTTCTTAGAAGCTGATGGTCACTGAAGATGACACATCCTGTGCAGGAGTCTCTGAGTTACAGGTAGAGTTTGATGAGTTCATCACTGACAGCTGAAGGAGTCAACACACCAAGGTCTGTGAAGAGCAGTGTGATCAGTGATGGGGAGGTGTAGTCAATCCAGGGGTGCTCCTCTGTGAGATTCTGAGCTGTTTTCAGAGTGTCTGCTTTGTACTAGAAGGAAACAGAGACCATTGGTTACTACACAGCTGCAAGTTAAATCCTCTTCTGGGCAAGAGCTGTGCTACAGCCTCAAGCAGATGTTTGTGGTGAAACTGAAGGAAGTCAAGTGCACAGACTGGTGCACTTTTATCTTGTGTAAAAAGTACAATTTGTGCTTCTGGAGTTTAGTGGTTTAACTGTTTCTTACCCTCAGCTGCTCCTGTGCACTAAAGGAACTGCTTTAGGAACAGAGTATCAGTATCAGGACAAATTAAGGCTGTACCATGGTGCAACCCCATAATATACCACAGCAGAGAGATCCAGATCATCAGAGATGCTTAGAAGACAATTTTTCACAGACACACCAGTGTGCACCTTAGCTGGGTAAGATGGAAGCTGAATTTCTCTTACCTTAAACCTGTCAGGGACATCCTGCTGATTGAGAGGGAAGAGTCTTACAAACTTGAAACTTTCTGCTACCACATAAAATGGTTTATTCTGGGCTTTGGCACACACAGCAATTTGATTGGTGCCAATCTGTGGAGACAGATGGAAAATAACATTGCAGACTCAGTGCTTGCCTGACAATATTGCCCACTTTCCAACAATTAACAGACATTTACTGGATAAAATCCAAATGGAAGAGGCTTTTCAAAAAGCTTTAAACACTTCAAAGAAACCAAACTTTAAAAGTCCAGAGTTTACAGAATGATGTAAGAAACTCACAATTACCTTGTTGATAATGCCTCCACTTTCAACTACACCTTCAGCACCAACTAACACCAGGTCTACTTTCTCCATAATGTAGCTGTTAAAAGAGGGGGAAAATCCAAGTTTTACTGGGTAATAAGACAAATGACTTGCTGAACAGAATAGAAAGGAATAATTCAAATAATCTTTCATTTTTCTGCACTCATCTACCTCTTGTAACTCCACATCCTTGGAGTGAGATTTCATCTGCTTCTCTGCAGGAATATTAAGTAGCCATATCTTCCCCAGCCATAGCTCACCCTGGCAACTGTGTGCAAATGCTGGAAGAAGCTGAACTTGAACTAGGAATGTTCAGATTTATTGTAGCTGTTTCTCTTCTCGTGTATTGGACTTGTACTAAGCAGTGGTAATTTGGCAAATAACTTTAGAAACCACAAAATGATACCACTTATGCTAATTAGAAAAAAATTAGCACCTCAGTTCTTTACAGATCTGTACAAATTCTTAGGTCTGGTTCTTTCTTTCATTCCAACATGCAAAATCAAATGCTTGTGTTGCAGCTGACACATTCTAATTGTGCACCTAAAGCTGTAACTTGTTTGGCCTGTTGGATGACTATGACAAACTAATATCCCTGGAGTCTGAACAAGCTGCTTACATATAAGTTTAATTTTGTCTTACTCTCAAAATAAAATTGTGATGAAAAATACTAAAATTTATGATTAGACTTACCCAACTGCAGCATCCAGAATCACAGTCACAGGAATGTTCAGCTTCCTCAGGGCTTTTGCCATTTTTTGCCTATTAAAGAAAATGTTTGGACCTTAAAATTTTATTTTTAAGACAACGAATAGGAAAATATTGTATTAAAGACTGTAGTCTGTGACTGCTCTCATCCCCCTGCTGGTAGAACAGAAAATGAGTTATTGTATAGAAATGGAAGGAATTGCTATGTGTTGTTAAGGACATGTGTAACTCAGTGTGCAGGGTTTACTCCTTCACTTATACAACAATATCTGCTCTGAAGGAATTATTTGGCATCTCTAAATGACATTTTATTTGCTATGATTAGCATAATGCTGATTATTTTAGCCCACTTCTTACAGAGACAAGTATAAAGCAGCTGTCTCCCATCTCCTAAGGGAAAAGTAGGTGGCCTGGCACTGACCAAAAGTTTGTAAACCTTTGAGGAAAACCTAGATAACACTAATTAGAATATCAACTATGGAAAATTAATTACCAGTATTTTTTAGAACAATACAAGTGACATTTGCTGTTTAAAATGCTCCAACCAAGCCTAGCAGCTTTTCTTAGGGCAGGACAAGTTGGATGGTAGCTGTAACTCACCCTGTTAACCAAGATAAAAACCAAATGAATGAATACTTGCCCTGCTTCATCTGGCTGCGATTCAGTGACATAAACACTGAATCGTTTCTTGGACTCCACAGCTGCTTCCAGCACCCTGAGCACCACCCTGGAGTAGGCGTGTGTCAGTATGCGCTGCCAGGACAAAAAAAAAAATAATAAAATTTACTTTTGCTGAGTTTGGGGAAACCTTTACTTTTAGCAGTGTGGTAGGTGGCTGTGCAGAAACCCCCATCAGAGTGCTCTCCCCTCCTGCTCCCTCCTCACTGCCAAACCCAGCGGCAGCGACCCTGCCCCGGCCTACTCACTGCACCATCTCTGATGAACGGGTGACACAGCTTGGCGATTTTATTCCGAGAGAGAGAGACTTTGGCCAGGAAGATCTCCCCGCGCTCGATCATGATTTCTTTGCACTTGGAGTAGTCCTGGAAGAGAGCGCGGGGTGGGCGCTGAGCGGCCGGGGGCTCCCGCAGCAGCGGCGGGGCTCAGCCCAGCCCAGCCCTTACCGAGTACTCCAGGGACGTGAGGCTGATGAAGCGCAGGAAGAGCTCCCCGCCGGAGGACACGGCCACCGACGAGTCCACCCGCGACAGGGTGTCGATGGCGTCCCGCAGGCTGTTCCGCAGGCCCTGGATGGTCTCCCCTGGGGAGAGGCAGAGCCGCGCGGTCAGCGCCTCGCCCGGAGCTCCGCCGGGGCTCAGCGCGGGGAGCCGGGCCCACCTCGGTCCTGCTTGAGGAACCCCAGCAGCGCGCGGATGGCGGCCACGGCCGAGGCCACATCGGGGTCATCCCTCAGCTGCGCCCTGAACGTCTCGATCAGGTCTGAAAGGCAACGGGGAGCGTCAGCCGCCGCCCGACCCCGCATGCCCATTCCCGTCCGTGCCCAGCGCAGCCCCGTTACCGTCCGTGCTCATCGCGCTCCGCGCCGCGCCGGGGCGTGGGCAGCGCCGGCCGGGGCGTGCCCGGATGGGGAGCGGCGGCCGGGGCGTCATCCGCGGGCGCCGCCGCCGCCGCTGCCCGGGCGCAGCGATGAGCGCGGGTGAGCGCGGCCGGCGCGGCCCGGCGGGGTCTGGGGGTGCTCCGGAGGGGTTCGCGGCGGGGCTCGGGCTCCCGGTGGGGCCCCGGGGCTTTTCCCCGCGGCTCGGGGCCCGCAGTGACGCTGCTGTGTGGTCCCTTTGCAGACGATGAGCTGAGCCTGCTGATCATCGTCCTCGACACCAACCCGATCTGGTGGGGGAAGAGGGCCCTGGCAGAGGCTGAGGTACGGCCTTGGGCGCTGGGACTGCTGCTGGCCCTTTCTGGGGGAAGTTGCACCATTTTCTTTGACATCTGGACTGTGCTAAGGTTGTCTGCTAAAGCAGGTTTATAATAGGCTTCATAACACCTTTTGAAATAGCTACGCAGCATTCTGTATTCATATCTGCTAAAACAGTTTAATAATGGATTTGTTAATTCATTGGAGCTCTTTCTGCATCTCCAAGTTTTTCTAATTGCGGTCGTTTCAGATTTCTTCTGAACTGGTTCTTTGTAAACGTTGTTGTGCTACATCTGCTCTGTTCTTTTTCCCAGTTCACCCTGTCGAAATGCATCGATGCAGTGATGGTGCTGGGAAACTCTCACCTGCTCATGAATCGCACCAACAAACTCGCTGTAATAGCGAGTCACACTCAGGAAAGGTAGAGCTGCTTCTGAACAGTGTCAAGATTTCGAGTTTCCTCTATCTGTCTCCTGATTTTCTTGTTTGATGGCAAGAAACCAAGTTGGAAGTGTCTAATATATAATTGTCTTTAAAAAAGAAATTAGCTTAAACTATATAGAAAAGAATCGTAATGATTTACAAAGCAACAAAAAGAAGACAGAAGGGAGGTTTAAATTGACTTAAAAATAGGCAGAGAGAGAATGGTAGATATGTGTGGAGTGGGACAATGCAAGTGGCAGAAATTCCCTTTAGGGGATATTTTTCCCCCCAGATGTTTGTGAGTCTCAGGATCTACCTCCAAGTGCAGCCAAAGAACTTTGCCAGATCTCTTAAGAGGAGGGAGACAAATGTGGGTTTTACTCCAGTTTAAGTAGAAGGTCACCTCTCATATGTAGCTTCTTTACTGCCTCAAGTATCAAAAGGATTTTAAATTAAATTTCAGAGTACTGTTATCTGCAGCTGATCCATTTGTAACATTTTTTGTTAGATGAATATTTTGTTTTTCCTCTGTTTCAGCCGTTTCCTGTACCCTGGGAAGCGTTGGGCTGCTGCAGATCCCTTTGGAGAGGGAGGCCCTTCCATGGAATCTAATTGTTCTGGCAGCAAGGATGGAAAATACGAATTGTTAACAGCAATAAATGATGCAATTGCAGAAGAGGTTAAAGACCTCATGACAAAGAGTAAGGAGAAGAAAATTCTAGGCTTAATATGCAGAATTGCAAAACACTTGAACTGTCAAGGAGTTGCAGAAATGTTCTCTATTTTAATCATATTAATTTTTATATGCTTAATTTTAATATGCTAAAGATGAGTTTATTATATTTAACACTTTAGGTCTCTGCATTAGTATTATTTGCCAAAGATAAAAATGTGTAGTATTTTGTATTGTTAAGTTCAGTAGCTGGTTTTATATACAAAAGTAACTTTTGCACTTGTATTGCAGCTGATGTGAAGGGCCAGCAAACAGAAACTCTGTTAGCAGGGTCACTTGCTAAAGCACTTTGTTGTATCCTTTTGATCACTGAATCTTCAAAGCCTTTATGTGTTCTTAAGACTGTTTCTTATAATACTGGCTTTTACTATTCTTGTTTTGTTATAATACTTAAAATTGAAACATTTCCCTGATAACTGTGGCTTGTGCTTATGAAAATGTGTATTGGAAAAGGTGGTGAATGTGTGGTGTGGAACATAGAGTTATTTCCAATAATGGAATGTAAATTCCTTAATGGCAGCAAATGTAGACATCAACAAAATGGGCAAAGACCTAAAAGGTAAATCCTCTTTTCCTTTTTTCAGCATTGAGTAAATAATTTAATATGCAAATATGCATGTTTGGACACACCCCCTTCTCCAAAATTGGCATTAATAAGTAGAGGTATCTTTTGATCATTTGAAATTGCCAAATTTAAAAAAGTTAAAGGACTTGATCAATAATCCACGTCCTTAGGGAGATTTTCTGTTGTGTGCAAATAAAACTGTAATATGGAATTGGAATAACAGGAGGTTGAGAGGAATTATTCCATAGATAATTGCCACTGGGATTGGAAATAGTTCCATATAAATGTTTTATCTGACCTGTTAGAACTAACATCCAGTATATTCTGAGGTGTCAGATGCTACAGAATTAAAGGGGTGATACAAACTATGTGCTGATGCATTTCTCTTTTTTTTTCAATACTTAGCTAATCAAGAAATTAAATCAAGGATTCTGGTAAGATCTTTTGCTGTCACAGTTTTCTTTTAGTCTTGAAATCTAGTGATATATGTAGGCTAACAAGTTTGAGTTTTTATTTAGGTCATAAAAGCTGCAGAAGACAGTGCATTGCAATACATGAATTTCATGAACGTGATCTTCGCAGCACAGAAACAGGTGAAGCTGGCCTATTTTCCATTTATATTAGCTTTTATTCCTGTGCAAAGATAACACTGATGTTAACTTCTCTTAGAATTACATGATTTGTAGTGCATTTATCATGGAAATAAATCATGACAGTAACACTGACAGGGCTGTTGTGGGTCCTGGCTAAATTAATTTTTCATGCATTTCATCTCTTGCAGAGTATTTTGATTGATGCCTGTGTCTTGGACTCTGATTCAGGTCTTCTACAACAGGTACAGACTTGCTGTTCTTATTTGCCATTTATATTAACTCATAAATACTTGATATTAGTTCAACATGTTCTTCAGCTCTTTCTTTAATCAAGAGTGGGTGTGGAAATATGTTCAGCTCTGACAGGCAGGCCTTGTGCAGTATTTGGATATTTTAAATGCCCTGTTAATGCCATCAAACAACAATCTGATCATTGTCTCTGCTCTGCAGGCCTGTGATATTACAGGTGGCATATATTTGAAAGTGCCCCACATGCCATCCCTTCTGCAGTATTTGTTGGTAAGTCACTTAAAAACACAACTCAGTCTTTTCCATTTGTCAGAAGTGAAATATTACTCACTTCACTGATGAGATAACACAGAAACACCAATTCACAAAATACTTTTCTCCATCCCTGCAGTGGGTTTTCCTCCCTGATCAAGAGCAGAGATCACAGCTGGTCCTTCCACCTCCTGTTCACGTTGATTACAGAGCTGCCTGCTTCTGTCATCGGAACCTCATTGAAATTGGCTACGTCTGCTCCGTGTGCTTGTCAAGTAAGTTTATAAATATTTAATAGTCTGGTTTCTTACATTCGAATGACCTGGTTTAGTGAAAGACAATTCTTTGATTTTTCAGTATTCTGCAACTTCAGTCCTATCTGCAGTACCTGCGAGTAAGTGTTTGTTCTTTGTATTTCAAGGATGGGTGTGGGAATATGTTCAGTGTATCTGACAGTTGCTTTTCTATATTTTTTTCCCAGGACTGCTTTCAAAATATCATTGCCACCTGTCATGAAAGCAAAGAAGAAGAAATTAAAGGTAGCTGCATAGCAACATTATGTAAATACATCATTACCTCCTCCAGTAATTCCAGTAAATGGAACCTACTTGAGAAACTGATGACGCTTTTTGTTGGATATGAAAGAGAACTGTATGCAGTGCTATTACTTGTTTCTTAGGGGATAAATATTTAAAATGTATGTCTTCTATGCAGCCTGTTAAGTAACAGATCACTGTATTACCATGCAATCTGTGCTGTTTTAAATACTAATTCTTAACTGTAAGAGGAACCAGAAGTTACATCCTGGTAAAGAGACACAGCCTGTCAATTTGAGGGTATTCTGTCCACTGCAAAGTTTCACACCTCCAAGTTATTTTCAAAGTCAGGAAACCTTTGGTTCTTTCTGTATGTTGGTGTAAAGTTAAAAATGTCCATTTCTAGTGTGTAGGATCAGAATCCTAGCACTGTGTTGTTCCAGGACTTCAACTTCTTGCTAGCAATATGAGCTACCATTTTCAAGATGGTTTGTGAGCCACTTGGAAAAAAAAAGAAAAGGTGCTACTTGCCCTGCATGTGCACTCACATGTTCCTCTAATATTCCTGTGACTGTACTGTCCTTGTGGCATTTCTTCATCAATTTGATATCTCTTCATGTGTGAATGAAAAGGCCTCCCTTTGTTTAAAATAACATCAGTAAATGCAGACTAGCTGGTTAGTTTTCTAGGTTTTATTTTGAAAGTGGAAAACAAGAAATGTAGTTGTAATATGATGACAGGCACACTTCTTATTTTTAGTATGTGTATTTCCATCTGACACATGACAAGAACAAAGATTTTTGGATTGGTGTCTTTTCTGGCAGGAAGGTGTACTGCTGTGTACTAAACAGTATCTCCTTCTAAAGAGAGTTATATATTTGGTAGTTTAACCTTTCTCCTGATGGAATAGAGAGGAATTTTTTTTCCACATAGAAAACAAATTATTTTTTCCTTTCCAATATGTATACAGGAATTTTTCAGGTCTTGATATTCACATCAGGTTTTGTCACTGTAACAACTGCAGTGCCAGTTTTTTTTCTGGGCTTGCCAGTGTAACAAGGTGAGCTTTTTTTCATTGATAAAAGCCATTTTGTGTGAAGGCTGTATTTATAATTTATGTTGTATAAAACTTTTGTAATAAAGACAGTCTCTTTTTCAAATGTGGTCAGATATTGCTTTGGTATTTAGGGGTGACCTGCGTGATTTTCTTGGAGTTTTGTTGAGTCTCGTGGTGTGATGTGGCTGACAATATGATTGCCACCAAAAAACAGGAAATCAACTCTCTAACCAGTTTGCAAGTTTAGAAAATCAACATTACTTTATCCAACATTGAGGTAGATGGGAAGTCCTCTGTAAAATGTACATCAGTTATGGAAACGTAGCTATTTATACATTCTAGCAAGCAAAGGGATTAGTGTTTATTTGCTACAAGCGACATACTTCTCTTATTAATTAGAGAACTTATTCTCTTATTAATTAGAGTACTTATTAATTAGTACTCTAATGCCTATTGGTTAATGATTCAGTCGCTTCTCATTCTAATTAGTCCACGTGCTCAGTTTCTCTCTTTTGGGTTTGGGGATTTCTTGGGTCACTGATATCTTACCAGAATTATCTGCTTGGATCTGATTTCAGCACAATTACTGAGCTGGTTTTATTACTTTCTTCCTTAGCTTGGAAATCCAGCCTGATGTCCTTGTGATCAATAAATTCTACATTCTTTCACGTTCACCCCCAATACTACCTCCCTCTTCACAAGCCGTGCTGACTCCCCGAGTCCGAGAGGCCTAAACTTCAATTTCTGACACACTTAGACCTTGTTTGTTTAGAGCACTGTTAGCTTTGTTAGTTTGTATTCGGAGCAGCTCCGCCGCCGCCATCCCGCCCCGGCCCCGTGAGGCGGCCGCGTTCCCGCCCTTTCCGCGAGGCGCGTTCCCGCCTTTCCGTGAGGCGCGTTCCCGCCCTCCCGTTGCCATGGCGCCGCGCTGGCGCTGCAAGATGGCGGCCGGGCGGCCGCCGTAGCGCGATGGGGGCTGCCGGCTTCGGGGCGCTGCTGCTGCTGCTGCTGCGGGCGGCTCCCTGCCCCGGGGACACCGGTGGGTCAGGGCGTGAGCGGCCGCAGTGAATGGCGGCCTCTGGGAGTGGAGGTGTGGGGATGGCGGTCGGGCCGCGGCGGGATCTGCCCGGGTGGGTGTGAGGGGAGGGGAGGCGGCGCGGACCCTGAGGGCTCCCAGGGAACCCTCCCAAACCCCGACGCGCTCGCCGTGGGGTTTCTGCCGCTGCTCAGCGCACAGGGGGAGCGTGGAGCAGTTCATGTCGGACTTTCCAACTTTGGCAAAGTCTGGAAATGAAAATCCAGTGAAGCTCTCAACTCCGAACCGCAAATTTACACTCCCTCCCTAAGCTGAAGGCAGGAGCCCGCAGCTCCTGGATCGCAGGTGACGGGGCATCCCTGCCACAATTCATGGCCCCAAGAAATTAAAAAGTGTAAGCTGAAGTCAGCAAGAAACACTAAATACGGTGTCTGAGCTGTGTAGTATCTGCCCGGGCTGTAAGTGCTATAAGGTTGTTTTACTGCTGTGTTTTTTTATTGCCTATTTACTGGGCATCTTCACACATGTAAACTTGTGGCATATAAAGCAACACCCACTCCTCCAACACTTGGCAAGAATGGAGATACAACCCTGTACCGGGCATCACATTATATTTTCCTTCTGTTTCTGACAATTTAAGAGTGTAAGAATAGAGCCCAAGATCTATATGTCTATGATCTGTATGTCTTACAGATGTTATCTTTTTCAGTTAACTTGTTCCTTTCTCTTTTTTTCAGTCTTCCAGCCTTCGTTTATTCACATGTCAGGGACCAGGGTGAATTCATTTTTCCTTGGCAATTCTTCAGGAGTTAATTTTTCTGTAATTTTAAGTGCTAGAGATGCAGAGACAGGTAAGAACACTTCAACCCCTTTCCCCATGTAAATAAATACGTTTGAATTGTTAATATTTTTTGACACAGAAACTACTAGAGAAATGGTAATGCATGTCATTTAGTGTCTTAATGGTTACAGAATTTCACCCATTCCTGTAATTAACCCCTTAGTTCTCAGTTGATTCCTTGTCAGCTGGGTCTGAGGGTGTACCTGTAGGGACAAGAGGAATTTAAATGTACTTCTCATTTTCCAGTCTTTTCTAAATGACAGTGGAATACCTTTAATTTTTTTCTTTTGCTATAGGAAAATTGCAAGTTGCAAATTGCAGTGGAAGTAAAAGAGCTGGAGATTGGAATTTGGATGTAACTCCTGGTGTGGTATGTCAAATACTGATTCTTCTGTTATTCCACTTCATCCCAACTTCTCTCCCAAAAGCTGATGAATGGTATAGACAAGAGCAATTTAATACAAGCTATGAGAGCTGTCAAACTTTGTTTTGTTTTGTTTTTTTTTCCAGAACACTTCTAAGGTGACTGTAAGCCTCAGCAGAACTCTGGAGCTGTGTTTGCCCAATGCCACTGAGTGCTGCCCCTCACCTCTGTGCATGCTGGAAACTCTCCAGGTTTTAGCTTGCCGTGGTTCAGTGGTGCTGGCACAGCTCCTGATTCAAGCTGAAATATTTGCCAACTCTTCTTTTGCAGGAAATGTTTCAGGTAAGTGCTAAAGAAGAAATGGCATTTTGGCTCTTCTTTTCCTTTCTGTATGGAGAAATGGGGATTTGGGCAGCAGTAAGAGATATTGAGCAATCAGTGGAATTTTCACAGAATAAACTGCAGTGTGCATGGTCTTTTTATTTGGATTTCAGTCCACTTAATCTGATTTTTTTCTTCTACTTCTGTTATAGAAAATGCAACTATCATCCCAAACCAGGCATTTAAGCCTTTGGGCTCTTGTCCTTGTAATTTAACAGCTGGAGCTTGTGATGTTCGTTGCTGCTGTGATCTGGTATTTATTTTTTATTAAACTTTGATTAAGTGTTTTCAAAGTTTCTAGATTCTCTTGTCTGTGAGGGGAGAGAGGTACTGAATGCTTCAGACTAGATGGGCCAGAGGGTGTGTTTGGATATTCCAGTATTTCTAAAGTAAATATATTCTCTGCAAAGTTGCTTGATTTACCTGTAAGTTTGACTTTGTATTGCCATCAGTATTGCAATTACCCTGCTAAAAAGTGCCCATTCTTTTCCCTTTCAGGAGTGTACACCAGACCTGCTGCAGTTATTCAGTGGATCATGTTTCACTGGAGTGTTTGGTGGGGATGTAAACCCACCTTTTGATCAGCTGTGTTCTTCCCAGTCAATGGAATATACCCCTGAGTGGTTTCCCTTCCTTTGTGTACAGTCTTCTCTTGACAACACACCATTTCTTGGCTATTTTTATCATGGCTCTACGTAAGTCTTAAGAAAATTTATTATCTCATCACACTCATTATGCAAACAAAAATATAACCTGTCTTTATAATGAAAGTTACTTTGAAATTAAGGTTTTAGGGTGTAAACCTTAAATACAGGTTGAGAAATGTCATTGGCAGTATATAAGAACAGGGGATATGAAAGCAAATTTGTAATTATTTCTGTGAGGTGAAGAGTAAAGCATTGTTTGATTTTTAAACTTGTTTGCAGTTCTACACCCAAAGGTGCTTCATTTAAGATCCCTCTACAAACTTCTCCTGGGAAACCTTTCACTGGTTACAGAGAAGGAGATCCAATTATAACAGAAGAAGATGAGTATTTTACTGTTCCCCAGGTAATCACTTGGTGCTTATCAGCTTTTGATTCCTCTTGCTTTGTGTGGAACTCCCTGCATCACATTCCTTATGGCTTTGCATCCAAATTCATCAGCTTGATGTTGGGAAGTGGTGAGGTGTATTTGTCACAAAAAACCCCTCAAGCAACCAAATAAAAAACCCAAAACAAAACCACAAAGTCATTATTAAAAGTAAACATTATCATTTCTCATCCCCTTGCCCATCCCTGCAAAAGGTAATATATTTTGGAGACACTTGTTGGTTATAATTATTGTCACAAATGAAGATGAAGTCAGGGTGTACTTTTAAAAGTACATTGAAACTACTTTTAAAGCCATGCTCTCTTTTGCCAGAGGCTGAGGTGTTTTATAACATCAGACAGCCTGCTTGTCAAAGTGTTACATAGTGCACATGCGGGGCATTTTACTAACAATAATCTTCAAATGAAAAGCAAGGGGCTGGAAAATCCTTCTTTGTGTGAACCACCTGCAGCAATCCATGGCTGGACAGTGTGTTGGGAATGCTCCCGTGGCCTATCTCCACAACTCTGATGCCAAGTGCCTGACCACTTTGGAGTCTTACAAGGAAGGCCTGCCCCATGATGTGAGGATAAACACTGGCACTGCAGGTATGCTGCAGAAATCCAAGCAGGAGTGTGCTTCACGTTTCTCAGAGCTGCTGGAACAGAACAAACCCAAGGGCTGTTGGCACAGTTGTTAAATGTAACATCTGTGTTATCTGGTGGCCGTAGTTCAGCATTTGGGGATGTTCTGTTCCTGTTTCTGAGGACATTCTGTCAAGTGCCCCACGTTTCCCAAGATTTAGGAGGTCAGAAATACTGGGATGGGTCTTTGTTTCCATTTGCCTGTTCCTGGTGACTCATTTTCAGGCTGTTGCAGAGCCTGTGTTCTGTCAGGAGGGTGCAGCATCAGCGTTTTAGATTTAGTGAAAAGTGGTTCTGTCTGCATTACAAAAGCCTGTACTTACAAAAAGTAATTCTGGAGTTTGAGATAATGTGATTACCAGCATGAACATATTTTATTCTCCATAATCATCTAATTTTGTTAGTCTGTATTACCTCTGTAATATAAGCTGTGCTTTCAAAATACATAAACAGTCTGGGTCTTTACCAAAATTAATTTTCTAAATAACTTCCTACTCAGTTTTCATAACAACAAGGATTGTACCTTGGATGTGAAAACAGAAGTCTTTGTTTTTATTCTCAGACTTCATCCAGCAGAATGTTGTCTATAGAGCCATCACTGACAGGAGCAAATTCATCACTGAAAGTGGTAGGTCTCTTCCATTTAATTAATATTTCTTACTTAACCTGGATTGTATATGAAATAGATTATTTTGATGTCTAAAATGTTTACATGGTGCAATTCTTAGGAGGAATTTTGTATGTTATCTAAGACTGAAAAAGTAAACAGGTTTCCTACAAAGCAGGAAGTATTTAATTTACTCACAGCTGGTCAGGAAATCAGATTCCTTACCTTGCATACATGGGGGTTTGCACCACTGAACATTGAAACAATAAAATAAATTCTCAAAAAGATGAATGTTGTAATTTCCAGAATTTTGCCAAGGTTTTAATGTGTTCTTTCTCAGCTGCAGTAGCAGAGCTTTCTAATTAGAATGCTTTTCATTATGACCTTTTCTTTTTTCCTTCTGCCAGAGAACCTTCTTGCTGCTGAGGTTCTGTGTCAAAATGTAACTTTTGCAGAACATTATAAATTCACTTGGAAAGATGAGAACATTGAGCAAATAAATGTCACTGTCTTCCTTGGAAGCTTATGTGATGGAGGTATCATGACATTTATGATTTTTGATTTATTTCTTTGTATTCTGGATGGAAATTCTGTGATAGAATCTCTTATTTACTAATTCTTCTTAAAAATAATTTCCCTTGAACTCTAGAAAGAAAATTATGGGGCTGATTTCCATTAAATTGTGTTATCTTGAATCTTCAGTCACTAATGAAGGACACAAGTTTGTGCCCTACATAGCACATACATTTTGCTAACTTATTTATTTAAAAGTCATACTTTTTTCTTTTGCCAGAAATCCTGACACAGAGATTCACGGTCGAATTTCTGAGTTTAAACAGTACTGATGGAGAGGACCTGTTTGAGAATCCAGGTATTAATACTTTATTTGACCTAATAAAGTAAAAAAAATTGCACTGTACAGACTCTTATCAGTGATTACATTTTATATTTCTTTTGTACTTTATGTTGCCAGCCTTCACCTTCCTGCCTTGCTGCACTGCCAGTAGCAGTGAGTGGTTCTTAGGCTTTTGTTGCATAGATATTGATTATTTAAAGTGAGGCCATTCCCACTGTCATGGAAATGCCTTGTCATGTACTTCAAGACTGAAGACATTTAAAACAATGCTAATGCTTACAGATTCTTCTACAGTGTTCATAATTTACTCTTGTCTGTTTAGGGTATCAAGTTGGAAAACCAGTGAGAGCTGCAAATCTCAATGCTTCTGATCCTCTTGGAAGCTTAAACATTTGGCAGCCAGGTATTGGCTTGTGAGGTTGAAACTTCCATTGTAGTTAATGCTAAAATGTTGGAGCTTTATTTGATTTTTGGATTTTTTGAAACATATTTGAGTTAAAAATCTCTGCCAGATTTTGCTTTTCTTTCCCAAACTTTCAAAATCAGTGAGAAAACCTTTATTGCTTTCTTGGAAAACTGAGTGGACTTGTATCTGAGTTTGCTGAGTTTGCATTCTACTGTTTGATGTTTTGCACAAAATTGAAAGCTAGAGATCCAAAGGTGGATAATAGGAAAGCTCAAGTAAGATGTTTTCATTTCACAGCTGGCAGAGGTTTATGTGCATCAGCAACTTACAGACCAGTTCTCTTTGGAGTAGATTCATACTCTGGGTGCATTCTAGAAGTTGATATTAATGAAGATTGCAGCCATTTAAGGTGAGCTACACAGGCTGAATTGTTTATCCCTGCTTCATCCCTCTTGTTGATTGTTATGTGTCTGTCTACAAGTGCCTCCTATCAGCACTGGTACATTCTGTTTAAATATTCAAGAGTATGTTTCAGCTTTCTGTGGTTAATAATCTCACTTCTGGTTTTGATGGGAAATCATAATAATGGTTTCACTCTTTACTCAAATGAGGATTGTGTTGGCTGCAATACTTGACCATTTCTTCCCTTCAGTAAACAAGTTTATTTTTGTTGTGTGATAACATCTTTCAGATGAAACTGACTGTAGGATACAGTAATATTGCATCCCACAGTGGTATGACAGTAGTGATTTACATTCTGTATGATGTTATATTCTTACTTTGCAGAGGAAATGTGACTGAGAAATTGAATACTCTTATACAAGCTACTCACATTGGAAAGAGAGACAATTCCAGTTACAGTGATCTAAATGACTGGGTGGAAATTATACGTAAGTGAGGCTTGTGTTGTTCTTTGTGGTTGAAATATGCCCATACAGTAAATATAGCATGTCAATATAAATCCAAATTGTAAATTTAAATACCTAAAGCTAGTGATGTGTGTCTGCATCCATCCATCCATATATGTGTACAGACAGGCACATAATTCAGTATATCTGTGGATACTGCATATTTTACTGCCAGCCTCTACACATATGACTTGGGATTTATCCATTGATAAATTACTCTTTTAGGTGTTTTTTATAGAGAGACATTTTAAATATGTTCCTGTGTGACAGTTACCAGCATTTCACTTGGCTATGAGAATTATCTAATTATGGAATATATAATGTTTTCCATATTATTTACATTTAAATCCCTCCATTCTCTTTTGTAGGTCTTGATCCATTCAGTTCTAATGTGAGCACTGGAGGCTTGAGAGGAATTTGTCCAGATATTCCTGCAAACCTGAATATTCGCATCATCTTTGCTAAAGTGGGAGCAGTGCAAGGGATTCCCCAGCAGCAGATTCTTGCTGTGCAGATCAGGTAAAGTGAGTTGTGTCTCTGTCTGTCTGACAAATGAATACTTCATTTTGAGCCTTGCTTATCTAACATATCCCAAATTAATTTTATAAACAAAATGGGTAAGTTTTGTTGCTGTTTTTTTACTTGCCTTTCACTTTGCAACCCAAATTACTTTGATCACAACCAGGTTAGCCTTTCTCCCTCTGAAATGAAAATTTAAAGTAAATTAATTATTAAAAGCAGATAAACTTTATACTTCACTGAAATATTAAATAAAACACATGATGTTGCCAGCAGCAAGCATACATAGGGCATCCCATCAGCAGTCATGTGGGAGAAGGAGCAAGATTGTCCTGTGTTCTGGCTTACCCTATTCCTGAGCTCTGCAAAATGCTTTATTCTTTCCTAAAACAGGGAATTTTCACTCTGCAAACACTTCCCCCTCCTCCACCAAGTCAATCCCTATGAAATAAATGGGATTTTGTTCTGTTTCACCTCATTTTCAGACTGTGCAAGTTCTCCCCTTGTACAATGTGGAAAATCCAGGGATTATCAACCTCCTCATAAATACTATGTGTTTTCTCCTTTCCTGCTTGTGTTTAAGGTCTAAACTTCCATTTCCAGCCCTCAAAAAATAGTATGCTTTTTGTTACAGTTACTCAACAGTCTTATGGCAGTTCCAGTGTGGGATTGGCTGCAAAAACACCCTCAGCATTCTTCCCATCACAGCTTCTGTTCAGTTCATTGAAGTCCCAGCTCAGCCACCCCTTCCAGTGACAAGGTAATTTTGGTAAAAAACATTGATAACCTCCCGTTATGTTCAGCAGATGTAACAGGAATTGCATTGACCAAAAGGTTCATTTTTTCCAGGTATCACAGGTTTTATGAAGAGTTTGACTGCAATAAAAATGAGTTGTGCTGGCCACAACTCCTTTATCCACTGACACGCTTTTACACAGGTAAAATAACAATGTGGGATGCCACAAAGCATGAAGGGCTGTAAACATAATTAGATGTGGGGGAGTTCAGTCTGAAAGAATACTTTTGCATACACTTTAATCTGTGTCTTTGGGTTGTTGTATAAACTAAAATTTAGCTCTCACACACTTACACTTTTTTTTGGTTTTGTTTTATTTTTCCAGGAGAGCCATATTCCCAGTGTCTTGCTAAAGGCCTGTTTCTGGCATTTCTTGTTTTACTTGCAGCAATTACAAGCAACCCTTGGTTTTCTAAATTATGGAGCAGATAGGTAAAAATTATGGAGAAACATTCTTGGATTTTGTAGACAATTTATGTGAACATTTAAAGGTACATAAAATCAATACTTCTACAGCATAGAGAAAATGGCTGTTACTTAAAACAAAAAGCAATAAATTATTTTTAAGCTCTAGACTCTGTGTTTGGAGTAGCAAAGTGCAGAGTTGACTTCAAGAAGGTGGCAAGTCCAGCCCAGAGGCTGCAGCAGGGATGGGATTGTCCTCATGGATGGACCATTGTCTTCTCAAGCCAGTTCTCTTCTCCTAGAGTAGAAGCTCCTCTTGACAATAAAACCTTTGTGCCCACCAATTTTTGGAGCAGCGGGCAGACTTCTCACACTTCTCAGAAATTCTGATGTTTTCATGTGTTGATCTGAAATTCTTTTTTCCAGTTAGTGCATTGCATTGGCAACCTGCTGTGTCTGTGTGCAGAGAACTACTCATTGTCCTTAGCTGATGAAATGCAGCATTTGGGATTTTTTTTGTGGTTTGGATGGGCCACGAAGCTGAGGAGAGAACTGGAGCAGTTCAGCTGTGAAGACAGGCTACAGCTGGGGATGTTCAGCCTGGAGAAAAGGTTGTGTGGAGACCTCATAGCATCCTTCCAGTATCTGAAGGGGCCTACAGGGCAGTGGAAAGGGAGTTTTCATCAGGAACTGTAGAACAGGACAAGGAGTAATGGGTACAAATTGAAAGAAGGGAAATTGAGGGTAGATATTAGGAAGACAGTTTTTACTGTGGGGGTGGTGACACACTGGAACAAGTTTCCCAGTGAGGTTGTGGCTGCCCCAGGCCTGGCACTGTTCAAAGCGGAGCAACCGCGGCAGGAAGGGCTGGCACTGGGTGTTACTCAGATCCATTCCAAGCCCACACGGCTTGGCTCAGGAATGGTGCTGTGCAGGGCCAGCAGCTGGCCTCCATGATCCTCTTCGTCCCTTCCAGCTCAGCATTTCTCTGATGTTCTCTCAGTCCTGCATTTCCCCCTCTCTCAGCGCCGGTTGCCGCTGCCTGCAGTGCCCGAGCTCGGCTCGCGCCGCCGCCGCTCGTGGCCGCGTTCCCCGCCCGTTCCCCGCCCCGGAAGCGGGAGCCGGGCCCGCCCCGCCATGGCCGCCCCCGGGCCGCGCTCCGCCCGCCCGCGGCGCTGAGCCCCCCGCGCCGGCAGCGCCGCCGCCATGGGCGCGCTGTTCCGCGGCGAGCCCGTGTGCCTGGCGCAGCTCTTCCTGCAGAGCGGCTCGGCCTACGAGTGCCTCAGCGAGGTGGGCGAGCGCGGCCTGGCCGAGTTCCGAGACGTGAGTACCGCCGGGGCTCGCGGGGGCTGCGGGGAGCCTGAGGGCCCGGCCTGAGCGCCGAGCCGGGCCGCGGCCGCCGTGGGGCGCTGGGAACTGCTTGAATTCCGAGTGGCAGGTGTATGGCCCGTCCCTGTGTGGCATTCGCCCGAAAGCAGGATCACGGAATTGTTGGGGTTGGAAGGGATCTCTGGAGATGATCCAGTCCAGCCGTTGCCAGGGCAGGGTCACCCGGAGCGGTGACACCGGGACGGGCCCGGGAGGCTGGGATGGGTGACGGGGGCTCAGTGTGGAGCCCCGGGCTCAGCGCTCTCGGGAGAAATGCTTTGCTGTGACTATATCGCACCTTTCTCACAGAAATGGCTGAAACTTGGGGTTACTTGCAGTTACCTGACCCGCCTTCAGCCTGAGCGTGTGTGCACATCCATCCCCCACTGACAGACACCAGCACCTGCTCTCCGCCTTTATTGAGCGCAGGTTCCTGTTCCTGGAGGGGCACATCACCGTGCCTGCCTGCCTGCCATCAAGTTGGGCTGGGCAATAATTAGCCACGTCTCTGCGCTGTCTCATCATAATTATATGATCTTTGCTTGCTGAGACTTTGGAACGTCTTCCAAATATGCATTAGAAATGTAGCTTGCAAAATCGTTGCAGGGAAAGCTGGGAAGACTTAAATAAACAGCTAGTTAGTAAATATGGCAGGGAGGGGGAGGCAGATCTGTAAGAATAATCATTCTTACATGACTGCGTGTTTAACATTTTGATGTCTTTCTAGTTACACCATTATTGTAGAAATAATGCCTTAGTGGTACTGATTTCATAGCTGATAAGTAGTCAGATATTGCATGTTGTTATTATGGGGATGTATGTAAAATTAATATTTCAAATACATTGTGGAAATGCATCACAACAATTTTTTAAATGGTTGATTTGAAGTCATTAAGCAATGTTTTAAAACTGTCAAAATAAGATTAGGAATGGTTTCTCCAGTAGGCCGTGTTATTTTGTTCTTTGATTAAAATTAGCCAGTCGCATGGATAATTCTGCTTTAATAAAATCAACTTTGCTATTTGATGACTTGGTAATCTTTTTAGGTTTTTGTGCCTTCTCAACTGAAAAGCACTTAGAGCAGAGAGTTCATGCAAATTGTCTCCAGGAAGTTGCAGGAACAGCTGTGTTTTTTTAGGGGAGGTTACTATTTCAAATCCCTAATAAGCATTTTGTCCTTCTCCTTCAGCTTAACCCAAATGTAAGTGTGTTTCAGAGAAAATATGTGAGTGAAGTGAAGAAATGTGAAGAAATGGAAAGAATACTTGGTGAGCTTTATTTTCTTGTCTGCTGTTTCTCACCTGTGGCATTACCAGAGTGGCACTACTCTGGAGGTTTCAGCTACAGATTTTTTTAACCTTCCCAGGGTTTGTAAGCTGTGAAATTTATTTACACTACATATAGATTTGGGGTTTTTTTTAAGCTCAGAGGTTGCTAATGTGTTGCTGATAAATAGATGAGGCTGTTTCAGTGTTTACTACTTAAGACTCTACTAGGAAAAGGGAAGCTTTACTGTGGATTAATCCTTGACTGTAAGATATTCACTGTTTTTTCATGTTGTGCAGCTCAATGCTGTTGATTTTCCACCCTCAAAAGCACCACAAGTTATTAATAATTGTGTTCTCATGATAGTTAATGAATAGAGGAAAGGGTATGCAGAGCATTACAGCCAAGATGCAGATGTTTTCAGTGTATCCTGAGGAAAAGTTCCAATTGAAGGATTCCTTTGATTGGAATCTCTCATCAGAGGCATGTGCTGGTCATGCCAGCAGCTATTTTGGCAGTTCCCCTGCCCAGTGTGAGCTGCATTTGTTGTCAAGGTTGCTTAAGCTGCTTTGTTTAAAAACTTTTTAATTCCAAACATGGGTCAGTGAGCAGCATGTCTGTTTCTGGTAGAAAGTGACACTATTGCACCATTAGCAGAAAGTGACACTGTGCAGCAACAAAGAGGTTCTGTGAAATTCTAAAAGCTTCTTAGAAAATACTTGTTGGGAAAGAGAAGCCTCTGAAATTTGTTTGCTTCTGCAGACTTCCAAGGCAGGAATAGTTTGTGTTTCATCTCCACCACTCTCTTAAGTTCTTTTGTGAAGACTTCTGTGTGTGCATTGTTGCTAGAATGAATGAATAAAATAGCCAGGGCTTGATGCTGCAGTGTGATTAGCACCATCAAGAACAGCTGAAGGTCAACTCTGCTGCACTCTAGAAAGTGTGGGCAAGGCAATTTCCTTTCTGATTCTGTTTTTCTTCTCACTCCAGGGTATTTAGTACAAGAAATTAAAAAAGCAGATATTCCACTTCCTGAAGAAGATGTTGCTCCTCCTGCCCCCTTGCTGAAACACATCTTAGAAATCCAGGTAACTTCCACTAAACAGATGCTAAGGTCTTGGAATTTAATTTCAACCTTAATTACTTGCTATCTTGCCACTTATGATTTAAGTTATCAGGGTGTGAAGGGTGGGCAGAAGCATTTGTTTTTCTTTTTGTCTGATTCCTTGCTGCCATTGTGACTTCAAAGCCAGTGAGGTTTTGGTATGAACACAAAATTCCTGGGAAAGGGTGAAAGCAAACTCAGGGAGCATGCAGTCATCTGTTGTTTGATTTGACTGTTCCAGGCAGACTGTCTGTAGATGCAGTCCCTCAGCTTCATTTATTGCTTTGGTACTTACCTAAGGCTCTTTGTGCATCCAAAATTTCCAGGTGTGTGGGAATTTTGCTTGCCCAAGGCTCTGCAGTTGCTGGTCATACAGCAAAACGTGGTGCTGTTTTCTCTGAATGCTTTTTCTGGTGTTGCATTCAATGTAGAAGCTTGTAAAACACAGATCTAATTTTGAATAACATTCTGTTTTGTTGTAATTATATTAAAAGAATAAATGGGTATCTTCCACCCAGTGCTGTCTGCAGTTCTAATTTCAGGTCTGCATTATTTTGACACAAATTAGGGGCAGAGCAGCAGACTGAACAGATGCCAGTGAAGGCTCAAGTGTACTCAATACAAAGCACTCTTTGGTAGATTGAGGGATAGAACCTATGGAGCTTTAGTTAATTAAGAAATGGGAAACTCCTTTCACTCTATCAAATTATTATGTGTTGAAAATGAATCCTACTCTGTTTCCCAAAGTCCTGTAACTGATTTGATGTCTTTCCTTTACTCTTTGTCTTAGGAACAACTGCAGAAGCTGGAGACAGAATTGAGGGAAGTAACTAAAAACAAAGAAAAATTGAGGAAAAATCTGCTTGAATTGATTGAATACAAGTATATGTTACAGATCACACAGAATTTTGTCAGGAGACCACCTGAGGTATTGCTTGGGGTGTTTGACAGGGATTGCTGTGTGGCATTTTTGTGATTTTTCCCTCTTGAATTGCTTGAAAATGAAGGTGTGATTGTGTTATTTTGGTGCATAAATTGTACAGTGTAATTTTGCAGCACTGACTGTAATTGTTGAGAGCAGTGCATTTGAGATCCAGGATCTCTCTGTTGCCTGAATCGAACACGGAAATGAGTTTCATGTTTTTAATTAAGCCATTTACCTAATTACCCTTTCTTCTGTAGAATAATAGTGAAATGAGAGGGATTTTTCTTTCCTGAAAGCAATGAATGTTCTTTCTTTTTATTTGCTAGTATGAATGCCATTTACATGGAAATTTTGAGGAATTTCCTTCTGTGGAAAATGAGCCATTGGTGGATTACAATCGCATGCACAGACTGAGTGCTTCACTGGGGTGGGTATGGAATGTGCTTTTTCAGAAGTGCTTGATGAGGGGCTGTAAAGAATGGCTTGTTCTCTTAAAAGATGGCCTGTGGTGATTTCAGGTGTTCCACAGCCCCAATGTACCTTTGTAACAAACCCAGATTATTTGAAGAGATAAACAGGACAGCGCCAAAAAAAGCTGTCACAAAGCTTCCATCAAACCAAGGAAAAACTCTAAATCAGTACTTCTATTCTTTAAACTCTTTTTCTATGATAAAAACACAGTGTTTTAATCACCTGACAGTGTCAGTTGTAAATGTTAACATTATTTGTGTTGCCTTTGAAATGCAGAATGAGTACTGCTATCTGTGGCATTGCTGTGAGAGGGTTTCTTCCAAGAAGAAAAAAAACAATCTCACTATCACAGAAATAATCAGTCAGAAGTAATTCTTAGTTGTGTGCCCAGGTCTGTAGTCTGTTCATTTTGCAAATAAAAGTTTTATATAGCAGCTGGCATTTTCTATACCAGCTACTTCCTGTTCAGGGTGATGCTTCCTTCCCTAGCCAAGGGAGATACTAAATTATTGTGGTGATATACTCCGAATTTCAAATTATTTTTCTTGTAAATGTTATATTTCAATTTTTTCCTTTTCCTAGATTCATATCTGGGTTAGTTCACATAGCAAAGATTGAAGCATTTGAAAAAATGCTGTGGAGAGTCTGTAAAGGCTATCCCTTCCTTACCTATGCAGAGTTGGATAAGGCTCTGGAAGATCCGGATACGGTGAGTAAACATTGTAATGATCACTGCATTTCATTTGTACTTTTCATGTGGTTTGAAAGAATTGCTCCTCTGGTCTGTCTGGAAATGATTTCCCAGTGTCCTTGGAGGAAAAACTGTTTTGAAAAATTGGAATTTGGAAGATTTTTAAGATTCAGGGATTGTAGAAGTAGCAATTGATTTTATTGTGGTTCAGGATGAGAAGTGCAGAACTTCATTGTGGGATTGTGGTGACTTTATGATTGGCCACCTTGGTCAAAATACGTGGCAGAAATGGCTGCTTGGATATTTATTAACCAGGTCTGTACAGGGCATTGCCTTTTAATAGCCTTTTCATTTGTTCATTCACTAGTTAATAAAGAGTCAAGTACAGCAGGTTTTCTGTGAAGTTTTTACTGTGAACTTAAAAAATTTTTTGTAAATCAATTATGGCATTCTAATCTGGCACTTTCTTTTTTTTCTTGAATTCTAATTTGTTACCTTTTTAAAATACTCTTCTTACTAAGAGCTCTGAGCTAGTAAAATGTAATGTGTCTTTTATTTTCCCTGGAAACTTTTTCTGATTTTCTCTAATATTAAAAAAAGTTATATTAATACAGTTGAATTTTATTCAGATAACAGATGGAAGATTATTGCTACTAACACAGCTTTTTCTAGTTGTTCAGCTTTATTACTTAGCTCTATAAATGTCACAGTAGAATTGCTGCTTAAAACATAATTCATCAGCTTTACCTCTTTTGTTTTTTTAGGGTGAAACCACAAAGTGGGCTGTTTTTTTAGTGTCCTATTGGGGTGAACAAATAGGTCAAAAAGTTAAGAAGATTTGTGACTGGTAAGAAGTAAATCTAATATATGTACATTCCTTTCTACTTGGAATATATTCTAGTTGTTTTTTGCCCTGCATTCCTTTCTGATTTGTGCTGATTTTTAGACAAGGTTTTTTATGTTAAATTTGTTTCTCCCCTTATTACATTCAGCTCTATAATTATGCAGCGTACAAATAAATACACGAGTCATTTCACTTGCAGTCTTTACCAAGTACAGGCAAAACACTACCTCTGAGTTGAATCTGTTGCCTGGCTATTAAGTGTTGTGTTAGAGATTTGGCTGTGGCAGGGGTTGGTGAGGTTTTGGTGGGGTTTGGTCACAGCACAGCCCTGTGTTCCTGCAGCTACCGGTGTCACGTGTACCCCTACCCCGACACCACCGAGGAGCGCCAGGCCGTGCTCGAGGGGCTCAATGTTCGTATTCAGGATCTTGAAACTGTGAGTAAGGAACAGATTTCCTTTTGCTAGTGCTGTTCCACCATAGGAAATCACTCGATGTATCACAGTGTTAAATATAATTTCTAACATATGTATAGCTTTGGAGATGTGGGCAGTAAGTTGTGTCCCTGGCCTCGTGCTGCACGTATCTGTTAAACCTCACAGCACTTGGCATTGCCCTCTGTTTTCTGTTTGCTCACCCTCCTAAAAGCATGGCCCAGCACTGGACACATATGAGGTGCTCTTGCTGTGATCACACTCTCAGTGAGATGTTTGGTTTTTCTCAAACAAAGGTGCTGAATAAAACTGAGGAATACTTGCGCCAAGTCTTGTATAAAGCATCAGAATCCATCTATACTTGGGTTATCCAAGTGAAGAAGATGAAAGCCATTTACCACGTCCTCAACCTGTGCAGTTTTGATGTCACAAATAAATGTTTAATTGCTGAGGTTTGGTGTCCAGTGGCTGATCTCCAGAACCTGCGCCATGCATTGGAGGAAGGCTCAGTAAGTCACCTGAATGCTCACTGATGTTAAAGCTGTCATCTTGAACTAACTGTACACAGAAGGAAAGATAATAATCATTAATAATAGGCTAAAAGTAGGTACAGCCAGATCTAGGTCTCTGCATAATTTTTTTTTTATAAGCAGAGCATTTATTTAGTGTGTAGTGTTTTTATTTTCTTGAATAATTTCTCTATTGGACCTGAGTCCAGCTGGACCCACAGTGCTATTTGCAGTCATCCAGAATGTGCCAGTTCCTTTGCAATGGTTTTTGTTTTAAGAGAGAAAATTCGTAATAACAAACCTTTGCTTTATAATATTGTGATTGGTAAGTCTCATCTGATGACTTGATACCAAGTAAGAATTAAAATAATGTGCATAATCTGTTTTTAGAGGGGGTACAAAGGGGATAAATGTTAAACTTGGGGCTTAATTTAATGGTATTTTTGGATCAGTGAAACTGCTGATGGAGCAAACGTTTTCACTTTGATTAGAATAACAGAGATCTTACACAAATCTATCTTCTGTCTGTAATTAGAGGAAGAGTGGAGCTACAATTTCCTCCTTCATGAATACCATTCCAACAACACACCCTCCTCCAACTTTGATACGTACCAATAAATTCACCTCAGGGTTCCAGAACATTGTTGATGCTTATGGAGTTGGAAGCTATGGAGAAGTTAATCCAGGTTGGTCCTTCTGAAAGCTGAGCTGTGAGCAATTGCTGCTTGCCTTGATACCTTGTTCAATTGGACACTGGCAAAGGCCAAATGGTGACAATCATACAGTTTGTTAGTAGCTGTTTTAAAATTTTCAGTAGCTTATATACTCACAGAGGAAGAAGTGGGCTTGGGTTTGGTTGGGTTTTATTTCCTGGGCTGATATTATTATCCTCAGAATTGTCAGCTACTGCTCAACTGTGAAGTTATCATTGCTACACAATAAACAAGCTTTAAACTGAGTTAAATTTTCAGTGTGGGGGAAATGTCTATGAGTAGGGGATGAATTGTCTTTCAAACTTAAGAACTTTGAGAGATTGAAGTGTGGGATTGCTTGGGGGTAATGCAGACAGGATCTCTTGTGCTGTGCCTGAAATCTGCTGTGTTGCCCTTGCAGCTCTCTATACCATCATCACTTTCCCCTTCTTGTTTGCTGTTATGTTTGGAGACTTTGGGCATGGGCTGCTCATGTTCCTGTTTGCACTTCTGACAATACTGTATGAAAACCACCCTAAGTTGAAAAGAGCACAAAATGAGGTAAAAAGAATTACAAATTATTTATTTCCCATCTAGCCAGATCATTTGATTAGTCACTGTGTTTCTGGAAAACACTGTTTTTTGAACAGGTATTTAATTAGGGTTTTTGCCATTCTTTGAGGATTTTCTGTGTTTAAAGCCCCCATATTCCTTGAGATTAATGTAATATTTTAAACTATTCACTTTCCTTGAAAGAGCAGAAATGATCAAGTTGTAATGAAAGACTTAGAAAAAATTAATTGTTGCATTTAAGCTTGTCTTTCCTTCTACCAGGGCTATTCAGCAATGTGTTTTACAGAACTTCATTACAGTGACAATATGAGGAGAAAAATGATTTTTCAAATTCCACCTTTTATTGTTTATAAAAAGAGTTACAGTTTGAAATTTGTTAAACTTCACTTTAATTTTTAATCATATGGGTTGGAATGCAGGAACACCTGCATCTCTGATTAGAATTATGTTCAGTTAAGAATGCCTGCAAAAGTGTAATTTCTTGTGAAGTAGTTCCAGGAAGGAAGTGGCTTAAAAAGACCCTTTCCTAGTGTAAGGAAGCCTGTGGTAAAAATCTCAGTGTGTGTCATGGGAGCTCATATTTCTTAACAACTGTTCACTAATAAATTTTAGTTTTTAAAAGTCTTTATGTGTCCAAAAATGTGTTTATTCTTGACACATCTAGCTACCTTTTGCTCACATAACAATTGATATTCTCTATTTTTTCTTTTTCCCCCAATACTAACAGATAATGAAGATGTTGTTTGAGGGCAGATATGTGATCCTGTTAATGGGGCTCTTTTCCATATACACTGGATTGATCTATAATGACTGTTTTTCAAAGTCAGTAAATATATTTGGATCTGGATGGAATGTTTCAGCAATGTTTCACCAGAAGGTTTGGAGGTGAGCAGCATGTTTGCTATGCCATTAAACCAGAGATGCTTTTCCTGCAGCAGTTAAACCCTTTTGTTCACATGTTTTTGACTGTCCTGTTATGGTTTGTCTTTGCATTGATGTTTTAGTTTGTATTTTCCAGGTTTGTATGTCTCTATAAAGATTTTCAGAGGAGTAAAAAATACAGGTCTAGTTTGGGATTTATTTGTCCTATTTGTCCATTCTTCTGGAATGAGCACCATTAGCCTCTGCTAAAGGAAATTAACTATTAATTAAGTAAATTAATTACCTGGCAATCATTAGTCTCTGCACAGCTTTTCTTGATAGTAAAAAAAAAAAAGAAAAAAAGAAGTTTATAAGAATTGTCCAATCTACTTTTTTCTCAGAGTGGGATAACCTCATTAATTTGAGGTGTCATTACCCTTTGGTACATAAATGTTCACAGCTTCTATCTTGTGGTGCCTTACAAAACAGGATGTGGCTTCAAATAGTCAAGACCACTGGCTTTGGTTAAAATTTGAACAGGTTTTGTGTGCTGTGATACTGAAAAGCTATATGAAAATAAAGTAGAAACTTCCCCAAATGCAAAAGGGAAAAAAGGTAGCAATTTTTCTTTGGGTGTTTGACAGTGAATTTTATGCAAAAGCAAACTGTGAACTTTTAAAATTCAACTTTGAGTTCTAGGGGAATGTGGAATAAAATCCATAAACTTTGTTTTGAAAGATGGTGAATGTGAATTAAGCCCAGATTGTGAGGTTCTAGGTGGTTTTTTTGCTGTTTTTTTGTATTAGGACTTTGTGCTTAGAAATCCTTTCACTCTTTTAAAAAAATGTCACAGGGGGTGAGTTAGTTAATCAGGAACAGTGTCCTGCAGAAATGAAAGTATGTTGTCATTATGTTTAAGATGTCAAATCTGAGTGTGTTTTTCTTTCCCTCCAGCATTGAGGATGTGAAATCTAATAGATATTTATCACTGGATCCAAATGTTTCTGGTGTCTACAATGGAGCTTATCCCTTTGGAATTGATCCGGTTAGTTCTTTCTTTTTAATTTTCCACTTGTGATGATCTGTCTTTGTCCATTAGATTTTGGTATGTGTATAAGTAAGGTAAATCTGACTAAGAAAAAATATATTCCTGTTTGCAGTCTCTGTTCAGCATTCTCTGTTCTGACAAGTCAAAGATTGAACTATTTTTACTCAAATTTTGGTTGTGACTTCCATTTGAAGTAGAATTCTGGTCCCCAGTAGAAAAAGGATTCTGGTTTATTCCTTCTGTTATGATGCTCTTCAATGCTGGTTTGGTGTTTTCTTTTGCAGATATGGAATTTGGCAAGCAACCGTCTCACTTTCCTAAATTCATTCAAAATGAAAATGTCTGTGATCTTTGGAGTGACTCACATGACATTTGGAGTTGTACTGGGGCTGTTTAACCACTTGTAAGTACAAGAAGTTACAATAATACCAACATTGTATTTTTTGTCAAGTCTGGAATTACAACAGTTAATCTTGTAAGAGAAACTGGAATTATTTTTTGAGACCAGAATAAGAATAGTTGTGAAAACTTATTAAAAAAGATGATAATGAAGAGGTCTTCTTCTACATATGTAATATGATGGTTGTACTAAAAAAATCCCAAAACAAATTAATACAAGACTTTATTTCACTTATTGGTAAATAAAGATACATGCCTCTTACAGTTTTTATTTTCCACCTGATAAAATTTCACTGAATAAAAAGAAATCAGCTCTGGATTGTAATTTCAGTCTTGCTGTTCAAAAGTGTTTTGTTTTACTCAAATCATATTTGGGCTGTGTTGGTAAAACATATTTTTATTTTTTCCCATTTCTACTTTTCAGGTATTTCAAGAAGACCTATAATATTTATTTGGTTTTTATTCCTGAACTTTTATTCTTGTTGTCCATATTTGGCTACCTGGTGTTCATGATCTTCTATAAATGGTTGGCATACTCTGCAGAGAACTCGACTGCAGCCCCCAGTATTCTGATACAGTTTATTAACATGTTCCTGTTTCCTAGTGGTGAAACAAAGAGCTTCTTCAATGGCCAGGTGAGTAATGCTCTTCCAAGCCTTTGGAAATCCTATACTTTAAAGGAAAAGGGGATGGCTTTTCCTACTTTGGATTTTATCTAATCTAATTTTCCTCCCCTCCCAACAGATTCCTCTGCAGAAGTTTTTACTTAGTGTTGCTTTTCTTTGTGTTCCTGTAATGCTTCTTGGTAAACCACTTTATTTGTACTGGTTGCACAGTGGAGGCCGAGGCATAAGAATGTACAGGGTAAGTACTGAAAGTACACACATTTCCTCAGTGTAGGAGAATTCAGCTGCTGTTTTATTGCACAGAGTATGTCCTTACTGGGTATTTCATAGAATGATTGGGTTGGAAGGGAACTTAAAGCTCATCTCATTCCACCCTCTGTGATGGGCAGGGACACCTCCCACTATCCCAGGTTGCTCCAAGCCCCTCCAGCCTGGCCTTGGACACTTCCAGGGATGGGGCAGCCCCAGCTTTTCAGGGCAAACTGTGCCAGAGTCTCAGCACCCTCACAGGGAAGATTTTCTTCTGTATATCCAACCTAAATTTCAATTTGAACCCATTACTCCTTGTCTCACCAGTTTCTGCTCAGTTCGAAAAGTTTTGGACTGAAACACATAATAGTACTTTGTTCCATTAAATCTTTTTACCTTTGCCTGTGACTACTCTTAAGTAAATTTTAGAAATGACAGTGGCAGCTTGCTTGAAGAGACAATACATTCCCATTTTGTAGAGTGGCTACAAGCTTGTCCGAAAAGAGAGTGAGGAAGAGCTTTGTCTCCTGTCGTGCCAAGATCTCGAAGAAGGCGCCAATCATTCAGACAGCGGGCACAGAGAGGGGGATGCAGAGGAGGTAATGCTGGTGCTGAATCTCTGAACTGGGTGTTCTTAAAAGCTGATTTGAGGTGGGCAGTCAATAGGTAACCTGTACACTGCCTGCTGAGCAGTTTGGAAGAAACTCAGCTGAGCCTTTACAAAGGCCTCGGTGCCCAAATGCAGTTTACTTATAGTTATTTGTTGCTATTTCATAATTATTTTTTTGTATCTTCAGTTACATATTACTAATAGTAATATTTCAGTTCATATTACTGTTACAGTAAAACCACAACCTATCTGTAGTAGAGAACAGAAAGTGTTTTATTTGCAATTAAGACTCTGCATTTAGGAGTATAGGTTTTTTTATATTGAAGAGTGGGATAAAAATCCTGGGTTTTGTCTGGTTTTATGGCAAGGTGGTGACTGCCCAGCTTCCTGTTAATTAATCTTGGCTTTGCATCTGGACAAAAGTCTTTCTGTGTCTGCAAATTACATCTTGTGATGAGGATTGTTGGTAAGGGGGGCTGGGGGGCATGGGCAGCATTCCTAATCCCCACCCACTGCTGCTGTTTAGTTTGGGCAAATTTTTAAAGGTCTGGGCAGATTCCACTGATTCCATGTGAATTGAAAGACAAAGAATTGCTTCAGTTTCCTAATGTGCAGAGTATGTGTAGTTCTTGTCTCAGTGGGGTAGTTGACTCTTGTTTCTTGTGTATAGAAAATGTAAGAATTATTTGCTCAAATAAAATCTATTATACAAAGTAAGTGTTGAAATTTTCAGTAATATCAGTTTTGAAACTGTAAGTAACAAATATTTATATTTAGAACTTAGAGTGTTAATGTGGCTATTTTTCTATCAGTAGCATTACTGATAATTACCCCTGCTTTTAAAGATGAAAAAATTGATATTGTAAACTTAGAACCTCAACAGAATGGAAAATTAGAATCGTGGCTGATTATAGTACTTAAAGTTTTCAGGTATGAGATCAAATTCCTTGTGGAAAACATAAACTGTATTTGTTTTTATATATCAGCAAGGTAATACTGGAAAACTATAGTATCTGATGGTTTTTTTTAATGTTATCTCTGTAATAAGGATCTTCTACGTGGCACACTTTATTTACTTGATATAAAAATCAATTTATTACCATTCAGTGGAATTCTTCTTCCATGTAATAAGGATTTGCTGATGCATGGTTTTGTTCTCTCATGTTTTGTTCTCTGTGTTGATACAAGTTAAAATTGATACAAGTGTGTTTTTTATCTTTCAGCTGAACTTTGCAGATGTTTTTATGAATCAAGTCATTCACACCATTGAATACTGTCTGGGATGCATCTCTAACACAGCCTCATACCTGAGACTCTGGGCATTAAGTCTTGCTCATGCACGTAAGTGAGGGAGGGTTTTTAAATATTTGTTGGTATTTTTCTTGCATTTGTATTTTTAATTCTCGTACAGGGAGGCTGTTCAAGTGATACTACAATGAAATACACTTTTTCTTAATTAAAAAAAATTCCCTATTTTAACTAATCATGATCTATGGAAGCCTCCAAACTAAAACTGTGACTTTATGTAAAATATTGCTCTCAGTAGATCTGATTTTGACACCGAGGTGTGTCTTGAAGCATTTGAGGGGATGGGGGCAGTGCTCTGGGGAGGGGGATTGCTTATAGTTCCCATGTCCAGCAGGTGCTCTTGCATTGGTGATATGAGCAGCTCAGTGGGTGAAAGTACTCAGTAGCAACATTAATTATGGCAACTCTTTGGTTTTTTTAGAGTTATCAGAAGTTCTGTGGCAGATGGTGATGAGAGTGGGTCTCCGTGTGGATACAAAGCACGGGGTCATGCTGCTCATCCCTGTTCTGGCATTGTTTGCTGTGCTGACAGTTTTTATTCTGCTGGTCATGGAGGGGCTTTCTGCTTTCCTCCATGCCATACGACTTCACTGGTATGTATTTTTTTTCTTTTTCTGTATACCACTTCAATATATACTGGCTTATTTAAGAGGAATTTTTGTGGCAAAATTGTAGTTGTCTTATTAAAAGTGAAAGTGTAAAATTCAACAGTCTCATTGTTACTGAAATACATTTATTTGGTTATATTAAAGAAGTGGCTTTTTAGTTGGATTTGATTGTTCTTCTGGAATATTTTCAGTAGATTCAAATATTATATTGGCTTATGATGCATTTTAACTTCAACCACATTCACAAAATATAAGTACATTTGATTTGTAGTGTTGCAGCTTTTCATAATGTAGAATATTAGTAACTTGGGTAAATATTTTTAATTTCAGCCTGCTTATCTCATTATATGGTTTCAGTCAATTTATTTGGTTCAACAGAACATTTATATTAATGAGTGGGGCTGCCAACCCTTAAGTATTTTAATTCTTTCTTAGTCTTGCTATCACAAGCTCTGCACTTTGGAGTGGATTCAGAGCATGTTTAGTTTGAAATCTGATGAAATTTACAATTTAACCAAAGTCATGTAGTGTCCAAAGGCAGGAGGTGGAGCTTTGTACATGACAGATTGTCCTCATGATATTGCATGTCTGCAGAACCATTGACTACACCTCACTCAGAAGCAAATGAGTAAGGCAGAAGTAAGAAATGAGCCCAGTTCAGTGTGAGAAACATAAATTAGCCTGGGACTGGGATGGGAAGGTTAAATAGCTGCACAGAAAACAAGAGAGGACTGGAGTTGGTTTTGTTCAGCTTCTTGTATTGCACAATTCTGTCCCTTGACAATTCATTATGGATTCATGTACAGATTCTGTTTTTTTTGTCTTGTTTCAGGGTGGAATTTCAGAACAAATTCTACTCCGGTGGAGGATACAAGTTTACGCCTTTCTCTTTTAAGCACATTTCTTTACATTTTAATAAAGATGGTGCATTATAATTTGGCTGCTGTCAGCAGAAATGTTTGGAAATGTCTGCAAATAACTGTGTGATTGGTTCTTGCCTATGGATGGTTTCTTGTGGAACGAAGTGGTTTTCACTGATTGCCTTATAATGCAGCCAAACAATTCTGTAAAACATACCTCCCATAAAAAGACATAGCAGATCTGGAGCAACGTGTAAAATATATAGATATCAAATGTACATTTTTCTTGATAAACTAATGTTGTAAATTAATTTTATTCTTAAAAAAAAAAAAAAAAAAGATGTTGTTACTGCTTGTCCTGAAACCCATGTAGGAATTTTTTGGAGTCTCTTTATTTTCTTGAATGGTTACTTTTAAGTTATCTGAAAGACTTTTCATTATATTAAATATTCATTACTAATCACATACTTAACCCAGCTGCATCTTGTGCACTTTGGGAACCATTCAACAATGCAATAGAAGCAATGTCTGTTTTCAGTCTGTATTCCAGGATGGTTATGAAGTTAATAGAAATTTATACACACCAATGCAATGTGCTCTTTTTTGACCATATTTAAAATTGCACTGGAAATGTTATCTGTTCATTCTGGGTTCTGTCTAGAGTTACTACTTTAAGCTTTTGGAAGCCACACTGATATTTATATTTATATTTAATATTATGGAAGAAGGCAGGATTAGAAGTATTACTCCTCCTTTTTTCCCCTGTAGTGAGGAATAACTTTTGCACATGGAATAAAGAGTTTGCCTTGATCCCCGTTTCTGTTTGGCTGTAAGGACACACAAACAGCACTCCCTGATGTTGTAGAACCTAATTTATACCGCATAGGTGGACAGGGGTAGTTTTATATTATTTTTGTATCAGTGTGAAAATGGGGATATTGCCATGATATTTTAACATCTGTGCCATACCAACAGCACAAATTAAATTTTGCACTTTTTTCCTACGAACTCCCAATAAAGCCTCGTTTGCGCTGTGCCGAGCGGGCCCTGTGTTTGTCCGTGGCCTTGTCCGTGCCCGAGGCGGCGCTGAGGGGAAGGGGCGGCCGTGAGGGGCGGCGGGCGCTGAGGGGAACCAGCGGCCGTGAAAGGCCGCCGGTGCCCAGGGGCTCGTGAGGGGCCGCCGGTGCTGAGGGGAACAAGCTCCCGTGAGGGGCGGCGGGCGCTGCGGGGAGCGAGCGGCTGTGAGGGGCCGCCGGTGCTGAGGGGAACAAGCTCCCGTGAGGGGCGGCGGGCGCTGCGGGGAGCGAGCGGCTGTGAGGGGCCGCCGGTGCCCCGGAGACGCGGCGCTCGTGAGGGGCCGCCCGTGCTGAGGGAAACGAACCCCCGTGAGAGGCGGCGGGCGCCCAGGGGCCCCGGCGCTCGTGAGGGGCGGCGGGCACTGAGGGGAAGAAGCGGCTGGTGCTGAAAGGACTCAGCTTGTGAGGGGCGGGCGGTGTCAAGGAGAAGGAGCGCCCGCGCGGGGCGGGCGCTGTACGGGAACGCGGCCGCTCGAGGCGCCTCCTGAGGCGGGCACGGAGCCTCCCGAAGCGGGCTGAAGGCGGGCAGCAGCCGTCGCTCCACCCCGCACCGTTGCCGTGGCCACCGGGAGGCGTCGGGCCGGTCGCCGCCATGAGCCTGGACGACGTGCGGGTGCGGTGGCTGCGGGACCGAGCGCTCTCCCTGCTGGGTCTGAGCGAGCCGGCGCCTTTGGAGAAGCTGCTGAGCCGCGGCGAAGATGCGCGGGTCGTGCTGCGCTTCTTCGGCCTTGGCCCTGAGGGCAGCGAGGATGCGAGCGGGGCGGGCACGGCGCTGCTGCTGCTGCGGGCCGAGCTGCCCGGCCCGGCCGGTGAGGAGCGGGAGGGAGAGCGACCCCTGCCCCGGCCCGCTAAGCTCTCCCTGGGCACTGCCTGGCCCCAAATCCCTGTTTGCCCCTCCCTCAATCCCCTCTTCGTCCCATCTGCAGAGTCTCAGCCCCATGATCCCTGTTTTCACCCCTTTTCTTGCCTCTCCATCCCTTGGGCTGTGTTCTGAATCCCTTCTGAATCCCCCCCTTTCTAGAATTTTGTCCGCTCTGTTTGTGGGACTTGCATAGTCCCTCTGCAGTGCTTTTCTCCCACTTTGCATTTGTGCAGATACGGGTGGCACGAATGTGCGTTTCCATGTGGCTTTTAATGAAGTTCCCGAAGAGTTTGTGTCAAATTCTACTGTGTATTTTCTGAGAGATGGCAAAGGTATGTGCCCTGAAGAACTGCAGCCTCGGTATTTTCAGTTTTGCATTAAACAGCATTTCTCCTTGTGAAGATATGATAGAGACTGGGACTCAGGACAGTGCACATCCAACTTGTTTAACTGGGTAGGAAGACACTCAGAATAGAGCCAGTGTCAGGGATGCTTTGCCATGTACCAGCATTTCTGTGCAAGATTTTCCTGCTGTCTCTTTAAAGAGTTCAAATCAAGACACTGTTCTTTTGAACCGAAAACTGTTTTCTAATTATCTGGCTGGGTAGTAAAGACTTAGAACCAGCTGATGATGCTGAAGTATTTTCCACCCTTTCTGAAAAAAGCATTTGCACTATTAAAACCAGCACTAGTTTAGAACATGACTTACACCAAACCTATTAGTGTTTTATTGGAATGGTAACTTATTATGAAAATGACTTTATACTTTCTGTATCAATTAATTACATTTGTACTTATTCTTTGTATACTCTTTAGAAAGAGTTGCTGTACCTAATAATCTGACTGAAGCTAATGAGATTCTTCCTCAAGTGATTAAGTCTGCTGTGCTGACTGATGATATTCTCTTGATGCTAAAGAATTCCATCTCACAGGTAAATGAGTGACAGCTTTTATATATGGAATCTTGAGTGTTTCTAGGAGTGATTTGCCTATTTAGTATTATATGGACCATGCATAAAAATATTAATAGCTAATAAGTGACCTTCATATGCCAAAATGAAGTTTTTGTCAATTCTTATTTCTTATTTTGTTTCCCCATTTTTTCCCTATCTGAGAATCATTTAAGGGTGTGACACCTCTATTTCTGTACTCGCAGACTTTCATAAAGGTGTGCTAGAACTATTTCCCTGCACAACTTGAAATGGAAGGAGACACAAATTAAATTTTAGAACAATAATGGTTAAGTGAATTGCTAGTTAGCTTTTTTTTAATAAATCTATGGCACCTATTTCAATCCTAACAGTCATCACCAGCTCAGCAGCAGACTGGGAAAACTTCCTCTGATTCAGACAGTGAAAATGCAGATTCTGAAGAAAGGAATTTACCTGAGACTAATCCTACAAAGTCTGTGGAGGACTCTGATGCTCTAATGGAGAGTGAAAATCAGCTGACTATACCAGGTTAAGTGAATGTTTTGCCTCTGCCAGCACTGTGGTGATCAGAGCACATGGCAGCAGAATGAGGTTCACCTAAGAGTGGCTTTATGTGGAATGACAGATTTGATTAAAGCTGCTCTGCTGATACCAACTGGGCTTTTTCTCACCCTGAAGTATAGCAGGCAGCATGGAGAAATGGATGGAGTCAGTGATAAGTTTTTCAAAGAGTCTGGAGGTAGAGTAGGAGACATATCCAGTGGTGCTATATTACCAATGCTCCCAGAACAAGACAATTCATTCTGTGTGCTTTTTCTTCCAACAGAAAATCTTAAACTGGAGATGCCAACTGTAAATCTAGATAGAGAAGTGTCTCTTCTTGCCACAGTTCCAGGAGTGGTTCAGTCTCTGAAAAAGTGTGCAATGACCTGGCAGAAATTAATATCCAGAGTTCTGGAGGAACAGCTGAGAAAGGTTCCACAGGTAACTTTACCTGTGTATAACAAACACCAAGATGCTTTTATTCCAGGAGACTTTGCTTCATTTCTCCACAAGAACTGTTGTTATTTTTTAATTCCTCTTCATGTTTGATTGTTGGAAAACCATTTATTAATTCTTGAAGAGTAGATCAAAATTAGTGAGGAACTGGGTGGCTCTGGGAAGTATAGTATAAATAAAATATTAAGTAATTCCCTGCACATGCTACCCACAGAGGATACCTGTGGAAAACTAAGGGACTTTTGTTATCTGCTCTCTTCTAAAGAGCCAAGAAATACTAAAAGTTGCACTGAGTATTTTTTTTAATAGAGAGTTATATTTTTTCTTTTTTTTTTCTTTTTTTTTTTTTTTTGCAAAAAAGTGATCTCACAAAACAAAAACCAAAAAAATTCTTATTTTCAGATTTTGATTCTGCAAACACATATATAACTAATACCACTAAACACACTGAGGAATTTTATGTCTATAAAGTTACCTGTGCAAAAGCATAAGCTTAGGGATATACTCCCCATCAGTGTGTGTACAGCTCTTTATTTAAGGAACCTTTTTCTGTCTGGCTGTTTGCATGGTTGAATCATATCAAGCTTCTCTCAGCATAAAGTTTATTGAAAAGAAGGAACAAATACAATCCTGCTTATAGATACTCACTCTTGCATAATGGTAATTCAGCTTTTTTTTTTAATTTGATTGCACATTGCTTGTAGGATAATGGTCCACTTGCAGAGATTTACCTCTGGCGTGAAAAAAATGCAACTTTAAGGGCTCTTACTGCACAGATAAAGCTTCCAGAGGTGCAAAAAGTCTTGGAAATACTACAGGAAGCTGAATCTGGGTTTACTGCAGATTTACAGATAGTCTTAAGTGACCTCAGAAGACATCAGGTGCAAGCTCAAGACAATGCCAAGTTTCTCTCCACTCTGGAACGCCACTTGAAGGTAGCTGTCCATGAGAAAACCTGGAGTCTGAACTGCACTTACCTGAGTTGGGTTTCTCTGTTGATGTAATCACCTCTTGCTTATTTTCTCACTTTTTAGCTGCAATAAAGATATTCTCTAGATTCACAAATTATATTTAATTTTATAAAAGAGTTGCTTGTTTTGTTTTAGTGGTTTTAATGTTTGAAAGCTCAGAACTGTGAGCACTTGGTTTGTAGTCCAACTTTGGAAGTTTTGATGGCATAGCTGGACTGGGGAAAACAAAGATCTCCCTACTCCATTTTATTAGGTAGTTTCTACCACAAATTACAGCTGATGTTTCAAAGTTGAAATTGTATTGAAGATCATCCAAACAAAGAGTAGACTTATCATTTAAAATCAGAACCAAACATAATTTGGAGCAAAAGGTGCAGATTTGCACATCTTTAACCATGTGTGTTATTTAGAATGTCTCCTTGTCCAGGTTATTAACAATATTACAGACTTTCATAACCTGAGGCAACTACCGAATAAACATTAATTTGCCAAATATGAGTTTGTATGTTTTCATGACATCTTACCCACAATATGCATTTCATAGAACTTATCAACTGGCACTGGGGTTGATGTTATCTCCAATACAATCCCTTCCCTGCTGAATGCCCTGAGGCTGCTGTGGATCATGTCACGGCACTACAACAAGGAGGAGCGCATGGTGCCCCTCTTGGAACGAATTTCATGGCAGATTTCAGCCAGAGTGCGCAGAGTTGTGGATCTGCAGACTCTCTTTAAGTGAGTGCTGGGTTTCTGTTTAACTGGGCTGTGTTTGTTAAAAGCTTTCCTTGTCTTGCACTAAGTGCAGTAGATGATGATTCCACCAAAGACGTGCCCGCTGTTTTCAACCATCTGAAGTTGTATTAGAAGGTCAATTACAAATGGATTTATTTTGTAATTTTCAGAAATTGCTAAATCAGCCCTGAAGAGATAGATTCTTGTCCTCTTTTGTATTGGAAGAACATAAACCAATAAAACAAATAAAAAATAGAGGTAAAAAAATGGCCTGAATATAACCAAAATCCCTCCTCAAGTAACATCTGCTTTCCAAATCACATTGAAAATAAGTTATAAGTTTTGCCTAGATCTTGAAGCTGCTAAACCAGGATATATTATTCCAGCTGAGATACTTTTTTTTTTTTTTTTTAATCTGTAGAATTTTATCTATAGTATCTTAACTGTGTTAATTTGATTAATAGACAAGACATAGCTGCTGCAAAAAAGAAAATAACAGAAGCCCGGAACACTCTTGAACAATGGAAAAAATGTTATTTTACTACTTGTATCCAAGTTGAGGAGTCAGGAAGTAAACGATACTGGAAATTTGATGCGAAACGTTTATTTGAAAAAACAGATTATATGGTTTCAGTCTGTCAAGATCTGTATGACATTTTTCAGGTAGGAATATAGACAATAGATAAAGAGATTGTGTAATCACTGTCTGTAGAGGAGATTGTTTTGTGTTGTAGGTGTAGACTTGTTCACAACTTAGTTTTGTGTTTGAGACCTGAGCAGTGCCTTTTACTCCAACAAAATATGTTTAATTCTGGAAGTGGAGTAACTTTTCTCCAAGTACTGGTTGGGTAAAGGTGCCACTGTGTGCATGCTGTGAACATAGGAGACTTACAGCAACTGTTTCACACATTTGTGATTTTCATGGGTTGCCATCTTAATGATTCACATAAAATACCATTTAAGTATATTATAAAATAAAATCTGGCCATCTGTGAATCTGTATTAATTGCAGAATAACATGAATGAAGAGGTGTGTGTTTAGGCTAATGCAAGTCAGGGTAATTAGCAATATGGTCCACCAATAAACTGTGTGTAAAGTGGAATGAAAAGGACTAATAACTGAGTATTATCTATTATAGCAACTGAAATGCTGGGCATGTAGATTGCTGCTGGGTTTTTTTTCAGTGTCTTGTATTAAAATATTTTAAATTTAATTCAAACCGATAATTCTCTGAAGTGGTTGATTTTTTTTAACAGAAAAAATTAAGAGTAGTGTGTTTGATGGCAGAAAAAATATTAAAAAGAAAGCTTTATACTATGTTCTTCTGAATGAATAGGTCGCTGAAGAGCTTCACAATATGTTTATTCCTGAACTGATAACTGTGTCAGAAAATCCAAAGGGTGTTGATGATCTACAGAGAGAAGTGAATATAGTAATTAGTCCTATGGAAGACCTGACCTTTGATCCTTTTAGCATGGAAAGTGCACGTGACTGGGGATTTGTTATGGAAGAATTTAGAGAAGATGTTACTGTAAGTACCATATACTGTGATTCCCAAAAAGTAGTAAAAACAAGCTTGACTGCTGTTACTAAAAAGTATTTTTGCTTTGCCACCCTTTCTTGGTTTTGCAGAATGAATTTCTAAGTGACAGGGTTTCTTTGCTTTCTTCCTTGTTTAGGATATTGAAGAAAAGATGACAATATTTATTGATGAATCTTTTATGACCCTTCGATCAGCAGAAGTTGCTTTTGACATGCTGGTTAAGTACAAACACATCCAGATTCGTGAAACTATTAATAAGCAGTTAATGAAAAAGTTCAGAGATGTTTTGGAGCAATATTGTAAAGAGGTATTCAGTTTAGGGATTTCTTATCCACTACCTGAAGTTCTTTACCTAATGAAAATCATCAATCTGTATATATCTAAATACCTGCGTGATGTCATTTTCTACCTAAAAAACTAAAAACTTTTATAAGTAAACATGATAATTGCTCTCTTTTTTTGGGACCTAGATGGAGAAATAGTCTGGTTAATTTGCTGAAATATTGTGCATATCTGTGTATGTGAGGCACTCTATGGGAGCAGGAAGGTGCTCTGAATGCAACAAGGCTTGTGGCTATTCCTGCACCTTGTAAACAGCAGCTCAGTCTTCCTGAGAAAACTGGTTTTTTATACCCTACAGCTTTCTTGTCATGGTCAAGTTCATTATATGATCAGAAGGTGTCATAGATCAGCTTTGGAAGGGTAGAATGTAGAAGACTGGATGTTGGAATGCTTTTCATATCAGCTTTTTTCTTGATATTTCAAAGAACATTTAACTCAATAAAATGTAGTATTACAGGAAATGCTGCCATAACAGCAGCTCCACAAGACAGAGAAAGGAAGACAAAATAATTATTTTCTGTCCTGCTGCTGGAATTAGCTTCAGAACTTGTGCTGTGTATCAGACAATGATCATGGACAAGCAGTGGCAAAACAATTCTTTGCAGTATTTTTTCTCTTCTAGGTTGAAATTGTTGAGCAAATCTTTGTTGAGAGCCACAAGGATCCACCTCTGTATAAGAACCATCCTCCAGTGGCTGGAGCAATATCCTGGTCCCGGTCCCTTTGCCATCGCATCACACACACCATTACTCGATTCCAAGAAGAAGAAGAGGAGTTGCTTACCTCTGAACGTGGAAAGGAAGTATGTTGGGTCTTTTGGTACTTGCTGAAGGAAGAAACACTTTCTTTACACACTTCTAAAGATGTGAAAGTGCTCTGTGGTGAGGGGGGAATCCCAAGTCTTTGCACACAGCAAGCCATGTTAGATGTGAAAACTGGATTGAAACCTTCCCGCTGTTTCCCAGGGAGACAGTGATGGAATCAATTACATAATTCAAGAGCCAAAATTCTCCAGTGTCTGCATTAATTACAGGGTGTTACTTTATCTCTTATCTAATAAAAAACAGAAACCATATTGAGAGGCCCTATTAGGACAGGTTAGTTGAACATTTCTCATGGTCTTTAAAATGAGCTATACAGAGTTGTCCTTTCCAGGTGAAACAAATGTACCTCCAAGTGGCTGAGAAATTGAAAGAATATGAAGATGAAAAATACCATCTGTGGAGAGAGAGGACAGAACACATGCTTCCATTGTTACTGAAAGAGACTCTACTGACTATTGTCACTGATGGGGCTGCAACAAATGTTAATCCAGAGACTTCTGAGCAGGTGAAATGTAGGAAGATTGTGTACCAGCTTCTCTGAGGGGAAAAACTAAAACCTACCGGATGGTCAATGGGAATTTTCTGAGAGTAATGTTTTAAACACAGATTTAGAAAAAGTTAGAGCTCAGAATTGTTTGTGGTCCTTTGTAAGGCATAGTTCCTGAATCACCTGGCAAATGATTGAATTGTTCCTGATGAAATGATTGAATTGTGTGTGTTCTTCTGTGCTGTAGTTCCTGTTAATTTGTAGGTTTTAGTACAACATTTTTGGGACACTGCTGTAGTACTTGGGACTGAAGTTAGGTAGAGGTAGACTTCCAGCAAAGATCTTGCAGAATCCTGTTCCTACTAAACTTCTGTCTGATTCTGAATTTCCACTGGGATTTCTGTTTTGACTGGTTGCAGCAGTGTGTAAACAGAGATGATTTGGTTTGTTTCTTGCAATTGACAACTGAAAAGGTATTAAAAATAAAAAAGGTGTAATTTCTGAACCAAGAATGCTGAGGCCACTATAAAATTTTAAAGGCATTTCCACAAGCTGTGAATGTCAGTAATTCTGACTTTTACCTTCTGCCTTATCAAATATCTCCAGAAGCTCACCTTTACCTTATAATGCAAGGTGTTTCTCTCCTTTCTGCTGCTCTTTCTTGTGCTGTAGAGCCCTGCAACAGAGGAGCCTGTCACCACCAAGAAAAGTATCTGCTTCACTCTGAATTTTTCTCCTGAAATCCAAGAGATCATCGCTGAAACAAAATACATGGAACAACTGGGGCTTCCAGTGCCAGAATTGGCAAGATATGTGGCACTACAGGAAGACAAATACCTTGGGTAAGGCTGTAACAGAGTATCTGCTCACATACAGATTTATGGCTGCATTTCAAGTGATTCCACTCCAAACAGGAACAGCCCTGAGTCATCACATTTTGGAAATATGAGAGCCCTTAGTGATTATTTTTTTTAAAGTGCAATTTCTAATGGCCATGTTGCACTGCTAAGCTTTTCTCTGGTACTCTTTGTATCCTTTATGCTGTAGCATTGTTATACAAATTAACTGCTTGTCCAAATCTGAGAGGAAAATAATTTGCAATTAATTGTTACTGCCATTTAGATTTCAGCTCATTTAAATTCACTCATGCATTCTTCCTGTTCAGGTTTGGATAAGTTAGTTGTGTCCAAATTATCACAGACATTTAGCACACAGATATGCCTATAAGTCCCTAAATGGATTTTAAAGTTCACCTGTTCAGTTCATTAATGGGCTTCAAACTGGGGCTGTGTCCATAACTTGCAGAGCTGGGGCAGGAGAGGTTTGTCCAACCACTACTGGAACCATATGAAACCTTTCTTTTGTTTTGAGTGGGAAATAGATTACATTCATAGTCAATACATGTTTTCTGTTTAGTTCTGCAAAGTTTGCTTTATATGGAAGTCTGAATAGAAAAATGGAAGTTCTCTGCTCTTTGTTGGAGTTTGGAGCTGCTTTTCAAGAAAATAATAATTTTTGTGTTTTGTTGTTTTGTGGTTTTTTACATTCTGTAGGTACACAAATAAATTAAAAGTCATGCTGGATTCCTATCACAAATTAATGGAGATGATGAATGAAGCAGAAATGAAACTTCTTGATCACTATATCCAAGAACTCTGGAGAATATTGAAAACAGGACACAAAAGACTCACGTGGAAGTCTGTAGGTAATGGAGATACTATTTTAAAATGGCCTTAGACATTTATTTTTAGTTAAAAAAAATCTCCTTAGTTCTGCAATCTATTTTTTATGATGGCAGAACATATGATCCATCTTCTTGCCACAGGGGCAGAATAGCAGGTTAGACAAACTCTGATCCAGGAGATATTTCTTGTGTTTTTATTATAATTAAAACACTGGAGGTCATTAGAAGCCCGTAGCTAAAAGCTGTAAGGGAGCAGGATGAAGGATTAGCTGAGAAAACATCTAATCTGTGATTTTGCAGAAACTTGGGTCATTCTTAGAGATAAAACACACCTTGTGGCAGTTTTGATGCATGGGTGAAATACTTGTTAAAAGAGAAAAGAACCTAAAGGGTTATGATTTATTTCAAGGTATTGGTGAATTTATTGTCCAATGTACACAAACCATTGGGAAGTTGGAGTTACTTGTCCATCAGATTCATCATATTTCTGAAGACATAAGCAGCAAACTTCAGTCCATAGAATCAACAAAACTCTTTAAGTTTCCACATTCAAGAAATGGTGACAAACATCCTGGTAAGTCTTTTTATTTTCATTTCCAAGCTCTGTTGTGTTTTATTTTTCTCTTGTCTGCTACTTTGTGGTTTTAGTTACTTAGATCAACTAATTGTTACTAAAACTGGTTATAGTAGTAATTCAGGGTGTACCAGAGGATGGAACTGTCTCCTCAGATGGAAATGGCAGCGAGCTGGTTGTCTGCCAGATCTGTCACTTGTCAATTTCTTTCAACACATCATATCTGTAAAAAGGTTGCTATTAAATAATTGAAGCCAATTAAAATCCATATTTCAGAGGGCTGAAATATTAATAAATTAAGCTTTAATAAGTAAAGATAGGTTTTATCGTTATATAAGATCAATTTCATGTTCACAAATAAAACTAAGGTACTTATTTCAGTATATAAAACTTAGATCTTTTGCAATTAATAATGCTATCTTTTGTATCTGTTACAGGAGCAAAAGAATTTTTTGACTATGTTAAGTGTGAGCAAGCAAAAGTTGTGGAACAATTGGTTAGAAAGTATTCTGCAATTCCACAGTTGCTAATAGAAGTGGAAAGACGAGTTGCCAATACAAACAGTGGCAAATCTCCAAAATTAGCTTCCTATTATGCATATTGGGAAAATAGGATTTATCAGGTGTTGACACAGTTAATTGTGAAGTAAGTCAATTGTTTGCTTTAATGGGTTTTCAGTCATCTTCAGGTTCTCCTGGATCTGTTGATGATAGTGTGTACTGACATTCTGTTTGAACTCATCAGTGACTTACAGTTTGTGGAAGATTTGTATTTCTGATGATTTTTTTTTCCTATGAAGTATGGAGAACTGATAACAAGGTACAGAGAAAAGCCAGCTTCTGAGAAAATGGATATTAGCATGTTGTTAGCAGAAGAGAGAAATAAGACATGCTGTTTGCAATGTGTGTAGTTGCACTTCCCTGGTTTATCTCTGAAATCAAGATTTTGTTCTCCTAAAGAACATGATTTTGAGAACTTGGTGTCTGGGTACCAGGTGCCTCCCTGTACTGCCTGGGGCACAAGTCCAAGAATAAAGGTTTTACTTGTTCTGCAGTGGCTGAGGCCAATGCTGGAACAAGATATTAGAAGGTTTCTCTTATGAACAAGGTATTATTGCAATACCATTGCAGCTCTATTGTGATATCTATCTAAACTTCCCAATCATCTCTTCTTCCCATGATCCATGTTCTGTAATGTAATCCATGCTCAGATGACTTTGCTGTGATTTCTTGTCTGGGCTTTTGCAGTGAAATTGACCACAGTTTCAGGATCCTTTTGCTCCAAAATATTTCCATTCATTCCTTCCAACAGCTTCTTCTAGCAAGTGAAGCTTTTGCATTAAATCAGTTTAGCAGGACAGTTTTTCTCCCAGACACATCAGTGTTTCCAGCTGGAATCAGTGATAACTCAGGTTACAGATTTAAGCACACACTTGAAAATTGCAGCCTCTCTTGGGAATTTTCCCAGGGGCAGCACCTGATTATTTCTATCTTTGACACTGTTTTTTTTTTTCCTTTTCTCAGGAATTTGCAGGCTTTTAATGCAACTGTTCTTGCAAATGTGCCACTGTTACAAATAGAAGCTGTTTTATCTGTTCCTGAGATAACCTTGCAACCTAATGCCAGTGAGATTGAAGAAATGACTGTGCAATGTATCCAAGACTGTGTTCAAGTCACTAAGGTGATTTTTGATAAGGATTTCTTTTTGTTTCCAGAGTTTGTTTGTGATTATAATGAAGTAATCTTATTGTGTGCTTGGGTAAGCATTAATGTCAAAGGGGGGATTCATATTGCTTTATCTTGAAATCAAAATATCCAGTACATTGATCTAATTTTACAGACTGTCTTAATTTTACAAACTGATGATCAAGGGAAAAAAAAGATTCAATTTTTACTCAGGTAAAATGGTTAATTACTTTTTAGCAGTTTTGCCAGTGTAAGGACATGATTTGGTTCTATAAATCAGCATACATCAGAAAGAAGTACTTTTCAGATTGCACTGCAGATGTTGCTTTCTGATGTATGAATAATCTGGTAGAATAAGGAATGTGAGTGACTCCTCTACATTATATTACATTACATTAGAAGCAGCAGAAAAACAGTTCAGAAAACGTTGGAGAAAGGCATCTAGGACAGCAAATATCTAGATGAGGTGTCTAATTTACTGGCAATGATGTAGCAATATTTCCCTGCATAAATAGTTTCACACTGAACTGCTTTCCTGAAAAGAAGCCAAATAATGTGACAATCTTCCTGCCCTCTGCTGATGGATGAATGATTCCAGATGTCACCTGATGAATAAATTCAGTTTAAGTGTGCTTTTTGTGCTCAGATTGCCTGCTGTTCTCCACTGCTGTATTCAGACTGTTGGAGCCAATACCTTTTCCTTTGTGTCATGCTATATTGTTACTCAGCAGAGATTTTAGAAGCAGGTTGAGTAATGCATGGAAAAGTTTTGTTAGGATGAAATTAACTCTCCTCAAGTTGATAGGAAAGTGTGATCTCTTTTTTGCTGTCAGAAAAACAATTAATTTGAGAAATCATTTATACCACTTCCTACATTGTGTACTAAATAATGGTGAATTCCTTCACTGGAAGGGGAGAAAGCATTGGAACAGGGAAGTGATGGAGTCACCGCTCCTGGAGGATGTGTAGATGTGACACGTGGGGACATGTACCATTTAGTGGGTGACTTGACAGTCCTGGACTGCTTGGACTCAATGATCTTTCCAACCTAAGTGATTCTATGAATGATTTAACTAAAATCACTTAACAAGGTAACTGTTTTCTGTCCCTGTCTTTAAAACTGCAGCATTTCATACGATGGATGCACGGTACGTGTATTGAATGCCCTCATCAGTACGTCAAGGCAGATGAAGTTGTCACCTTCAGTTTTTACAGTGATGTCTCCCAGAGCCCTCTGATAATTGAACAGGCTGATCTCATCACTCAGAATGTCCACAAACTCCTGGCTTCTCTCAGTAACTGTCTGAACCAATGGCAGAAGTATGACCTGCTGTGGAAATCAGACAAAGGTGCACTCCTGGACCGTTTGGCTGCAGAAAAACCTGCCTGTGTTATCTTTGATGAGCACTTGCAGTTCTACATGAAGGTAATTCAGGAAGTGACTTCTCAGCCCTTGATTAAAGATGAGCAATTTATCAGACTTCAGCTGGCTCCTTTAGCCTTAGCAGTTCAGGAGAATGCTAAAAGCTGGATGATGTCACTTGGGAAATTGCTTAATGACTTAGCAAGAGAGGAGCTGTTCAGCCTTCAAGGTGAGATTCAGGTAGGTGTTTTCAGCTTGGTTTTTTTTGTTATCTTTATCACTTACACTAAAAATGGATCTGGCATGTTATTTTCTTGTGTTATTTGTTTTGTGTTTGGCTCATTATTATAATTCTGGCAATTGCTTTGTCAGTGTTGATTCTAGAAATGATCTTTACTTTTTACAGAGATTATCAGAGAATGTGACTAGACCTCCTGAAACGCTGGACGATCTCAGAGTTGTCCTGAGTGCATTTGGGGTTGTCAGAAGCATTTCCCTTGAGGTGGAACTGAGATACTTGGACATAGGGGAGAGATACAGAACTCTTGAAATGTACAATATTCCAGTAAGTGCATGTCTCATCAAACCTTTCAGATCTCAGCTAAGGACACAAATGCCTCAAGTGTGAATGAACAATGTTTTCCTTTTAAGATGTGTTATAGAATTGCAGTGTTGTTGAGGTTTGAAAGGGTGTCTGGAGGCTCTGTAGCCCAGACTCCCTTGTCAAATCAGTATGTCCACTTTAAAATGGACATACAGCATGTGTTTAAATCTGATTAAGGCTGCTTTAGTATTGGTTTTGTGTTTTGCAAATTTATAAGGTGAGAACATATTCCTCACTTTCTTGTGAAAGTGTGTGTCTACCTATGTCTTGTGAGAAGTGCTACTTGTTTTGTTTTAGGTACCCAGAGAAGAACAAGTGATGTCTGACTATCTCAAGGAATCGTGGGAGACTGTCCTTATGGAAGCAGCAGAAGTCAGTCGCAACCTGGATTGTAAAGGAGGTGCAAAAGAAACATTCACAAAGGTAATATTTGTAACTGTTATAGAAAGCTATTGGAAACTGAAACAGTTTAATGGAACTATTTAAACACTGTTCTTTTTAGGTGACACAGCAACAAATTGAGGACTACAGCAAAGAGACAGAAGATTTTTTCCAGAAACTCTTGACTGAGGGGCCTGGTGTTGTTGGGGATGATCTTGATAAAGGTAAATGGATTAATGTGTGTGAAGTGATGTTTTGAAAATATTAGTCATTGGATAATTCAAATTTTATGTAAAACCAGAAAATTATGATTTCCTTATTAACATAAGAACTCATCCACCAGGACTGTGAACACTTTTAGTACTGGAACATCTAGAGACTGTACAAATTGTGTCTTATTTATTTCCCATGAACCTTGTGATGATTTATCGTGAAAAATTCCTATCCTTTCCCAGGACTAGAACTCATGGCTATATTTGAAAAAGAGTTAGAGAGACTGGAAAAAAGGCAAAAGGAGCTGGGCAGTGCTGAGAAACTTTTGGGCTTATCAGCAACAGCATACCCAAACTTAGTAAAAGCACAGGAAGATGCAAAAGCTCTGAAGCAGATCTATGACATTTATGCACAACAAAAGGTGAGTGTCACTCTGAGTCTGCAGGGACACACATGTGTTCATGCACAGACACACAGCAAAGGTGGAGGACAGAAGAAGAGGCTGCATTGTCCCCTGGTTACTGCCAACTCTGAAGCTTTGCATGAAATAAACTCTGCCCTCTGAAATGATTTTAATAGTATTAGTGCAACTATCAATGTCTCCATGGGGGACCAAACACATCCTCTCATCAGATGGGAACAGACTTTTTCCAGCATCTAATAATTGTTGGATGGCATTTTACTGCACTTGGTTCCTAATTGATTCAGTGAAACTGCTTTGGGTATGGGATGTATGCAGGTGACTGTGGGTATATCAGGCTTAACTATTTTTTAAGAAGTTTTATTTTTCCAAAATTTAAATGTCCTGTAAATAAAAAGTATGGTCCTGTTCTCCAAATTCCATTTTTACTATTTCTTATACAACTGATTGTGTTTGGCTATGAATCTATCTTGGACATGAACTTGTCTCTCCCATGTGCTTACTTGTTTTACAAACATAAAAATTTTATGTTTGTAAAATGTTAATACAATTACATTTTGGGAGTCAAAACTAAAATGAACATGATTTTTTTTTTCCCTTCTTAATGTCCTTGTTTCCAGGCAGCTAAGGAGGAATGGTCTCAGACACTCTGGATAAATCTCAATGTCAAAGTTCTTCAGGATGGAACCGAAGGATTTATGAAAGTCCTTCGGAAGCTGCCCAGACAACTGCGTGGGATGCCAATAGCTGTCCAGCTGGACAAAAAACTGAGGGCATTTCTCAACTCCATTCCTTTGTTGCTTGATTTGAAAAATGAAGCTTTAAGGGAAAGGTTTGTTTTGATTTATTTATATCACTATATGTAGAAGTTTGTTATCGTTTGCTATCTTTGTTAGAACTTTCAGTTTCTGTTACTGGGATTATGCTATGTCCTGGAGCTTGGAACTTTATTTCTGCTTAATAAACTTGTGTAATAGCATGAAAGGTGCTGCAATGACTGGGATACTTCATGTGTTCAAACCAGTTGTTCTTGTTTAAACAGCAGAATGCTAAAGATGAGTTCATTATTATATGTTACAGTTGTTTTTGGCTTTTATTGTATCATGGTGTTAAACTGATGTGTCAATTTAAAACAGGCATTGGGAAGAGCTTATGGAGAAAACAGGAACAAGGTTTGAAATGAAAACAGAGACATTCACTTTGGAAAATATGTTTGCCATGGAGCTTCACAGACATGCTGATGTTATCAGTGATATAGTTGGAACTGCTGTTAAAGAACTTAGCATTGAGAAGGTAATGTGGTCAACTATAGAATCATAGTAAAACTAAAAAGGATGACAACAATCAGTTTTATTTAAGATTTTTAAATGAGAGCAAGTTTGGCCATCTTCAGAGAGCTGCCATGAGCTACATGAGCTAAGATCTATAGCTCTGTTAAGGAGCTCCTACTGGCACAAGATCCTTGCAGAATTAGGTTTGGCAGCAGCATATTGGATTTCTATGATTACAGTAAGAAAGGTTGTGCTATGAAAATGGATCTGAAGAAGGATACATTCTCTTGCTATCATGCTTTGAAATAGACCTTTCTTAATAAACCAGAGTTAGAAAATCTGTGCAAAAATTTTACTGGATTAGCTGGTTTATTTTCTTTTTTGCTAAGATTATAGTTCTCCAGTTTTTGAAGACTGAAATATGGATCTTTTTATTCATGTGCAGGCAATGAAAGAAATAATAGAAACATGGGAAAATATGAAATTCCCTGTAGAAGTGTACACCAAAGGCACTGAGACACGTGGCTTTATTCTGGGATCTGTAGAGGAAATTTTGGAGACTCTTGATGACAACAATGCCAATCTTCAGAGTGTTTTGGGCAGTCGATTCGTGGGTCCTTTTCTTTCAGCTGCTCAAAAATGGGAAAAAATTCTGTCATTGATTAGTGAAGTAAGCGAGGTAAGAGGAAAGTGCTGGACTAAATAATTAATGTTTATTATTTATAATCCAAATTTTCTATTGTACTTTGGTTTCCTCTGATGGTAACATTTGGTTCTTAGATCTGGATATCAGTTCAGAGAAAATGGATGTACCTGGAGAGCATTTTTGTCAGTGCAGATATCAGATCACAGCTTCCTGAAGAAGTCAAAATATTTGATCGTGTAGACAAAATGTTTAAACAGGCAAGTAACTGACTTGTGATCAGCATAATTATTTAGTACATTTTGCTTCCAGTTCCATAGTTACTTATAGTCTTCTGTGACATGTGTAATGCTGAGAATGATGTGCTATAATTCATTGAATATGAGACTGGGGAACCCAGGCATTTTACTTAACATCTGTCATAACCAGAAGACTTCTTCTGATTTAGCTAAGATGGGCAGAGGTGAGATCCTTGACTGGCAGCATAGGGTAGTCAGAATCTTCTTTTCCTTTCATTGTTTACAACTTTTTACTTTTACCTTGGTAAGAAGTTTAGAAGTGTTGCAGTTGATTGAGGACCTATGTACATGCTAGAAAGGCTTTTCTGCTTCATGCCACTGTTCCCATACTGAGCACATGTTCCTGATATGAGTATGGCTTCCTTTTCTATTTCCCATGTGCAAAATTGAGAGAGTACTGTGATTTTGAAATATGATGTTTGATCACTCCTAGAAGTACCATTGTGTACAGGAGCAAAGTCAGGTATGTGCTTAAGCTGGCCTGACTGGGGATACAGCCTTGTTGGGCTTACACTTGCTTTTACAGTTGTATCTCCATAAACACACTACCTTCATGTTTTCATACAGCACTGCAGCACCAGAAAATAATTTCAAAACCATTTAGAAACCTTTCTTTTACTTCTGTAAGGACCTGTACTTCTTTTGCTGTTTGCATACTTTGTCCTTAATTAAATATAAGTTAATATAACATATTACTGTTCAACATTTTCTAAACTTCCTTTTCTCCCTGTATAGATAATGGAAGAAACTGTAAAAGACCCAATAATAAAAAATTGCTGTGCAGCCCCAAATCGTCTGTCAGACCTCCATCATATAAATGATGTGCTGGAGAAATGCCAGAAAAGCTTGAATGATTATTTGGATTCCAAGAGAAATGCTTTCCCGAGATTTTTCTTTATATCTGATGATGAGTTGCTCAGTATCCTTGGCAGCAGCAGTGCACTCTGTGTCCAGGAACACATGATAAAGGTACAATATCTGGCTTTCCACAGTGCCTTGTGCTTTTAGGTGCTTTAAAACATTTAACAGACTGTACTGTATGTGCTTATAAGGATGCATGAATATTTTTTGCATACCAAGAGAATCTTGGCAGCATCTTGAAGGAGCTTCTGAATAACCAGATCAAATCTGATGCACAGTCTCTGCTGCCTCTCACTCTGGTTGGTAACAGTTATGATAGGGGAACATTCAAGATACACCAGAATCATCTATTATTAAAGAACTTTCCTCATAGATTGTAGCTCCTCCTAGCTCTTATTTTCTAGGGGAAAAAAATCAGTGTAATTTGGGCCTGATTATTTGCTTGATATTCTGCAGTTCTGCTGCTGGGCTATATATCAGTGTTTGTATTTGATTACTGAGGAGTCAGATCCATTTCTCTGGAGGAGGACTGGGCTGCATACACTTACATCTTGGAGGCTTTGTTTCTAAACTGCCAGTGAATTTCTTTGTTGGTGCATTTCAGATGTTTGATAATATAGCCTCGCTGAGGTTCAGGGATGGTGACAATGACGAGAAGATTGCCACAGCCATGATCTCAGCTGAGGGGGAGGTGATGGAGTTCAGACAGAATGTCCCTGCTGTGGGCAGAGTGGAGAACTGGATGACAGTAGTGCTGGAGGAAATGAGACAGACCAACAGACGCCTGACCAAGGAAGCCATTTTTCGATATTGTGAAGACAGAAGCAGGTGAAGCAATCAGTGTCAAGGACAACACAAATGACCTGATATGTTAATGATACAGAAAAGGCATAATTTTACAATTCCTACACAGTTTAGTCTACATTTCTCCATGTGGGGTGATATGAATACATTCACACACACTATTTTAGCCAGCCATGAAGAATGCATAATCAATCTCTCATATCTATTTTCCTAAATCTCGAGTTTTAATTTTGGTGTTATGTATCCAGTAAGTTTATCTCACAATGAATACCACTTGCCAATTTTATACCTGTAACAAGCAGCTTTTCTACCAGAATAGTTCCTTGGCTTTTGAAATCCCACAGCATACTTTGATAGAATTCTGTACCTCTCTGAAAAGTTTGGCTTGAGTTGTAGCTGTTGCAGGACTGGGAGGAACTTCTTTTTTGTTGTTCCATGAGGTTTTTTTTTCCTTTCATGATCAGTTACTGAAAATAAACAGTAATTCAGCCTCCTCACTATATGTGTTTTCCATAGAGTTGATTGGATGTTGCTCTTCCAAGGCATGATGGTGCTTGCTGCTAATCAAGTGTGGTGGACCTGGGAGGTAGAGGATGTCTTTCGGAAAGTGAAAAAGGGAGAAAAACAGGCAATGAAATTTTATGCTAAAAAAATGCACAAACAAATCGATGACCTGGTTACCCGCATTACAATGCCCTTGAGCAAAAATGACAGGAAAAAATACAACACTGTTCTCATCATCGACGTGCACGCCAGAGACATCATCGATATATTTGTCAGAGACAGGTAAGCACCACCTCCAGCTCCTGGGCAAACACCAAATCTGTTGTTGTCCTGCTGTTAGAGTGGAGGATTATATGCAGGTGCTTTTATTGAATAGCTCTGGGAATCAGGGGTTCAAACCCAAATATGACTCCGACATGGATTTGAGATGGACAATTTTTTATACCCTTTTTGTTATATAACTACATATTAATTGTTAAACCCATATTGTTCTATTGTATACATTGATCTTATCTGAGCATGAATTCTTGTAATTTTTATCAGGTCCCCTAAACATCCTTTCTCATGATTCTTGTTATGATTACATAGTTTCTCATGATTCTTATTACAATTAAACAATAATTATATTTAATTATCAAACAATCATTACATTTAACAATCAATTATCATATGATGATTACTCAGGTGCAGTTTTACATGATCTAATAAAGACAAAGCTCAACATTTATTCCCAGGGCCTAGTTCCCTTTCTCAGCTCTTTCTTTCCACCCCCTGAATCTATGCATACACTTCCCCTGATTTTAGAAACATTTTCCCCCTACACTGTCACTGCCATCCTTGTGGCTCACGTGGGCTCTGTCGTGCAGCATCCTGCAGGCTCAGGAGTTCGAGTGGGAGAGCCAGCTGCGCTTTTACTGGGAGCGCGAGCCGGACGCGCTGACGGTGCGGCAATGCACCGGCACCTTCTGCTACGGCTACGAGTACATGGGGCTCAACGGGCGGCTCGTCATCACCCCGCTCACCGACCGCATCTACCTCACCCTCACACAGGTGCACCTCCAAGGGCATTCTCATAGCCAGCCCTTGTTATGCTTTGTCACACCCTGGTTTTATTCCTGCTGTCTCCCAGTATGAACGCTAAGATGTTTGAAATCAGTGATATCCTTCTCACTGTGGTTTTGTTACCAGCCTAACATAAATCTAATCCGATCTTTGCTTTGCTTTTTGGTTTGTCTTCAAAGGCTCTATCTATGTTTTTGGGAGGAGCACCAGCAGGGCCAGCAGGTACAGGGAAGACAGAAACAACCAAGGATCTGGCCAAAGCACTGGGCTTGCTGTGCGTAGTGACAAACTGTGGAGAAGGCATGGATTTCAAAGTAAGACTTAAAGATCTGTGTTCTCTGATAAAATGCCAATTTCTGCTCTTTATCAGTGCCCAGGATAAGGGCATGCTCTGAACTTCTACATAAACATCTCTCCCTTAGAGATACCATGCTGTTTGATAATTAAATTTAATAAAAAATGTTGATTTTTGATAAATTCCTGAAGGAATTTCAGGCCCTTTCAAACAGGGGAGCAATGACTGTATGATGTGTGTTTAAGTTTATAATAGGCAATCTGCACTTGGTAAGTAATTATTGCAAGACCTCATGACTGATAAGCATCCAGAGGTTTATCCACCACCGAGAATTTGAGCATATTCCAAAATGTTTTGATGCAGAATGTTTTATATAGTCACTGCTGAGAAGATTTTCTTGGTGTTCCTTTCAGGCAATGGGTAAAATTTTCTCAGGCCTCGCCCAGTGCGGTGCGTGGGGATGCTTTGATGAATTCAATCGCATCGACGCTTCTGTGCTTTCAGTCATTTCTTCCCAGATTCAGACAATCCGAAACGCTTTAATGAATGGGTGGAAAAGATTCCAGGTAAACATTAAAAAAGAAGAGTGATCTTGGTTTTCAGGCCATGATACAGGGTTAGATTCCATCATTAGATCAAAGGGTTGCTGCTTCTGTAATTTGTTTGTGCTGAACATTTCAAACTCCTGAGTATGTACTTTTGGTTTGAAAGATGTTAAATCCTTGCTGATTGCCTAATCCTTTGCTAGGTTGTTCCTTTGTGAAGAGAGATAAAAGTGATCTTAATAAGATAATAGCAAGTAAATGGGGTAATAGTCTAGTAGTAATGAGGAACTGCAGTAATTTAACTTGATGTGGATTATGAGGCTTTATTTGCTGAGGGTTTATTTACTGATGCTTATTGGAATTCAGAAACCTCAGACAGAAAATTTGATGTTTGTGAAGTATCTTAAAGAAGGTACATTCATCCCTCTGTTTGTATCAGGATGACTATCTAAAACACTTTGTCCTAAGTGGGTGCCTCAGTATTACTGTTTTTCTCTTTGCAAATAGACTATTTTTTTTCAAGTTCCTAATTCACATTGTTCTAATGTGTTCTTATGCCTTTAGTTTGAAGGACAGGAGATTTCCCTGGACAGCCGGATTGGCATTTTTATTACAATGAATCCTGGTTATGCTGGCCGGACTGAGCTCCCCGAGTCTGTAAAAGCTCTGTTCAGGCCTGTGGTTGTTATTGTACCAGATCTTCAGCAGATCTGTGAAATAATGCTGTTTTCTGAAGGGTTCCTTACAGCAAAGGTAAGAAAATTCTATTGTTACCCATACCCATGTACCCACCCATGTTTGCTTGGCCAGTAGCAATGTCTACATTCCTGATCATTTAAATTAAATCTCCAACAGGTCCTTGCCAAAAAGATGACAGTGCTGTACAAGCTGGCAAGGGAACAGCTTTCTAAACAACATCACTATGATTTTGGACTACGGGCCCTTAAGTCAGTGTTGGTGATGGCTGGAGAATTGAAAAGAGGATCAGCAGAGCTCAGTGAGGTAGACTTGCTGCTTAGTTTCCCTGGGCATATCATCTTTTTCATTAGAAAGGGGATGTGTTTCCCCATCTAATGTATTTTATCTGCTTTGGAAATAGGAACATTGGTGTTATTTGTCTTATTATTTCACTTTGTTCTCATTAAGTTTCATTGTGCTCTCTGCCATTAGAACTCCAGTCAAAGTAGGGAAATCTGTGGAAAATTAGATTTTCCTGCTTATTAAGTCCAGGATGCAAATAGCCAGATGAATATCTCCGGATGACTAGCAAAAACTGGTTTTGAACAGTGAGTGCTCCAGCTCAGGAAAGCTGTGGTATGGGCCACTGCAGCCATTTGGCATTTGATTAAAATGGTAGAAAAAGGCAGTGTGTTATTCTTACTTATTGATATGCATAATTCATATAAAGCAACCTCTGTTGTTTCCACTAGGAACTGATGACAAAAATAATTCCAAAATCTGTACTGAAATAATCAAGCTATGTTTTTAACAATTTAAAGTTTTGAAGCACCTCATTTTAGCTGCTTAGTTAGCTATTTGGCAAAGATTGATTTTGCTGTATTTTGTCTAGGATGTTGTTCTAATGAGAGCTCTGCGAGATATGAATCTTCCTAAGTTTGTGTTTGAAGATGTGCCTCTCTTCCTTGGCCTAATCTCTGACCTGTTTCCTGGCCTGGATTGCCCTCGAGTCCGCTACCCTGACTTTAATGATGCTGTGGAACAAGTGCTGGAAGAAAGGGGTTATGTTATTCTACCAGTCCAGGTATAAAAAATGTGAATTGCTTGAGGTTTTGTTGTAAACATGAGGCTGCAGGTGCATTGTTGCTGTAGAGTGGCTCCAGGAAGACTTAGCTGATATAGACCAGCTGCTAACCTTGTCCAAAGAGTCATGGCAGCAGTCTATTGAATCCATGTTTATTTTTCAGGTGGATAAAGTAGTTCAGATGTATGAGACAATGTTAACTCGTCACACTACAATGGTGGTTGGACCTACTGGAGGTGGCAAGACAGTTGTTATTAAAACCTTGTGCCAGGCCCAAAACAAGTGAGTATAGAATATAAACCAGGCTGTAAATGGCACAGTCTGTATTACTCAGTCCAGTCATGACAGGGTCAACAGCCGCCCAGAGTATTTTCTTGGATTAACATGAGATGATAATGTGACATTTTACTATTACTTTTCTTGCTGTATCTTTAGGCTGGGATTATTGACAAAGCTTTACACATTGAACCCTAAAGCTATGAGTGTGATTGAGCTGTATGGGATCCTTGACCCTGTCTCACGAGACTGGACAGATGGAGTCCTGTCAAACATTTTTCGGGATATCAACAGACCCACTGACAAGAAAGAGCGAAGGTAGGCAGCTAGAAATCATTGTGGTGGTTTTGAAATCCTGGGGTTTACATCAATTAAAAAAAAAATATATTACACTATTTAAAAAAACAAATGCTAAATAAATAGAAAATGTCTAGGGGTCTTTCTGTCTCCTGTGAATTTCTAGTCTCGGTGAAACTGTGCAGTTATAAAAAATGAATGGTAGACTTCAAAATATCTGGACTGACAATGACACCATTGATGACACTTCTGAATACAGAGATATGTTAGCAAAATCAGAGATCACTCAGTGCCCCATGGCTCTTGTACACAGGTACATTCTCTTTGATGGAGATGTGGATGCTCTCTGGGTTGAAAACATGAATTCTGTCATGGATGACAACAAGTTATTGACCCTGGCAAATGGGGAGCGGATTAGGCTTCAGGCACACTGTGCTTTGTTGTTTGAGGTAAGAAATGACTGTACCATTTAATACAGGGGAAGAGTTAGTTAAAGATGAGACTTCAAAGCCTGAAAAGCAGTTACCATTATCTTTATCATTATCTGGTGTGATTGTTTTATAGGTTGGGGACTTACAGTATGCATCTCCTGCCACAGTATCCCGCTGTGGAATGGTCTTTGTAGATCCTAAAAATCTGAGATATGAACCCTTCTGGAAGAAGTGGGTCAAAGGAAGAGAAAATGAGGTGGGAATTATTGCACTTCTTCAGACAGTATTTGGTAAAATTTATTCCTTTAAGAGTAATCATATCTGGTCAGCCAGGTATTGATGGGAAGTCCTACTGTCAAAATTTTTCTTTCAAGCTGCATTTTTGTCTTTCTTTTGTTCCTTAGAAAGAGAGAGTGGAATTGGATCGTCTCTTTCAAAAGTATGTGCCCTACCTTATTGATATGATTGTGGAGGGAATTGTGGATGGCAAACAGGAACGGAAGCTGAAGACTATTGTTCCTCAAACAGATTTAAATATGGTAAGAAACAGAGAATAAAGATTGAGCATGTTTAACTAAAAAGAAAAAGAATGATGGAGAAAGTAAAACATTCCCAAAGAAAGCACAGGAGGACAGTCTGTCTTTGCTACTGATGAGCACAAAGAGACACCAAACCTATCAGCACCTAAAAATGCTCTTCTACTGAACTTAATGCACATAACAGTAGATGCACCTGTAAGAGCAAAAGACCAGCAATCAGCTGAAAACATATTAAGAGTTTTCATGCATCTAAATGGCAATTTTGTTTACAGATTTGTCCTTTTTCCAACAGGTCGTGCAGTTGACTGCAATGCTGGATGTCCTGCTGGTACAGCCTGAAAGTCCTGATGTTCTGGAATGTTTTTTCTTGGAAGCTTTGTATTGCTCCTTAGGTGCTTCTCTTCTTGATGCTGGGAGAATTAAATTTGATGAAAACATTAAACTTATTTCCTGCATGACTATTGTTCAGGGTGAGAACGTCCTGGCTAAACCAGGAGAGCTGCCAGGTAGGATCTTGTCATAATTTAATCTGAATCCCATTCATTGTACTGGAAAAGTGATAGTTTTGATGAAGGTGCTAGAGTAGAGGAGTTTTGGTTGAAGCCTTAGTGGGTTAAATGACTTGTAAATAGAAAAAAAGTGTTGCTCAACTTGGTCTATAATCTTACCCTTCATTTTCATCTCAATCAAATTGTTTTCTTAGGAAATATTTCCTAAGTGTCCTAAAAAACTTGCATTTGCTTAATGGTTTGCAGGTCAGCTGCCAACTTTGTATGACTTCCATTTTGATGCAACTCAAAAAAAGTGGGTACCTTGGATGCAGCTTGTTCCTAAATATATTCATGACCCTGAAATGAAATTTCTTGACATTCTAGGTGAGTATAAGATAAAATACAGTGACAATGTGCTTTTAATTAATAATGTCCCAACACTGAGTGCATGGCACTTAACATGAGACATTTTTTTTCTGAAGGTCATCTACTCAAGTTCAGTTCCTTGTGATGGCACAAATCAGTTTCTCTAAAGCTCTTTTCATAGCAGTTTAGCAGCTATAAAGTTGATGTCTACAGTATTGTGTAATAAAAAAGTGAGTAAAGGATGAAAGCACATTTCATAATAGGGCTTATTTAGGAGTTAATAATGCCTTTTAAAAGCTGGAATAGCAGAAGATTCACAGTTTACTCTACCAGAAACTCTAGAAAAACATCAGCTTGTGGTTCAGATATTCAGTAGATAAAAATTACATTTTTAGGGCTTTTGTTATTGGTTGTTACTTCAAGCATTGCCTAATGGTTCTTTTCATAGTTAAAGACAAATTTAGGCACATTAATTTACAGTAATACTCCAGCAAGCACAGGTTAACTTCACTGACATGAGAGATAAATTTATAATCTCTGAAATTGCTCCAAATGCAGGCTATTCACATATAAAAAAAATCATCTCTGTAGAGTTCTGGGAAAATGCTTATGATCCAAATAAATCCTGATTATATCCCTGAAATAGGGATTAAATGGAGCTTAACCAAACCATGACCCTCCTATATGAAAGATAACTTCTCTCTTAGTATACATATATAGAAGAAAAGATCCCAAAGACTGAAAAGAGATGGTTAAGCAATTAAAATCTTCTCTCAGAGTTCTTAGTGAATTGATAATTCAGATTATGTCTTTGTGCAACTGCATGTTAATACTTTGAGAGTGTGTTCCAACACTATTCTATAAACATAAATCCCCCAGCAGTGGTGCATTTTCATTTAGCCAGTGATTGTGTTCCTGCTCTTTTTCAGTGCCCACAGTGGATACCACACGCACTGCCTGGTTACTGGAGCAGATGGTAAAAGTGAAACGCCCGGTTGTCCTTGTGGGTGAATCGGGTACATCTAAGACAGCAACTACACAGAACTTCCTAAGCAATCTGGACAAAGACTATAATGTATGTTTGAGGCATTTTGCCCTGTTTGGAAAGCTGTGTTTTCATTCTTTACCCTTGTGTTAAATTTGCATTGTGGGTTGCAATATTGACATGGGTAATGTGGCTGCAAACTCCAGATCCAAAGTGTGTGACTGATTTGAAAATCCTTCAAGATCAAAGATATTTTGTCCTCTTTTCCCTTGTACAGACTTAATTATAGAAAGTAAAAATATATTATCAGAGTGCTGAGGGCCTACATTTCATTGTCATCTGTAGTTCAAGTGAATAATGGACCTGAGCAGCATTTCCTGTATATCTAACAGCCAATATAAAATATATTTTTGAATGGTCTAGTTAAAAAAAATGCCCCAAGAATCCATTCTTATAATCTCCTCTTGTTTGCAGCTTGTGCTGGTAATTAACTTCTCTTCTCGTACAACATCCATGGACATTCAGAGAAACCTGGAGGCAAATGTAGAAAAACGAACTAAAGACAGTTTTGGCCCTCCCATGGGGAAACGTCTCCTTGTGTTCATGGATGATATGAATATGCCAAGGGTAAGATGTCAATAGTTTTACAAGGTAGTAGAGAAGCACTTGGGGTGGCACTGATATGGTCCCTGCATGCATAAATCCAGTGTGCATTTAGTTTATCTCAGAGAAGAGGCTCTTTTCCCATAGGAGACATTGGGATGACTGTTCACAATCAGTGCCAGAGCTTTGCAAAGCGTCTCTTAGTCCCTGTAATGTTCTCCTGAGTATTGAACCCAATATTCCCACATTTAAAGCAGTATATGGAGAGCTGAAGTACTGTGCTTTGATACATCCTGACTCTAGTATATCCTGCAGGTTGATGAGTATGGCACACAGCAACCCATTGCCCTGCTGAAGCTGCTGCTAGAGAAAGGTTTCATGTATGATCGTGGTAAAGAGATGAACATTAAATTTCTTCGAGACCTGGGTTTTGTGGCTGCCATGGGCAAAGCTGGAGGAGGTCGGAATGAAGTTGACCCTCGATTCATCTCACTCTTCAGTGTTTTTAACATCCCTTTTCCTTCTGAGCAATCACTGAATTTGATCTACTTCTCCATCCTGAAAGGCCACACTGCGGTAATTTCACTGTTTTTAAAGGATTGCTCAACAGGTGTATTATTTTTAAATAGATGTAACCTCACACAAACCTTTATTTTCTTCCTCTGTCTCTCAATGGGTTTTACATTGTTTAGATAAGTTCTTGTGTAATATGTAAAACATTCAAGCCAGCAGATAATTTATAAACCTGGGGTTTTTCATGGGTTGAAATAGGTGAATTATTTGATTACAGTTCCTTTAAGCAAATACATGAAGATCAGAAAACTTTTTCCTGAATGGGTGTGAAAAATGCAATAGAATGCATTACTGCCAAGGTACCTGTAATATTAGATGAGAAAAGAGCAGCTTAATTTTTCTGTTCTAGAAATCTTGTAGGAATTCCATTTACTGAGTTTGATGTTATCTTGAGCACTCAGAAGGTTCCAGAGTGAAATGGAGCCTACCCTGAACATTTAACTACACATTGTTTTTACTGCAGAGATTTTTTGAACCACACAGGTTTAAAAGCAGATTATGTTTAATAGCACTGAGTTCTGTCTGGGAAGACTCATGATAACACTTCTTCTTTCTCATGTTTGCAGACTTTTAATGAGTCCATAGCAGCCATCTCTGAAAAGATTACTCTGTGTACTTTGGAACTTTATAAAATGATTGTTACTGACCTGCCCCCTACTCCTTCCAAATTCCACTACATTTTTAACCTGCGGGATCTTTCCAGGGTCTATAATGGACTTGTTCTTACAGATCCAGAAAGGTGAGAATAGAAAAATTGCCATTAGTAATCCTGCACCTTTTTTTTTTTTTTTTTTTTTCTTTGGTGAATCTGAGTGAAATTGAGGTCATTTGGTACAGGAAATCAGTCACATTTGGTCACTTTTTGTTAAACCACAATCAGAAGTAGAACATCCTAAATTTTGATGTTACTCTCAATGCAAACAAATTAGTTATTATAAAAGAATCAAATCATAGAGAGTAAAAAGGTCAGTCCAGAATTTGGTCCTTGTTATTAACCATATGGCCTTAAATCATGCCAGCTCATTTGGTGCAGTCTGATATTTTGATGTTATTTCAGGTTTCACACAGTGACCCAGATGGTGAGAGTTTGGAGAAATGAATGCCTGAGGGTTTTCCATGACAGGCTGATTAATGAAGCAGACAAAGAATTGGTGAGTTATTTCTTTCAGTTTTTCAGTAGTCACTGACTATTATTATGGCAATTAATTTGCATCAGCAACACTACCACTACTAAGTGTTGGACTCAGGTCTTGGTGTCCAACTGCAGATTTGTCTAAGCAATATGTTGCTCATTAATTTAAAACACAGCTCATGGAAGAATTTTTCCTAAAACAACATGATGATGGCAGACTAAGAAAGCAGTTCTGCTGAAGTAATGGAAAATACCACTTGGTTTGCCTGTCTAGGAAAATTGATTGGCAGAAGTACAGGTGACAAAGTGTGAGAGAAGTACAGGAGGAAATCAAGTCACTATTTTCCTTCAGGAAGGACTGTACCAGAATGTGACTATATAATCAAGTAGTAAAAAGGATAAAAGAGAATAGTGTCAATTTTAAACCCTGAGATTTAGGAGAGAAATTGAGGTAAAGTCTACTCATATAGAAGCAATTTGCTTTGCTGTGGAAATTGCTTACATAAAAAGAGGCAGGCCAAGAAGGCTCCAGATTTTTCTAGCTAAAACTTTCTCCTCTAACATACAAAGATACATCTACAGCTCAATTTTCACAATTAATATTAACATTAGTCTGCAGAATATTAATGCAGAGTTTGAAACTTTGTGAGAGATCATTCTGGTGAGACATCTATGAATGCTGAAAAGGGAAGTTTATTTACACCAATATATGAGAAGGTGTTTTATTTAACAGGCTTCTCCCTTTTTGTTTTGATGTTATATTGTCAATTGCTTGAACCATTCTTGAACTGCCAATTAGATTATTTTAGATCATACATAGAACACAGAAGGGGGCTGTAACCTTTGGATCTTGTAACCTTTTCACCTTGAAATAAATCAGTATTTGAGCAAGAATCCTGACTCATTTCATATCCTTGAAGGTACAAGGCCATATAAAAACCTTGGTTGAAGAGCATTTCCCAGATGACTTGGAGCATGTCATGAGGGATCCAGTTCTTTTTGGAGATTTCAGAACAGCACTGAATTACGCAGAAGCTCGTATTTATGAAGATATCCAAGACTATGATATAGCAAAAGCTCTCTTTAAGGTAGTGTGCATCAGCTGGGAACTGTGCCTGAGGAACAGGCAGGAGCCTGCCTCAGACTGCAGGAAATCTGTTCTCTTCTGTGTGCACACAGAACTTTATGTGCTTTGATGTCCATTTGGGGTTTGCAGTAATGAAAAGTGAGGATCAGCAAGAGAGTCAGCAGTGTTTCCAATAGTTCATTTTCCCTGAGGAATGGGAAAGGAATAATGCTGCTGAATGGGCTATTTTCTTAATGTTATTAATTGTTTCATTTGGTCTCCTAGTAACATTCTGTTCACCTTTCTCTGAAGGAGATTTTGGATGACTACAACGAGTACCATGTTAAAATGAATCTGGTTCTTTTTGATGATGCTCTGGAGCATTTAATCCGTGTCCATCGCATCATCCGGATGGACCGCGGGCACGCCCTGCTCATCGGGGTGGGAGGCTCAGGAAAGCAGTCCCTGACAAAACTGGCTGCTCATACAGCTGGGTGTGAGGTTAGTGACTCTGTGTCTGGGCTGGGAGAAAAGACAAGGGAAGTAAAACTGTGGTTGGGATTAAACTGGGGATGGGGGTGAGTCAGTTGGTTAAAACAAGATGAGGCTGGCAGCTCTTTCAGAGAAGAAGCCCAGGGGGAGGTGATTGCCAGGAGGTCCAAGGTGATGACAGTGTGTGATCTGGGCAGGAAGCTGTCAGTGCCTGAATCTGGGTTTTGGCACTGGGGAAGGAAAACAAGGATGGGTTTGATGATGAAAGGGTTCATTGTCCTTAACTACTGCTGTTGATACTTACATGTGTTACAGCAGCATTCCAGTGCTGCTTGAGGAGCCTTGTTGTGATTGGTACTGTCTTATTTCAGAGAGGAAATGTTCCTCTCAGTGGCACTTAAAAAGGCTTGGAAGGAAAGAACAAAGAAAGAGGATGAACACAAAGCAATTTTGAAAATGCAAGCCTGCAGGGTTATACAAATGCACAGTTTTATTGGTACTTAAACATTTACTGGGGCCAAACCAACCCCCTTGATTCAGTCTAATTGAAATTCAGAGTTACCATCAATCATGTCTTGGATCCATCTGTGTCTTCTCAGTGTGTATTTTCATCCTTAGGTATTTGAAATCATCTTGTGTCGAGGATATGGAGAAAATAATTTCCGAGATGATTTGAAAAATTTGTACCAGAAGCTGGGTATTTATGACAAGTCAGTGGTCTTCTTGTTTACAGATGGCCATGTGGCAGAAGAGAGTTTCCTGGAACTCATCAACAACATGTTGACTTCAGGTGCCACTGGCAGTCTCTCTGTTTGTGACTCACAGTCTGAACTGTACCCTTGATACAGCTGTTACTGGTTCACCCTGTGTCCTCTGCTGCTTTAGTTACACCTTTCAGTATTACTTGAAATGGTATTGGAATTAATGATGGCTTTCTGGAATCTTCTTACAGTCATTTATATGTCTGGAGAGATTATAGGGTTCATTCATGCTGGTGATGATGCTGGAGAAATCTCAGATTTCTTCCAAGACTGAGAGAAGTTTCAGCTGCATATGGCCACAAAGCCACTTGTCCAATTGGCTTTTGAATAGCATTCACCTGAACTGCAGCAACTGTCCATATGTATATTTATGTATGTATGTCCTGAAATGTAATTTGATACCTTCTAGTGAAGGAAGCAGTTGAAAATGAGCAGCAGCTGGCACTGTGTGACCACCCTCTCTATAGAAGTTCTTACACAGTCTGATATGAGAACAGATGAGTTAATTTTATCCCTTTCCTTATTCTAGTTTTCCATGTCCCTGGTCTGTCATTAGGTTACTTATACAGTATTTGCCACAAGATTAAGAGAACAAAAATGTGAACTGATGATTCACAGACACTAATGAAGATTTTCTTTCTAGAGTCCTGTGATATTTTGTATACATTGCCGAAGCCCAAACAAAAACGCATTAATTATTCCCCTAAATCCCAAGTATGACCTATTTTCCATGAGGGCTATGAGAAGGAGGAGAAGCATAGAGAGATGAATTGGTTCATTCAAAACTACTCAGAATCGTTTTCGCAGAACTAGGTTTAAAATTGGTTTCTCATCTGCCCTATCCCCAGCCATATGGTTTCCTCTTACTGGTTGTTCTCACCAGCATTCATCTGTCCTTATGTTACAGGAATGGTGCCAGCCCTTTTTGCAGATGATGAAAAAGATGCCATACTAAGTCAGATTGCAGAAGAAGCTGCTAGAGCTGGCATGGGCCCAGCCAAAGAGAGTATCTGGCAGTATTTTGTGAGCAAATGTGCAAGCAACCTTCACATTGTCCTGGGAATGTCCCCAGTGGGGGAGGACCTGAGAACCTGGTGCAGAAATTTCCCAGGTAGCAATTGTACACAGTCTCTTCCCTGTGAAATACAAATTTACAGGCAAAAGAAAAATCTCCAGTGGATACTGAGAGATTTCTGGCAGCTAAAACTAAGCAGAGCAGGTTTCATGATTAAGGATTTGCATTGCATGTTTATTTTTCCAGTTAATTACCACATATCAGTGAACAATATTGATTAGCATTTATCAGATCAGTTCATTTTGCAGCTGAACAGCTGGAAATCAATTGGTCATCCTCACTGAACTGGAAATACACAGCCTTTGTCTGCAGCTCTCTTATGTAGTTTATAATAGAAAGTGTGGGGTTAAATCATTATGAAACTGGCATGGTGGGAAAAGAAACTACTTTGTATCCATAGCCAAAAAAAGGGCATGGTGGGGGAGACACCCCCAGAGAGATAAAACACCTGAGCCTGGCAGATGCTGCACCTGGCTGAAAGGAGTCCTGGGAACAGAAGAGACTGAAAGAAGGGCATAGGTGGGAGTGCTAAACCAGGCCCTAAAATACCTTACTGCAGCTCCTGACTGTGTCCTGTAGAGCCTAAGGAATGGTTCAGGGGGGTTAGCAGGGCACAGGGGAAAAGCTCATTATTTACTGCCAAAATAGTGTAGACTTTGTGGTAAATTCTGTTATTAAGGAGTCAAGACTAATTTGCAAATTCTTGTTGTAAATAAAATTAATTAGAGGATTGCCTGTCTGATTAGGGGTTAGTTTTACAAAGGAATTTTTCAGATAACACTCTCCTTTTATTTTAAGGTCTTGTCAACAACACTGGTATTGACTGGTTCTTGCCCTGGCCTGCCCAGGCCTTGTGTGCAGTTGCACAATCCTTTCTAGGTATGTAACATGCCAGTATTTCAACCCCTTAACCCATGGCATAGCCTGAGAAAATTCTTTACCTTTGCAGATATTGTACATTTCACAATTTCATTTCCCATTGTGCTTATTACCTTGAGTTGAAATGGGTAATGCAAAAACCCAGTCAAAAAATGTCACTGGATGGCAGTTTCTTGATCAAATAGGTTTTTAAAATTGCTAAAATTCAAGTTCCTCACTCTGCAGACAATGGGGGCTGTCTGCCAGGAGGTTCCCTTCTGCCTCTGCCCTGGTCTTGCTTTTTGCCCCAGCAAAGAGACTTGTTTTGTGCCTGGCTTAGATATATGTGAGAAAGATGGTAATTGGTGTACTCTGAAAAAAGCCACAAATCTTTGAACTTTTTTATTTCCTCTGCCCAATTTTAGGAAAAAACCCACGCATCCCACCAGAGAGCTTCCAGTCAGTGATTGACCACATAGTCATGGTGCATGAATCTGTAGGGAATTTCAGCAAGAAATTTCTGGAGAAACTGAGACGTGTAAATCACGTCACACCAAAAAATTACCTTGATTTTCTCAATACTTATGCAAAATTGCTGGACGAGAAAAATGAGTTTGTTTTAGGTAAGGCTATGTAGATGTTTTCTCCTTTGTAATAAGTGACTTAAATATTCTAAAACCAAAAGAAATTCTGGTGAGAATCCCACATATTACCCAGAATATACAAAACCTGTTAGCAGTGCTCTCTCAAATGCTGTGCTGGCACACAGCTCTGGGGCTGTGTTTTGACATTGACCCAAAATTCTGGCTACATGTGAATGTTCAGACTCTGTCAAACAATGGGCTCTCCTCAAATCCTTTTGTGAATGAACACGAGCCAGAATCACCAAACCAGACACTCTTCTGCTTGGGGAAGAGTTGTGGTGAAATCTAATACCAGCATGGCCTCACTCAGGGTTTAACTTTTCTTCCTCAAGCAGCAATTCTTGTTCATACTTCAGTGGCACTGAAATATGTGAAGAGCATAAAACACAAAGAGTGTAATATGGCAATTAAATTGTGGCACAGGGCCACTATGTGAGCTCAAGTGACATTAACATCATTTTAAATGGGAGGCTCAGGGAAGGAGACTAAAGATATTTTTTCTTTGTGAGATTGTTGCTGAGTGCTTGAACACAATCAATGAATCACTGACATTTCTCCCTTTTTTTTTGTCCTACCTAGCACAATGTAAACGTTTGGATGGGGGCTTAGTTAAGCTGAAAGAAGCTGCTGTACAGCTGGCTGAGCTGAACATAAAACTTGCTGAGCAAAAGATTGTGCTCACAGAAAAAACAGCTGCTTGTGAGGCTTTGTTACGAGACATTAAGAAGAACACAGAAATAGGTGGGTAGATTACAACTACTGAATGTCCCACATTTGCCTGCCCTTGTCTTACCTTTCCAAGGTGTAGGGCATCATGTGGGAAAGGAAGTGGCAAGAAAGGCAACTTCTGATTCAGAAATTCAGTTTTAGAGGAAAATCAGAGGGAAACATGGAGGAAAAGAAATTGTGTATACCCTGTGTAGAACAGTAACTGTTCCTAACCTGGGCATGGGATGTTCCCAACCAGAGGCAAGCTGGTAACACAAAGGTTCTGACTTGGTAGTAATTTCTGATTTTCAGCACAGTAAATCTCTATTAGTGTATTAGTGTATGTTCTGTATACAAACTGGAATGATCCATTTATGGTTCTGCCTTTACAATTACTAGCTGAGGAGAAGAAAAAAATGGGTGAAGAAAAAGCTATAGAGATACAGGAACAGAATAAAATTATTGCTGTGGAGAAGGCAGAGGCTGAGGCAGCACTGGATCAGATCAAGCCCATGATGGAAGCTGCCAAGCGGGAGGTTGAGAAGCTTGACAAAGCTGAAGTGACTGAACTCAGGTGACTCATTTGTGTCTACAGTAGCATAAACTCTTGGAAATACACTGACAGACCCTTGTTTTCTGAGTCTGAGCCTTAACCTCAATCTTTGTCCCCTGCCTGTGAAGGTCAGGACATCAATTGCCTGGTTGCCAAGGTCACAACAGAATGCCCTGATTTCTAGCCCATGACTTTGCCTTAAGGCAGTTCTTCCAGGCCTTTGTTTGCTGTCTGCCCCATCATTCTCTGGCCTTTCTGATGCAGCAGAACTTGCTCTGGTTTTTGCCTGAGCAATGACTATCCAAACCTGTTCATTCCTCCTCTTTTTTTCCTGTGTAAGTAGGAACACATAACAGTTGGTTATGTGTTCCCAGTTATAACAGGGATACTTTCATTGCATGAAAATATATTTCCCTGCTGAATTTACTCCTCCATGTGTTTTGATAGTACAGGTCTTTTGTTGAGAATTGATACAAGGACACATCCAGTCTTTGGATCTCCCTGAAATAGTTGTCCCCAAAACAGCAATGGCTCTCCCTTCCCTGCCACACTTGTTTCCTTTCTCCAGAAAAATCTCTGGATTTTTCTTCAGCTGCTTCACTGCCCTAGGAAAGAATATCGAGGGTCAGTGTTTTAAGCTTTCCACTGCTGAAATTCTTCAGTATTTTGGGGATCAAATTATCTGAATACAAGAATTGGTTATGAGCTTTTGTGTAGTTAATAAATTATTGTCTGACTTGGGTTATCTTTTTCACTGATGGCTTTTTTTTCTGTTTTCCAGATCCTTTGCAACACCCCCAAAGCAGGTGCAGGTTGTTCTGGACTGTATTCTTATAATGAGAGGTTACAAAGAACAGAACTGGAAGAATGCTAAAGCAATGATGGCTGACACAAATTTCCTGCGACTTCTGTTGACAACAGATTTTAGGGAAATTCCATGGAGCCACGTGAAAGCTATGAGAGGTGAGCTCCTGTTCTGGGTACTAGCAGTGAATATAGGATATTGTTAATGGGAACATTAACAATAGCCAACAGAGTCTCTTTAATATTTTGACAAATATTTCCTATTGTCTGTCATGACATTGGCTGATGCTGCTGGTAGAAAAAGATATTTCTTTGAGGGTTTCTGCACAGTTGTTCAACTTGCAATATTTTTGTGTTTGTAGCTCTCTTAAAGAATCTTAATACTACCTGGGCTGAAATGGAAGTTATCAGCAGAGCAGGACTGGGAATGTTAAAGTTTGCTGAAGCAGTGGTGACCTACTGTGATGTAGTTAGAACAGTCAAGCCAAAGGAAGAAAAGGTAAAATATATTGGAATCAAATTCAGAGGGGGTCAAAATGTGATTCTGATGGAAAAGATAGTACTTGACTATTTCATAGACTGTCTACTTTTCCCATTGAAGTGTTTAAAAAGTGGCATTTAGGAGAGCTATTGCAGTAGCAGTGAGGCAGGTTGTCAGTCATAAATCACTGTATTTGTTGTGTCAGGATGCTGGACTGTGGGTTATATCCATGCCAGTGCTTGAGGGATGAGGGAGGAACATGTTCAATTGGAATTTTGTAATGTAACATGCTTAGAAAAACACAGTTTAGAGCTGTTTACTTAAAACAAACTTTAAAACCCATGACATTTGGACAGAGCAGAGCTCAGTAGTACACTAAATCCATGTTTCTTAAGCACAGACCTTTTGATTATCTTTTCTAGGATGACTGGAAATTCAGCTGTATTAAAAGGAAATCTAATGTCCAATAGATGACACTGGGAAATTTTTGTCAAGAAAATGTTGTTATATACAACTGACTACAGAGAAAGTATATTCACTAGATGATGTGTCTATTTTTGGAGCCTTAATATTGTTGTTATTAAGCAGACAAAGCTCCCTTTTTAAGGCATAAGAGTCTGCTGACCTCCAGTGCTTTGATATTCCTTGTGGGGAGAAAACTGGAGATTTCTCTCATTTGGAAGGGCAGTATCAGACCATGATGTGTATTTGGGATGGGGAGAGGAGGGTGACAGTGTCAGTTATTTTGGCTTGCACTGTTTATTACTAGAACACTTTGAAAAATATGACATGACCAAAAGAAATGTGGGAACTTAATACTTCTCTCCAAAATCCTTCTGTCCTCTGACACTCTTATGTTTCCTTCAAAATATGCTTTAGGTGGCCATGCTAGAACGGAACTATGAATTGAGTAAGAGGGAACTGGAAAGGATACAGGCAGAGCTGGCTGCCATTCAGGAGGAGCTTAAATCTTTGGGGGAAAAATATGAGCTGGCAATAAAAGAAAACCAAAAGTTACAAGCAGAAGCAGAGATAATGCAGAGAAGATTAGAGGCTGCTGACAAGCTCATCGCTGGCTTGAAATCTGAGAATGAGAGGTAAGTCTAGATTCAAAGAGGATCATTTTTGACACGAGAGGTTCATGTGTCAGGGATAAAATCTATCAGGTGGAGACATTTCTGAAAATGTTGCTTTCTGTGGTGTTTGTTTCTGAGAAGAGCTATTATCTGTTCTGAGCTAATATCCATTAGCTCTTGGAAAATATCTGAGATTAAATGGAAAAAGGTTCAGATCAACTCAGTGTCTGTGGCCACCATAATAGTGAGAGAAAACTGATTCTAACTTGGGGGTCTGTCTCAACCTGTATCTAAAGTAGCAGGAAATTCTGCACTTAAACCTCATCTTCCTGGAACAGAATCTCCCATATAATTCTATCAGGTGGACAGAGGAATTCAAGGAATTAGAGATACGAAAGGTGAAGTTGCTTGGAGACTGTTTGCTTGCTGCTGCCTTTCTGTGCTATGTGGGAGCCTTCAGCTGGGAGTTCCGTCATGAAATGCTCTATCAAGTGTGGCAAGAAGACATTTTCTCACGAGAAATTCCTGCCAGCCATCCATTTAAACTGGAGAGCCTCCTGACTGATGAGGTGGAGGTTAGCAGGTATGTCCAGTCAGGAGACCCAGGGACTACTGAATGGGGCATTATAAAGTGGGAGTCTGGAGCTGAGTCTGCAGCAGAGAATTGGCATTGTGGGTGGGGGTGCACAGCCACAAGTTGTACTTTACACTCCAGGGACATTGACTGAACTTAGACACATGTAATACCATTTCTAGGAAGTTTTTTAGGAGTTCTCTATGAAATATGTTTCCATAACCCAACAGGTGTCTTTTCATTGATGTCAATGGGTTTGGCATTAAGCCTAAGCCCAGGTAGCCCATGTATCAACTATCCCAGGACTGCTCACCTAAGGCAACAGTCAGTGCTTTGAGTAGTGCAGTTACAGTGAGTCCCCATGATCACATACTGTGTGTGTCCTTGTGTGCTCAGTGATTTGCTTCATTTTGCTGAAAAATGAAATGTGCTGCTCTCCCATTGAGTTTTCATCCCAGGCTGGTCTTTGGTCCATCCTGTTCCCAGGTGGGTTTCTCAAGGATTGCCCCCAGATGAGCTCTCTGTCCAGAATGGAATCCTGACAACGTATTCCAGCCGCTTCCCACTCTGCATTGACCCACAGCAGCAGGCACTGCACTGGATTAAGAAGAAAGAAGAAAATAATAATCTGAAGGTAAAATTGGAAGATTGCTTTGCCTCATTACTGATTGTTTTCAGAGTTGCATAAATATCTGTCACCTTGAATGGGGAACCAGTTATGTATCACAGAATTATTGAATGGTTTGGATTGGCAAGGACCTTCTAGTTCCACCCCTGGCCATGGGCAGGGACTTCATCCAACCTGGCCTTGGACACTGCCAGAGATGGGACAGCCACAGCTTCTCTGGGAACCTGTGCCAGGGCCTCAGCACCCTGACAGAGAAGAATTCCTTCCTAATATCTAATTTAACCCTGGCCTCGTTCAGTTTGAAGCCATTCCCCCTTGTCGTGTTGCTAAATGTGCTTGTCAAAAGTCCCTCTCCAGCTCTTGTGGAGCCCCTTTAGACTTTGGAAGGTGCTCTAAAATCTCCCTGGAGCCTTCTCCAGAATGAACAACCCCAGCTCTCTCAGCCTGTCTGCACACACAGAGAGAGTCTAACAAAAGGGCTGGTGTAGATTGTGATTTATCTCAGCTTCAGGATGGACCTTCCATGTAGGACAATAAACACACTTAGAGGCACAGCTAAAACTTTAAAGGGTAGTTTCCAAATGGAAATTTTTCTCAGCTAATCAGAAAAAAAGCACCTTTACTATTTTGTGCAAAGACAGTTTATATCATCTGTAAGAGGAAAGACAAAAAGCAGCAAAGAACAAACTTCATTAGTGTTGGCAGCTACTGCAAAATAATATTGTTCAGCAATATGAATATCAGTTGCCCTTTCATGTTTTCCCATTGTTCTCTTGCAGATGGCTTCCTTTAATGACCCAGATTTCCTGAAACAACTAGAACATGCTATAAAGTATGGAACCCCATTCCTGGTGCACAGTGTTGATGAATACATTGACCCTGTGATAGACAATGTCTTAGAGAAGAATGTCAAAGTTGCACAGGGCCGAGAATTCATTGTCCTGGGGGACAAAGAGGTGGACTATGACAGTAATTTTAAAATGTACCTGAACACCAAATTAGCAAGCCCAAAGTTTTCTCCCTCTGTGTTTGGCAGAGCTATTGTTATCAATTATACAGGTAAGCTCAAGTGTGTACTTAATAACAAAGTAGGGATTATGCTGTTGTACAAATTTAGGGCCTGGGTTGTTGTTTGAAACCTGGAAGAAACCAAAGAATTCATACTTGCCCTTATACTCAGCATCTTATTTAATAGAAAGTCCTTCTCACTTCTCTGTTCTAATCTGCAGCTGAGCTAAATAGATCTTCCTGTACTGGTCAGGTGAGGATGCTTTGGTAGAATTAAGATACAGTCATCAACCAAGTCTCTGTTGCATTGCTGTAGTTTTATGAGACATTAAATAAGTTGTGTAAAAACTGTCTTGCGCTTACAAAACTCTATGCTCTGTCCATGTGTTGTACCTGCAGTTACACTCAAGGGCCTAGAGGATCAGCTGCTCAGTGTCATTACGGGTTTTGAAAGGAGGGAACTGGAGGAGCAGAGAGAACGTCTCATCCAGGAGACAAGTGAAAACAAAAACCTGCTGAAAAATCTGGAAGACACTCTCCTTCATGGACTGTCAACTTCCACAGGAAACATGTTGGACAATGTGGAATTGGTGCAAACCTTGGAAGAGACAAAATTCAAAGCTACTGAGGTACCAGTTCTGGGCTTTTTGGAAGGGTGTCTATGAACAGAATGTAGTCTATCTTCAGGGAAGTCCTTAACAGGAACTAAGGAATGTTTGTTTACAGTTCTAAAGCAAAAGAATCCATCCTTGGAGTTTTCAGGCCACAGCTGGGCAAAGCCACACTGGGCCTGATCTAGAGGTTGTCATAACCCAGCTTTGGGCAGAAGTTGAACTAATACTATTTCCATGATTTTTTGTAAATCTTTGCCTTTACTTTTCATAAATATCCAGGATAGGATTAATTTTATCTAACTTTTCATTTTTATAACTCGTACAATTTCTTTTGAGTTACCTGCCCAGATTTCCAGATTTCCTGTGATATAGTAGATCCACTCTGGATCAGCACAGTCATTCCAGGAGTGTAAAATCCCTTTCTGCCCAGGTGATTGAGAAACTGAAGCTGGCGGAGACGACCGCGGCGGATATCGACCTTCTCCGAGATGGCTACAGACCAGCAGCCAAGAGAGGGGCCATTCTCTTCTCTGTGCTGGCTGAAATGGCATTTGTCAACATCATGTACCAGTTCTCACTGGCCTCCTTCTTAGAGGTTTTTGGATTCGCCCTTCGGAAATCCATGCCCAGTCCTATTCTTCCTAAGAGGTTAAAAAACATCATGGATACACTGACTCTGAACACCTACAACTATGGCTGCACAGGTTAGTGCTGTTTCACCAGGGGCTGAGACTCTGTGCAAACAAAGGTGAAGCCCTGACTTCAGTTGGTTCAGGCAAGTTACCAAGTAGGGAATTTAGTGATGTTCAGGTCTCAGCACTGCTGAAAATTTCTCCAGTTCTACAAGCTTTAGCAGCTGATTTTTGAAAATGTCCTTTTAACATAGGCTTGTTTGAGAAGCACAAGTTACTGTTCTCCTTTGATATGACTGTCAAGATAGAACAAGCTGAGGGCCGAGTTCCACAAGAAGAATTTGAGTTCTTTTTGAAAGGTAAAGTGAATATTTTTATGTAAATATGTAGCTCTATGTAGCAATAGCTAAAAGATCTTTTGAAGATAGATCTTTGACTAGACATGATTCACCACAAGCCAGCACCTCCAGAAGGGGAGCTTTCCCACCGAGGAGAGCTGCATGTGTTGGGTTGCACAAACTGGGGATCCTGCTATTTCTATTTCACATTAGCTGCTTGTTAGGGTGTTACATGAGGAAAGTAATCTGTAGATATTTTTTGACTGCGTTGTATTTATTTTCTGACTATGTATGCATAATTTTAGAAATGTTTGCACAGATAAAACTCTGGCTTTGCAAGCACTTGCAAAATGCCTTTTTTCCTTCAGCAGACCAGTCTAATCTGACAGTGCTTCCAGGAACAAATTTCCCCTTGGTTCCTCTGTGCAGAGGGACTGTGTGTGGTCATGCACTGGAGGATTTCTGCCATGGACACTGACTCTGGTTTGTGAATGTGCCTAGGCAATATTTCCCTGGAGAAGAGTGCCCGAAAGAAACCGTACGCTTGGCTTCCAGATCAAGGCTGGGAAGACCTAATTCGCTTGTCTGAACTATTTCCTGAGAAATTTGAATCTCTTCCAGATGATGTGGAAGAAAATCCAGATGTATGGAAAAATGTACGTGCTTTTTTTCAGTGCTGTTTTCTCTCCTAGCTTTTCATCTGGTATTAAATGTTCAAGTGTGATGCAATGTGTCACAGCACTCCACAGGAGAGATGTCACTGTGGGTTTCTTCCCTCAAGGCCTTTCTCTGCTTCTTGACCTCAGTTAGTGATTGGCTTATTTGCAGAAGAGTTAAGGATTATATTATTTAAAAAAGAAACTAAAATACCTTCCTTGGTATACTGTAGAATTTTTATTTGTCAGTCTAATGCCTCAGAGGAGTTATTTACCCTGCTGAAGTCAGTGGAAATTTTCTGTTTGACAGTCAATATTTCAGTGGTGTTTTTGTGCAGCTAAATTGTGCTTTGATCTTCTTGTGGCAGTGAATTCTATAGGCTATTGACAAACAAGATCTCCTTTGTTCCTCCTTTAGCTTCATTTGATGTCTTCTTGCTTTACAACAAGTCTTCCTGCAAGCAATCTGTTAATACCTTTTTGCTTTTGATGCTAATTTCTATATCTTAAGAGAATTAGTTGACATAAAGTGAAAGTACAAATGTGTTTCTGGACTTGAATACTTTATACTGAAAAAGTTGGATTTTTTACATTCACCTGAACTTTTAATATTTACTTGCAGCTGATTGACTTTGTTTTTGTTGTGTCTCTTGGCCCCTCATCCATCAATTTAATTTTCTCTTTCCTAGTCATTTCCCTGACAGAGTCACTGGGTTAATTGGCATTGTGTGCTGTGTTTTCTTGCCAGTGGTATGACACAGATGCTCTGGAGCAGATGCCATTGCCAGTGCCCTATCAGGGCAATGTCACAGATTTCCAGAAGCTGCTGCTGCTGCGGTGCTTCCGCGTGGATCGGATGTACCGGGCAGTGACCGACTACGTGACCGAGACCATGGGCGAGACGTGAGTCTGTCCCTCTCCCATCCAGCCACGCTGCTCACACAGAGCTGGGGCTGGGCCTGAAGAGCAGAGCAGGGCTTGTGTCCCAATGATTTCCAAGTGTGGTGAGCTTTGTGTTTTGTGTACAAGGCTCTGTTCACACCTGGCAGCTGCTCTGTGCAAATCAATCAAATTATTGGGCTCCTCCCTCTGCCAGGTACGTGCAACCCCCCGTGATCAGCTTCGATGCCATCCTGCAGCAGAGCACCCCTTTGTCACCTGTGGTTTTTATCCTAAGTCCTGGCTCTGATCCTGTCAGTGACCTCATGAAACTGGCTGAGAGGACAGATTTTAAAGCAGATAGACTCAAATTCCTGGCCATGGGACAAGGCCAAGAAGAGGTAACTTGGATGGGAGGATGGGGATGTGCTGTGTGCAGTGAGTGTGAATTGCAAGCCATGCTCCTAATGCTCTGGACTGATCAAATTTCCTTTCCATAGGTCTGCTCCATTTTAAGTGGAGTTACCTCGTGATTCTGACATAAATTTGTCAGTTTGGGAATAACATTTTACTGAACATGAAAGGGGCTATTTGGCTGACAGGCTGCTGTTCTGGTTTGGGTGAGGGTAGATCCAGAAGCAGATTTTTAGCTGTTAAAAAGTAAAGATGAGAAGATGTTGCTGTGTATGGACATGAGGTGGCTGGAAGTGTTTGCTACTAGAAAGTTCTGCTGCTGCTTCTCCTGCCTTTCCTGTGACTTTCCTTTTTGAACACTGAGGCACTCAGTTATGACTCTGAGGCTCTCAGACTCTCAGAGCTTAACAGCTGTTTGAATTTGCCACTATTTAGTCAGTAGGAGAACTCCTATCAGACTCATTTAGACCATCACTTTCCTAGCAGGAAAACCCCACTGCACAAGCCCATCAGAGGCAGTTTGTTCTCAGGGTAAAGGGAGAGTTACAGATGGTTCTCCTCTGTCCTCAGATTGCTTTGCAGATGCTGCAGGAAGCAGAGATTCATGGACAGTGGCTCATGTTGCAGAACTGTCACCTTTTGGTGAAGTGGCTCATCCATCTGGAAAAGGCCCTGGAGAAAATTACAGAGCCTCACGAAGACTTTCGCCTGTGGCTGACAACTGACCCAACTGAAGGTTTCCCAATTGGAATCCTGCAAAAGGCTTTAAAGGTGGGGAAACCCCCAGGAGGGCAGGTCCAGTCTGGCTCTGGGGGGCCTGGCCTGAGTGCAGCACATTAGGCCAGCCTTACAGACTTGCTTTTTGTCTTTTTTCATCATCCTATTTATTTTCCTGGCATGTTTCCTTTGGGTGAAAACTGTTCAGCAGTTATTTCAAAGCAGAGGTTTGTGAGTAAACCTGGAAATGTGACAAATGGTCCTTAGTTTTAAATGCTGCCACAAATAAGGAGTACCTGGATCAGAAATAGCCCTGTCAGCCCTGCTGCTGCAGTGCAGACCAAGGCCTGTGTCAGCCTGGCAGTGCCAGTGCAGCAGACATTGGAATAGGATAATGGCTTCCAGCTGCTCCTTCAGGATACTGCAGCATTTATCACTAAAAGCTGAGCTGATTATTTTGAAGGCACAGGCCATGATTCTGCCCTAATGTTCTTTTCTGTGGCTGCTTTACTGCTGTTGTGGTGCCTTGTCCTGTGCTCATCATTATTTCATTTCACAGATTGGAAAGCAGTGCCTCAGTGGCAGCTCTGGGCTGTTCTCCCACTCCTCCTGCAGTGGGAAGGGAGCCAGAGTGGATCTTAAAGGCTGCAGATCTGCACTCTGGATCTTGCCAGGAGCAGTGAGAGCTGAGGTTTTAGACTCTTTAAAAAAAGCTGCCAGGAAGCAGCTCTGGCAGTTTGATCAGCAGGAAAGCCACATTGTTTAAGCATCTTACTGTGGGGAAATAGAGCACATTAAAATCTGTGAAGTACTGGTATTTCAGTAAATTACCTCTTCAAATACGAGAAATATTAATGTCTTGCCAACAACATGCTAATTACAAAATAATACTGAGTTCTCTTTGCATAGGTGTGTTTACCTTGATAAATTTAAAAGGTCTGTTTCATACCTTTCCTTAAGAAAAAATCCATTATTTGATAGGCATTGGGAAAACAAGTTAAAATGTCAAGCTTGCATTGTATAGCTTACTTAATGTGATGTATTTACAACTTATTTTCCTCGAGTTATCCAGTAATTGATGGCTTTCCTAATTATTTTGATAGGTTGTAACAGAACCACCTAATGGTCTGAAACTGAATATGAGAGCCACCTACTTCAAAATTCCCCCAGAAGCCTTAGAGGAGTGCCCACATCCTGCTTTTAAATCCTTAGTCTATGTCTTGGCATTTTTCCACGCTGTGGTTCAGGAGAGGAGGAAGTTTGGGAAGGTTGGCTGGAATGTACCATATGATTTTAATGAATCTGATTTCCAGGTAAGAAAATAATTGCAGTGGCTCTTGTATTCCTGAGTAGCTCAGATTACTTTTGAAAATACAGAATTTATCCATCTTTAACCTTTCTCACAATTAGATTTTACTTAATATTTTTTTCTGCTTCTGTGGAGTCATGTAGACTCCTGATCTTCTATAATGTCAATTTGGGATGCTAAAAACTAGATTCTGAATCTTTCATGTTTTTATTACCTTTCTCGTGGGTTTCTTTTCGTAAGAGGATTTATACTTAACTTTTTAATTATTTCAGAAAGAAGTAATTGTTAGTTTTCAAACAAGAACTGTATTAAAGAAAACCTATGAATATCTGATTTATGAATCTTCTTATCTCACATGTTCCAACCAATTCATTAGGTGTGCATGGAAATCCTTAACACATACTTGACAAAAGCTTTTGAACAAAACGATGATCAAATCCCTTGGAGCAGTCTCAAGTATCTCATTGGGGAGGTGAGTGCTACACTGCCACAAAAATCCAGATGAATGAAGTTTCCTTTCTGCATGGGACTGGGGACTACTAGTCTCAGGGAATTAGGGCCACTGTGTGCAAGAGCACAACAGGGAGTGATGGTGCTTAATTAATTGTGAGAGAGCCCTTGGGACCCTGTGCTGGAAGAGCACAGTTGGCACATGGGTATCACTGAGCTGTACAAATGTTGTGTTCTCAGAGCTGGGGCAGCTGCACTGCACTGGCAGCTGCTGCAACAGGAAGCCCTGCAGGAAACTGTTACTTTGCAGCACTGGATCCCAGCTGAGCATGAGCTGGAACCTCAGGAAGGTACCTGCACAAAAATCATCCAGATGGGTCATTAGGAGTGCCCAGAGCAGCTCTCTCCAAAGTATTTCCTTCCTGTCCCCCTGAGAAGGGACTGGAGATGTCCTTGGGATCCATAGGGAGACAGTGTTACACCACAGCCATTTTGACCTTTCAGTGATTTTTTAAACAGTATTTTCTGCTCCAAAAGCAGTTGCTGTAACACTGGTGTCACTGATTCCCAGGTCATGTATGGTGGGCGTGCAATCGACAGCTTTGACCGGCGCATCCTCACTGTCTACATGGACGAGTACCTTGGGGATTTCCTGTTTGACACATTCCAGGTGTTCCACTTCTACAAAAGTGACACAGTCGATTACAAAATTCCAGAAGGGAAGGGAAAAGATGACTTTGTTGGTAAGAAATGCTCCTCCTGCTACATTAAAAAAAAAAAGTCTGCTTCCAGTGTACATTGTCTCCATCCATTGCTGCTGTGTGGATTGCAGTGTTACAATCCTCTGCTTTACAGGAGCTGTCCTTTGGAATGTGAGCTTGTCACTGAGCTCCTCGGGTGTTAAAAAAAACAAACAAAAAATAACCCAAACCACAAAACCTCAGTAAAGCAGCATGATAATTTGGTTAAGTGATGTATAATATTTCTGTGAGGGAGTCTCTGTGTGTTTATTCAATCTGTGCATTGCTCTAACACCAGGTTTAGCATTTGATTTTTTTATTTAAGCAGAGCAGCAGCCAAGTTGCTGTGGTGTTCTGGGTTACCAGTTTCTGGGGCTGTTTTCCAGAGGCCATAGAAGCTCTGCCACTCTCCAACACCCCCGAGGTGCTGGGCCTCCACGCCAACGCCGAGATCGGATATTACATGCACGCGGTGCGCGACATGTGGGGGCACCTGCTCGACCTGCAGCCCCAGACTGGTGAGTGCCTGGCTGAATGGGTCTGTGAACAGGAACCTCCAGGGACGAGTGCTGAGCCCTGGGGACAGTGACAGCAGCCCCTGTGTGTGGGGAGCGATCCTGGGGCTCTGTTCTGGCCTTGGGGAGCAGAAGGAGCAAAGCCACTGCAGGGCTCAGCCCTGCCAGGCTGGGAGCAGCTCAGCACCTGCCCAGAGGCACAGCTGGAGACCTGCAGGGCTGTGGGCAAATGTCAGAGCACAACTGGGGGGAGATTGATGCCAGAAGGTGACTCAGCTCTCAAAGCTCTCAACCTTCTCTCAGATTAGTACAAATTTAGTCTCACTAATATTTTTTGGTTTCAGGTGAAACTGGTGCAGGAATTAGTCGAGATGAATATATTGCAAATGTTGCCAAGGATATAGAAAACAAATTACCTCAAGTGTTTGATCTCGACCTCATACGTAAAAGTTACGGAGTTACCATCTCCCCTACCACCGTGGTGCTGCTGCAGGAACTGGAACGGTTTAACAAGCTCATCCTTCGGATGGGGAAGTCGTTGGCTGAGCTGCAACGTGTAAGTAAAATCACAGCAGCTCCACGGGCCAGCTGGGCTGTGCCTGCCCTCAGAACTGTTCCCATTGTTCCAGGCCTTGGCTGGGGAGGTTGGAATGAGCAGTGAGCTGGATGATGTGGCTCAGGCTCTCTTCAACGGGCAGATTCCTGGCATCTGGCGGCGGCTGGCCCCCGACACCCTCAAAACCCTTGGGAACTGGATTATTTTCTTCAGAGCTCGATATGACCAGTACACCAGCTGGGTAAGCAAGTGCCTCCAGAAAGCCTTTTGTTATGTTAACCTGCACCATGAGCTGTGCAGGCTGGTGCAGAGCCAGTGAACACTTCAGGTGAGCCCTTGAGCTGGTGCCATCATTGCATTACTGTGGGTGCAAGGCAGGCTCACCCCAGCTCCTGTCTAAGGGCAGTTCAGGGTGAGAACCAGGTGCTGCCCTTCACTGCCTTGGTTGCAGGTCAATGATGGTGAGCCTGAGGTGATGTGGCTGTCAGGCCTGCACATTCCTGAGTCCTACCTGACTGCTCTTGTTCAAGCCACCTGCAGGAAAAACAGGTGGCCCCTGGATCACTCCACCCTTTACACAGAGGTAACCAAGTACAGGAAAGCAGAAGACATCACTGAATCCATTCAGGGTAGGTGTTTTCACAACTGTTTGGCAAAAAAAGGAGTTAACTGGTGAGAGAAAGAAATTGCTTGGCACACTAAATTACTTTGGTTAAACCTTGGCAGGCATTTGCCCTGGGTTTCACAGTCCTCATGATTTCCAGCTGGGAAGTAGCTGGGTTCTGGTCCTGCAGAGCTCCTGTGTGCATGAAGCTCTTCCCACCCACAGGCAGGGATTTGAACTTCCAACTCCCCCTTGCTCCATATACATACATACATACATACATATAAAAATGTGTATATATGTACACATACATATATGTGTGTGTGTATATATACATGTATCTATTTATGCCTAGAACATTACCAATCCCAGCAGGTTTGTAAGATCTATTTACACCACAAATAATATACTGAAATGCACTTAAGCAAAAAGTGCCTATAAATATTAATCGTTTATTGTGTAAATATCTCTTTATGAGCTCTCTATGACTAGCACTGCTCTAATAACTAAATACAAGAAAGTACTGGGAACAGCTAAGCAAGGCTGTGGGTACCAGCTCTTGATTGGGAACAGAGGAGGAAAAAAGTTTTTGTTTTTTTTTTCTTAAATGTAAATGCTGTACTTGGTATTTGTACCAGCACAACTGTCCCAACCCTTCACCTGCTCTCAGTGACCCAGTGATCAGGCCCAGGGGAGATACAAAGCTCTCTGTGACTTGGGCAATTGGAGGGCAGCAAATCACATTCATTCCTGCTATTGTTCATCATGTGTAGTGCAACTGAGACAATTTAATTTGATTTCCTAATACAGCAGGAAGATAAAAACAAAGCTCTCAGAAAACTGCCCCAACTGCAGTAGGAAATGCAGTGTGTTTGTGATGGCTGTAGTGCCCAGAGCAGTTACCTTAGAAGATGTCCTAGATCTTTTCCAGGAGCTCAGTTTACCCAGACGTTGCATGTTGTGCCTTTGCAGGCTGCTATGTCTCTGGGCTGTTCCTGGAAGGAGCAGACTGGGATGTAGAGCAGGGCTGCCTCATCCAGAGCAAGCCCCGTGTCCCGGTGGTGGAGCTGCCCATCCTGAGGATCATCCCCATAGAAGCACACAGACTCAGACTCCAGGTACAGCTCCTGAATTCCCCTCCTTCTGCTGTCCCACCTCCCCAGCTGGCAGGTGCTGCCCTCTCTGCCCAGACCCTGCATTTTATCATTATTATTGTGCATTATTATCCCATATGAAGCACCTGGTTTAACACTTCTTACACTACCCATCACTACAGTTTGTTTCTTCTAAGGGGGTTGATGCATTTGTTGCCTCTTTTCCCTTCAGGCACTCTGGGACAGGGACCTTGTGACACTCTCACACTCCCCCTGCTCTTTCAATTATTTCCCATCCCCAGTAAAGGACACAAACAAGATTTACATTTTCTGGATATTGGCTATTTAAGACCTCGAATAAAAGCAGTAATTTCTGAGGCCAGTCCTGTCTCCTGGAGGCCCTGGAGCTGTTTGCAGCTGTGCAGCAGCCCAGGCCCTGCTCAGTGTCCTGCTGCCTTTCAGAACACGCTCCGCACGCCCGTGTACACGACGTCCCTGCGCCGCAACGCCATGGGCTTCGGCCTGGTCTTTGAAGCTGACCTTTACACCACCAGGCACATTTCCCACTGGGTCCTCCAGGGTGTGTGTCTCACCCTGAATGCAGAATGACAGTCAAAAACAGGCACTGTGTTCTTCCCCCAGAATGCAACCCTTCAGAGGCACAGGGAAAAACCCTCAGCCCGGGTGGGGTTGTGTTTACTTAGGCACACCTGACTTCAGTTAGTATTAGTTTGGTTGTACTGTACTCCCAATAAACATGTTTGAGAATAGAGTGGTTTTGGTAATTTGTGTTTCCTTTTGGAACAGCTCCAAGCCAGTCTGTGGCTGCAAAGAGAGAGTAAGTTGGTCTCGCACACACAAAGACTAAGCTGTGCTGGATGGTTGTAAGAAATGTCTTTAATTGCCCAAAGCATCACTTCTGCACTGCCTGGAAGCAGTGCCTCCCACCAGCCCCCAAGTGGCAGGGTAGGTCACTCACTCATACAACACATGACCATAAAAATATGGTGCCAACAACCAAAGGAACCAAACCAGCTGCTGGTTAATGCAATACACGTAAAAACAGTAAACCCCAGAGTAAGGACCTTGCTTTAACCAACCCCTTTCTGGGAACACAGCTCTTTCCTATCCCTCCCCACCACTTGTGAAACAAATTCCTAGCACAGAGCCAGCAAGGCGCGAGGCTGAGGCGGGGCTGGGGCTCAGGGACAGCAGTGACAGAGGGTGCAGAGGGCAGAGCTGCCCTGGGATCAGCCCTGCTGGGAGGGTCATGCTGCAGGGATCGAGCGGGACCACAGGCAGGAGAAGAGCTCTGCCAGCCTGCCAGGACCTCTGCTGGGACACTGACAGTGGCCCAAGGCTCTGCAGGGAGACACACACCAACACAGCTGCAGAAAAAGCTTACGAGGGGCAAACTACAGCTGGCGAGGGGAGGGGACAGGGCAGGCAGGGATCCTTCATCAGCTGTCACAGAGAATACACGTTCCAAATTTTTAAAGGCACATCATAAGCTTAGCAGCATTTGGGAGCCAGTGTTTCTTGCTGGTCCTACTCAGAGGCTGCAGACAAGAGTGAAGCAGAGGTGAACTGAATGTAAGAAAAATGGACAAACTCATGCTCCTGTCCCAAAACTACACACCCTCCCTGCTCCCAGTATGCCTTTCTTTCCTAGAAAAAAATAATAAAAAAAAAAGAATCAAGTAGTCTAACAGCTGCTGGGTCTACCTGCTGCTTAGGAGTAGGGGAATCTGGTCAAGTGCAAGGCAAGTCCATCCCAGTCCACAAGGACAGAAATCAAGAATGCCAGGTTCTCCTGTATGAATTGGTTACATCACTTAAAACTAAATACTCACATTTTAGAGGGGCAGCTCAGGTTTCTAGGCTGGCATCAGCCAGCACTGTCTGATGATGCCCAGAACAAGACTAAGATTTTGAGGAAAAAAAAAAAGTATCCCTTTACAAAAAAAAGTGCAGGTTAGAGCATAAAGAACCATTTCCATATTGGATAGCCAGTTACATTTCCTCCCTGGAAAAGGAGCTCTGAGCCAGTATGGAAGGTGCTACAAGTGCAGTGTACTGACTAGCATAAAATGTGTCGTGAAGCCATTTGATTACAAAAACCCAAAACAATCCCCACAAATAACCCAGTGTTCATACCCTTCCTATGAGGGTCATTAACCCTTTAAATGGTGCTTCCCCCACCCATATTTTACTTAAAGCCACAAACCTAAGTATTTAGGATTAATCAAGTAGTGATTGCTGGGACTCTGGGGACGTCCTTAGGTCATTAAAGTGAAATACACATGCCCAACTCTGAGTGCTGCTGCCAGAGCGGCCGTGGCAGAGGTCAGTGATGACTCTGGAGTGCTCACACACACCTGGAGACAAGAGAACCCCTGCCAGGTGAAATGCTGGCAGCCAACAGGTGTGAGGGAGGGGTGCTGTCTCACTAAGGCAGCCCCGTGCCTTTGCCCACAGCAGCAGCACTTGGAAGCAAGCGGTCAGGTTCCCCCTGATTGGCCACAGCATGGAGTGGTTAAATACCTTGCCATATGAACACAGTCCTAGGAGGTTTCGTTAGAGCAAAATGTATTAATGATGTACCCGGGAGGAGTTTGGCATGCATGGGGCATCAAAAGAAACTTCACCGCAGGTGCTATTTACCCTACAGGCTCACAGTGCATAACCAGCACAGAACAGCGCTTCCGTGGCGTGCTCAGACAGTTCTGTCTGTCCCCGAGTGCTTCCTGACCACTTTGCTGCCGTGCACCTGATCCACGGCCAGGGTCTCCACGTCCTGCGGCGGGGCGGGCGCGGCGTGGTGGATGCGGTGAGCCACCCCCACGTGCGCCTTGTGCGGCTTCTCGCGGCCGGGGCTCTGCGACTCGCTGGCCGCGCGATCCGAGGGGATGGGCGGGATCACCAGCGGCCTCTCCTTGATCAGATGCACCTCGGCCGTTTCCCTGGCCAGCAGGAAGGGCGTGGGATCGGGCATGGCATCCACGGGCTCCCGCAGCACCAGCTTCCTGCTCTCCGAGCCTATTCTGTAAGCCTCTTCGAACTCGGGGTTCAGCGGGGTGGACAGGCTCTTCTTCATGCGGCGCCGCGGCGTCTCGGGCAGTTTGTCCTTGGGCGGGGCCGGTTTGTATCCGGACAGCACGGGGCTGCCGGACGGGGTCCCCTCCGCAGTCCCGCTGGCGCTCAGCAGCTTCTTCTTGGCCGCGTGCAGCTGAGAGGTCAGGTAGGCAATCGTGCTCGCTCTCTGCTCCAGTTCACTGGACAACATGTTGAGCTTATGGCTTTTCATTTTTAACTCTTCCAAATACTTCTTTTCTCTTTCTTTAATAGTATTTTCCAGCACCATTATCATTGCGTTCTTTTGTTCAAGTTCTTTCAACAATTCACTATTTTCGGCCTCTTTGATTTTCAGCTGAGCTTCAAGATCCTTGCACTTACTTTTGAGGTCATCACTTCGTGAACCGCCACTGTCTAGAAGAACAGAAGCAGAAGTGTTCCAAGTTAACAAGAGCCATTATGAGGAATCCAGCTAATACTCATCCCACACCATCCCTGATTCAGGTTAACCTTAGGGAGTTATCTTATCCCTGCTCTTTACCTGTTGTTAATAACTAGGACCTAGTGTATACACACACACATATATATAAATAAAAGCTTTCTGGATATTACAGCACCAGCTCAGCTACGTTTTAAAAATAGTCTCACTCTTCTGCCCCTAAAATTTGTGTCCTGAGTTCCCCTATAGCAAGCAGGGAACTGACTGTCTAGTGGAGTCAGCAGTTCCAGGTGCTATTCCTGGCTCTTTCACAGATTTCCTGTGTGACCTTGGGAAAGAACTTTTGACATTTACTTCATAAATAACTACATCTGGATAGAAGAAAATACAAACATTGAAAAAGATTAGCAAATTGAACATGAACACTAAAAGAAAAATGCCTTGTATTCCTTACCTGACGAGTCTGAACTCTTTACAGTCAGCTCATAGGTTAAATCTGAGGAAAAAAAGTTGTTTATTTTTGTTAGAAATCATCATGGAGCCCATACATCACCTGAGTAGATTTACAATGACAGCTTTCAATAAACACAGAATTAACTCCTCCCACTACCCAAATCAAGAACAGAAGATTCACCGCAAATGGGCAAATATGTAAAACAAGCAAACCATTTTTAAAGAACAAATAAGAAAACGTGTCTAGTTTGCCCCAAGATGCAAAGAGCCCAGCTGCCCCCAGCTGGTGGCTGTGCTGCTGGGCTCCAGCCAGTGGAGGTGGTACCTGTGCAGCGCTGCTGCAGCCGCCGCAGCTCCGCGTGCAGCCCCTTCAGCGTGTTGGCGTGCTCCCGCTGCAGGAACAGCAGGTTCTTCTGGGCACTCTGCAGCTGGTACTCCAGGGCTGAGGTGGCCATCCTGACCCTGCCAGGAAACACAGGTGGAATTGTGATGGGGAGTTACCTTGCACGTACAGGGATCCTCCCTCTGCAGCCACGATCAGCAGGAATGGCTGAATTAATGCATTGATTGATGTGTGATCATCAAATGCCACAAAAGGTTTTTCTGCTTTAGGACTATTTCAATTACAAGTGCTCTAGGTTCTTCAAAAGCCTAATTATACTGTAGGCTGGAGCAGGGAACTCATTTGTTTGGAGTCAACACATTTAAAGGATTAACTTCAGACAGTCTAAGTCATTAATCTTGTTACAAGTTAAAAGCAGAGCTCTGAGGAATGGGCTACTGTGCCAGTCTTGCTGAGGGTTTCTACTTCCCCAGGGGACACAGGGATTGGTAAAATCCTTGGCAAGAACAAGAAAGAAAACACTAAAATGCAGCAGCTCTAAGGAAAAAGGCAGAGCTCAGAGGGGTCTGAGCACAGCCAGGCTGGTGGCACTGCCATGGATGTGGCTGCCATGGGTGCCCAAACTGAGATGTGGGTGCTGGGACCAGCACAAGGAAAGCTGCAGCTGCTTCTGAGTTTCCTCAACACTGGGCCCAATGACACAGAACAAGACAAGGACAATGCTTCACTCAAAGAGAAAACAAACAGTTTTCTTGCTGAGGTTAGGAGTACATGGAAACCTGCTACACCACTGGGTTTCCCTTACAGAACAGCCTTGGCTACAGCAGTGCTCACAGCCTAAGACTGGCACAGCTAACAGAGTGATGCTGACAGACATCCCTGAAGATCTCTGTGCTGTCAGTGTTGTGACTGGTCCTGATAAGGCAACACTGGATACAGTAGGAAGGGTTAAATTGTATTACATGTGTAGAAACTATTACAGTAATTAGGTTACAAGGATAAGTGAAGATTCAGAACTCCTGCTCCTGGACAACCACCTGCAGTGGCACTGCAACCATGCCTGGAATTCTGGGACCACACCCAGTGTCCAAGATGGACCTTAAAGGGCTTTTCTTGGCATGGCAAGTGTTCTGCACTGGGACTCTTTGGTATGGAGTTCTTATGGCAAGAATTTTTTCCTACCAGTTTAAAATTGGTAGAGCATAAGCTCAGAGCAAGTGACACACTTCTGTTATTCCTAAACATATCAGAGCCCTGTGTTTAATTTTATACTTTTATTCCCCAAAAGAACAGCAGACTTGGTACTCCTGCATCTTAGTGGCACACTGAAGCACCTGGGGATGGGCTGGAGAAATCACACACACACAGAGCCCTCCTGATTTCATCAGTGACCTGAACTCAATTCATCTTCTACTGATTCATCCCTACAGAAACAAATATTAAACTGTAAAAATAAAAGGAAGGTGTGAAAGATGTTAAGAAATCCACTTTGTGCAGCAGCCAAACAGCCTGGTTACCTTGTAACAGAGATCAAGGATTAAGTTCAGTGCTCAAGAATGTGGGCAGCAGTGCCAACTGTGCTTTGTCCAGTGAATGGGTCATTTTCAGTTACCATGGTTAGCTAACAAGAAAAAATTATGGACCAAACACATTCTAAAAGAGATTTATAGGGTGGTTAAACAAATTTTGCAACACCCCATCACTGCCACACTGGTGGTCCCTCACAGCCACAGTGCTGGAGGGCTGTTGGAAGGGGCACTACAGAGTCACAGCAATTCCTGAGGGGCACCAGTAATTCAGAGGAGTGAGGATATTTAAGCTGTGATACAGTTTCAAAGGGACATCCTCTGGCTTGCAAAGCTGACATCAGACAGATGGGAGCTTTACTGAATCATCCCACTTCTGCAGTGTTCATCCTGCTCTGATGCACGAGCATGACAGCAGGATAAAACCACAGCTGGAGCTCTGACTGTGCAGGACACTGAGGCTCAGAAGGGATTCTGCTTCGAGGAATGTATTTTCCAAAAGAAACCCTAAGCTGTGGTAGAAGTAGGTGAAAGAACAGCCTCCACACAATAGGCCAGAGCTTCTGTTCTCACAATGGGTATTAATGGTGGCTTTACATCTGTAACTGTAACCTGAACAGGAAAATACTTGCCTGAATAGGAAAATATTTCATCACCAGCAAAAGCCAGTAAGTGTTCATAGCTCAGTCCTTGCAAATAAACGTGTTCATTAAAAGCTTTCTAAAAGTAAAAAAAAAAAAAACAACAAACAACAAAAAAACCAGAACAAGGTCCTCACTCTATTAATCTCCTCAACTGCTTTTTCTCTTTGATCTTCTGCATCTGAAAGATCACACCAGGACTACCTGCTCTGAAGAAAACAAATATAATCAGAGGCAAGCAAGTGTTAAAGGCTTAAGAAGAAAATAAGAACTACCAGCACCAGAGCATCATCTTCCTGCAGCAGCACTAAGTTAATCAGTGAGATCAATTAAATCGACTCACAATGAGTTTTAGCTGCAGCCCCTCTGCACTAAGCTGTTTCCCACAAGCCTCTGCAGGCTCTCTGTGCTTTCCCTCACACAGCAGCCTGGCTGTCTGCTGCCCTCCCTCCTTCCCTTCCAGGGAAAGGGCAGGCCTGAGGTGAAGCTCCAGCCCCCATGGATGTGTGGGCAGCAGATCTGGCTCCAGACCCACTCAGGCCCTTTTACACAGCACAGCCAGCACTGTGAACTCTGCTCCTGTGCCCTGGGAAAGAAAGAGTCTTGCACAGTCACTACACAGAGACAGATTTGCTCTGTCCCATAGTCCTGGGATTGCACTAAGCTGATTTCATCTCAGGCTCTCTGAAACACGAAGGTCAAAAACCACAAGAGAAGGAGCAAATGCAGAAGTCAGTGGTGCCCTTTGCAGCCCAGAGGAGCAATCTCCACCCCCCACCATGGGAACTGGTGGGAAAAGCTCCCAAATCTGCCAGGCTCTGGCTGGATGCTGGCAGATAAATGACACCAGGGCTGGGAAGAACGCTGTGACTGCATACACAGCACAACATAATGTCACTATGGTTTTTCCCCCTTCCCCTTTGTCTCCAAACAAAAAAAAAATGTTCACTATGTTCTTACAGAGACAGGACTGTGCAATGCAGAGCTTGGCAAAGTCCCCTGGGAACGCAGGCAGCTTTTGGGAAGGATGACAGAACACTAAAGGGACACTGCAGTGTCCACGGGTGATGGTGAGGGTGACACCTCTCCTCTTTGGCAGCAGGACTGGCCCTAAACACCAAGTGCCCAACCTGTCAGTGACAGAGGCTTTGTGCAGACTGTGCAATGCATTCCACCCTTCAAACATCCACAGTTTCTCATTTCTCAGGACCACCACACCACCAAATGTTTCTGTATACAGCTTAGTGATTGAGCCTTAACTCCTCCAAACAACAGATTCACAATTTCTCTTGAATATAGTCAAGGAGGAACAAATGGAATGAGTCAAACAGAATTCCCTTGGGAATGATAAATAGAACACTTTAATCATGACTACACCTACCTAAGCCATCATCTTCCAGTAAAGCAGGGAAGGTAACTTCAATTGTCATTCCTGTAAGCTCACCTTAAAAAGGAACTGTTCTGTCTCCTTACAAGTGCACGTTCTCTTCAAAAGGGAATACATACACACAAAATCTTATATGGAAAAGGAAAAAAACATTAAACAGAAACTTTCAAAATGCAGCTTAATCACATGCTCACTATAAACAGTCACTAACATTTTAACAGCCACATCTTGCCTTGCAGAGGATGTGCAGCCTCCAGGCCTTTTTGGATCTTAAGCATTTGGAGAGAGTTCAAAATGTTTCAAGGCAACCAGCATCTGGCTGCATATCAGATGCCTTTGCACAAAATCAGAGCATCTCTGCTGCAGATAGAGATAGGAGGAGGGAGATGCTAATCTCTGACCTTAGACACAAGTCCAAAGGATGGAACAAAGCCCAAACAACAGTGATTTAACATTTCCATTCCTCTTTGGTATCCACTAAACAGAACACAATAACCTCCTTTGACGTGGATGGGGTGACCATCACCTGAGAAGCTGCTTCAGCTCCCTGCCAACTCATAGCCTTGAAATATGTATGGGCAGACATTTTCCTCTTAACTGCTCACTGGCCAGTGCTCCATCAAAATGGAACCAAAGCTGCCAAAATATCATTTGCTTGCTATACAAAATACGATTTCAAGAACTAAGTAAGGACAGTGGGAACCTCTTGTAAGAGCCTCCAAAGTTTTAGGCAGACCCCATTTTAAAGATTGTCAGTGAACTGACCAAACTTATCTAAACACAGCTCTAATGCTGAAATTACTGACAGCCACTTTGTTGTTCTTTGCTTAGATCAGCTCTCCATCTCTCAGACATAATGCCATCCCCAAAGTGTTTGCTCAGCTTCTTTCAAAGGACATCACAAAGGAGACCCTGCAGCCTCCACAGCCAACTCAAGGGCTTTGCTCTCTTTCTGCTTGGACATTTGTTTTAAGTCCCCCACAAACCAAATCTATCATAGCACTGCACCTCTACTAAAGCAGATTCAGCAATAGCACAGCTCAGTGACAAACTGTTCCAGTTGCACATTTCTGCTCACCCCTTGTTCATCTGTGCATCAGACTAAGCCAGTTCAACTAGTCCAGTGCTGCTGAAGTTGAGTTTTTCAGACAATACACTCAGCCTACACATCCACCAGGGGACATCCCCTCCCTTCTGCAGTGCTCCCTTATCAGTGAGTACCTCTTGCAGCAACACCTCCATCCTCAGCCTTCTGCATTACAATATAACAATGCTTACACATCATTAGTGACCCAGCAACTTGTTCTCTTATTCTTTTCATTGGTGTGTTTTAAACCAAGCAAAATTAGTAGTTCTCTCCAGGAGACAGTGGAGGGGAAGAAGGAACTGTGCCACTGTGCTCCCAGAGGAAGGACATCATTTCCCTTTCTCAGCTCCTTTTCCATTTCTACTGCTTTTGATGCTATTTTACTCTGTGGTTTCTCTGCCTGACTTTCCCATCATTTTCTGATCAGAGGCTGTGCAAACTCTTTACAGATAATTTCTGAATGTCCTGCAAGCACACATTTTAGTAAGATGATTTTTTGTTACTCCTACAGCAGCTGGTATGGCAGCAGGAAGAATAATTGAGTGGCCACCACCCTGGTAGCAATGATTTAATTCTGGATGCTCCAAAGGAACCAGCTGGTACTTTTGCACAGAACTCACTGACTGCCTACGTGCCTGACTGTCTCTGGAGCCAGGAGCAGTGACAGGAATAGTTCATGTGGTGTTTTCTCTGTCCTTGAGACCACCCAACCCCAGAGCTGTCACAAGGGAAGAGACTAAAAGGAATCAGATATTAAAATCACTACTGTGAGTATCAGAGAACCCAACCAAATGGTCCTGCAGTGGCATTTCAAACAGACACAGCTACTGTGACCAACCCCAAGGTATGCAAAGCTATGGCTGTACAGCTGTCAGGAACAAATAGCTTACTCTGGCAGGAAGTTTTGAAAATTACCTCATTTGAGCCTAATTCACTTTAGGGAGACAAAGAAGGTATTACCTAAATGACATTACTTCAAAAGAACCCCTTTAACAATGATGAAGTGACAATAACAGCCCTCAGAAGAAAGACTACATCCTCATATAGAGGAACAGGTTGCTTCTCTCCTGCTCTCTAGCACATGCTCCTAAAGAATGGCTCTTCTATTTTGTTCACCCTTTCACTCTGAGGATAAAACAGTTTGTTATTTTAACATAACCTCTAACAAAGCCACAGATTGCAAACTGCACCCCAATCACAACCAGGCAGTCATAACATTGCAGAGACATGTCAGTCTTTCTAGTAAACCAACTTCTTTTGTCAGAAGAATGACAAGAAAATTAATATTCAATTCTCCTAGACTAACACAGTACCAATGTTACACATAAACCCAAACCTCATTCTATTTTTTTTCCAAAGTCACTATGAAAGTTCTCCAGTTTCAGTTAAAAATGAATCAGGACTTAAGTTAGTAAGGTGGGCTGTGGGTGGTTTTGGTACAAGGATCTGTTAAGTACAACTCAAAATTCAAGCTTAGAAATCACACTATACTACAGAATAGTCATGGGCTTTTTTTACAGATGACACACTCATGAACACTGCATGCCCTCTTTTAATGTTGTCCTCTATGATTAAGAATCTGTGAATTGCACTGGAAATTGAAGAAAGTGTTTTTATGCAATATAAAAATTTGCCCTTCCTGAAGCCTGCTGAAACACAAACCAAAAGAACTACTAAGCTGCTTTCACATAACCAACTTGGCTGGGCCTTTTCCCACTCCCAAACTCAACAAAACCCATCACCACACAGACATGTGGCTATTTCACTGCCCAGCCCAGACATGACTTTGTCCCACCCATCCCACTCACACACTGAGCAAGAATTTAGTGCTGCATTCCTGAAATGCTCCAGAATCACCTTCCTGGTCATTCAGTGAACCAGGTCAGGGAAGTGGTGCAGATGAAAACAAACCTGTTTTCCCAGTGGCTGTTTTCAGGTGGCAGGCTCACTGTGCAGCACTGTAGATGCCTGGGGAAGGTGAAAAAAATAAAAAATAGAATCTGTAAGCAGGTCAGGGGGTGGTACAGGCAGAACTGCTTCCTGCAGCAGCACCAGCTCCAGGCACTCGCCTGAGCTTGAGCTCCTACTGCATGAACTGCAGAAATTATGATTTTCAGAGGCTACCAAAAATATTTGTGAAACATGGCAAAAAGCACTGAAGCCTTAGAGCAAGCTAAAGAAATCTGTCCTGAGAGATCATTTACAGAGAGCAGCTATTATAAAGCAGCTCTACAGAACTGCACAACAATTTCCAGGCACGTGTAACTGGCTGAGATGAGATTTTCTCTAATGCACTCTGTGATGCTGTTTCATAAGGCATCGATTTTTATTATTTTAGAACAGCAACTATGATCAAACACAAAAATTGCTCTCCACTTTGCTAAAGGTTTTGAGAGCTGCTGATGAAGGAAATCTGGTATTGGTGATGACCTATGTCCAAGTCCTTTCTTCAGCAGGATTTTTTTTGGTGTTAAATAGGATGCCAGGACAAAGGAACCCAAACAGAGGTGCTTTATACCCTCCCTTACATAACCCAGGTATCTCACACTGAGTCACAGCTCAGATCAAGCTCTCCTGAGCTGGAAAGGAAACAAGCAGCCACACTTCCATTCCAAAGGGACCCTGCCTGCTCTGACATCATTCCCACGGCTTTTCCTCACAGATGGACTCCTCCCGAGCTCCACACCTCCACAGAAACTCGATCTGCTGTGCCTTTTGTGCCCTCCCTCCGGGCACCGACTCGGATTACAGGCAGTTACTGTGCCCTGACTTATTTTCAGCCTTTCTGGAGACAGCTACCATTCTGTTCACAGACAAGCCATGACATTGAACAGTCTTCAGTCCAGCGCTGGTTTTAAAGATTTTAAACCCATCTCTCTCAATCAAATAATTAAAACCAACAAACAGCAATGTATTTTAACATTTTAAATAGAAATCAAAAGTTTCCTTGGAGTAAAGTGAAAGCAAACATGCTCCCAAATAGCAGGAAAGAAATAGCAATCCAAAGAAAAGCCTTTTGTAATGATTACTTAAAACCACTTAAATGAACAGCTTGCAGAAGTTCCAATACACTCTGAAAACATCAGTTTCAGCAATATTTAGTCATGCCTCTAACGTCTAGTAGTAAATAAATTTATTGTTCCTATTTATAGTACCATAGCCTTGAACACCACCAGGAGAAATGAGTTTGGTAGATAACAGCAAAACATTATTAAACAAAATCATTCACTGCTGACATGGAGACAGACTAACACCCATTATCACACTGCTGCACATCTTGGTTTAGAGGAAGATATTTTTTGCATCACTTGAAAATGAGCAGAGAGACAAATCAGACATTCATTGATGATCCCACAGGCAGACAGGTAAAGGTGACAGAACAGAGGTGAGGGGCAGCAGGTGGCAGCCAGGGGCAACATTCCCACTCAATGAACACCAACAGCCACCAGTTCTCCTTTTACTGCCTGTGCTTGCCAAACCAGCAACAAGAAAAATAAAAAAATAAAAAAAATCTATGTCCCACATTCAAGTTTCCCCCCTCCTCAACTTATCTGACTGCTGAATTTTCAGTAAAGTGCTGCTCAACTAAACCTAGCACTTTTACTTATTAACAGACACATATACATAAATAATCACAGAAAGTATCACTTGTCAGCAAAAAAACTCTTCAGAATTATAAATTTTCAGAAAGATTATGTCTGTTCTCTCTATAAAAGATTACAACTTATTCCCTTTTTAAAACTTTACTATGCAAAACGAAGTTAAACATCAACTTGAGTAAAATGATTAATAGTAATCTTTTTACTCAATACAAAAACAATCCTTCACAATTTTGCTACTTTAAACCACTATTTTTAAAGCCTCAGCACAGAGATGCCTAAAATTTACAACTGTACCCTCTCTATTATGCTACTTAAAATGTTGAATATTTTATTTCACTTTACATTATGATCCACATTCTGCCATAACAGCACTGGGGAGCTTGTGTTCTGCCTCCTGCAGTTAAAGAACTGACTAATGTGGAAGATCTGGATGAACAAATATATCACCCTTAACACCTACAGCCTCTTGAAGTAGGGCACACTAAGGAACACTGGGATTTTTGTAGCAAAACACATTTAAAAAGAATTTTAAATCCCTGAAAGTATGCAGCTGTATCTGAAATCCAATGTAAAGGAAACAACTATAAGAAATTACATTATTGCTGTTCTACAGTTTGCAACAACTACTGAACTGGAAACTACTTAGAGTATCTGGATTGGTCATGAGACCTTTGTAGTTTCCAAGGGGATGAGGGAGGTAACTTTACAGATATATTAAGGGGATGAAAACAAGTGGTTATCATCAGTTTAACCAATATTCTTTCTTTCCACTTAAGCAGCTGATACTTTCCTCTATTATGACCTTCCAATCTTCATTGTTTCACTAGAAATGACTGCTGGAGCCTCAGTACAACCAAAAGCTTGAAAAAACAACAATATTACAAGTCAGCCATTATCTGTGTATAAAGCACTCGCTTTAAATTGTCAAAACAAAAAGCAATGTGCAGTTTAAGAGCATAAATGTCAGTCTCCCAGAGGCTCAGTCATAATAAGGCACTACAGAATTGCATTCACTAATGAGCAAATTATATGGGAAAAGGCACTGTATTTACAGTCACATCCATTTGTCTTTTATTTTTTAATTAAGGAGCGTAATTGGAATTGCAAAAGCTCAATATAGCTTTTTAAGTGTAAGCATCTTACCATCTAAGTAAAGCCAACAAGTACCCTGGATGCTTCCTATGCACCTGCAATGCAGATCAAACCAGACAATTCCACGCCCGGGGCTGCCTCAGCTCCTGTGTTCACATTTACCTTCACTGTCTCAGCTTTAACAATTTAACAAGGTGGGCTCAGGGGCATTCCGCTGCCGTCCAGGGCCCCTCCTTCCTCCCATGTCCCACCCCATGTCCTGCCTAGGGAAACTGCGTCTGGAAGCATCTCCATGCCTGAAGACGCCCTGCACTTCTCTGCTGCCATACCCACAGACGACAGGCGCTCTCCTCCAAAGGAAAAAATCTCCTCCTCCCAAACGAAGAGAATTCCCTACCCACTCAAAAATATACACAATCCACCCATGCAGCTCATTGCAGGCCCCGTGTCGCTCATGAAAACGACACTGTTGTCACTTCGTAAAGTGAGAAGGCGCGATGCAAAAGGCGCTGCGATGGATGCGGGAGGATGCGGTGCAAAACCTGCCCCGGGGGCTGCAGCGGGAGGCGATGGGCGGCCGCTCCCTGCTCCGGGGCACGTCCCGAACAGAAACACCGGCACAAACGGAAAGACAAGGGGAAAACAGCGAAACGCGAGGCAGTCTCTTCACCCGCTGTGCCCCAGTGACCAGAAAAGGGCCCTGGATGCTCTGAGGAGCGCGCAGGAAGCGCCCGGCGCACCGGCCGGAGCCGCCCTGCGCGCACCCGCCGCGCTGCTCGCCGCCCGCAACGGCCCGGGGGCTCTGACCGGCCCGGGGGGGCTCTGACCGGCCCGGGGGGGCTCTGACCGGCCCGGGGGGGCTCTGACCGGCCCCGGGGGGAGCATGACCGCTCCTGGGGCTCTGATCGCACCCCACGTTCAGGTTATCTCCCACAGCCGCCTCAGGTCCGGGGCCGCGGCCGCCCCGCCGCCGAACGCGCCCGCACAGCCCCGCCCGCCCCTCACGGGAGGGTCTCTGGTGTGAGGCGGTAAAAGGCCTCAGCAGCGATGCCGCTGCCCCGTTCCCCACCCAGCCCCGACGGTCGCGGTGCCGCCGCCACCGTCGCCGCCTCAGCCGGCCCGGGCACAGCGCGCCACCGCCCCGCCCGGCCCCTCACCTGCTCAGCCCCAGCCGCGTCCGCCGCTCGCCCCGCCCGGAGGACCGCGGGCGCCCCGCGGGGCCGGCACTGAGCGGCGGCGGCACCGGCACCGGGGCGGCGGCGCAGGCGCAGGTGCAGCTGCGGCACCGGGCCCGTCGCTCTGGCAACGCGGGCACAGCGCGGCCCCGCCCGCCACGGGCGCGCGCGCGGGGCGGGGCGCGGCGCGGCGCGCGCGCACGGGAGCGCGCACCTGGCGGAGGGAAGAGCGCGAGGCGCGCGCCCGGTGCGCGGGAATGTGCGGAAGGACGGGAGGGGCATTCCCGGGACACACTGTCCTGCTTGAAGCCCAGCTGGAAATTAAGCAACGCGCAATTCCCTTCCTTCTCGTCTTCTTTCCCTTCCTGGTGGGATGGGGAGGAGAATCAAAAGTAAAACTTGTAGGTTGAGAAAAAAACAGGTCAGTAATTGAAAATACAATGAAATAGAATAATAATGTTAATAAAAAGAGAAAGGAAAACCACGCCCTAAAATGATGCACAAGGCAAATGCTCATCTCCAGCTGATGTCAGGCTGCCCCTCTCCAAACCCAGACCAGCCCCCCTTCCAGGCAATTCCCCAGTTATGCCACTGGGAATAATGTCCTGTGCTGTGGAATATCCCTTTGGCCAGTTCAGGTAATCTGTGCCAACTTTGCTCCTTGCCAGTTTCTTTTGCAAACCTCCTCATGATACACAAAAGAGAAAAAAAGAGTTCTTGACTAAGAATCAACAGAACTTTACAAAAACCAAAACTGTGTATTAACACCACCATTCTCATTCCAAATCCATAACACAGCACTGTACCAGCTCCTGAGGATAACTGAGCTCCCTCCCAGCTGGGGTGAGATGTGCCAGGTGTGTCCCTGTGCTGTGAGTGCTGGTGTGAAGGATGAGGGGGATGGAAACACATCTGTGAGCAGAAGTTGTGCTGTGTGCTCCAGAGGATCATGGCATCACGTGTGTGGATGTGTGGGAAAAAGCCTGCCTGGAGTCTGGGGGTTTGTGCTATTGGCACACAATAGTGTGTGGATTTTCCCCAAGCCCACTGAAAGCAGCACAGCTGCAGCAGAGCTGTGGGGCTGGAATTCCTGCAGCCTGTCCTGCTCTGCACATGCACCTTCACTCTGTACTGCCATTTCTGCATTCATATCTGAATAAATGTGGCCTACCACCAGTAGGGCAGGCTCTGGCTGTGGCTGATATTCTCTGCATTTTCTCTACAAATCAATATTGAAGATGATGGCACAGGGCAGTTACTGGCCTGTGATTTTATCTCTGGCAAATGCACACAAGCATTTATGGATGCAGTATCTTTTCTATGTTTGTAATGGAAATAAAATACTTCATTATAAGGGGCTTCAAAATTAAGAGACAGAAACTTGGCTTTTGCAGTAACCAATAGAAAAGGCCAATAAAGTCTCTAGAAGTGAGAGATAATTTTCTTAGTCAAAAGATGCATTATACACAGCATAGGGAAGTATTTCACACCTCCACCAAAATCAAATTCAGCATCAGGCTGCAAGCTGCAGGCTCTACCTACCTTCAAGGTGATTCTGTTGTGTGTGAGGACACAGAGGATGGATCTTTATGTATTTTACACCTTGCAGCTACTAAAGCCAGGGAAAAAGAAGCACAACATAGCCTAGAGGGAAATATTTCAAAGAAAATTCATTAGTCCTTAATCAAAGCTAAAATCAAGGATGACCAGTTTTAAATGTGTGTTTGGAAGTGAAAAGCCTGGTACAGGAGGAGAAGCAGCTCTGCCAGCAGCAGTGCAGGAAGGCCCTTCCATTTTATCCATCCAGCTTTTTATATAAAGCATGGACTCTTAATTTAGGATCCTGTTAGGTGACAACCTAGTCTGGGAAAATGATTCAGTCACAACCTGTGCCAAAAGAGAAATGCATTTGCCATCTGAATCATCCTGGCAGGAAAGACAGAAGGATGTTAAATTCAATATGGATCCCTAATAACTGAACACAAATGAAGGAAAACCCCCATCTGTGTTGTTCCAAAGAAGTGCTTTTTATTAATAGGCCTCAAGATGTGACATTTATAGAACAGAAATATGTACCTGTACTCCATGTAGGGAAAACCTGTTGGAAACCAAGGGATAAAAATACATTCATTCAAAAATAAAACTGAAATAGTACCTGAGCATTTTTTCCATGTCCTGATTTCTCTGGAATTTTCAGTTCCCAGAAGTTCCAGCCTGCAACAGTCACCCCAGTTCTTTGAAAGGCTGCTCTGCCTCTCTCCAGGTGAGCAGCATTGAGCTGCCCCAGTTTCTTCATGCTCAAAATGGAACGTGAGCATGGTAATTATGTGTCATTAATATCTGCAGAATTCTTTAACAATCCTGAAGAGAGGAGTGCAGTACAATAACAGTTATAGCTCAGCTACTATAACTGGAGGAAGCTCTGACCCCACTGCAACCCCTGAACTTTGGAGATAGCCAGAAATTCAAATCCCCAATCCATCCAAGTGCAAACACCAGGCTCTCAGATATGAGAATTTTGCAGTAAAATCTCACAGTGTTTGTGGTGCCCCGAAATCAGAGATCACAAAATCTTTGCCATGATGTGCAGTGGTGTGGCTCTGCTTTCCAGGTGCCTCCCTCCTAATTTTTTTTTTTGCTTGCTTTGTTTTTTAAGAAGGAGAGGTTAGAAGGGAGAGGGCAGAGCAGCAGAGCTGGAAGCAGGAAGGTTAAATCATCTCTCCTGTGATGTTGTTTCTCTTTGCTGTGCATCTCTAACATCAACAAGCACAGCTGGCCTGGATTTGATTCCGGTAATGCAGATCTAAATCCAGCAACCCTCCACCCTATAAAGCCAAAAGAGTTTCTCTTAATTAGATCAGCGTGGCTGAGATGAGAATCCGGGATTAGCTTCCCATTCACCCTGTTGGGAAGGGGAGCAGCACTTTGGAGTGGCTGTTATCTGTGAGAGCAGGAGCTGTGGGATGAGCTCCCTGTTCCCTCCATGAGAGCAGGAGCTCACAGGCTTCAGGATGAGCTCCCTGCTCACAGCAGCACCTGGAGAGGGAGGGCAAGGGGAGGGGATTGTGCAGAGCCTTTCCCCACAGCTTGGTGTGAAACATCAGCCAGGATGAAACTCAACCAAAACATTGAAACCTCGTGGGTGATGTGATCCCTCCCCATTTTAAAGGGGAAGATTTTAAAAATCAGAACCAAATATATATGTGCGTGTGTAGAAAGAGAGAGACTTCTAAAAGTGAATCTTATTTTGTACCTCTGCTGTCAGACATCCTATTGGAGGAGCATCAGTTAAAATCCTCTCTGATCCTGCTCAGTGGCACCATCCAAGCCAGCATTCCTCCCCCAGGGCTCTTCCTGAGCGCTGTCTTTGGTCCCTTTGCTGCACTTTACCAACAGCCTCTAAGATAATTAGCAGTCATCAGATGAGAATTAATTTTTAACAAATTTCTCCCTTCGTGGGAGAGGGAGTGGAAAGCTCAGTGAATGGCAGGAAAAGTCTGTGCAGGGAGTGACGACAGGTCCTTTTATCATCCTCTGAAAAACAGAGACATTACCAAGGATTTATTTACAGAAGCTCGGAGGAATAAGGGAGATGCTGTCAGCTCCTTAAGGCAGAGACTGGTTTTGGTTATTGTCTCTCCTTTGCTTGCACAACACTTGGGCCGGGGGGCTCCTGGTACCAGAGGAAACCTCCTGCTGCAGAACAAGGAACATCTGATGGCAAGTGCTGAGAGGGATGCCCAGACATCTCCTGAGGAGGAGGAAGCAGGTCAGGATGCAGGAGATGCCCAATCCAGCCTGGCATTTGGAGCTGGAGGAGCAGAAGGTGGGAGCTGCATCTCTGTGCACGGAGGGGGCACAGCACACAGATCCTCCTGTGACTCAGCTGCAGAGCAGGGAGATGGTGCCGAGCGTGGCCAGCTGTGCTCCAGCTGTGCCCCAGCTGTGCCCCGCTGCCCTGCATCGCCTCAGGGTCACGACTCCCCAGCCGGGTGCTCAGGAGCACCAGCAGTTGTTTTTAGTAGGAGCCAGCATCATCTGCAAATAGCTTTGCTCTGGCTCTGCCTTGCTTCGGCTCCCTCAGCAGCGGGCAGCCACAAGGGTTTTGCATCCCTTGGATCATATATTGCCCAGAAAGCTGATTTAGTGCAAGCTGCCCTTATCTCATCCATTAAACGTGCAAGTGAATTGACCTACTCCCTGATCGTAAAACATCGCTACAATTGCTGGCTGGGAGAGGGCGTCAGCCCCTTACTCAGCTCCTTATCTCCACTTTACCAACCAGACTCTTAGTAAATCCATTATTTTTCAGCATTAATTCATGAGACGGCCATTAGCCAGAATTCTGTGACTGTACAAACAAGGGCAAAAGCAGTTTCCACCTTTCAATTATACCATGGTCATTTCCCAGAAACCTGGGAGTAAGGCTTCTCATTCCAATCAGGAAGGGTGTAATTAAGGTCCAGAACAGCTTTCAAAAATCTCTTCAACTAGACAGCTAAACTTAGACAATAAGTCCACAAAGGAAAAAGGACGAGTTGCACATAGCCTAGAAATAAGAGGAGGAGAAGAACAAATATTTTTTTTCCTCAGGCAAAAGAAAACCTGTGAAATCTACATTTTAAGACCTTCCAAAAATTAAGAAATACAGCCTGCAGTCTGCAAGCAACCACTGACAGGTTTAGATGTGTATGCTCAGGCTCTGCCTACTGTATTCTATCAAGGATCATCAGGAAAAAAACACTGACCTCTGTGTTGAGGGAGCACAACACCCATCCCGGCGGCTGCCGGTGCTGTCAGCCCCGCTGGATGTGCTGGGCCATTACCGTGCATTAGCGCTGTCACACACATTTACACACAAGCCATGATTGCTGCCTTTCAGGTCAGTGATAAAGCTGCTCTGGAGAAGCAGATTCGCAGTGGGAGATGTACCCTTGGGCCAAAGAATCATTAAATTATCAGCGTCAAGAAACCTCCTGCAATGGGACTTGACAGCTGTACAGTACTAGGCTGAAGCTGTTTACTGTGGATTTTTTAAACCTGGCTTACACTGAATTTTTTTCTCCCCCTCTGAATAATTTCCCATCATTGCTGAGTCTGATCACCTTGCATATCCCTGTGCTGCCACAGTCCTTCATCTCCTCCTCAAAATAAGTAGTGCCCATGGGAAGAGAGCTTTCAATCTGCTTGGACAAAGAATGGGAGAAATCATAGAAGTATTAAGCTTGGAAAATACCTAAATATAGGATTCCTTTTGCTGAGATTCAAGGCATGGAAATATTAAATAACCTGCCAGAGCACACTGGGAAGCTGTGCTACATTGCCTGAGGGCCTGCCTCACATTCTAAGAGAGATGATCTCTATTCCTGTGGAACAGAATATGCTCACTGTTAGCTCGGGAAGTACAGATGCCTGTAATCTGTCTTTTAAAAAGGGCTTTTAATGACCAGGAAACAGCACAAAGATCTGAGCTTGCCTTATAAACCCGAACCACGTACTGTCTGTAAGCACAGCATTCCACCTCCCCTCAACTCCGTGGTCTCTAGGTGAGGGAAAACGAAGAGAGTTTATTTTATCTTCCCTGATGGTGGTTGGTAATGACCTGCGAATTTGTGTCATGTGTGGGTTTTTTCTTTTTTTTTTTTTTGTTTTTTTGCAGGCTGTAAAACAATTAGGCCTGGTCCCCAGCTAGAGCTTTGCTCCTTGTGTCTGGGAGGGTTTTTGTGCTTGCTGCCGGGGAGCACTGGGTATCTGGGAGCTGTAAAGATGTCTGTGGTTTTATTGCTAGGTTTTTACAAACCTCAGGTTTGTGTTTTTATTATGATTGCTGCTGTGAGGACGTTAAAAAAATATCGTGTTTCTCTTTGAGATTACATTTCACTCTGTTGATCTTTCTCCTGACGTTTCAGGCAGTTGGGGGATAGTGGCAAAACCTGCAGGGTAAGCAAAGGAGATCTCCTTCACCCCAAACCCTGCCTTTGCCAAACTGGGGAGGCACAGGATGTTTCCATTTATTAAATTAACATAAACTCAGGCTGGTGAGAAGCAGTGCCTGGAACAGAGCAGGGCTTGCTGTGATGCTAACAGCCCAAGACAGTCCCATTTTCCCTCTCCTGTTAGAGCTGCTGAATCTTTTCCCAGCCTTCTTTTTTGCTCAGCCAAACCTTATCTAAATATTCTGTTCTTGGGGCAACAGACAAATTACACAGCTGTTTAACAGTCACTGTTTCAGGCCTGTTTTCAGACTGCAGGGTTGTGTTTCAGATTGATCAGCCAAATGATATACAAAGAGGAAATCTCTCCCTCCCATCTCTTAGCTGAGACTAATGGTGAAGCTGAGATGTGGAGATGTGCTGGCATTTGGCTGCTGTACAGCTGTATCAATTCTCTGTTCTCACTAGTCAGGGGAATTCTAACATCTTTTCACATTGCCTTAAAGATACAGAATTGGTTTCCATCAGCTTGCTGAAAAAAACCAAAAAAGGCACATAGAAACCTGCAGACTTGAAACCCACGGTCAGTCTCAGCTCGTATCTTTTTATTATGTTCACTTTCAAAGGACCCCAAAGAACTTGGCAGTTATTAAGGAGGTGGTGATAGAGCTGTAAATTACATGGCAGTGCCCTGCAAAGAGCCAGTTTCAGTATTTGGAAAGAAGAAAGCTAAAGTCAATTTACTGTATGAGCTGTTGCAAACGCTCAGAATTTCTGATTGATAGGATAAAGATGGGAGCAATTTAGGACAGAACAATTTTTGATGTTGGGAGTTATCCTGGATTATTTATTATCAGAGATGGTTCATTCCAGGCACTGATAATGACAGGGCTGTAGTCACCAAGTCTCAGCCTTAAATAAACTATTTATGTGTGCCATTAAAATGCTGTTGCTCAAGTCCTCAGCAGATTTGGCTGGGATGGATTCTGAGATAACACTGGCATGAGTGGCTGCTTGACAAATTGTCTGGAGCCTTTGCAGGGTTCAGGGTGCTAGTTTTCCTTCTGCTCTGTGACCTTTTATCAAGGCAGTTCCCTTCTCTCTTTTTGCCCATCTCCTGCCTGGCTGGGGCTGCCTCAGGCTGTACAAATCTGCAGCGCCTGGAACAGCAGGATGGGGATGTTGGTAGAGGCTTCTTGGCAGCAGAGGGATGCCAGCAGCAGATAATCACCAACTGCAGTCATTGGGTTCAAATAAACACAAAGCTGCTCCGGCAGAGACAGTCTGTGCCCTGAACAGACTCTCTGTGAGCCCTTGCTGACAGCAGATCTGTCCCTGGGGCAGGTTCTTCCCTGGGGCACGAACAGTGCCGGGCTCCGGGGAATGTTTGTGAATAAATCCAGAGAAGATATAAAGCTTTGTTTTTTGTTTTGTGTTTTTTCCATGCAGGGTATGGTGGTTTGGCATCTGTCAGGCAAACAGATTAAGAACAGATGAGGAAAAATGTGAAACCCCGTTGATCTCCAAGGGATTATTTCAGAAACACGGGGAACAAATGCATGCTGGATTCTGGCCCCTGCTCTTACGTCCTTTCTGCAGGTACAGCCCCAGACGTGTTTTGTACTGGTGAACAGTTCTGTCCCTGTGCCTTGGGCACCGCCAGTCTGCCCCTCTTATGCTGCTGTCCCTCCCAGCCCCCACTTCAGGCCTTACCTGGGCTGTACCAGGGAACTACTTGGGGTTCCTTTCCCTGCAAAGTGAGGGGCAAGGGCTGCCCCCGCCCTGAGCCTGCAGGCACAGCGACCCCTTCCTTTGTCCATGCTGGAGCTCTGATGCTTGGCTTATTGTCCCTCTTTAAAGCCAGCTCAGGTCACCAACATCCCCGAGCGCGTTCCCGATCCCATCCCGAGCGCGTCCCCGAGCGCTCCAGCAGAGCGCAGTTCCGCCCGCAGCCAGCAGAGGGCCCCCGCCGGCCGCGCACAGCGCTGGGAGCGGCTACCGCGGGAATGGGTCGGGAAAAATTCGGGAATGGGTCGGGAATAGTTCGGGAATAGTTGTGGATCGGCCGCGCACGGACATTGGGACAGCTTGGGATGGACTCTGAGGAAAACTAAAAGTTCAGCCTCAGGGAAGAGCCGGAGAAGAGTGCAGAGACCTTTGAAAATGCTACACCCACTGCATTATGGAAACCCATCCAAGTTACATCCAATCAGTGAGCACTTATCTCTCAATCCCCCCTTCTTTAGGGCACCCATAGACAGAAAATGGAGTCAGAATAGTTTAAAGCTATGTACACCACGTCTGTGCTCAAGAAATAAATCAGTTCCTGAGTTCCTGAGTGCTGCTGTGGGACATGCCCATGGTGCCTGGATGAGCCTGGGTTTTGGTCAACTGGTTGCTTCTTCCTTTCTGACTGTGCTCTGTATTGCAAAGAAATATGGATTTTACTCCTGGGCCACAAAGGAAATTTTGGTCTTAAATGAGCCATCGAGCCAAATACCTGGAGCTGGAAAGGGAGCACAGAGAACGTGCAGAGAAACATAGCTGAGTCTTTGGAGAAAATGCTGCTGCCTTTCACCACAAATGGGTCTCAACAGAGCTCTCCTGAGGAATACCTGGATGGCATGGATCCTTCCAGGATGGAAGCAGCACTTTGTGGGCTGTGTGGTGCTGGAGCTGAGCCTGGACGTGGCCTGTGGACTCTGCACCTCACTGGGGCTCCCATGCCCACCTTGGCTCTTGCCAATATTGCAGGAATAACCAGGGCCACGGGGCTCCTTCACGGATCCCTGGCTGCCTGTAACTGGGACCAGCTGTAGCAGAGCACCCAGGAGGTCCCACTCGGCTCAGCAATTAAAACTCTCTCCATCTCAGAATCAGCACAAGCACAACAACTTCAGGGATACATTTTCAGGAGCAGAACCAGTATGTGGCAGCTGAAGTGCCTGGCTGACCAGGGAGAGATGAGGTACAGCCAACATCCAGGTGGACTTTGGGTCCATGACAGAGGCCAGACCCCTCACTGGCCATAAAAGTCCTACATTAAGCTTTAAAGATTTGTTAGCTGTAATTAAGCAGCTTTCTGGTCCCATCAGCTAGATGTAACAATCCCTCCTAGCCCATTAACAAAAGGAGCTGGCAAGCCTGGATTTGATGAGTGACTGAACAATATGAAGAGGTGGTGATTTGCTGGCAATGTGTTAAAACAGGCAACAAATCAGCTGGCAACCTGCACTGGACTGAAACAAAATCAAAGCAAGAGACAGATGACTTTGAATGGGCTCCAAAGGTCACAGAGAAACAAGCAAAAACTGATAAAGTTCACAGGAAAACAGAGTGAGCAGAAGGAGCACTGCATCTTCTTGGCACTGGGAGCAGTTGGCATCCGACTTGGAACGAATGTATTTCTGAGTTAAAAAAATACATTTATCTGGAGGGAAGCTGCAGGCATAAAACCCAAAATGAACTGGTGCATGTGAGCTTGGCTGTTGCAGCACAGGGAGAACGTGCAGGGACTGTGGCACTGGCAAAGGCATTGCTGTGGAGCTCCAGTGCCACAAGGATGGTGACAATGGGGACAGAATCACGGTGGCTGTCCCCCATGGTGGGTGCAAGGGGTCACAGCTGCAGAGCTGTAACTGCACCCCAGGGGTGCTTCACTCTGTCCCATCAGTCACAGGTCAGGAGGACAATGCAGAAGAATCAGTTCCAGCATTAGAGCTCAGAGTCTGATGGTCCTTACATGGGGCAAGATAGAACCACGCATGAGAAAGAAGCAAAAAAGTCCCTTTGCACTGAGGATGCACCAAAAAGTGCACTTTCCCAAAGTGGAAAAAGCACTGCCAGGCCAGCACAAGGAGTTCAGAACATCCTGGAGGTGGGATGAAGATCCTGGGGGTGGGATGCCTGGAGCAGAGGAGGATGAGTGTTACTTGGTACTTTCCTAATTACAGGATCTGCTTAGCTATTTTAAGCCATGTTCCATGCAATATTGAAACACACAAGTTTTCATCTTTTGGCAGTTTGGTTGGTACAGCATCTAATTATCCCTGCAGCTTGGGGATGGTAGAAAATGCTTTTCAGACACCCAACAGAGATAAAATAGGTAGAAAATGTGCAAGCATTTCCTTCTCTCTTGGATTTTGGCAAGGGCAGAATCCAGCTCCCACAATAACTCTTGTACATTTGTCTTAGTATTTGCATTAGGAAGCATCTGTAGGAGGCTTGGAGCAACCAAGCCCAGAGAAATGGGAAACACATAAGGGAATGGTTTGTACCAGTTCCTCCCAGTGCTGTGACATGAAGAATTCAACTCGGTGTATGAGTTGCAAACTTCCTTTAGTTCCTGAGGGGTTGGAGCTCCTGAGGGTATCACCTTCCTGCAACCTGCAATCTTCAACCTGGACATCAGAAATACCCCAGTCCACATGCCAAACCAGGAGTTTCTGATGGCCCCAGCTGATGGCACTGGGCTTTTGGGATCCATGGAGAGACCTGGATGAAGATCCCAGCCTGAATGTCTAGGTTTTGTAATGCAGAAATATCCTATATCCTGCAAGGCTCTGCATGTCCCTGCTGTGGGGTTGTGGGGGGTCCATGGGAGGGAGGGATTGTAGCAGTGCTGTCTGGTTTGGGTGGAGGAGTGGGTGGTGGATGATGCCATTTCCAATTCCTAGCAGGAATCTGGATGTGTCTGTGCTGGGAAATTGCAAAATAGAACATTGTGCTAATTAATGCCAAACAGGAGGGGTTTGAATATACATCATCAGAATAACCTTTAGCAACCACTAGATGCCTTCCATCCCTGAGTGTCTCATAAAGAATTCACGTTTATTACGTGGCAATGGAAATACATCTTGAGAACAACCATGATGCCCAGTTAGGATTGAATTGTCCAACGTGCACAGAATGAAACACCCTCCATTCATTCACACTCTGGGAGTGCTGGTTTCACCACTGGCAGCCCTCTGCACTAACTAAAATACCTCTGAGCCAGTCCAACAAGTTTTTTTCCTCAGGTTTGTTTCTCCATGGTGTAACCACAGATCGTGCTCTATGGAAAGCTTTGAGCCTTGAAAAGTCTAGAGTTACTGTAGGTTGCAGTGGTTGGATTTGATCCTAAAACAATGAAACCAAATGTGAAAAAGACACAGATGGCTGTCACCTCTGTGCCATTTGGAGTGGGGTTTGGTTTCCAGCCAGGCAGCCCCATGCCACAGTTATGCAAATAAAGGCAGCAGAGCTGGCTGCAGGGGAACACTCACCTCTGACAGGCTGTGGCACCAGGGATGAAACAGCAGAGGGATTTCAGAGAGGGCAGAAAGGGCACCACACCTGAAGGACAGAGGATTTAAGGACACAAGGTCATCACATCCTGACTTCACTTAAGGAAAAGGAGGTTTTGCTGTGGCTCCTGAGGTACCTGGATTCTGAGAGCCCTTCCCTGGGAGAGCTCAGTGCCTGTCCTGAGAAACATCAACTCCTTGGGATGGGCACACACGTGGAGTTCAGCCCAACTAACAACCAAGAGAGGCAGAGAAGGGATGAAAGGAGGAATGAGAAGAAGCCATGGGAAAAGAATTCAAATTGCCTTAACCCAGAGTGCACTGCCAAGGTCTAGACCTTGAATTCAGTGTGGTGTAAGGGGATGTAAACAAAACTGCATCCTCTGACTCCAGGGCTGGATTTAGTCCTGCCATGGATTCCAAGAAGACACAAAGGGGTAACACTGGGCTTCAACCTCCCATTAAAAATGCTCTTCTCCAGTGAGACACTAGTAATAGAGCAGATATCTCTGATAATTAAACTACTAATCAACCCCTTTTAAAAACTGCCTGATGGTTCCCATCTCAATCTCCTGTGAGGATGGGGAGGCTTAGAAATTTAATACAATTCTGTGGTTGAGTTAAACATCAGGCAGGTTTCAGACTGTGCTTTACTAGAACCAGATGAATTTCTAAGCTCAAAATCCAGCATACAGAATGCTGATTAAGTTTGATCTGGTGACCATCTGTCCTTGTGTTTGTAGTATGAGTAGCTAAATGAAATTCTGGGAAAAAAAGGGTTATCTTAAATACACACAGGATAAAGCAAATTGAAGAAAGCCCCTTTCACTGTTGCTATGTGAATCTTCTCAGCAAGAGGGGAAGATTAGGTTAGACTCTGAAGTTACATATGCTCAAGTTCAGTTTTTTGGACTCTCAGAAGCTGAGACATCAATCTGTAACTTTTGCTTGAATTGCATCTTGTGAATTTTCATTTAACTGCACACTAAACCCAAGCAGACACTCAGCTGAGTTCTGTAGTGAGAAATGTTTCACGGCCACTGAAAGTCAGTGTCTTGGAAGGTTCAAATTGGTGCAGCTCAGTGCAATTTCCCTTCTTTTCCACCTTGTCTTGGGCCAGTAATCACCCCAAATTGCTCCCCCACTCCTTCATGCTTTAATCTATCTATATCTATTGATTTACCCATCTTTTTTACTTAGATAGAGCAAGTGAAGACAAATTATGAGTAATAGCTCAATAACCAACCAAAGTTCAGCTAAGAGCAGAGGTGATGGCTGCCAGACTTTTTTTTTTTTTTTTCCCCAATCATAATGGAAATTTGCTGGAGAAAAGAACAGTATGATAAATGGTGGCATAACATAATGCCCTCCTTTGAAGAGAGCCAGCTAAGAGGCTGGGCCCAGATGCAGACTGAATAGGGAAGAAGAGAAAGTATTGGGAAATGCAGAAAAATAGCTCTGTGGGGATGACAAATGCCAAAACAGACAGTGCTCATCAGCTTTTGAACGGAAATGGATTCTAACATGCAAAGGCACCAGCTTGGGTCCCCAAGCCCCATCTCAAGCCACTGCCTCCTTCATGTGCACCACAGGGAGCACAAAGCAAACCCAAATGCAGTCTGTGTCCTTTGCCAGCCTTCCCCAGCTGCCCAAGGCACTTTGCTCTTTGCAATGGAGGGTATCTGCTCTTTTAAAGGAGTTGTTCACATGTCAGCACGGCAGCCTGTGACCAGCAGAGATGCTGAGGGTGGCTGCAGGGCTTGGGCTGGGGCAGGACAGCTCCACAAGAGGAGGCAGCTCAGCAGAAACCACAACAAACCCATCTGGCTGAGGTTTGGGGAGCTCCTTGGGTGGGGGAAGCTCTCTGCTACTAGGGGAGCTGCCTGTTCCAGGTTTTCCCACTGCTCACCCCGAGCCTGGCTGCTTGATCTGCTGGTAAATGGGAAAAGTCTGCAGCTGGGATGCTTTTTGGGGGATGAGAGAGTCATGAGAAGTCCCTTGTGGGGGGGCATGAAAGGAGTTTGGCATGAAAAGCCAAGCAGATGTGTTTGAAAGTCCATGTTTATTGTCTGGCTGGCTCTGGTGAGTCCCTGCATCCCCAGGCACACGCTCCTGCCTGGGTTAATGTTCACTTGAGGTGCTCCTTCCCAAAGGCTGGGAGGGAGGTCACACACACACTACCTGTGCAAATGCATCTGGCTTTGATAAACCTTTGTTTTTAGTGTTCAAAGGCTCCAGATGACACAAGGAAAGCCAAGCATTGGGATCCTTTCTACCTCAGAAAACCCTAGGAAAAGGATTCAAACATTGTTTGGACGTCACAGGGCTGCATCTCTGCTTTTTACGTGGCCCTTTCCTTTGTATTTTCATTTTCTTTGTCAAGTTTAAAGAGACGCTTGTTTTTCTTGCTAATTCTTTCCTCCCGGGTGCTGATAGGGATCTCTGTAACATGAGGCCAGCTGGAAGAAATTCAAACTGCTTTCTAAATGTTGTTATGATAGAGTGTGGGGGACGTGCCTTTGAAGCTGCTGGGCTCAGGAGAAGTTAGGGGCAATTAAATTCTCTTTCTGGAAAAAATTTGGAGCCCCTACCTGTGAAAACATGGACCACTAGCTGGTATCACCCCATGCCAACCTCTAGGCAAAAGAAAACCTAAGTAGGTGCTACTCAAGTGATGTTTCTGCATCCTGGGGGGATGAGAGCCTTGGGCACAGTCATGCCCTGGTGCAGGGGATGCTGCAGCCTGGCTGGGCTTGAACAGTCAAGTTCAAGTGGAGGTGTGAAGGTGCACTGATTTGTGCTTCACATCTCAAATTAAACCTTCTTTTAAACCAGGAGAAGGAGCCAGGGAATCCTCTCTCTGCCCTCTTGCTTTAAACAAAGGTAAATATTTTCAAGTCTCTCACTGAAAGCAGAATCTGTTTCTGGCAAACTTGTGAGACAAGTCAAGGCATTCCCTCTCTCTCCTTCCCAGCTCTGTCTGCAGCCTGGGTTGAAAATGCCCATGGATCAGGGCTCTGTCAGTCCCATGGATGCCCTTCCACCTGGCACACATTGTTGTTAGCACCTTGGCAGAGATAAGGGAGGCAGAAAAAGAGAGGAGCCCTCTAGGGAGGAGATACTCAGCCTAATGTTTATATTACTGATCCAGTCCTAGTGTAGGGAAAAAAACTAAAAAGGAAATAAAGGCTTTGCTCAGAGCCAGACTTTCAGAAAAGCCCAGTGGTTTATGGAGTGCTGGCCTTTTTTGAAAATCTGGCTTCAGTCATGGCTACTGAGCCCTTACAAGTTTTTTCTTCAGAGGAGAAAGGACTCGATGGGACTCGGGCACGGTGGGAGGCTGACAAGCCCTCATGAAAGACATTTGAACTGTGTGGGGCCTTGGAAGCAACATGAAGAGACAGCAAGAGCCCTGAGGAGCTGGAGAGGAAGAAGCTGCACATGGTCTCTGAGAATCCAGGTCTGCTGGGCTTCACTCCCTCCTCTCCTTCCCTTTGTAGCTGTTTCCTGCACAGACATTTTCTACAGGCATTTCCTGGGAAGGCTGCACAGCCAAAGTTGCATTTAAATTTTCTTTTTTTGTTGTTGTTGTTTTTTCAAACCACATTTTTTCAGAGTTAGAGTGTGTGTGTGGAGCACAGAAGTACAATAAGAATGCAACTTTATCTGCACGGACAAAGCATAAGCAAGTCACAGCCAACTCTAACAGACTCTACATCAAATCCCACAATCTCTGAAAACACACAGTGGCAAAAGCAGCATGCTGCCTGCCTGGAGGAAAGAAAGCAGAGCTTTCCAGGGCTCTGCTCCATCATTCCCTCCTTTCCCCAGGAGGGAATGCAAAGCCCACAGCAAAGCAGGTGCCCTCTGGCCACCTCCTGGCCCTGGGTGCTGTGACAGCTGCTGTCATCACCCTGTGCTTCCACATCCCTCCTCTCTCCACCCACCTGCTTGCTCCTGCCTTTTCCACGATGGTGGGAGTGTTTTGGAGCAGGAATGGTGTGTTCATGTGAGTGTGTAGCAGTTTTTGTAGAGGGGCCCAGTTTCCTGGCTGAGGGCTCTGAGTGCTCCAGTATCCACATCTCACTGGACACTACAATTCCCTGCCTTGGAGGAGAAAGTTTGGGGCCATTTTCCCTCTTCTTTGGCTACAGGGAGGCTTGGGAATAACCTCCAGTAGGGATGGATTCACCCTTCTGTGCCTGCAGTGCCTGGGCTGGGTAAGGCTCCCTTTGTGGGAAGGTTTTAGGATAAACAGACACAGCTCTGAGGAATGAGAAATCCTTGTTCCTGCCCCACAGGATGGGGAAGCACTGGAACACCAGCACCAGGGACATCTAATTGCTATAAATAATGGCAGCTGCAAATGGAGAAATCAGACAAACAGCTTTGGCTCTGCCTGGTCTCTCTTGTCTCCACAGATGAACAAAACTAGGGAGATGTTGAAGAATTCTAGTGCCAAGGCAGGGCAGGAGGGTTTGGAAAAGAAAAATATCCCTCTTGATATCTCCTCTATGCATGATGCTTTATGAGGGTCAGGCATAAGAACTGAAGTCCATCATGACCCCACACAAGAAATGATACCATGTTGGCCCAAAGGATGCAGTTGAGATCTGCCAGCTAATTATTTCATTAGTAATTTTAAATTAATGACTCAGCCAAGGATGAGCACACCCAGCTGTGACACCTGTAATTGAAACGACGCAGAGAACAGGATGAATATCCCCAGATAAAATCCAGGGAAGGCACTCCTGCTGCTCTCCCTGATTGAGCCTCTCAAGACAAGTAACAACACAGAGCAGCAGCCCAGGCTGAAACTCCCACGAGCAATTAAGCAGAAGGAGAATCCTGGCAAGAACACTGGCAGGTGAACGTGTCCTAAAAACAGCCAGGGACCACTGAGGACAGAACCACCCTGAGCTGTGCTTCACATCCATCCCTCCTGAAATCACACTGAGTGATCCTCAGCCCCACATGGGCTGTAATTCCTCCTCATACCAGAGGTGCCCAGTGAATCTCATACCCCTTAACTCCATCAAAACCCAAGATTATGGAGCAGCAGGAATATGGAGCAGCCTCCAGAACTGCCACCCTCAAACCCCAAAGTACAGAGTATGTTTCAGAATAAAAGCAGTTTGAGCAGTGTCAGCTCTGCCTGTGTTTGTTTCTATGGAAAATTGTTCCTTTAATGTGAGTCATGGGAGTAATTAAGGGATAAATAGCAGCACTGCAGTTCGTCAACACGCTGGTGCCATTGCAAAAGCAAAGGGAAGTGTACACATTCCTGCAGAGACACAAATCCAGCCAGGGCTGGCAAAATAACTGCTCCCATCTTTTGGGCTTTGGCAGTCTCCTCTGCTGCTGGGCTGCTGAGGATCAGGAATGGCCCTGCTGATGTGATTTACCAGAGAATCTGGGAGGTTGGTTCCATTTAGTCAGGACACACAAGAAAGGGACCAGTGCAGGAACACAACCTCATAAAATGGGGCAAGCTCAGATGGCTGCTGTTTGTTAAACTTGACAGCAAAAGAAAAACATATTGCACCTTTGCTGATTTTTCTTAATTTTTTTTTTCTTTTTTCCTTTAGGATACGCTGAACAAAAGAAAGAGCTTGCAGATGTTGCCTGTAAAAGCACTGACTGAATGGCAACTGTGACAGTGCTGTTCCAGCCCTCCCTGTGAGATCACCAGGGCTGCAAATCCAGCCAGCACAGGTGGAATTTGGAGGTGGAAGGGCTGTGGGATGGGGCACTGACTCTTGCCAGGTGTAAGAGGGAATCTCCATCCTGGCCATTTGGCTGAACCAGCACCTTTTCAGGCTGGCCTAAAGGTTTTAGCCAAGAAGCTTGTGTGCAGAAAAAAGATTTATCAGAGCCCTTTGGTGCTTCTAGACCCACCTGTGTGGCACCAAGGAGCTCCACCAGGGCATGGCCATTCAAATGGCTCCAGGCTGGTGGTGCTCAGCAGCCCAGATGGCTCTGGAGGAGATTCCTGCATCCTCATTCCTTCTGCCCAGCAAAACCCAGCCCCACCAGCCCCTCAGGGCTTCTGGAGGGTCACTGGCAGCAGCTTTGGAGGGGGATCTGAGGAAAACCTTGAAGAGTAGTGAGTGCCAGGACTGCTCTGCATTTGCACCTGTCCATGTGGAAAGACACATTCTCAGCTGAAATCCATCCTGTGGCCCCTTCCTCTCTATTCCTTTCTCCTTAGTATTTGCAGATGATTTCAAGCAACTCAGTTTTCCATTCTCTAATGAGCAATTTAAATGCTGAAGGGCAGTGCCTCTGATGAAGGCCAAGGGAGCTGTGACAGTTTATGCCAGCTGAAGCTTTGCCTTTAAGTAAATGTTTTAAACTTTCCACTAAGGAGTCTAAAATAAGCCATAGCATGAAACATTAAGAGCAAAGAATGAACTCTGGAGACCAGAGGGATTTGGGAAATGAAATGAGATCCATCTTGCTGGCACATTTCCCCCCCTTGTCTATTTTTGGAATTTAAAAAATTCCCCCAGATTTGTCTTTTACAAACCAGCCTTTTGTTCAGTGAGCAGCACTGAGCAGTGTCCTGATTCACAGAGAGCAGGTGAGCTCTGGCAAGGCAGGATGCAAAATACAGAGCTGGAAACTATTAATATCTTTTACTGCTGGAAGAGCTTGGCACAGGTGCTGCTTGTTTTCTTTAAAGGGGTTTTCAGCTGTGCGACGTGCAAGCAAATAGGAGAGGAACAAGATCTCAAGTTGGGGAGCAGAGCAAGTTGTGATGAGCCCAACTCTTCTCCAGGGCACTGTGATCCCTGCCAGGAGTGAGGAGGTTTTCCTGGGGGATTATAGATGGTTTGGCCATGCAGGGTGTGTTCACACAGCTCTGCTCAGCAGACAGGCTCAGGAAACCTGGGCTCTAACTCCTGACTGTGGGATTAACTTTCAAGGGGACTCCAGGGTGTCACTTAAAGCCCAGTTCCCTCTGGCTTGCAACCACACTTTCCACAGATTTTAAATGGAGCAGGGGATCTTTGTTGCTTCTGAAAACTGAACTTCCAAACACTTCACTCTCCCTATGTTTAAAACAAGAAGGAGAATATTTTGAGATTAGTGGATAAGAACACCTGGGAGCACTAATACCTATGTGCCCTGCCAAGATACTGGGAGATTAAGCAAATATTTTGAGGGCTGTAAGATCTTATGAGGTGGGTATGGGGTTGTTTAGTATATCAAGGATATATTTTTCTCCCTCCTTTCATTTTTTTTCCACAAATGGAAGAACTCAGGCAGAAAGGGGGGCTACTGAGATTCATGAAGGGAGTCTAAATTGAAAACAAAGATCACACCTAATGGCATCCTAAGACTTGGCCTGAATAGCACCAAAGAAGACATAACTGAAAAAGTAAATAAGTTTAGGGGATGCTGGCTGCACAGGCTATTATTCCAAACAGGACATTATAAAGCTGATAAGGGTTTAGAAAAGATTTTCCCTGTAGTGGGAGACTCCATCCCCTCAGTATTTGGGGCAGTATACATTCAGGAAGACAATAGACTGGAGTGTGTGCAGAGAGAATAAAATGAATGATAAAGAGGTTTTGAAAACATGACCTGCAAAAAAAGGTGGAAGGAAGGGAATTTGTTTAGTCTAGAAGAGAGAAGAATGAGTGGAACATGATAATGATCTTCCAATATTTGCAAAAGGGATAGGAACTGTTCTCCAGAACCTTGGGAAGGGCAAGAAGAAATCAGCTTAATTTATTGCCAGGAAGTTTTAGACAGTACTGTAGGTAAAGCCAACTAAAGTGAAAGTTTTAGGATGGGCTGCCTAGGGAAATGGGAAATGTCCATCATGGGAAGTTTTTAAGAAGAGACTGTAGCAATTCAGATATAAACTCAGGTACTTTACAAAACAAATCATGGTGTTTGCAGAGACAATATCCCAGTATGGGCTGACAGTTGCTTACACAAAAGTGTTTTGAAAGTCACCCAGGTGTAACTGCACTGAATAGCAGTTGATTCATTCCAAATTAAATAAGTATAACTGGTGTGGGAGTAACAAACTGCATTTTTGTTTCCAAAATTGCTCTTAGACCTCATCTCTAAAGAGTAAGTAGTTTCTTAAAAAGCACTAATGACAAAGGAAATTACAGGGAAAGGTGACTGTGGTCCTGACCTCAACAGGAGAGTGCTACAGCACCTGGAGGGCTTTGAAAACTGGCAGATCACTGTATAAATAATCTAATACAGACTCTGACTCAGGTAATGCAGCCTTAAGAGGATGCACCTTTATCTCTGTCTACTCTTCCTCTCATTTTCTGTGCCTGAAGAGTAAAAATAGCACCTTTATATATAATTTTACACTCCTAATCACTGGCCCAGGTTGCTGTTCTTGCAGCCCTGTGTCCCTGGAAATCAATCCTGCTGCACTGCATGATGGAGAAAAGTCCAAGATCCTCTCACCTGCCAGGCACAGGATATGGAAATGCTGGAAAGGCAGGAATGCAGCATGTCCAGGGCTCATGGCCACAGCTACTCACTCACCAGCCCAGGCAGAAACCTGCAGGCATCTCCTGAAAAACACCCAACCCCAGCTCTTCCTGCAACACCTGATCTCTAATTAAAGGCAAAACATCCTTCCCCAAATGAGCCTTTAATCTTGTGGGTGCTGCTGGCTGTTTGGAAATGAGAAGATCTGCAGAAGTTCTGTTCTCTCATCCTCTCAGAAGAGAATCTCCAGTCTCCTGATGGGAATAAGCAGCATCATATTGGCTGAGAGGAGACCACAGGCTGCTGATAATATTTGAAAACCCACACCCAGTTATGTTATACCTCCAAAATCTCCTCCAGGGCTGTTTTTTGAACAGCACCTGGAGAAATTCTGCTAGAGGATGGTATCTCAGGCCAAAGAGTGACTCAAAACCACCTCCTCCTTTTAGGATATTAAGTGGTCTGAAAGCATTGGAAGCTCCAAAGGTGAGAGCTGGTTGTGTGGTACTGCTGCATAACAAACCTTCAGGAAGCTCTGGATAAGAATAATGATAATAATTCCTGTCTTATAGACACAACCTTGCTCTCTTCTGCAAGGGCAAGGCTGTGCACAGCCAGCTTCTTTGTGAGCCCAGAGATCTGCTCTGCACCACTGTGAATTAGGATGTTCTCAGGGTGGGATTCACAGCTGCCTGACAGCAACACATCCCTGTGGGGCTGCTGGAATTTGATGCAAGCACTACCCTGCTTCATTCCCTGGAGACTGCCTGCCTGCTCTGATTTGCTTGCCAGAAGGGCTCTTGTGTCTGGGCCTCACTGCAGGGATGCCCTGTGTTAGTTCCTCTTCCATTTTTCACTTTTTTTTTCTTTTTTTCTTTTTTTTTTTTGCCTAGGAAACCTCTTGTTAGGCAGGACTGAGCGTCCTTGAAAGCACCAGTTATAACAAACAACCAGGGGCAGATCTCAGGCAAACGCTGCACGAGTCACAGGTCACAGCTGGAAGTGGTTTTAGGGGAAATTCAAAATTACTGTCAAAAGCAGTTCTCTCTCATTTTAATTGTAATTGGTTAATCTCATTTTATTTGCCTTGTGGCTATGGCTGTGAAGCTCAGGAAACTCTCAGGGCCCCTGCTCTGCTCTCAGTTACCCTGGGAGCAATTCTGAGACTTCAGCAGAGTTACTTTGGGTTTATCCCTTGTGCCACCAAGACCAGAGGCCATTGCTCTGAAGAGTCCTTGGCAAAGGGAGGAATGAACGTTTCCTTTGTCAGAAATGAAACCAGACAAATGGCATTCACTGATTTAACCTTCCATGTGCCCCTCTGCTGAGCTGCCAGCACAGGGAGTGATGGTTTTGTGGAGCTGGAGGAGAGGAGGGATGGGCAGGGCTACAGCTGGGAAGGTGTGAATACAAAGCCAGGACAGCATCAGCTGAGAATATACTCCATGAAACAGAAAGCTGCTGTAGGCATGAAGTGCACCATGCACAGAGCCATGGGCAAGGTTAAACCTCTCCCTGCAGCACACCCAGGGCATTGTGAGTCCAGTGGCACCCACCAAAAACTGCAGAGAAAACAAACCCCTGGGGATGAGCAGGGTGCTGCACACACAGCAAGGGGTGAGGAGCCTGGCACAGACCCCAGTGAACACACCAAGCAGGGGGTCCCAGGCTCTGCCTCCCACCTCTCCTCAGCACACGTGTGCAGTCACGTGGAATTTGAGCAGCACTCATCATCACCATCAATTGTTCTCCAAGGGAAACAGGCCACCTCGCCAAGCAAAATGCTGGGGAAGATATTTTTCCACTGGACGTGTGTCCAAAATAAATACAGGAAAATCTCCTTCTCCAAGCACTTTTCCTGATTACTTTTCATTTGAATCATTAGTAAACCCGTGATATGCACACAATAGCACAAGACTGATGAAAACCCACTTCAACATAGTGCCCCATTTTTTTTTCCCAGAGATGAATCCTTTGTTATTCTCAGTATATGAGAAAAACATTCCTCCAGCCTATCCAAAGCCAAAAAAAGATGTGCACATCTTCACATGTGCATCCCTTGTTACATGGATGCTTTTTGCAGCTGGTCATTTCAGCCCTGAAGAACACTCTGGTGGGTTCTTGCCATGCTGTGTGTGAGCCCACATTTACTGCTGGGTCTAGCTGCCCCAACATGCCATGCTGAGATGAGATCCTGTTGCTGCAGCTTTGGGATTTTATTTCAAGGGAACACCAAGGTTCACTTCTGTGACTAAATCCCAAACAGAATCCAAGTTCACTGCCCTGGTTTGCAATGAATAGGGGCAGGGGAAAAGCCCCATCTCTCTGTGAGGACTGAGAATAATGTCCACCTGCACTGAGATCTGCAGCCAGGGCAGAAGCACAAAGGAAAGGAGAGCTTGGAACTGCAGCCATGACTTTCCCTCACTGCCTGTGTCCAGGAGCTCTCAGCACTCATCCCTTCACTCAGTGTCACTTCAGGAAGGGCCCTCCAGGCCCTTGGAGCAAGATGTGCTCATCAAGGCTGGAGCTTAGCTCTGCCAGGATCTGATCCAAACCACACAGAGCCTCTCAACTCCAGTGGGTCCCACCCAAATGGCCCAGGTTCACTCAAACCTCAAACCAAGACCTGTCCCAGGCTCTGTGCACAAGACATTCTCTCTTTTTCTCTTTGTCCAAATCCCTGCCTGCAGTGGATGTCCTGGCTTGCAGCTGGAGACCATAATGAAACTTATGGAATGTTCACTCAACTCCAGTAACCCAGAGATGGGAAAGGCAAATTACAGGCCTCTAGTCCTTGGCTTTTGTGTGCTGGCATTGCCTTTGAATGTGCTAAATGCTGTGCACAAGAAACGTTCTGGTTTGCAAGAAAGCAGGTTTCCAGCCAACTGCTTTTAGTTGGTGGGTTTTCTGATGGATCAGTACTGATCTCTACTTGTCTCAGTTCAGTGTGACAGGACAGATCACAGGAAATGGAGGCAGAGCTGTGGTACAAGCAGGTGGGACGCCAAGGATTTCCCAGGCTCCATCCCACACCTGGCACACCAGACACCAGGCTGGTTACTCATTTCTCTGCAAGGCAGTGGGAAGCCCAGGGCCCCATCTGGATGTGACTATATCTAAATGGAAGCCATTCCTGTCAATCTGTCCTGACCTCTGCATTCAGTCCAGCCCCACTGCTTTTTGCAGCGTTTAGATATGAAACACAAGCTGAAGCTAGGATTGTACCACTGCTTATAGAACCAGCATTTCCAGCACCTCCAGTCTTAATTCTTGATCTAATTTACTTTGCCCTGCTTTGAATTGCTTCCTTGGCTTATTCCTAAGAAGGCCTGGGGCAGCCCAGAGCTCCCTCACTGCTGTGCTCCTTCCTGGGATGAGTTGGAGCTGGTGCCTGGCAGGCACATGTACTGCAGAGTCACAGCCTGGGAGGTACCAAACCAGAGCTCTGTGCCAAGGGGAATGTGCTGTCTGGAATGCTCTGTATGTGCTGGAAGTGCCCAGAGCAAGCATGTCTCTGTCCCCTGCAAAGGCAGAGTCACAGTTGCTGCCTGAGAAGGGAAACCTCCTCTCTTGGCCATCTGTATTCCTGTCCTGATGAGCACTGAGATTCCTGGCAGAGTGTGGCTGCCTCAGGACTGTGCCAAGCCTGTGCCCCTGCTCACCCTGGCCAGCACAAGCTTTGGAGATCTCTGCCCTCACTTACTGCTCCTCCTTTTCTGTCCTGAGCTTACATAGCACAAACTCTGCCCAAAGATGAGGGTGTCCCTCTATGGTGGCCTCTGAGCCACCCCACACCAGTAAGGTTGTGGTGCTTCCCAGAGTTGCTGGTGAGTCCAGGAGACCTGGCATGGCTCTACCTGTCCCTCCTGCTCTGCTGCTGCCAGCTCCCAGTGCAAACCAGAGCTCCCAGTCACAGGATGCTGTGGAAGCTCCTTGGCCAGCCCAGCACTGTCTTGGGTGAGCCATTCCTTGCCAGGAGTCCTCAGGATCTGAGGGACAAGACAACAGGAACCTGGCAGAGAACAGATGCTTTCAGAAAAAGTCCCTCTTTCAGCAGCCCTTAAACCTCCCAGCCCCAAGACTTCTGTGCAAATACCTGACATTTACCAGCATTGCCTGAATTTTGAGTGAGGGTTCCCCCTCTTCCTGCTCCACAGCTCACTGCTGACATTTTAGGAGCAGTGATCCTGATCTCACATGACGAGCTAAATCCAAACTCTGCATTTCACCCTGTGGAAGCTGGGCTCTCACTCAGCACTGGGTGAACCTGAGCTGTGCTGAGCTCTGCAGCAGCTCCAGCTCAACCAAGAGCCTTCCCCTAACTCAGCCTCCAGCTGGGCTGCAGGCATTGTTCAGTCCCTCTCAAGCAGAGCTCACAGCCCTGGATTTTGTTTCCATAAAAAGCTGAGGGAGGAGGTGGCAGGGACTGTGGCTGCAGGATCTGGTCATACCTACAAAGCAGGAGATGGAGGGAGGAGAGGGCTGGAGCTGCATTGTGCTGCTCCATCAGTGCTGACATCCTGACAAACCAGAGCTTTGGAACAAATCTAACTTTGTGTTTCCTCCTTCTTCCCACCCTCAACCCACTGCATTATTTCTCACAGAACAAAAATCCTGTTTCTTGCCCAGCTCTACCACCAGAGCACTAATCCTTTGGCTGTGGTGTTGCATTAAGTCTTGGACCCTGAGAAAGCACTTCCAAGGCACAGTGAAGGTTTTGTTTGTTGGGGTCTAACCCATGTGCAGCCCCCAGCTGCCATGGTTGTGAAATTGTGCCTTTTCTTTTGCTTTTAAGCAGCCCAGATGAAGCAAGGAAAGGAGGCCTGTTCTGAGAGACTATTCCTAATGGTCTGAAAATAAACCCAGTATTTTTCTTGGCTTGTAAAGGAAAATGGTTACCTTGATTGCAACTTGGTTCTAACACACATTTCAGACAGTAATGAAGACTGCAGATATGAGACTTGTACAGGGTTTTTTTTCCTTTTTCTTTCCATTCTATACCCAAAACTCTGCCTGGTATAGCTAAGGACCTCTAATGGCTTTTTGGGAAAAGGCACTTTTGCTCAGGTGCTAAAGTTGGGAGCCACTTTTTATTCTTTGCCATACTGACAAAAGGTTAATGAAACAGAACTGGCATTTCATCAAGGCCAGCACTGAAAATTAGGGACAGAGCTGCCATTAAAAATAACCAGATGCATTTGCTTCTACCCCTGACACACCGGTCTTGAAATATCTCCCTTTTGGGTTGTACAGCTTCCAAGGAATAGCAGGAAATTACAATTGTTACACTGGCCAGAGAATGGATTTAATTTGTACTGTTTTATCCTCCCTGTTGGAAACTATCCTCTCTTTTCTTCCACTCCAGCTAGAAAGAAAAGAAAAAATTCAGTAAACCCAACACATTTCTGTATGAAGCCTTCCATGCAGTTGGGTCACAGCCCACATTGAGGCGTGCTTGCTTCCTCTATCAAAGGTATGGACTGTTTCCTTTCTTCAGGGTTTATTGTGGCACATCCACACAGGGCATTCTACAGACAAATTTATGGGTGTTCAATTAAAGATAGTTTGAAAACCACTGGTTGGTGAGTTTAGCTGGTACACCAAAGTGGTGCTAGGGGTGTAGGTGTCTTGGTGCTGCAGAAAAAGCTGTTTCTTGGGGTGATAAAGAGATGGTTAAAGGGGTTGTGCACATGCCAGGGCAAAGCCTGGTGATTAAAGTGTCTGCAAGAAGAAAATTGACTTTTTGGATGCAGAGGAAGGAGGAAGCTGCAGTACAAGTAACCCATCCAACTGGGCAGCAGTGAGTGTCCAGAGGCTCCAGAGCCCTGGCTGGTTTGGATTAGCTCAGCAAGCATCAGACTCTTAGTAAGGCAACCACATTGTGCAAGCTCAGAGAAGGAGCTGAGCAAGTTATGAGCATGTACACAATGGTGAGGTTGCTTCAGCTGAAGGGTAATTACTTGTTGAGCAATCATAATCCCAGTCATTTGATTTCATGTCTGGATGAGAGAGAGGTTTGCATTCATTTAAGCCACCTGTTTTCCTTGAGTAGATCCTACTCTGGGCTGCACAGGTGGAAAGAGCCTTTGGAAGGACTGGTTGCTGGCCTGGATGAATGACAAAGAGCTGCAGATTTATAAGGAATGAGCAATGATAGACTTTTTTTTTTTTTTTTAAAGATGAATTTTGTACTCTTGTGACATCACAGTGGGAATTTGGCTCTGTTAAGGATGGAGAGATGATTGCAGTGACTGAGTTACAGAGGATTAATCAATTACTGCTCGTCAGCTGAGCTGTGGTAAGTGCCTGTGCTGTTGGACATGCAGTACATCGTGTTAGCTCATGGCTGATTGGAGGCATAATGTGGTTATCCAGAGCAGAAACTGGCCTGGCCCATAGCCTAAAACCCCTTTGCCTTTTGAACAGTATCTAGCCATGGTAATTGGTTCTAGTGGGATTGCTTTAACAGCTCATGTGGCTCCAGAGCACAGATCCCCAAGCTCACAGGAGGACTGAGGGTGGCTCTGGATTTAGGGACACACAGTCCTGTTCCAGCCAGGGACAGCACAACCCAAGATCTGCACCAGAAGTGGCTTCTTACTGACTCAGGAGGGAGGAATCATAGGAATGTGGTAACAGCACAAACCTGGGAGGTCTCAAGGGGGTCAGGGAGGAGAAGAGCAGCTCTGCAGCAGGGCCATGGGAAAGCAGTGGAGTGTTCTGCTCCAGGGCTCCAGCCCCGAGGTGATGTGGCTGGAAGCAGATGAAAGGCAGCTGGTGAGGCTCAGTGAATCACTCCTGTTGGGAGCCTTCCCTCTTTAGCAGGGACTGCAGCCAAGAGCTGAAGTGACTCATGATGGCAGGATGGGCAGATGATGAAGCAGAGGATGGCACAACTATCAGTGCCTGTCATGGGGCCAGGCTGTGTCAGGTCCCTCAGCACCCCTGGGGCAGAACTGCAGCAGCATGCTTGGTGGGGCTGCCATTGCCAATGCTGTTGAGACTTTCTGGCTATCTTTTCTGCCTCCTAAAGCTTAATTTTCTCTTCCCTAGAGAGGAACAGGAGCTTCCAGAAAACTTGACTCTCTAGCTGCCTTCAGCCCTACCCTGCCAATGCAGAGTGTTGAAGGAGGGAGGATGCAAAAGGGAGAGGAGAGCAAGACTGAGAAAGTGAAGCAAAAGAAGGAGCAGGACTGACAGGGGAGAGCAGAGGGCACAGGCTGCTGCACTGGGGTCTGTGGCATTGCCTGTCAGCCCTGGAATCAGCTGGTGATGCAGAAAGGAGGGAGAGGATGGGTGGGAGAGAGAGGAGAGCAGAATTCCAGCAGCAGGGATGAGCAGGGACATGGCTGTGGCCACGAGGTGCTGGAGTGTGATCAGGCAATCAAGCAATAAGCTGTGCCCAGAGTTTCCTCTCCAGGTGCCATGCACACAGGTTGTGGCTCACAGCTCACAGGGGGGGATGCAGGCACAGGTGGGGGCTTGGCTGCTGTTTGTGTGATCCCTCCTGGGGGCTCCTGGCTTGACACAGCCTGCAAAAGGGCTCAGCAATTCCTTGTACCTTTATAGAGGTCTGGACAAAATTTACAGCAAGAGAAGGAGGCTCAGGGAAAGCTGTTTGCATGGTAGGTCCACTCAAGGAACACTTAATCCTGGGCTTTGCTACCTGTCACAGTGCATTACACTCCCCTGCAGCTGACCCCCACCGTGGAGCAGAGCTGCTCAGTCACTGATCTGTGTTTGTGCTCAGGAGGGCTCTTTCCAAGGCATCAGACAAATGGGGAGCTCTGGGAGGTGAGGCTCAGAGTAGGCAACTGTCAAACCCTTTTATAGAAGGTCCCACAGGAATTTGTTTTCCTCCTATTTTTAAGTTGAAAAGGATCGAGTTTCACTGCAGGAAATCGTTCTTCTCCTCCTCCCTCCCACACACCTTTAATTTTTTTTCTACACCATGTTGGAAGAGCAGGCTGCTGTCTGCCTCAGGTTTCCAAGAATCAGGCAAACTGGAACCAAAGCACTTGTTATCTGCAGCCAAGGAGATGCTCCTGCCTGCAAATGTTCAGAGCCTTAGGGTGTCTTTGTTGGTGAGATACACCTTTCCCCATCCCTGTTAATCAGGTTGAGACTGTAACTGGGATTTTCACAGCTTCTGTGAAGTCCCTAGAGAAAAACCCATATTCACTGAAGCTGCCCTGCTTCTTGCCCAGTAGAACAGTGTCCCAGGGAGATCCTGGGGAGGGAATGCAACAAGGATTCCTGCAGGGATCTCTTCTGCATTGCATCACTTGCAGGGTTGGACATTTGCAACACCACTCAAACTCAGACCTAACTCTGCATTCCTGCTACAAACAAACATTCAGTCAGTGCAGAGACCTTGAAATCTCCACGTGCCCAGGCTCTGCTAACATCACAGATCCTGCACATTGACAAACCTGCACCATTTGCAGATGCAAAATGTGCATCCATGCATGGGGGCTCTGGACAAAATGCACTTAAGCCACCAGACTCAAACCTGCAGCTCAACTCCCAGCCTATCACTGAGGATTGAGAGCAGGGGTCTGCCTAATGAACAGCAGCCTGATGGACACTTTTTGATGCTCAGCATTCAAGTGATTGCTCACCCACTCCTTCCCTGTTCTGCTGATACTGATCATTTTTGCTCACCCTTCCCTCACCTGCTCCAGCTCATTTCTCCTGTTTCCCTTCAGTGACAGCACAGACAATGACTCCTTTATAGGTGCTTCCACATGCCTGGTGGAAAACCTATTGAGACTAGCACAGTTATATCAATGATCTCCTGTTTATTATTCCTCCTGGCATGGGATTTGCCATCACCTCTCTGGCACAGGCAATGTTTTCCATTCATCTTGTCTCAGCCAGTTGTTTGCAGCAGGGGGCTTCAGAAGAGACAAAGCTACAATTGATGGGAAACATAAGGCCAGGCTGCTGCCAAAAGGGGGTTTCCTCAGGGATGCCTTAGAAATAGTTACTACAAGCTATTCCAACAGTGGCTGTGCACACCTGTTAAAAAAGCTTTGCCTTTGGACCTGTCTTTCTGATGACCTTTGTTGGCCACCTGTTACTCAAACACTTTTTAAGTTCACATCCTTCCAATGCAATCAGTATTGGGTAAATAATTCCTTCTCAATCCACTGAAGCCAGTGATTTACTCTAGAGTGTGCCAGAGGGCTGTCACTGCAGCAGGACAGCCCCTCAAATCTCAGGGCCTGATAAGTGTTTTTTGGCCTGTGATGTTAGTGTGGTTTCAAGTAAAGTCTGCCAGAGACTCATCTGAACACCTGTTCCAAGAAAATTCAAGTAGATGTCTGCTCTCCTCACTTCTATCAGAAGAGCACAGAATAACCAATTACATGCATTTCCCAGGCATCACAAAACACAAAAAGGCATTTAAAATCTAAAAATCAAACCAAGTTCTTGGTTTTTGCTCTGGTTCAGGGATTCAGAAACACCCACTCTGTTCATGCTAACACTGTTCTGGCAAACATGACCACTGCCCTGGAGCTGGGTGTGTTCCATGGACAGAAAACTTGAACAGAGCTGAATCTTTTAGTTTTCCATAAGTCAAATGTCACAATGAGAGCTGCAGCAGTAAAGCTGCTGATATAACCAGCCTTCTACAAAATACTTTGGACTATAAGATTTCTGCTATTATTAGAGCCACAATACTTTCCCTTTTCAGTCACAAAGGGATGAGCAGGATGCTTTGCTCTAAAGTCTATATGGTGGAAACTTGGAGTGAAAACTGAGCAAGACACACAGGACAAACTAAGGAGATCAGATTGGAGTTTGCTAAACAAACCCAGCTGGCAGAGGGAAGATGTGGATTAGAGCAAAGAGTGAGAGTTCAGCTGGGGAACAGACCACAGCTATCCTGGAGGAAGAGAGAACTTTTCCAGCCCTCCTTTCCCAACACTTCCACTGGGAAGCCTCACAGATTTTGACCTAGAACTGCCCTCTTCCTCCTCCACTCCTGAATGGACTGGCTGGCTGGAACATTATCCCAGCACTGCTCAGATCCCACTGGGTTCCCTGTGCCTGCACTCCCAGGCTCTGGTAACAGATACCTCTGAGTCAGAAGATGAAACCACCATGTGGTTAATTCAGTTCCTTCCCTTTGGTTCACCTTTAGGAGCCAGTAGTGGCTCCTGGAAATAAATCACCCAGCCTGGGTGGAGCCCTCAGCAGGGAAAGATCAAGGTCATTGCTGTTCAGACCCTCCAAGAACTGGACTCTTGTTAGTAGAACAATATTTCTGCCTCAGTCACTCTGGCAAACCCAGACATAATCAAGAGCTGCTTGGCAAGATTCCCATTCCATAAGCACAGGATGAGTGTGCTCCAAAAGAGCTGGAAGGGTGCTGCAGGCAAGCCCTTCATATTCCACCTGGACTTTCCACAGAAATGTGGCCAGGTACAGCCCAGCAGCCAGGAAAACCATGCATGTATGGAAAGAGGGCCTGGGAAGAAGGTGAAGAATTTAGCAAGTTAGAGAAGAGAAACAACAGGAAATGCTGCTGCTGGAAAAGCATCTTCATTAAGAAGTTATTTGTAAATACAGCTCCTGCTGTGGTTTTGCCCCTTGGCATTACAGAGGAGCTATAAATACAGGTTCTGATTATGCCAAAGTCTGGGGAAGGTGCTGCAGCCTTAAAATGTGGGCTGGCACCCCTCCTGTGCAGAACAGGAATGTGCTGTTCCTCCACACAGGGCTTAACATTTCAAGCCAGCCAGAGGGAACAAATGCCCACAGACCTTTTTATTGTCAAGAGAGACTGGTAGGGCCTCATCAACTTGCCTACAGCCCCTGAATGTCTTTCCATGAACACTTCCAGCATGTAAGCCACAAAAGAACATTTTCATCCTTGGAACATCACTGTGGCAGGAGATTGTCCCAAGAAGGAATGTCCAGGCTCACAGCACTGTCCTACCCCGAGCACAGTTTGTTTTCTTGCAGGAGAAGTTAGGCAGTGAGGGGCTAGATCCTCTCTCCAGTTCAACCTTCAGAGCATCCACACAGTTCAGTGTTGCTTGAACCAAATGCCAGCCATGCAGGAGGAATGGGATCCCTGTGGGATTTGTCCAGGCACTTTGGAGCAATTCAGAAGGTTACCACCATGAGCAAGAGCATACCTGTAAAAGCCATGGGCAGAAAAATGGGCTTTTGTGTGTCTGTGTGGTGCAGTAGGTTCACACTGATAATGCTGTCTGGATTTGCAACTGTCTAGACAATGGGAAAATTAGCATCATGAAACTGGATAGTTTGTGAAATGCCCAGCCAAATATCTGGGAAATATTTTTGTAATGGTTCTCCTCAGAGGGAGATATGAGCCTGTCCATTAGAGATGCAACTCTTTTGTCTTGCCTTCTGGTGAGGGGTGGAGGGGTTTTACTGAGCCCACTGAGCCTCATCTGCCATGGTTTCCAGCCAGACACCAGTGCTACTGTGGAGGAAAATAAGCCCACAGCACAACCATGGCAAATGAGCTTTCTGTAGGCTGGAGCTGCTGCTTTTCTGGCACAGAAAGGGGATTTCATCCTAAGAGCTAGAGGCTAGGACTGTATGAACAGTGGTTTACTTCTGGAAACAAACAACTAGAAGCCAGTGTCTCTCCAGTCTGTTTTACAGCCTGCACTTAAGTCCAAAGGATTTCTAGGCTGCAGGGTAAGAGCTCACAGAGCAAACAAAACTCATTCTGCACCTCTTGCCTGGAGCCCCAGGAGCACAGGGCTAAGAGATGCACAGGGATCTCTCCTCCTCTCACCCTGGACAGGATGCTGCAGCCAGAACTGTGCTCACAGCTGAGCTGGCAAGAGCTTTGTCTCCATGGCACTCTTGACAGAGCTGTAAGACCCAACACAGTCAGACACCTGATGCAGAGCAGCACCATAAGAAAACCTGGATGTAGAATCAAGGCCGAAAACAAAACAGGTAAATAAAGTCTAGCCCCCAGCTGGTTTGCAATACTTGGGGTGAGCTCAGTGGTCCCGAAATGTTGTATTTGATTAGCCCTATATGCTCAGGATTTTAAAGAGGAAGGCAGTTTTGCTCTTGAGATAGTGCGGAAGCAGTTCAGAGAAATAAAAGCTTCTGTTTCCCCATTGTATGTCAGAGGAAGATACTAATTATTACCCTTCATATCCTATTGAAAGAATTTCTTACCTATGACAAAATAACAACACTATAAAGTTAACATTTTTGTGTAGCAGATTCTGTTGTTTGACTTTCCTGAGCTATTTCCTTGCCCTCATTCATCAAAATCCTGACTGGATAATTCCACCCCCCCTTCCAGTTTTTGTAGAAGTAATCTTTAGAGTTTTGTGAAGTTGATCTTGGCTCATGGCACACATCCCACATCTGTTTTCCTAGGCCTTACTGTTTGACTCAGAATGATTGCATTTTAACTTCATCCCCCCACTGCTACTGTCAAGTGTAAAACCCCAGCTGAGCACTCCCACCAGCCCCAGGGTGCACCTGATGTCCCCTCACCTCCTGGTACTGAACACTGAGAGGTTACTCCAGGAATGCTGACTGCTTATTTATTATTCTTGAAGATGATACGGTGGGAGCTGACAGCATAGGTTAAATACAATTATTCTCCATGAGTGAGTTTTCAAAGCTCTCCTTTTGGTTCTTAGCCAAGATCCTTAAAAGCACATCATTAAGGATAAGCATGCACACAGAGCAGTGGGATGTGACGTGTTCTTTAACTTGTCATGTTGGTTTTGCTGTCTTTTGAAAGCAAAAGAGAGAGAAACTACCCATCCCTATTCTTGGGCAAACTGCCACACACTTCCAGGAGACTTTGGAGCAAAGACCTGACTGCTGCATGCCCAAGGTGACTTGGCAGAACCATCCCCAGGTACTGCAAGAAACAAACTTTTAGGTGGAAAATACTTGCTGAAAAAGCTTGATCTCTCAAGAGTCAGACTTTCCCAAGTTGAAACTTTTAAAACTCCTCATTCTCTTTGAAACCATGAGCTCTTGGCTTCTTAGCACCTAGCTAAATTTCAACAGGAGTGATTAGAAGAGAAAAATGCTGAGTGCAGTAAGGCAATATGTACACTTGAGATAGGATACAGTCAGACAAGAGCACATCTGTTGGGCACAGAGTCAGAAAATCTCTGCTGGACTTCTGCTGCTTCATGACCTTCAGATCAATTTGTTTAGATATGTCTGGGCTGGATATGCTGCCTACCATTCTGCATCTGGTAATAGAGTTAATAAATACTTCTTTCAGCATCATCTTTCCTGTGGTATTTTGCTCAGTCCAATTCTGCTACTAGGCAGAACTCAGAAATGAAGGAATCTTCCAGTTAGAGGGGAGGGGTTTATCCCAAGTGCAAAACAGTAAATCCAACAGGAAACATGAAGGCCATGGGTTAACAGCAACTCCATGCCAGAATAACCCTCTTTCCCAGCTCTGAGCACTGCAGAGTTCTGACCATCCCTGCCTGGTTAATCCAAGAGCAGGATGGCTACAGAGCTGAAATGGTGACATTTGGGTTTGAGGTGCACATTTAAAGCCATGTGACTTTTGCCAGTGTTCTTCACAGATCTCCTAAAATGCTACACTGGAAACAGAGTTTGAAAGCTGGGCTAGGAACAGGGATCCATCTTTCTTGCTTTCATTCTTGGAGTCCTTTTGGAGTCCTTTTCTGGGCTGCTGGAATTGCACTGAGTTCTCCAGCCCATTCAAGGTGTAATGAGAGTTTAAGGAACTGGATTAGTTCCTCACAGCTCCTCAATCCATAAGAAAGCCTGGGGTGGAATCCAAACATTCCTGTCAGAACATGGAAAATTATCAGACAGGTCAGCTGCATTTGAACATATCCTTCTAGACACTGTTTGCCACAGCAGGGAAGAGTTTGGAGAGGTGGGCTGGGGTTTGGATGCATTTCAGTGCAGCATCAGGCCTCCCTGGTAGAGAGCCCTCCTCACCTCCTGGTCCAGAGCTCCTTGTGTCCCTTGGAGTCAGGAGAGCTCCAAGTCACACTGCCCCATCTTGCTCATTCCCTCAAACTTCCTATAGTCTCTCCTTTCCCCATGCAAAAATAAAGATGCTAGAGAATGTAGGCACATCTTGGAACAACTAAAATAATCTAAGACTTTGTAAAAAAGAGGTCCAAAGTGTGTCCAAACACATTTACAATGATCACCTGAGCACAGCACTACCAAAATTACCACAAGCAAGAGAGTTGAACATTGCTTTTTTTAACCTACAGACAGGCTGCATTAACCACAAAGGAAACCCAAGGAGAGCTTGTGTCTGGAAGCAATAAAGCATTTGCATAACATGCAGTGTGCATTCAGTTCTAGCAGGAGGTGCTTGGGACCTCCTTGGTCAATGGGAGTGCAAACCCAGAAGTTGTCTCCCTAAAGAGGCTTGGAAGCACTTCCTCAGGTCAGTGTCCCACCACAGGTACCATTCCACCTTCCACACAGTCAACCCAGTTTCCAGGTGACCCCTGCAATACATGCCAACCATTTCTGAATACCAGAAGCAGATACACAGAAGAAATTCATATGTTCCAAACAAGTACAGAAAAGGTTTAATCTCCTAAACCTGTGCTGGAATTAGGGCACACAAGTGCTCTAAGTAGTGGTACAACCACCAAGCACAGAGGTGAAAGCTGCAGTGGTAGAAATGTGCTGGTGTAGCAAACCCAGTCCTTGCTCTCTGCCCTAGCCCAGAGGTTTTCAGCACAGTTTCTCTCCACCACTGTACAGCATATCCCTCCCACGTGCTGAGGTTGCAATAAATCCCAACCATTCTCACTGCAGGCATCACTCAAGTGCTGATGGCTAGACCAAGAGAACTTAAAGCCACCCCACAAGCCACGCTCATTTAAACACTGTCTCACCCCTTTTTTGCTTCAGAGGAGGACATGACTAAGAATGGGCACATCAGTGCAGTAACAGCATCAGCCAAAACCACGTCCTCACACGCTGCTGCCACGTGGCACTCAGGGCACAAACCTTCCCCTTTAGCATCAGCAATCAGCCTGTGTGTTTTGGAGCAAGGGGAATGTGGCTGAGATTCTTCCTTTGCTGACACACCACAGTGCTAAGCTGCTGTGGCAGACACCAGAAGGAACAAATGTAAAGTCAAAGCCATTATAATCTAGGGAAGGGCTGGAGAAACCCAAATGGAGATGTCATAAAAACATAAGCCAGAATTCATTACCCTTGTAACCAAAAAGAAACTATTGATTTGCCAGTTTCCACCATAAATAGCTGTAGTTGAGGGTCTGAGTTTATAAAACATTGAATGACTTACCATATGTTGCACTGGATGGTTTTGGTCGGAAGTCCACTAAAGATCTGTTAAACAGCAATTTCTCCTGTTGAGACAAAAACTCAGAGGTAAAAACTGCCTTGCCAAGCCCAGAAGATAAGCACAAAGACACATTGTCTTAAATCACAGGAGAGCAGAGTGTGCTGGAACAAAGCAAATACAGACTCTTGGGGTGTTTAGACTACAGCCTGTCTGCCTTTTTCCAAGTTGGGCTGAATGAAAAAGCAATTTACAGCGAGTTCAGGATTACTGCAGTCATGCCAGAGTCCCAGCTGCACAGTGCATTGTTTAATCTGGGACAGCAGCTCATTTACAGGTAATTCCAGGTGTTTACAAGGCAGTGTGGTAGGGAGGAGCTGGCTCACCACAACTGGCCACGATCCTGTTTTCCCCCATCTCCTCTGTGGATGCCCAAGCCCCTTGCACAAGGGTCCCACTGCATTTTCTGCCTTTATCCAGTACAGCTTTATCCCTGAAAATGTGGTGGGGATGTGCATGATCAGCAGGAGGTATTCCTGGTTTTCCTTTCTCTGCCAGGAATTTGCTTAGTTTCTGTACCCTGAGCACCTTATTCGTCACAGAAGTAGGTCTAATATCCAGGTTTTAACTTGTAATTCCCTGGACTAGAACTGGTTAATGGGGGTATGTAAGAAGTATGGAGAAACAGTTCAGACACTACAGATTCTCCATGCTGACTGCCAAACAGATTAATCCTGTTCATCTCTGTGGATGGGTGGGTTGTCTTTGTCACAGGGGACTCCAAAGCAGGTCCAGCTTGAAGAAGGGGAGATCTAAGGGTGGCCATGAAGCTGGGAAAATGGATTATGGCAGAAACTTTCTCACTGTGCACAGTGGTGGAGGTGAACAGAGACTCTCAGGAATTAGGCTGAATTCTCCTTTCCCAAGGATTTTGATCACTCTGGGACATACCCTCAGGATATTTGCCAAGCTTATTAAAACAAACATGGGGCAGCTCCTTGAGGCAGGACCCACAAATTCCCAACTCCTGAAGGTCCCAACTCAGCAGTTGAAAGTCAGGAGGGGAGCAAACAGCAGTTGCATTGTGTGACATGGCTGAGGAAATTTGAAAGACAAATTATTCAAAATAAAAAGCAGTGCAAAAACAGATTAGGAAACTACTGTGCCGTGACTATTAATGAAGCGATAGAAAATATCAATCACTCCCTGACCTCTGAAGCTTGCTGTGAGAGAAGAATTAGGAGATTTTATGTTCCAAGTACCAGGAAACCACAGGGCCCTGGTGCCTAGTTTTCAAAAGAACACTGAATCACAGGGAGGAAAGCAAAGTGCTGCAAAGAGCCAAGGGCAGAGTTTAAAAATAGCAGCTTTCAGTTTTGCTGCTTTTTTCTTCTTCTTAAGTGCCTGGATACAGGATCATGTCAGAGGGTGGATAAAGAGACAGACCAGCCCCTGTGGAGAGAGAAGTGTTCCTGAATGAAGTGCTGCCAGCTGGGGGGTGAGGGCTGCTCATTTTGCACTCCTGCTCTCCCCTCAAAGGAACCAGCCTCTCCTGATCCTCCTGTCTGCCCAGCAAAGAGCAGGGCACCAGGGACTGGGGAGCTTTTCAAGCCCATCAGTGTGTGCAGAGGCCAGTGCAAATGAGCAAAGCCAGGGGCTGAATGTGTGATCCAGCCAGAACCTTCTCATTCTGGGCACATGCAGGGCCAATTTCCCATGGAATTAAGGGCACTTTTGAAATGCTGTGCAAGGAATTGGATTTACTGAGACATTTGTGCTGGTGCTCTGGGTCTGTGGGCAGGGATAAGTCATGTCTGGCTGCTGTACACTGGCAAATGTGCTAAACCAAGAGAAAAGATATCTGAATTCTGATATTGCTCCAATTTCTCCAGCCCTCAGACTCAGAGTTACAGCACCTACCAAAGCAACCATGTGGAGAAGTTGAGTGTTGGTATTTTAGACAGGCAAAGGAGACAGGTAAGTATCTCCTGAAATGGACAGTAAAGTTTTAAGTTGTACAGTGGGGTAACAGTGATGGTTTTAAGGCAGAAATGGGCAGGGACTGCAGAGAGAAATGAAATGTCATCCAAACAGACTGAAAAACAGATATATCTTTAGGTAGCTGATCTCAGACAAAGCTTGCAGAGAGGCAGGATGCCCCTGTGGGCCTTTGCTTTGTCTGTGAAGAGGGAAGAAAGGCACAGCTGATGCTCTGGATAAGGCTGTCTGCATCTGCCTCTCCAGGGAAGTCTGCTGTGCCTTATGACTCACTGCTCAGAGGATGCTCTCAAATCTATAGAGGAATAATTCGAGTAATAAGGGCAGCAAGTGCAGGGAGCCACATAAAATCCCTTTTCCCAATTAAGCAAGCAGAAACACAAACCCTTTTCCCCAGCCTTCTCAGGGACCAAACAAGCAAGTTTTTCACTGCAGTAAGATATAGCTGAAATGGAAGGTGGGGAAAGAGAAATAGTGGCTCTGTCACTTGGTTAGTAGGAGTACACAAATCACTTAAACTGCTACCAGTTCAATTGTGAAATTGAATCATTGCAAGTTCAATTTCTACTGACACCAGCAAGGACTTCCAGGGTCTAGTGTGGACAACAACCAGCACACACAAAAAAATGAGGGCAGTTCAAAAACAAAAACCTTGTATGGATAATTATGCTGACCGAGTCCTAAAGGAACATTTTACCTTTACACATATGCAGAAAAATCACAAACATCTGGAATCCAAAGTATTTCCTTGTAAAGGAGTTTCCACTGGAATGTCATCTGTTCTTGCTGTTATTTGAGATAGGGTGCTGACCCAACCAACTGCAGTGGCCTGCATGGCACGAGCTCTTCACTGCTGTGGCTCATGGAAGAGCCCAGCAGTGCCACAGGGCAGTGTAATTTAATTGCCATGTCCCATGCACAGGTTGTTAAGCAGAAAATCTCCTGCTTCCACAGAGATAAGGAGCCCCATGTGTCCTAGAGATGCTCCAAGAGACACCCAAGGTTACTTGCTCCTGCTGTCCTTCAAAAGAACCAAGCCAGGGTGTATTTGGAGCAAATCCAGTGTCCTGCCCTCTGAGCAGACCTGAAAGCTTTCATTATGTGGGAAAATCTTTAAAGCACAAACTCAGATCCAGTTCATCCACTGCTTCCCTCAGCCTTGCAGGCACAAAAAGCTTCTTCAGCTCAGCTGGCCTGGGGTTTTCCCTTGCTCAGCTTTCAGTGGAGATCAGTGTGGCTGCTGATAAAAGCAGTGTAGAAATGCCCTATGATGCAGCCCTAATGGTAGAAGAGTTCTCACCAAATTGGCACTCCAGGGACTTTCTTGCAGTTTCTGCATCTGGAAAAGACTGACTGGGATGTAGCAAAACTGTCACCCCAACACAGGGAGGCAATTCAGAACAGGAGCAGGACTCCATACAATATTCCCCTCTTTAAAATGTAGGTATTGCAGCAGATTGGAAAAACAGGTGGCTTTTCCTCTGAGAACATATACCAGAGAGAATGCTAAGAAGCAGGGCCAAGATGAATTAACCTGATCAACTACAGTAAACTGACTGTAAAGTACAGGAAACATGAAGCACTGCATTTTCTCATTTGTGGCTTGGAAGACAAATTTGCAATTGAGCTTCTTTTGGAGGGCTCAAAGCAACACACTGCTGCATCTTCATCTACCATTGCACCCTACCAGCACAGATCCCTGGATTTCCTCACACTTTTTAGCCCTCAGTAGTTGTGAAGTACCAACAAATCCACATTCTCAAGCCTGGGGAGTTTTCTGTTTTTCATCAGGAAGATTTCAAAAGGTTTCACAAGGGCCAAAATGAAAAAGCATTTGGATGTTTCCTAGACAAAACCTTCCATTCTGCAGGAAGAGCTGACACTTTAAAAGACAACCAGGCAACCACAGACATTGAGAAATGGTGCAAGACATCTTTGAGTTTGTCTTTGCCAATGCTTTGACCTCGCCACAGCGACCAGACAGAGCTTGCTGAAAAGTTCTCAATACTTGGAAAAATAGTGGCACCACTCTACCATCTCTCATCCAAAGCAGCACATGAACACATTGTACTTCTGGAACAATTCTGGCCCTTGGCTGCATTTTGGGGCTACAAACACAGACAGCAGTGGAGGGGGCACAGGAGAAGAGCAGAACAAAGTTGCTGGTAATGATGGATAGTATTTTTGAACAGAGTTCAGTGTTGCTGTACAAGGAACAGCAGGCACAGGGAACACTGGACCATGCTCATGTTTCCCAGGTATACCCTGGACTGAAATCCTGATGGATTTCTGTACCCCTTAGTGCTGGCTGCAGAGCAGGGTGTCCTTGGGGTTTTAGAGACCAGCAATATAAAGCTATTTCTGAGAGAATGACACTGCTAAGATACATGGTGATAAAGCAGCAAAACCCAGAGTCTCTGGCACAACTAGAAATGTAAGAGTTTTCCAAGTGTTATGACCCTTTATGGAGAGAATGTGGCTGTGAACATGCACTTTGTTATCATAATAAAAAAAAAGCCACCAGCATTTCCTGACACCTCCAGTGCAAGCATTTGTGGTAACCCAGTAATTTGTAAGCAATTAGGGCACAGTGTTGTATGTTTACAAATCCTTAAGCAGAAGAGAAAAAGATCTTCCAAGGAAGTGGCACTTATATGTTCCTTGCAACTTCTCTGTGTATTTGCATTACAGCCAAGGGCTAATCTGAAGTAGCCTGAGTGCTCTAATCAAGGATCCTCCATAAAAAATCCTACTGAAGTTACAGATTTTTCTAGTTCAGGTTGGAGCAGACTCCTGGTACCAAACTGCCAGTTCTCTGCCACCTTCTGTGACAAATTTAAGGAAATACAAAAGAGTGAAACATCTCAAATTTCCTTTCTATGCATAGAGAGCCTTACCTAAGGTATTTTAAATACCTTTATCAAAGAACAAAGTTCCAGTGGGACATTGTCAAGAATAAATTTGCATTGAGAGCAAAAACATGGATGTCCAGTGGTGAAAGTCAGTTCAGGCATGTTTTGACACAGGAGAATTCTCACATCACAGCTTGGTCCCAGAATAACCAGCAGCAAAATCTTTTTTGCAAAAGGCCCAGTGGTTTGGATCTTATCAATGCCAGGAGATACTTGACCTGGCTGTCTTGCCAGCTCCCAGGTTCATGCTTTCCTTTGTTCATCAGATATTTGAAGCAACAATATCTAATTCCTCACCTGTTTTCAAGGAAAAAAGATTCCCCTTGAGAGGCTTTCTCTGTTCTCTTCCCAGTTACACTTCCAGCTGGTTTTTGCCTTTGGATTCCTAGTTCTGTGCAAATCCAGGTCAACTCTGAAAATAACCCCCTGGCATTTAAAAAACCCTCTACTCTGATTTTAGATGGAATTTTGAACCTTTCCAAAGAAATTATTGTGATTTGCCATGGAGATCCTACAAATCATCCAGCTTCTAGCAGTGGATTGGATGAGAAGCTGAAGCATAAATTTGCCAGGTGATATAAATTGTGTGTTCCACATTTTCCTGCATTCAGATTAGTTCTCTGCTAACAACAACTCAGCAGCAGTAAAACTGGCTATAAAACTCCATCATCAGGTATTCTGGAAGCCAAATCTCTGAGGTCTTAAAATGACTGCCTGTTGCCCAGGCCTACAGAGCAAGACCAAATTACTGCAAGGAGCTCACTTCATTATCCCTGCACTGGATGAGCTGCACCAGCATTAAGGCCCCAGTGTCAGGCATTGCAAGGCAGCCCCTGCCCTTGGGGGTTTGGGATCTAAACCAGACAAAGCAGAGAATAGCCCTGAATTGCCTTTTCCTATGCTGGAATATTTCAGATAAATAAAGCTGCAGGTTTTGGCAGGCAGCATCCAGCTCTGAACAACTTGCTTTGTATCCAGACTGCTTAAAAGATACCAGGGTGAATTCTTCCCATTGATTTTATTTTGAGAAGAGTCCCAGGTCTTTGATTTAACTTTGATTGCACATTATAACTCTGCCAAACAAATATCCATCCAAAGGAACAGCACTACCTCTAGCAGATCCTTTGGGATTTTCACTAATGTCAGTGGAGCTCAGGCACCTTTTGTTTTTGTTTCTCCTCCAGGACCATGTGGCCACCACCATCCAAATGGGAAACAACATTTTCTGTGCACTCAGGAGCAGGGCTGGGGTACCACAGTTTTGACATGACATCAGCACAGCCCAGCCTGTGCTGCTGACAGGGCTGGAGCCCTGGGAGCCTCCCCCAGGAGCACAAAACAGCTCCTCATGTCTCATTTCTGCCTCAGTTTTACTGAGGAATTTTCCTGCTGCACTTCAGCTGGAATAATATTTTAAGTAAATAGTGATGACTGGAGAAGCAAGTTAAGGGAAGGCATCTAGTAGCTGGAAATCAGGTCCATTACACTGTATTAAATATTAAGCTCAGTGTTGTAAGCCAGACAATTGCATACTGAATTAATAATGTTATTTATTCCATTTAGTGGATTATGGAAGACACTTAATCATTGTGGCATTTTAAATCAGAACTGGCATCAACAGCTCAGCTCTAAGAGTATTATATGGAGACACAGAGATGGATTGAATAGCTGGAGGTGAAGAGAGTGTGAATGTGTGAAATACAGCAGGTTTGGTAATACAAAGTTATATGGCCTTGATTGTTCATTTGGATACTAATGCTCCAGCAACACCTAAGAAAGCATAAGCAAGTCCCCAAAGATAGGCTGAACCTTCTATAATATCTGAAGGAACTTAACTTCTTTTCTTTTTGTAAAAGAGTTATAAATTTTCAAGCAAAAGCCAAAAGTATTTGCTCAGTCAAAACATAAAAATGTCATGGGAAATTCTGAAGCTTTTTTTTTTCTGGCCAAGTAGATAAAATAATAATAATATCTGAAGATGAAAAAAATATATTGATACAGCTGTCTGAGAGGAGTTTCAATTTTTTTTTTAAACCCAGAGTGGTCAATTATTTTTCCAGACTTCCACACTGAAAATCAAATAAATTTTTTGCAGGAAGTTTCAGCAGTAGGAATCCTACCTTTTGAAATATAGGGATTAAAATATTAAAAGGTCCAAGGTATCTCCCTTCTCATATTCTTTCAATTTTTTACTTCCTAATTTTGGGCTCTCTGATTGCCATCTTTTTTAGCCATATGAAGAAATGGCTCCCCAGACATCGTGCAGAAATTCACATTTTTTCCCAATCACTCAGCAGGAACACCCTATCACTCCTTAGGCACATTTCTCAACCTTAATCACCTCCAATTGCTATGGGTTCTAAAATTCAGTCTACTGGAGAAAGAAATAACTGCTCTGCCATTTCCTGCAGCTCTGATTTTCGTGCCTTTCATGGAACAATTTCATTGACTTCACAGGAGCCTATCTGGATTTACACCTGTACAAAAACCAGGCAAGAAAGCCTGACCCTTGGTGTGGAATATCAGGTTCATAAATGAGTTCTGTATCTCCAAGAATCTCCCCATTTACAAAGGTGAACAGCTGTTGCTATAAATCAGACAGTCTGAACCAGCCATTAGAACTTCATCCAGATGATCCGTTTAAAATATACAAAGGCAACGTTTTGGAAATAAAAATCTACCTTCATGTCCTCAGGGACACCTTCTGTTGGAGAAAAATCTCATCATTCAAGGCTAAAATTAGTTCACTTTACTGCTGCTTCAGGAGAGCCATGATCCTCAAGAGTAACATGGCCTTGCAAAGGCCTGTTAGATGACTTGAGGGATTCCAAACATCTGGAATTTGGTAAATACTGCATTGGAGACATCTAACTTCTTTTTCAACTTCTCCGTGGGTGTGACTCTCTGCTGTTTGCTGGAATGGCCATATCTGGTCCAGTTCCCATCAACCATTTTCTGTTTGAATAGGAAACACTTGCTGAAGTGTGGAAACAGCTGGCAGAGCTGGCTGTGCATGAACAAAACACACTCTTGTTCCTGACCCAGACTGGCCCTTGAGCTCCAGCTGGGATTGCCAAGGGCTCTTCTTGGCTTTTTGGATGAGACCAGGTCACCCAAGATGTACAGGCTGGCTGTGTCAAGGGCTGGTTCTTGGAGCATAAGGCTCACTGTCAGCAGGGATAAAGCTTTGTGTGAGGAGAGGGGAGCAGGGTGAGCATCCCCATTTTATTAGCTGGGGAACTGAGGCACAGGGAAATTAAATTATCAGCCTGTGGACATTTACAGTGAGAGAAAGAGACTCATGTATCTTTCTCTGACAGAAATACCAACATGCAAGTGTTTTCTACACAGCACTCAGCAAGCAGGACAGGCTGCTGGGGACAGTGTTCATTCAGTACCTGTGCTCCAGGGTCCTTTTGGCACCCAGCTTCCCTGGGACACCAGGAATCCACCTCATCTCCTGCTCATTAGTAACTCCCTGATTACACAGCACACATTTTCTTCTCTCTCACACACACATCAGGTGCAAGAAATATAGGTAAATATAGCTATAGTCCTGCATGGAAAGGCTAAGCCATGTACCACTGTTCTGATGGGCTTTGTCATTTGTCTTTCTCAGGGTTCTGGAGAGTTAGGCATAACAAGAACACAAGGAAACCAATGAAAGACAGACAGAGCTGTACCCTGAACCTCCAGACAGTCACACAGAGTAACAAGCTCAGCTCCTTTCACTCAATTCCTTATGCCCTTCTGAGACCGTGCAAAGGAACTTTATGATATGCTGGAAGGGATGAAGTATTAACTATCAAAAACTAGACTGAAGTAACTGAGAGCCTGCATTATTTTCTCTTTGATATATACTTATGTAAATTCAAATAAATATGCTTAAATGTAACCTGCCTTCAATTCTAGCAGAGCTTATTAAATCTATTTATGCAAGACAAGCTAGGCTCCATGGAATGCCAGGAACTCCCCTGATATTTGCCTTCCTACTTAATGTGATATTCTATGATTACACACACCAGAGCCTTTCATTCAGGCATTTTAATTTACAAATACTTTTTACATTTCTTAACACCCCTGTGGACAGGCACTGGAGCAATCAATCGAGGGGCAGCAGGGCAGCTTGTTTTGCTCCAGATCACGCACTGAAATACTAGCAGAGTTTGGAAAACTCCTTCCATGTCACTCAGAAACACAATTTCTATTAAGAGCAGACACATTCTCCTAATGCTGGGCCAAACACTCTGAGCAGAGATGCAGAGGGAAAGCTTAGTAGCAGGCAGGCCATAGGAAGGAGATCAAAACTAATATTCCTAAAGCAGCCACAGTGAATGACCATCCCTCCTTTGCCAAGGTCACTCACCAAGCAAGCTCTCCATGGTAAAAATCCATCAGGCATTTCCTCCATTTCTCTGCCCAGAGCCAAGTTACCTGCTAAAGGAGGAGAAGGTATGACTAAATGGCATCAACTCAGCCTTCCTACAGCAATCTGCACATTTCAATACAATCCTGACTCCTCAGAGTACTGGCAACTCATTGCTCAAGCTCATCTTCTCTTGTTGGCTCTATTATTTTTTATGTTCTTTAATAATGAATTGCTTCTCTCCCAGTCCCTGAGATAAGGTCTGGGTAAGCCCAGTCTGTAGGGCTGGCAGAGAAGCCTGGTAAGTACCAAGGAGCCCAGGATCCATGGGGACAGAGCCCATAGAACACCAACTCCTCTTCTACTGGGCCTCCAGGTAGCCTCCAGCACCCCCTAAACACTCAGCAACACTTCAGCTATTAATGCCAGTCCTTAAAACCAATACTATGAAGAGATTCCCCTTCAAACCCATTTTCAAACAAAAGAACACACAGCCAAACTCCTTCCACACAGGAGCTCAGCTCCCAAGGACACTTTTACATTTTCTCTGTCAGACTTTAAGTGAAGTGCAAAAACTCCTCATGGCAGAAACTAGAGACATACTGCACATCCAAACCAAGCTGTGTCTGTATTTCTTCACCTTCTCTTTTAAGTGGAGTGTAATTATGCACACAAGGAAGCCCCTGGGCTAGGAGAGCACCTCCAGCTTTGCACCAGAATTACCCAGGAGAGGGAGTCAAGAAGCTCCTCTTGAGAGGTCAAATTCAGGTAAATGAGTGCTGCTTTAGGGCAACAGAACACCAACAGCCCCCAGGTGTTAGAAACAAACCACCTACTTTGCCTTTGCTTGGGCTTTATAGTGAGAGGGTGACCTGGCTCTAGAAGGGAGAGAAGATAAAACCCAAGGTGCAATTTGCATCTGTAGGAAGAGATCTGGGAGATAACAGCCCTGGGGAGAGCTCAGAATGAATCCTGCACCAGCAGTTGTGTTTGCAGGCTTGTTTCTTTCAATGTTTTAGAAGGATAAACCCAAAACTGCCATCCCTCCATGTAAATAAAGGGATTTGTCATAAAGCTAACAGAGCCTGCTCTGAAGTAGTTCCCCAGAATATGAAGTGACAATGAGGTGCCTAAGAAAATAACATTCCCAGTGCCTGGGAAAAGCCATTCCTAGGATGGTAACTTTCCAGCTGTGATCAATATGGGCTTCGAGAGAAAACAGGGCTGAAAGACTCTGTGTATAGTCTGCACAGGGAGAACAAAGGCAACAAATAAAACTGAGGTATTTGCAAAAAGTCTGTGTCTTACCCCCAATTATCAGCTTAAAGGTAAGTTCTTGGAATGGTTACAGCCAGCCAGTTGCTCTGTGAAAATCTCACACACATCTGGCAGACAAGGAGCTGTAAACTGGTGCTTGTAGCCTTTGCCCACCCAGGAGATCATCCTGAGAGGTCAGGTCCATTGTGCCCCCCCACAAACTCTTCAATTCCATTTGTGCTATTCTCTGGCTGCCCCATTGCTGCAAAAGGTGACTGAGATTTTTTGTTCCAATGTTTTTACAGTTATATTGTGCCCAAAAGGTTGAAGCAGAGAAACATGAGCCTGTGGCCTCCAAAACCCTGGGGCTCCACCAGAGTTTTGCAGTTCATTTACACTGAGTCAGGATTTGCTGCCAGGTTTGAACCCCCACTGCCTCCCTCTGCTACCCTTCTGGACACACAGATTTCTCCTACAATTTCCCCCATCCTTTCCCATGGGCTTGTGAGAACAAAGAAGCTCATGTTTGACAATTACTCCATGCAGAATCATTAGGTGTGATCATAGATTCTAGCAATGGAAACCATTTACCTCATGTAAAGCAAAGTCCCACTTTCCTGGCCCAGCCTGCCACCTCCCTCTCTTGCTGACTGTGGCAACTTGGGCAGAAAGTGATTGACAGTTTTTAAGAGCTGTATTCTCACAAAACCAAAGTTAGGATGGACAGAGAGCAAGCACACTCCTTTCATGAAGAAATACACTGACAGCTCTTCCCCCTTGTGCCACCTCACAGACTCCAGGGCAATTGCAACAGCACAGAACATGGACTCATCCATCCAGGGGAAAACAAGGCTGCCTTCAAACCCTCCTTTATTTACTCCAGTCAGCTGTGCTGAGTGGATCAATTCAATCAGCTATTTCCTTAACCATAAAACCAGATGTGCGCCGTCACGGCCCATCTACGGGGACTCAATCCATGCCATTTAGAAATGCAGAATAAAAATAAAAAAAAATCCCAAGAAAGCTGAGATATGCTGATGTTTGGAGCTCTCAGTTTCCTAGGTAAATTGTTTTCTTTCGAGTCACATTTATTTTTGTTACCTCCAAAGAAATGCTGTTTTAGCTGCATTTCTTGGAAACAGTGCTGAGATCTAATGGGTTGTTACTGATGTGAATTCTCAGGTGGAGAATAGAGGGAATGTAGTATTGTCTTTGCTTCTGGGCATCAGCAACTTCTGCAAGCAATGTGGTGCAGTGCATGCCATTCCTTGCTAAGGCAACTTATTACCTTGCTCCCTAATGAGATGAACTGTTCAGCTTAAAAAAAACAACATTGGAGCCCTCTGGACTTAGTTCAGCTCTGGAAATCTGGGTATATGTCCGGAATTAGGGAGTGAGTTAGGAAAGTCACATTGCTCAGGTTTCCTCTGTTTCTTCTCAGACAATGTTCTGTTGTTTTTCCTCTGTACTTCTTATGACACTACAACTGAGGCAGGTCACTGCAGCAGCTCCTCCTTGCAAAGAGTCACCAAGGAAATGTGGTTTGGCTTCATTCTGCTTTCTGTGCTGGGTACCAGGTCTCCAGGTCAACTATTTCCCAAGTGAGTCTAAGGAGTAGAGGAGAGGATCCCCATGGGGTGTGTGTGGAGTTATCCATCTGCTGGGTCTTCAGCCCAAAGGATGCTGCAGGTGAGGCAGGTGGGGTGCACACAGCCACAGTGCCACAGCCTGCAGATCCTGCCCTTGCTGGGATGGAGACACAGGGTGAGCAAACATCTGCACACAGGAGGCCATGCCCCAGCTGAGCCTGCAGCTACAGAGAGGAGCCTTTGTGCAGGAACAGGCTGGGATTTACTGGCTGGAAGGTTCTTTTAGCAATGCAGCTGTAATATGCTACATGCCAGATTGTAGACATTCCTGGGGCAGCTTTCCAGAACGTGAATAAACTCAGGATATATGAATAAACCCAGCACACAGTGTGGGCTCTGCAAGGCCTGGAGGCAGCATGGCATTGCCTTTGCACATGCACAGCCTGCAGGGATTTCACCAAGCCCAGATGTCCCCTTCTGTTCCAGGATCCACATGTGCTGATCAATTCTTGCTCTGTGCTGCAGAAATTCTCTCAGAGTGTCACAAAGACTCATTCTGATTGCACTGTCCCTTGGCTGCCTGTGCTACATCACACAGCTCTGAAACACCACAGATAGGAGCAGGGGGGCAATGGGAACATGAGACAGGGCTGTGCTACTCATCCTCTACATGGGATGCTGAGTGTATGAATTGGTCCATCCTGGGGTGCCAGTCACAAGGGGAAGACTCACAAGTGATTCACTACACAGGGAAGTGTTACTTCAGAAAATGATTCAAATTCAGGAATTACCAAATAGCATTCAGGCAAGCCATATCTTAGTGCCTACCTAAACAGCATCTGTCCTGTGACATTTAGCATTGCCTGGAAAAAAAAAACAAAACAAAGGAGAAATATGGCAGCAGAGATAGCAAACACTTTAGAAAGACAAAGTGTAAATGCATCTCCAACAGCTGAGTCTTGGTCTCTAGGGAAATGTGCCTGCCTGTAGATGTGGTTTCCTCTGGTGCAAGATCCCTCAAAAGAGTCAGTGGGGTCTTTCTGTTCATACAGTCATAATGCCTCTGTGTAATTGAGCACCACTAATTAAAACCAAAAGGAAAGGAATATTTTGCAAAAGTATCTTGCTATTTTAGCTCCCCTAAAGAGAGTTTTCTGACATCTGAAGAGTGGAGCTCTGTGTGGGCATGGGCACACACATAAATGAATCTAGAGATGCCTTGTGCCCTGTCATAGCTGTCACAAATGCAGAAACAAATCAAGAGGAACAACAAACTGTGGAAAGTCATACAGCCAAACACAGGGCTTGAAAACAGGGAAATATCCATGTACTGGTCTGCTCCTGACTTGTACTTTACACTGTGCTATTTGGTGTGTTGTTCTTTCTCTCCCCCAGAGAAGACAGAAACCAGACCTTAAAACATTCACAATGAATTTTCAAATCAATAACATGTGAGACTTTGTCTAAAAGGTAAAGTTGTTGTAGAAATCAATGTCAGAGAGAGCACTTTGCCAATTCAATTATACTAGCTCCTCTCAAACTGACATAAAAAAAAAGTCAGAGAGAAAAAGATGTGGGCTTATTTCAGGCCCAATAAATGTTCCTTGAACTAACATCCCAATTTTGTAAATATTCTCAGGGCTTCTTACGCCAGCTCCCCTCGAGGGGTCATAATTAACTCTAAATAGGGTTACCTTGTTTCAGAATCAGTCTAATGTCAAGCAGTGTTTCTGCTTGTGTCCACAATTTTAAAATAATGTTGTATCCATTAAATAGCATGAAGGCTTCCCAGAAATGGGAACCATACGTCAAAATTTAACACAAATAAGTGTGATTAGACATGGCAGCTGTCTAGAAAATATTCAGCTATTTCATTGAGTTTTGGGTAAAATGTGAATGATTGTACCTATTCCAGTAAGCACAGAACCAGAAATGCTCTCACATTATCCTTTCCTTCTCAAGGCAAATTTCATTTTAAGATTGATCTCAAAGCAAAAGCAAACAGTAAGATAAAATCATAAACAGTTGTGTCTTTTGCTGGCTTAGCTGGAGACTTGAAGGAGTTTGTGATTTACTCTCTCAAAGACATGTAGCACACAGCACCCAGCCAAACTGAATCCAGCCACTGTGGGAAGGACTGAACTGAACAGGAAAATCTCAAGGCATAGAATGTCCTGGTACCCAGGTAAAATGTTTGTCCAGTCCTTGACAAGCTTATCAATAATTTTCCCACAGCTGAAAGACAATGACTGGGAAGAAAATGCCAACACCAGTAATTCAGGTGCAAAATCAAACTGTGAATCACCCTCTCTTCTCTTGTATGAGAGAAATATCCTACAAATATATACCAAATATAAAATCAGTCACAGAAACCCCTGGAAATCTGTACTTGGTTATCTTGAAACTAAAACACTCCAGGAATTTGGGTAAGTTTTTGCTTACAAACTATCATTATTGGCACTTGATCAGATGCAGATAAGTTAGGTTTCCAGCTTGGGAAGAGAATAATGCAAAAGGAATTGGAATTTATTAATTTCACATGTTCCATTTCAAGACAGGTAGGGTTTTTTTAAGCAAACATTTAAGCATTAATATAAATCTGTGCTATAGCAGCACTGTAATTTATAAGAAAATTCTAAAGCTTCCAGTCTGTGAGTTTTTGCAATAATTAGAAATTTGGGGTTTATTCAATTTAGTATCAAGTGAATAAGAAGCTGTTGAGCATTTATTAGTGTTTCTACAAATACTTGATTACATGCTTTGTTTGTCCCTCAACAAGAGAAGAATGGATTTCAGTTTCCAGGGGAGAGTATGAACAGCACAGGAGCATGTTTTGAAAGGATGTGGCTATTTGGAGTAATGTGAGAGATTCTGAAGGAAAAACAACTTTGCTTTTTGGAACAGATGTCAGAACCTACTGCAGGCCATGACAATTGCTACTGGCACAGCTAATCACACAGCACTGCAAATTTCTTCTCCAGACCTTCAGCTCAACTTAGCACAGAAAGAGCATTAGGGCAAATGCAGGATGAAGCAAGGAAGGGGCAGAAATGCAAAGTGAGGAACTTGCCAAGAGAACAGATCAGGGAGGAAGGTGTGTTCCAGTGTTTCACAGGGGTGTGTGCCAAGTCTCCTAACTCACAGGTACCTCATAGGGAAGGTGGGGACCACCACTGCCAGCTTTCTGCCTGGGGAAAAAAGGTGGGAGATCCTGGAAAACAGACTATTGCAAAAGAAAACAACTCAGAATCTAAGCACCAACTCATTTGTGATTGCATCTCCCTGGAGAAATCACTTCAGGGAAATCCATATTCATTGCTGGTGCCCTACAGAATCTGTGACAGAGCCTCCCTCCAGCACCTCATTTTTCCATGCTGAAACTGCCATGTTAAAAACCTTCTCACTGGGGCACTGCACACAACTGAGGTCGGTGAAAAAATCTGGAATCTGCAAAAAGAACATTTCTAGGAAATGGAATTATATCACCAGGGTTTATGATGAAAACCTCAGCAGACAGAGAACACTGCAGGACATAACTCTCAAAACATTCCCCCCAAGCCTTCTTTTCTCCAAAGATCTCTGCTTATGCTGTAGAAACAGTAAAATACTTAAAAAATACTGCATGGTCAATAAAGCAATTCTTGGAGTACAGATCAATAGATCAGCTGGAAACATTAAAAAGAAATAAAATGTTTTTAGGCAATTGTCTCTTCTGTTGAAAAGGTTTCATATCTGTTTTTTTACTTAAAATGTTGCTAGACAAGAGGGAAGAGATATTAAAACCCTTCCAGACATTAAAGTATTAGAACACACTTTAGTTTTGTTAGAGAAGAAATGCACAATATCCTTGCAGTATCTTCTCACAAATTAACTGGCAGCTCTAAAAGCAGTTGCCTTCCAAAAGCCTGGACTGATGTTACATCTGGTCTCATGAAAATAGCCATAAAGTCTGACTTACCAAGATGACTCTGCTGGCTTTAAGCCTCAATGAATAACATAACCCTAAAAATAGAGTTTGAGTCTATAAAAATCAAAACAAAGTTTGATGTAGAGACAGTTTTGCAACCAAAAATGAAAATATTGAATTCTCCATTAGGAAAACACATATAATAGATCAGCTTGGGAAAATCTGTTTGAACACCATGAACTTTCTGGATATCAGTATGAAAGGCAAAGCTTTTTGTAGAATAGAATCTCATTTTTATTGATTGTCAGAAAAGGGAAATGTTCCTTCCACAAGGTGATGAAAAAATCCTGTTGGGACCTGGCTGTGGGTACTGGGATTCATGGGCTCTTGGGACTTGTTTTAACTGAGCTACTCCTGCATGGTGCTGATATTTCCATCCTCAGATGTCCCTGTGAGCCAGTCTATGCTGCCATTTCTATTTACAGATGTGGAATAAAGACAGACAAGGTCAAGGGCCACATTTCCAAGTGCACTTGTTTATGGAAATTAAAGGATTTCTTGAAACACAGCTCAAACATGCCTAGACAGGGCTTGGTTTCCTTCCAGCCCACTCCAGTGGGAGGCTCCAAAATAGCATAAAATGCAACACCTGAACATTATGATGAAAGGTTAGAACCATCTGTTGCAGAACCTGTTGGCTACTGTGATCCCAATGGCTTTTCCCTGGTTCATCCTCACTATGACAGCCTGGAATTCATGCTGGCCTTGAGACTGTGAGTGGTGCAGCTTCTAAAATGCAGCAGTGAGGATGCCATCAATATCTGTTCAGATGTCAACAACCACACCATATAGGAAGGTGTCTTGAATACTTAACAAAAGATTTCCATGAAGTTTTGGGGAGGAATCTAGCTTTTCATGTGAATGCTGAGGAGGGCTGAATAGATCAGGGAGTTTCTGCCAAAGAACTCTGCCTCTACTCTTTATGAAGCTTGATGAAACTTGTAGACATTCTCTTTATGACTTCTGAACTTCTTTAAAACCAGGACAAACCCAGTGTCCCTCTCTGGCACTAACAATGCTCAGAGCCCTTAAGAGAGACTGTCCAGAGGTGGAATTACTTAGGGCAAATCTGAACTCTTCTTTAGCAGTACATTTCTCTCCTAGTTTATGCTTGGGATAAGTCCCAGAGCTCCTTCAGTTATCCCATGGTGGTGTCTTAGACACAAACTGAGGAGGTGCAGAGCATCCAGGCTGGTTGTGATCCTGCACAGCAGATCTCTGAGTGAGGCTGCAAGCTCCCAGCAGATGGGGAAGAAATTTGGGTGTACATTCTGCCAACAAAGTGAGCAGCCTTTAAACATACAGGGTTTCAAATGTGATTAAAAGTCCAGGTAGCCTCCAAGCCAGAAGAGAATAATCTCTCTGTCTCTGTGCAGTCCCTTCCTTTCCAGAGGCTGTACTCTGTTGAGGCCCAGCCAGAATGAAAGATGCTTTGCATGACTTTCAGTGTTTACTCTCACAGGAAGCTCAGTATCCTGTCTGGCTCTTGGTGTGCTCACCACCTGACTCTGGCATGCTCCAGACAGCCAAGCCTTTTTACCCAACTGGAATGTGCTGCAGTTCAAATGTCAGGAATAAAATAAGCAAGAAGGGCTGCTCTGCAGACTGGGAGGTGAGGGCATGATTTGCTGAAGGGTTAGCATTGAACTGGGCTCTTTCTGTGAGGGCACAGCACCGTGTGCCTGCATCTGTTGGGACTCACCCTTGTAGGGAGCTGGGATCCTCCACACTGCAGCCTTTGGCCAGCTGGGAGGGTGAAGAATGAGGCCAGTCAGGATTGTCAGAGGGAGTAAATACCTGCCACTCTGTAAGGAAAGGGATGGTGAGCAGGTGTCCAAAAATGGCAGGTCCTTCCAAGTGACATTTCTGTGACTTGGTGTTGTAAGGTCATCAGTGACAAAATTCCCCCATTCTTGCACTTGGTACTGATGCATTTGGCAGCACACAGTGCTTGGGTTTACCATTCACAGGACATGGATGGACTGGAAAAGGTCCAGGTAGGAGCCATGAATTGAATTAAAAGGTTACAAAATAAGTTTCAAGCAAAAGCATCCAGTACTGCAATTTCTTCGTGTTACAGAGTGTTCTTGTATTCTGTTGAAGCAGAAATACAGGGAACAAAACCGACCAAAGACTTTTCATCCTGGCAGACAAAACACAGATCTGGTAGCTGGATGTTAAAGTGAAAATTAAGAGTAGCAATAAAGTGAACATTGCTAATAAATGGAACAATTTTCTAAGGTAGCAATCAACTCTTCACTACTGGCAACCTCTGATCCATACTGAACTCTTTTCTCAAACATATATTCAGTTCAAAAGACATTAATTTCAAATTGATTTTTTATTACTACAGCCCGTATTATATGGAGGATCAGAACTGATGCACTCATGGATTTCTGCTGTATGTTCCTAGAATCCTAGAGATCATCCTAGAAGGGTGGGAAACCTCTGATTCTCCTCTGTACAGATATCAGCCTTGAGATATTTGACTAGTTCTGCCCAACTGCCCCCAAATTTACTGCCTGATCATGAGCAGTGCCTCCCAAGGAGATGGCTCATTGCTGAAGCCATGCAATTTTTCTCCTTAACTCAACTTGCATTTTTTGAGTTGAATAAACTTAGGGAAAGTTCACAGGAACGTGTGATCTGTAATTTCATACAATAACTAGCTGTAAACTCTGTCTGTGTTGATTCAGAAACCAAGAAACCCCCAAGATACATTTCTTAAAAACCAATTAAATACTTCTCTGAACAACACACAAATGTACAATCTCAGGTTGCACATAACACAAAACCAGCCCAGCATTTTCTTCCTAATAAGCATAGCAATGTAAACACAACTACAGACATTGTTTTCTAATTAGAAGAATGTACCATGAGATGTTTACAGACCCCTATGGAAATGTACAGACATTTGGTTGCCTAGCAAATGAAGGAAATGGAAAAAGTCTCTCAGCTGGGACACTCATAATTAGGTTGGCAAAGGGAAAAATAAAAGGTCTAGAAGCAAAAAGAGGCAATAGTCCCACACTGACCCAGGAAAGGCTAAGACAGTGCCAAGGAGAGGTACATAAAGGTGAATTTTCCAATGTTTTTATTTGAATATTAGCTTACCATAACTGTGTGTGTGAGCAGCCTGTTGGAAGGACTCGGTGGGAATGCTGACACATGGAAGCTGCTGTGTGGCCTTGTCTCTGTGGGACATGTTCTTGATGTTGATACTTGGCAGGGTTTGGGAACTTCTGTCCTTCAGGGCAGGATGTTGCTGGGCAGACACTGTATTTATGGGAGACAGATCCAGTGTGAGGCAGCAGCTCCTGTTTGTGCAAAAAATCAGCAAGAGAGGCCCATTGGACATGTAGGATCAAAGAGATGTGCCACAACACGTACAAAATGGGTTTCCAGATGGCTGAGTACCAAAATGCTTTGGCCAGCTGGATTTCCAAGGCTGCACCATTTGTGACTGTGGCCTGGGTCTCCAAAAGCAGAACCTCCTGGAGTCTCAGCACAGCTGTGTCTGAGAATGGTCCACAACAATCCTCCAACCCTGCCTTTAGTGTGAGACATGGAAAGCAAGTTCCTACACTGCTGGCTTCTGTGCTTCAATAAATAAAAGACTTGAAAAAGACAATTTTTTACTGCCATCAGGGCTGGCTGCAAAATAGAAACTTTGCAGTTTTGATTCTATTGATGTCACAAGGAAATTGTCCCCTTATGAAAAAGGCAAGCAGTTCTGCTTCCAAATTCTCACCCCTTCATGCTGATGCTGGCTGCATCCTCTGGGAAAGTGAAAATAACAAAGCCTGGTGCAAAGGAACAATATGTTTTCCTTGGGGTTCAATGGTCAAATAAATGTGGGAAAAGGTATCACGCACTTGCTTGTGAAAGAAACGAGTTTCTCAGGCATCCTCCCCATTGTGGTATTGGTTACCACAGAACAAACTTTTTCCATCCCAACTCCTACCCATAGTTACATCAGACAAAGCCATCACCAGACTGTGCTTTCTTCACACAACATTCCTGCTCCCTGGAAAAGCAGGAGGAAACTTGTCTGTGCAGCAAGGCTCAATCACACAGCACCACTGCAAGCATTTCCTGGCCCACTAATTTCTCCTTCCATGCTGCTGCAGCTCAAGGGTTTTACCTCACAGTGCCTGGGTTTGGAAGGGGAGGGGAGTGTAAAGTTGCTTTGATATAAAGATTGCTCTGATTTCCAGGAGCTCTTAGTGCCATGTTACACAGCTTAACCACATACACGAATCCTGGATATAACTTGAAGAGAATTTGGTTTTAATCTGAACCCTGGAATTTTACATATGGGAAAAATCCAATCAATTTCAGATTGTTTATTTATGATGGGGTTGTAGGATTGTAGGTGAAATTTACTCCATAATAATCAGCTGTCTCTGCTTTTGGCCAAACAACTTCTACACCTAGAAAATGGTGTTTGCAGCATTTTTAATCTCTTTTAACCCCATATCCCATAGACACTTCAGATCAGCAGTTTTCAGCCCTCACGAAGTTTATATTCCAGTGCAAACAAAATACTTTAAACTGTGAATTTCAACTTGCAGATAATATCTTTCTTACCCCTTTGGACCCTCAGCAATAGCACATCACTCTCTATGGTTCTGCAGGGCAGAGGGATACAGCCACTGCCCAGAAAAACAGCTGTATTTGTGTCACTCAGCCCCAGGATTTCTGCACAACTAGAAATTTTGCCTGGCTTTAACACACAGGAATAGAAGGTGTGGTGGAGCAGGGGGAAGGGATGTTTGCAATGGCTCAAATCTAAAAAGATGGTTTCCAGCTGCATTTCACATATGATTTGGGGTTTGGATGAAGTTTTAACAGAATTTCTCCATGAATTATGCAAGAGGCTGCTGGAACGCTGCAAGCACACAGAGGCACAAAGAGAGTTGTTGAAGCAGCCCTCAGACAACCCACTGCCATCTGAGACAAGAACCAAAAAACCCTCTCCAAAAGGCAAAGAGTCTCAGGCTGGGGAGGGAAAGAGAGGAGAGGAGCCCAGTGCTGCAGGGCTAGGCTGGGGACACACGGTGGGTGACCTGCAGCAGCACAGCACTAGATGGTGCTGTATTTTAGAAATAACTCTGCCTCGTGGGTCCCTTTATGGTGGAGGGATGTGGCAAACACACACAGGCTCCTTTGGAGAAACGCTGCTGCTCTTTTCAAGGAAAGTATGGATTTTCCTTTCTGTCTGTTTATAGCACAGGAGTTAATACAGACTATGAATTTGTAACTGGGGAGTTGCCAGTTAAACTCTCCAAGTGCTGCTGTTTCATTTGGGTGTGTGATGGGAACTTCAGAGCGCTGTTAAAGTGTCAGGAACAACACATTGTGTCCATGTTTACTTTTCCCTGACTTAGCCTCTTGCTCCTGATTTAGGCTGGTGGCAGTCTCCAAAAACCCAGCAGCAAAACTGCACTCCCACACAAGAACTCAGAGCATTCAATTCTGCCAGCAAAGCTCTGGTCTGCACAGGAACACTGTCACCCTGGGAAAGTGGGTGGCACTGAGCATGTGGCTGGTGCCAGGAAAGTCTGCAGTGGTGTTTTTAGAGAAGCATCCAGCCTTGGCTTGTCACACTGTGCAACACGAGGAGCTGGGACCCCATGCCTCCTCCCCACTGGCATCACTGTTCAGAGCTGACAGGCAGGAAGCCAGGGCACCCTGGTGAAGTGCAGGAAAACAACTTTGAAATTAGTGGCCTAAAAAGTCACCTGTGGAAGGAGATGGGTGGACTCCAGGGTTTATTCCTCCTGCTGTTTCTCACTGCAGTTGTGCTGGTGTGTGGTGCATTTCTGAAGATGCTGGGCACACATTCAGAGCTGGCCCAATTTCCTGACTCTCAGGGACTCCAGCAGGCAGAGCAGGTGCTCAGCAGTTGGCTGGATCCAGCCTGGGCTGCATTGGCAAAGCCTTCTATCAGCTCTCCCTGGGGCAGGAAGGGCTCAGAGACACCTGCTTATTCCAGTTGGCCATCCAAGGAAGCAGACACTCTCTCTTCCCTCCTGCTTTGCTTCCAGGCTCAAGTGAGTTTGGTTTCCTGGCCACAGACAGGGCACTCTGAGCCAGGAAAGGGTAATTAATGTCAGAAAAGATCAGGGACGCAGCACAGCACAGCTCACTTGGCAGCAGCACAAAGCAGGGGGGGAGAGATGTGTTTTAGAGAGCCTGCAAGAGGCCAAAGCAGCCAAGGGAGCTCTGCAGTGGCTGGGCCAGGTTGTTCACATGGCAGTCAGACCCTTCAAGGGGTCATTTAACTTCCTCTATGGGGCATCAGCAGCACAGACACAGCTTTTTGGTAGGGAAGGATGTGGCAAACATGGGTTTGCCTCTCCTCATAAGGTGTGGATGAAAGGACAAGGCAGCTCCAGAAGAAATCTGAGCCTGTATGGAAGGCTGTAGGGTGGAGGTTGGCACAAGCAGCGTGTCTGCAGGGATGCTCAATAGCTGAGTGAGAACAGGCCCTTTCCTGGCTGGGTGCCCAGCAGCCTGTCCCATCACACAGCATGGCAAGGTTTAGCTTGGCAGCAGAGGTGGGCTCTGCCTGCCAGAGCCTTGGAGGGAAGTCAGGAGCCAAGGAAGCACCATTCCAATGGGCTAATGAACTCATGCTCAGGAGTTTTGGCTGTGCTGAGAGTCAGCAGTTAAACAGAGGAGGAAGATTTGTGATCACAGCTCCACAGTCTGCACAAACCCACCATTTTCAGGGGGCCTAAAAGGATGGGGTCTCCCAACTCAGGTAAAATTCAGGCATTGTGGGCTGTGCTGTGCTCCAATGCCAAAGCAAGTGTGGTAGCTAAATTAGGACAGTCCAGGATATGCCAAAATGCATCCTAGTGCTGTGGGAATGAGCACTCTACAGCACACTCCAGTGCTCTCAGCAGGACTTGCCTCCTCTTATCCCCTCAGGTCCCTCTGGCATCTGTAATATGACAAAGGATGCAAATCCCAAGGACTATGTATAGACTGAAGCAGGGATAAGCAGAAAGAAAGAGGATACTGTCTGCAGCAGACAGCAGGGCAATAGTGTCACACCTGAGGATGCTATTTTCAGAGCTCAAGACAGGATGAAGGAAGCACAGTTACTAAACTAACTGGGAAAAGGCACTGGAAGGGGCTGGCAGCTGTCCCAGACTGGAGAGAGAGGGGCTCTGCAGACAGCCCAGGAAAACCAAAACATGCCTTCCCTTTCAGAAGGAAGAGCAGCCAAACTGGGACTCAGCCTTGGCTCAGTCCACCTGCAAATTATCTGCCACAGTCTGCTCTCACCCCAAGGGTTGCATGGGCAGGAGGAGCTGTGGGGCAGAACTTATGGCCAAATTCTAAAACCAAATTCTTAAACCCCTCCCTATTCTGTTCACAGCTAATTCTGACAGGGAGTAGGAATCAGAGCCCTAATCTCTCCAGTCTTTACTTTCCTCTTCCTCATCTGTCAAACAGCCAAACTGAGGCACACTGTGCCACAGCCTGGCTCTCTCTCATCCCAGGCTCTGCCTACTTCACCCAGCTCTCAGAATTTTGCTCATTCAAGTTATGAGTTAGAGTTTGTCTATATCAGACATTATATTTTCACATGGAATTTACTGCATTTCAGCACATTCTCTCTAGCAAAGGCACGACCCTTTTCTAGCTCTAAGTGTGATTAATTCTGTGGCAAGGGGAGCAGATTTATAGAAATTCTCTAAAGAAAATCCATCATGGGGAGGCACTGGAGGCTTCTCCCACTGCAGATTACTATGGGGAAAAAGGTTTAAGTTTGCTACTGCAAGCTGCAATGCTGGAGGAAACTACTCCTGATGGTGCAATAGCCCACAACTGTGAGAGAAGCTGATTAAGGCTGGGACTGCCACACAGGGGACCTGATGTCTTCCTGGATTATCCCCTTAGAAATCCAGGCTCATACTGGATGTGGCTGCCAGCACAGTGACTCTTAGCTCTCTTAGCATGAGAGTCTGATGGCCAGGGGATACTTTTAAGCAGAACAGAGATGTAAAAGTCCTGCTTTCAATTAATTGCATCACCAGGGAACTGGAGGGCAATTTGGATTAAACTATTGAGGCTCCTTCAATCACTTCCCAGGGGAAGATCCAGCAGGAGTGAAGGATTGAGCCAGAAATGACAGATAGGGAAGTGAGTGAAATATGGGGAGAGTTACACTCCTGCCCTTCATAAAATTCTGGTTTCATACTGCTCCAGACTCCACCAGTGCCAGCAGGAGGGAGGTGTGGGGAGTCTGACATGAAACCTGCCATGCACAGAGCCAGTGCAGATGATCTGTGGCTTGCTGGGAGAGAGGCTGTATGGCCCAGGCTGACCTGCCTGGGGATCCCTCAGCAAAAACAGAGCAGTACCCTGCTACCCTCACATACCCGCTTTGTGCGTGGCCCAGTTTCTGACTCCTCATAAAGTAGCCTCTGTTCTAGAGGATCCAACTTCTCACTCTCTCCATGGGCAAAGCCAGGATTTTTTTGGGTTTGTGCCTGATGCTGTCTATGGGATCTGCCTTGCTGCTCCTTCTTGAATTAGAAAGTATGCACTACTGGCAGCAAGAAGCAGAGTCTCCTCTCCCCACATCATGCCAAAGACTCATTTATTCTCTTCAAGTTCAAATAAAGCTCTACTGTTTTGTAGTGTCAGAATGGCTGGTTTTTGTTTTATAGCTACTGATTAGATGGAGTTGCTTCAGCTGCCTCCCAGCTCCAGGCTAGCAGGGCATCACTCATCTCCTCTGCATCACAGGGCCTGGCCAGCTCTGGGAGGCATCTCCCATTCCCACCTGTATGCCCAGTGAATAAACCAAGTGATTGTCTGGCCCCTCTGCTCTAAATCAGCCTAGAAATTGGAAGTGAGGCTGGAGAGTCCCCAGCTCAAGTTATGATACAAAAGCTTTTTCTGGCAGAAGGGTGGAGTTTGATGGCTCTAGAAGTGTCTTCAGGCCTTAAAGTAGCAAAAAAAAAAAAAAAAAAGCATTTTATGAAGCAAGGCTAGTTTTATAGTGGTATATAATTAAAGAAGTGGTTCAACCCAGACTATACTCAGAACAACAGCTAGGAGCAAGTAGAACAAACCTATCTGAGTCCAATTTACTAAAACAACATCCCCCCCCAAAGTAGATGGAAATCCTCTGTATCTGCATTTTAGTTGTGTCATTTCTTTGCTTTTAAAAGTCAATGAATGCCAGATGTCCCTGATTTTGATTTCCAGCAAACAGGTATCTTGCCCAAACCATCCCTTTTAAATTAAGCACAATTTGCTGCTAAGTTGGTTTTGTAAAAGTGAGAAGGGGCAGGGGGGAAGGCACATGAAAAACCCAAGAACTGCCAGCATTATCATGTGCAAAATGAGTCTGAAGGAAATTGGGGACATGCAGCTGTCAAGGCAAACAGCAACAGATTGAGGCCGTGGCACGAAGCAGCATGGAGCTCTAATGAGCAGGAAGAGCAAAACCAGAGCCACAATTTTATCCTGTGTTGATATTCTACAAGAAAAATGATCACAGAGAACATTTATTGCCCCCCTAACAAGATCAAGCTTAATAACAAAGCTCCACATGTTATTTACTACAATGTTTGCCTATTGCATAAGCAGCAGTGCCTGTTGCCTGGATCCTTGCTGCCTGCTGAGGTCTTTTCTCTCAGGCTGGCTGTTTCCCAGAGAGGTGGGTCTGGAAAACCCTGGATAAGTGTGTGAGAAAGAATCAGATGCTGGGGGATGGTGCTGTTACATGGATTGCACTGGGCACAAGCTTATCCAACATGGACAGACACATTAAACAAAGCCCAGTCCACTGTGCTGCTCCTTCCCTTTGCCCACAGCTCCCATTCCCTGTGAGACACAGTTCTGAAATTGGCACAAGGAGCTCATCCCAAATTCAGCTTCAAACTGGAGTGACCATTAGTATGTTCTCCTGAAGTCCCCAAAGAGTTCATGTCCACAGGGCTTTCTGCATAGAAACCAAACCCCATCCACACCAACAGCAAGCCTGGATAGAATAAGAGCTTATAAGAAGAGAAATTGAAAGTATACTGGGAAGAATGCAGAAAACTGAGATGCACAAAGAATGGCAGAGATGACAGCATAGCAAGATTCCAGAGCTGCATTTCTCTTCCACCCTTCTTCCATGGCCATGAGTTTCTTCTGATTTTGGCTACTTCTCCATTCCAAAAGAAAAAAAAAAGGAACAGAAGGGAAAAATGAATGTATGTCCTAATATGTAATTTTAATAAGACATGGAGGATCTGCTTTTATCACATCAACTAGAATATGCCTGGGGGTCCAGATGGGGTAACTGGCCCTGACACAGCAAAAGCAGAGGTTCCAAAAAATCCCCCAAACACAGCACAATAGGGAAGGAAGATACATCTTTATCTGTCATGCACTGCTTTACAGTTACACCCTGTGGGTGCACAAGATTAATTGTCTGGGTATGTTTGCCACATGTGAAAACATCCCAGGAGCAGTCAAACAGGAATATGAAGCTATTGTACTTTTATACTTATATAATTTCCTCCCTTTCCTTTTTATCTCTGAAAGACATGAAAAACCTGCATGCAAACAAGCTGGAGGATACAAGATCTAATGGATGGAGGACACACATGGGCAACTAACAGAAGAGGCATCAGGAAACTGAAAAGTAGGAGATCCAGCAGGTAGTGGCAAAAAAAAAAAAAGAAAAAAAAAAAGAAAAAAAAAAGAAAAGTGGATTTATTCAGTTTGGTAAAGGACTGTCTAGGTAATTTCATTGTGTTGTTTCAGGTCATGCTGCTGCCATGAGGTATCAGGCAACATGATTTCCAAAACTGCTGATGCAATGCAGGAGGAAATGAATTTCTGATATGCCATTTACCAACAAAAGACTTGGAGCATCAAACAGGCCATTTCAAAGGGAGAAGTGTTTGTGTGTCCTTTGTGATTTTTGAGCTCCTGAGCCTCTACTGAAGCACACTGTTGATGTGTTTCAGTGTTGGAGCTGCCAGGAAAAGGTGGATGGGTAATGCCACACACACCCAGCTGGTGCTTGCTGCCCTTGCTCTCAGCTGGCTCAGGTTTCAGTGTTCCCTGTTCTGGAGAAAGCCACATGCAATACAGCAGGGCTAACATCTGGCTGGGAGGTCTTTGAAACAAATGGCCTCATCTCATCCTTCAACATCCCTGTAGTACCAGCAGGTCTGGCTGCTGTGGAGTTCAACAAGATAAATTCCCTGACCTGTCAGAGCCCTGAATGCAGTTGCTTTGATTCCAGGGTTCAAGAATTACTCTGGGATTCTCAGCCTGCTAAGGCAATATAATCCCCACCCAAAATACTCCCCAGTATTTCAAGGTACACAGCAACAGGTAGTACTGACTTACAGGTAATTGTTCTTGTAGTGAAGTTAAAGTCTGTAAATCTCATTGTACAGCAGAGATCTACTGTGTCCCTTCTCCCAAACAGTGGCTGACAGAAATGCTTCTGCTCTCAGCTGCAACAGAGTTCATAAATTCACACTGCACCTGAAATTCCACTGAAAAATACAGCCACACACACAGACATATGTGTATATATATATTTCCACAGAAATACAGCCACATCAGAACATTTACCCACATCATCCCTGCCCAGGCAGAAGATCTGCAGGAAAAACATTGACAACATGTGTTGCTGCTGGGCAGAAATGAGGTAAAACCACCCCCATTTTCAGGCTCTAAATGCAAAAACTCCCCATTTGCAGAGACTGAATAGGCACAATTGATCTTTCATGCAGGAGTCCTCCCCATCAACTTTTTCCCAGTCAAGAGTAAATGAGACATGCTGGTTTCCTCCACAATGAGTGAAAAACCAGGGAACAGGCATGACAGAAAGGATTTGTTAAATACTACTTTAAAGAGCCTGTTCTACTCCTCACTGACCCATGTGTAACTCTCTTACAGCTAGTTGGGACACATGCATGAAAATGAAGAAAGAGTTTGGCATGTGGGCTTTGAAAAAACATCTCAGAAAGCCCCAGCCTACTAGCACTATTTTTTTTAAATCCATCATGTTTTCTCTGGGGCAGTAAATTACATTATCTTAATTTAATAGATAAAGGGATGGAAGCACTCGGACTCCCCAAGGTAACCTCCCTTTCGGGGTGGAGCTGGGAAAAGTCCTGCATCCCCCACCCTTCAGAAAAGTTTTCATTACCAAACTCCTTTGCTCCAGCCCAAGCTTGATGTCCTGGACACCTTCTCTCTACTGTTCCTTAGCTATTTTTATTTCTTTTTACTTTTCCAACAAGCAGAACTGCAGAACTGTGAGTATACCAGCCACAGCATCTCCATTTCAAATGGTTTGGCTCTCCTTTCCACAACATTATTTCCTGACTCTTTTTCCAGCCTGCAGCTTGCTGAGCAGAGGATTAGGATAAACTGAATCAGGCAAAAAAAGGTTTTTTCCTGGATGGCCTGCAAATACTACCTTTTCTCTCTGAGCTCAGGTACCCAGCAGCTCCCTGTTCCTGCCCTGCACTGGATACACAGAAACCTCCCTAAATTATGTGCATGTGCTCAAAGGGATTGTTTTGAAATCAAACCTTCTGAAGTGTGTCTTGAGCCCAGCTCAACTTTGGACACACTGTTGAAATTTGGATTTAATTAATTCCACTTGAGTTTTGAAATGGTGCGATACATTTTTCAGAGGTTTTTTTCCCCCCATTTCCTGGATCAGAGCCTCAACCACATTCATGGAAACACTGAAAGGAAAAAAAAAAATCCCTAGCAATAATTCACCAAGTGGGAACTGAAAACATTTGCTGAAGAAGAAGGAACCTCTTGGTCTTTGGATGCTGGGAATAATTCAATCTCTCCTCCCAATTCCCTAAGGCTCCAATGGCCCTTTTTCCGGCAGAGCTGTGGTTATTTGAGCAAGTTGCCCTGGGGACAAGTGCATGTTACTTGTAGGATTTGGGCTGGAAAGATCAAGCACATGGATTTGTAGGCAAGAAGGGCTTTGTGTTTTAATAACTGCCAACAGCCCCATAGAAGAGACCAAGCTTGCAGGATGAGAAGTGCTCCTTGGCAGAATGTAACTCAGAGCACGCAGGGAACAAGAGACATCTCTGCCAGCATCATCTCTTTCAACACTGCATCATCCTGCATGCAACAAATGTACCCATCCTGCATCCACAGAAACTCCACTCTTTGTTTCTCTCCTACACTGCAATGAGCATCTTTGCAAGTGGTCTGCCAGGTAAAAATGGGTGACTGAAACGAATCTGAAGGAGGAGTTAAATTCTGAATACTGGCCTGACTACAAGGAGAGCAGATTTGGAAGTAATTGCTCCCTTCTTGAAAAGCACTCAGAGCAGTAGAAAGTGTTAATGTGTGGTCATCACCCAGCTTCAATTATTTAAGCTGCTGCAGGTAAAAAGAACTGCCAACCTGCATGGAAAAAAACATCCATCTATTTCCCATCTGTCATATTTTCTCAAATCCATTCCACATAAATCTGAATACACACGAGACAAAGTACATACCATTGGCCTCAATTCCACTTCAAAAATATACAGCACGACCAAAGACAAACCATAATCCCACAAGTAAGCACACATTTCAGGACACATGCACTGTACTTTACTGCTACAAAGAAATAATTTCACCAGTTTTGTACACCTGTGTTTAGTGATTGCTAACTGGGTCTCACTCCAAGATTATCATCACCTTTTATGACTGCTGACCCTTAAGGAAACGAGCAAAACCCAGACTGGATTGGGTCCAAATTTCCAGGGCTGCAGACCAATAGTGCCCAGTCTATATGCAATGGTGTCTGTAGATTTTGGCCCTCTGAGTGACACTTTGTGATGCAGACAGGACACAGAAGTGGAATCTGACACCTCTCTTGAATGGGCACTGTCTCCCTCCAACCCCTGCTAGCCCAGGCACTGGGCAGAGAAGGAGGGAGTTTCTTCTGAAGCAATAGAAACGAAGAGTTTAAGATGAAGAGTGCCAGCTTAATCTTCTGTGAATTACCAGGGATGGGTAGAAACTAACATAACATTTTTCCATCAGTAAAATGATTGTCCAATGACAGATAAAATATTTAGGTGAAAATCAGCACCTCAAAATGTAAGTGGAAGACATATTACCTCATTTTGATCAACTGGAAATAGAAACAATCCATTTTGGTTTGAATTAACTAACTCCACAGTTAAACAAAGTGAAAAAAAAAAATGGAAACGAGTTGAGGCTTTTGCTTGAACCAAGATGCCTCTTGAATGTCTTGGCATGAACAGTGACTTTCCCAAACCTCTTTCTGCTGTTTATTTCTAAATACCGGATGTCTGGTTTGCTCAGAGTGTGTGTGTGTGTGTGTGTGAAGTATTTGCCTGACTTGTCTGCCCCAATGTCACAATCACAGCACAGACTTCAAGAGCTCCTGGCACAGGGAGAAAACACAGAAAGCAGACAAAGGGTAGAAGAAAGCATATACAACATTTGGAACTGCTTTTCCAGTAATATGCACTAGGGTCTCCTCCACAGAAATTTGGGGAGTCCAAGTCTTGCTGTGATGGGGTCACCTGGCACAGAGTGGGAGGAGGGAACCAGCACAGAACATACAAGTGAAAACTCCATCTGGCTCCTCAGAGAAGCCTGTGGTTTTGCATACACCCAGGTGGGTTTCTTCAGAAACCATTCCTGTATTTCTGGGGAGAGGCTTTGCAATGCAGAATAAAAGCTTGTCAGCTCTGTGGGACAAGGCACAGACAGAGGGTTTGCCCAGCAGAGCACAGCCCATGACAGCCAGCACTGCAGAGCCATGGGACATCACAAGGCTTCTTATTCCACCCTGATCCTTCCAGTGCCCCGACAGAAGGAGCTCTGCTAATTACTGGTAATCAATTGCAGACTTTGTTTACAAGGATCTAATCTTCAGCTTCATAGCAAAACCACTGCACCTAAGCTCAGCTAAAGATGCTGGTCATCTGCCATCAACAAGGCAAGAGCTGGCTGGGTAGGAACACCAAGCCTCTGTCTCCTTCCACATTTAAGAGAAAAGCAGTGTTCCTGCTGTTGGGCTGCTGCCAGAGCTATTTCCATCAAGTGAACCTACCGTGGACAGCAGACCTGTGCAGTCAAGAATTTAACAAGCCAGAACGTCTCCCATGATATTTGGGCTACTAAAGACAGCCAGCCCAGCCCAGCAGGTTTCCTCCACAGTTTGCTAAGCTGTCAGCCACGGATGCCCCTCGCTGTCTCCACACTCAGGCTGGCAGCACAAAGGGCCAGGCACGCTCCTGCACTTAACAAGCCACAGAAAGCCCAAACCAGCATGACAGCAGGCACAAACAAGAATGTAATTAGTGCTGGATTATAAATCTCTGGCTAGGTACCTGGAAACACTTGCATTGTGAGAGAAAGCAACAGCCTTGCTTATGGCATTTGGGCTTAATTTAGGTCACGATTACAGACAGGGTGCTCTGAGCTGGCAGGGGTCAGATGGCAAATCAAAAACAGGCTCGTATTTGTCTTGCCTCCTGCTGCTAGCCTCACCTTTCCAGCCCCACAGCCCAGACAGAGGCAAGCACTGTTCTCCCCTGGCCAGCTGGTGAGCACAAGTGTGGTGCAATTCACGCTTACTCTGCTTGCACTGTGGCTGTCCATGGAACAGGAGAAAAGACAACATAATTGGGTTTTCTTCTCCAAAGAGCATTTTTAAATCAAGAAAGCAGAGGTGTCCAAACCCAGCAAGGGGAGTGTGCAGGTCAGCTTCTGCATGGGGAATCTGAGTTGAAGACAGGTCCTGCACAGCCTTGTGATCAGAGAGCCCAGACTTTTGAAAAGATCTTGGGGCAGCTCTGCAGCTCCAACTCATAGCCCAGAATATTTCTTGTCAGACAGGGTGACAACCCAGAGCATGGCAGATCCAAGACCTTTGCTGGCTCTCAGGCACATGCCAGTGAGTAGGATTTAGCAGAGTATTTAGAAAGTCCCTGCCATCCCCAGAACCACACGTGGCACAGCCAGCACAGAGTGTCTGAGCAGCCCCCCAGCCCTGACAGAGAGAGGAAGGAGCCGTGACTCACCCAGAGCTGGAGGTGTGAGACTCCAGACCTCAGCGTCCCACCACTGGATCCTGCCACCCCTCCTAAAGCACTTCAGGGCTGGTTTTCACCCTTGCTTGAGTGGGATTGAGAAGCCAGGAGGCAATCCTGTGAACAGAGTGTGGAAGGGACTTTAACAGGAACATTAATAAATGAACTGCCTCTTCAAAGGGCCAGACGGTGTTTGAAGTGTTAATGGTTGAAGGCTACTGTATGATTTAAAAGCTTGCTGGTGTGGACACTGGCTGGCTTTGTTTGAGGTCGTTTGCATTTCAGGCCCACCAGCTCTTATTCATCTCCAGAGAGGCAAATTTAGCTGTCACTTGAACTGAACCCTGACTGACACTTCATGCTGATTTTCTCAGGAGTTTGGTGGCTGGACAGTCGGTCCTGGCAGGAAAGCAACACAAAACTAGCTGCAAAGGTTTGGATCTGATCTAAAATCCCTCTGAGTCCCTGCAAAACATTCCTCTGATATCAGTAGGTTTTGGATGGGGGCCACCACAAACAAGACACGTGCTAAAGTACATCACAGTTATTTCTATACAGGAGAGCAAAACAGGTTTCTGAGGGGAAACTGGCAGCTGGAGAGGGAAGTGGGAGCCTGGTCCCCCAGCAATAGCCTGTGCCTCAATGAGTGCCATGTTAGCCAAGGAAGAACAATGGCCCCAGCTTTCCTCTCCTGGCCTCTTGGGCACATTTGGGCTCCTGCCAGTGTGCCTGGAGATTCTGAAGTGCACAGAGCAATCAGACTCCAGTTTCTCCTACCAGTTTGCAGATATCCGACCACTTGTAGCATTTTATTCTTTAACCCCACACTGTTGTGCATAGGGCTGTGAAGTACAACAAGCAGCACATCAGAAATCAGGCAGCCCAGGTTTTCTTCCAGCAAAGCAAGGCAAACAAAGTTATTCAACTCAACTCTTTGATGCTTGAGATAAGTTCCAAAGATCAGGCAGCTCAAAATAAAAAACTTCCATTTGAGTGACAGAAGACTGTTATTACATCTAAAGCTGTCTTGGGGCAGAGTGGGTCAAGCACAGCCACCTCAAAGCTCTTTCCCTGCCAGAGTGCAGTGTCAGATGCTTAAGGAAGGCCTTGCCAGAGGAATCTGTGCATCTTTTCAGCAATAAACAATTGGGCATCAAAGCTTTTTGTGCACACAGGCTGTAGGACAGGATTTGTTCCTTACTGCTATTCTCTATGGCTCCATTCCCCATGGCTCTGTACTCAGCCAGCATGAAAAAGATGTTTCCTAAACCTGATTACATCAGCAATCATGTGCTATGGTCAATTATTTCTCCATCAAATGGTTCCTCATTACAGGCAGTCACCTACTTAAGTGCTTAAGCCTGGCAAGGTAGGAGGTCCATGTTTGTCTCAGTGCTCTCAGAGCAGTGTGGGGCTCCTGGGAGAGTCACACACAAGGGATTAGGAGGGGAAAGCACAAACTGCCAGGAAACCAAGCACACAAGCACAGAATCCACCAGACATGGTCACTGGTGAGACCCACAGCATGTGAGAGAGCATCTGTCAGGGTACCCTGGCTTTCAAAGAAACAGAGATTAATCTGGATGGGTCCATGACAAAGGCGAGGCTGCAATCCAGTGTGCTACAAAGGATTAAAAATATCCCTCTTTTCTCCCAAAAGATGGAGCAGAACAACTCCACAGGTAGTTCATTGGGACAGCCATTTTACACCTGCAGTCACTTTCCCCCCTGGATCAGTCTGGCCTGGGGAGTGACCACATGGGTCACACTGGTCAGTCCAGCAGCTGGGAGATTGCTGGGAGTCTCCTCCTTTCATTTAGCACAGATGATACAACCTTACTACAGCCTTGCATCTTCTTATAGAGAGAACTCTAGGCAGCTTGTGAAAAATAGACTCATGACATTAAACACCAGATGGTTTTTGGAAAGATGACACAGTTGGGAGAACAGCCCACTGATGAGTTTTGAGCAGCACATACGACCATACACTCTTCCTGTCTGCAGCCACTCAGACCCTGTGGCAGCAGAAAAATGCAGCTTAAAGTATCATTTTTTAGCTATTAAAAAGCTTACAAGCCTCAGTTTTTATCTGCCAGCAATTTTTCCATAACAAATTCAGGATAATAATAAATTTTATTCACCCAATAATTATCGGTGTGCAGATCACTTAGTGGGTATTTAAAACCCAGGTGCTTTGCTGTGGGCATGTAAAGGACATCACTCAGGTTTCTGAGAGAATCTTTGTGCTTTGATGGACTTGCAAACCCCCTCTAAAACATACAGAAAAGGTACTATTTTAGCCAATCTAGAAATGCACTAAAAGTACACAAGTAATCCAGTTACAGGAAGGAACAGGGCAGATGCCAAGGCTGTCAGGGGAACAGGAGGAAAGCAGAGATAAATGTAACTTATGTGCTTTAAAAAGAAATCAATACAGACAATCCTTGTTTTACTGTTTTTCCCCCAACCTGTTAAAATATGCAATTAGCTCATTTACAGATCAGGAATTGATGGTTTATGGGTAAATTTCTCCTTGTTTGCTTCCCTTCACTCCTAAAGGTTGAAGTTAATGGAAAAGTTACTAAGAAGTTTCTAGTTTGCTGTGCCTTCTAAAGTTACATGAATTTCAGTAAAATCAAAATGTTTTCTGAGAAGTTTTCAATCCCCTCCAGCCCCTGTCAGCTCCCCACACCTCCCAAACAAATCTGTGAAAAATGATATTCGTGGTAAAATTTCCATTTGGATAAAGAACATTTTATTAAGGAACAGAATGAGACACTGAATACAAAGTTCAGCCCAATTTTAGTCGAAACACTGGCTACATATGCTTTCCCAAATTGCTTTTCTTCATCTAATTTCTTATTATTTTTCTGCATTTTATTTTCAATGGAAAAAGATATTCTGATAAAACAGGACTTGGAGGTTCCCAGGTTGAACCATATAGAAGTTTTGTATCTCCTGGGTGCTTCACAGACCAGGACTTTGTTTGTTTAAAATATGCACTACATTTATTCCAAATAAACTCCACAAATCAATCTGTGTAATAGAAACCAGAAAAGTTTATGCAAAACAAATACAGAAAGTCATAAATACTGCATTTAAGATGTCATTTTTGTGGCTGGTATATTTCTAGGGTATGTTTTTACTGTTTGTGGGATAAGTTTTTCAGAAACATTAAAATCTTTCCTGCCTTCCATTCTCTATAGGTTTATCCCAAAGAAATAATGAGCTGAACTCCATAAACCAGCATTTATTAAATCCAAATGGGCACTTCATCTTACAGTAGCTTTCAATATAATCTATTTGATCTTTCAAAGTAGTTGGAAAATTATTTCAAGGGGAACTTTCACAGAACAAATTAACTTGAAAGAAGAGAACACTTTATACCCCAAAGAGGGAGGAAAGCAATTTCCTCAGTTTTCCCCTTTCTGGATTCCCCTCAGCCCAAGTGCAGATGCACAGATTTGGAGAGAATCTGGGGCTGCTGTTGCCTGATCTTGGCAGGGATGCCAGAAGCTCACAGAAAGCAGAGCCACAGACTGGTGGGGCCATGAGGCTACAACCATGACAAGCTCTGGGGAAGCTCCAGATTGCAGAGGAGACCAGAAGGAGCAGACTCATGGAAACTAAAAATGGTTTGCTCAAGCTGCAATTAAAAATCCACCTCTTAAAAGTTACCCTCTGTATTTTTAGAGGGACTTTATTTCCTGCCTGCTACAGCTTTTCAAACTTCTTGTTAAGTCAGTAGATAAAAATAGCACTGGGGCCATAACCTGCTCAGCAGCTCCAGGCACCTGCCAGTTTTAAGGATCCAAACATTAAGGCAGTAAAGGGACACTGAGAGGGTGGAGCCCCAGATAGATGGGTGTTGGGTGTTCCACCAAGAGCTAAATCCATCACTTGGTTTTACATGATGTCCCTGTTCCCTTTCCATCAGCCCACTGCTTCTGTTTGGATTCATTCAACTCCTCCAAGCATTAAAAAGTCTTTCTGAACAAGTTTCTTAAATTAACAGCAGGACACCGGGAATCTTTGTTCAGTCTAAAAACCCTGTATGAATTTTCTTCATCAGACCAAAGTAAAAATGCTAATTTTCTGTCTCCATGCAGGTGGAGGCTGCAGGAATCAAACAGAGAATGAAGCTGAGGAGGACTACGCATTTTGGGTCATGAGGATGAGACAGCCAAAGGAATAAAAGACCAAGTTTTCTGTATGAACGTCAGAGGATTTGGAAAAAGCCTGCCTGAAGCATTTCATCCAAGGCCTGGATCACACCATTCCCTATAGCACACACTGCTGAAGGTTTCTGTCTCCAGTCTGCTGTTCTACATTCCTTTAATGGCTGGCAAGTTTACCTGAGGAGTGCTAGCTTCACTATCCTAAGCTGTAGAGAAAAAAATTAATGTTTTGAAAGGCTTTAGAAATAGAGGATTCCCTTAGTGTGCTCTTTCAGAGACCAGATATTTCTTTCATCCATTTGGTGAGGTTACAATCAGTACTTTCTTTAAGCTTTTCAGTAAGTTGATTTCCTTTTTCTTGGGCTGAATTTCTGTTAAAGCCACACAGTCCTGGGAGCTGTAACACAAGAACTACACCAGTACCCACCAGGGTTTCTTCCACAGCTGCACAGTGAGGTAGGGAAGGGCTAAGGAACACTTTATCCTTATTTTAGAGGTGAGGAACCCGAGGCAGGATGTGAGGACAAATATGTGATTTGGCCAGCATCAGAAAACAGCCAATGGCAGGTCCTGAAAGACTCATTTTGGTACCCAAGCAATAAAATCCTCTCCTGCTTTAGTAATGATAGGGGTGTCTTTTTGATCTCTACCCTTCAGTGTGGGATTGCAGACAAGCCTTTCTCAGATGCCCATGAAAACTTTCAATCCCACTGAGCAATACAGAAACCCTGCTGGCAGATTCCCACTGGGAAGAAATTGCCAGCACCCCTGGCACAATGTAGGATCTGCCAAGAGCACAAACTTTATCACCTCTCACTGGACACATACTTCCCCCAGCACCCAAAAGCTAAACAGAGCCAACAACAACCAAACTCCAGACAGGAGCTACCCACTGGCTCAGGACTCTGAGAAACCTCAGCTCACCTTTAACCACCTTGCTCAGCACAAGCAATCTTTGTCTGAGCTAAGAGCCAGGGCCTGGCACTGCTCTCTGGGCCAGCTACAAAGCTTCCCTGTACTCTATGTAACCTACCAAGAGAGACAAAACCATCTGCTGCTCCATGCTCAACCCAGGCAGGTGGCTTTACCACAGACTGCTCAGGGGATGCTGTGCTCCACCCCAGAGGGGCTGAATTTCATTTATTTAAAATGGGAGTGGGGGAACAGACAAGGGAAGGAAGCAATGTTTTTATGATGTGATTCCTGAAGGAATGTTGTGAAGTCCAACTCACATTAGGGAGTCTCTTACTCTCCTGTCATAGATTAAAAATAGTCACCCCTTTGCTTATCTGCAGATCTCTGACTGGTCTTTCCTAGGAGAATCAGAAGGAGGTTGCAGAACTGACAAGAATATGACAAGGACCATTCCAGGAGAAGGCATCCACCAAAGAGTTGCAGGCCATGTTGTTAAGTTATAAAACTAGATGGCTTGAGTAGGTAAAGCTCTTCAGGACAGCAGACATCCCTGCCCCAGTCAGGGAACTGCAGTCATGTTAGATCAGGGCATTTCAGAGGGAGCTGTGCAGTCACAGCCTCCAAAACTTTTGCTACAGTCAATTTTGAGGAAAGCTGTTGACAAGGAAGGGAACTGTAATAAATGGGTAACTCCTGTGACAAGGCACAAAACTATTTATAGCAGCCTTGAACTCCACTGCTGATTAAATCTACATGATGAAGAGACACCAAACAAGACATCTCTCCTCTTCAGGCAGCTGGATTAATCCAGCAGAGCAGAAAGTATCCACAGGGACCCTGATACTCCTGTATGCTGACCCACAAAAGGGGCAGCACAGCACAAAGCTCAGCAGAGCCTGGAGAAAGTCTCTCCTAAGAGCATCTCTAGACATTTGCCCTTTTCCATTCCAGTGGGAAAAATCAAGTGAAAGAAATTTGGAGAGCCTTAGATGGATAAGAACTCACCATGTCTGTATGTGGGCCAGGGTGTTTCAGAAGAGGCTGATGATGTTTTGGGATGGGAATGCAGAGATGTAGTGGGGTGTGGGGCTGGTGAGTGGCCAGCAGGCTGGGAGTAGATGCCAGCAAGGTGCCATGGGAGCAGCATTGCCATTTACAAAGCATGGGCAGGATGTGCAGGAGCAGGAGGTGATGTGCAGGAGCAGGAGGTGATGTCCAGGAGATGTGCAGGAGCAGGAGGTGATGTGCAGGAGCAGGAGGAGATGTGCAGGAGCAGGAGGTGATGTGCAGGAGATGTGCAGGAGCAGGAGGTGATGTGCAGGAGCAGGAGGTGATGTGCAGGAGCAGGAGGTGATGTCCAGGAGATGTGCAGGAGCAGGAGGTGATGTGCAGGAGCAGGAGGAGATGTGCAGGAGCAGGAGGTGATGTGCAGGAGATGTGCAGGAGCAGGAGGTGATGTGCAGGAGCAGGAGGTGATGTGCAGGAGCAGGAGGAGATGTGCAGGAGCAGGAGGTGATGTGCAGGAGATGTGCAGGAGCAGGAGAATGCAGGAGCAGGCTCTCCCTCGTGCAGCCTTGGCAGGCTGCTGCAGGGAGGAAGGCTGCTCCTGCAGATGCAGAGGAGCTGTCAGGGGACAGAACACTCCTCCCAGCTCTGGCAGAGACTGTGCAGATGCTCTGGCCAAGTCACGTTTTAACAGCCCCATGCCTCAGTTTCCCCAGCTGTAAACTATTACAGGGATGTTTTGTGGCTGAATGCAGCCCATACTGACAAAGCAGGCAGAGCTCTTTGGACAGATGATCCCAAGGAATAGAAAGCATTCACTTGAGATTTTTTTCCTGTGCTTCTCTCTGATCTTTGATGCTGACACCTAAATAATTTACAACGTGAAGAAGGAAGGAAAAGACCAGAAGCAATCACACCAAAGCATCCAGCCTCCTCCAGGCATGGCCCAGGAGTTTTGGGGGAGGAAGGAATGTGCTCCCACCCCACCCCTCCCTCAGTCCTTCTGCATGATGACATGCAAGTGCTTGCTGATCAGTTTATGGATCTGGGGACTGACAGACTTTGAAGTCAGAGCTTGGCATCCCCAGTTATATGCTAGGACTTGAAACAATCAAAGCTGCCAGCATTTTTGAGGCCTCATGAACGAGCTGCACTGGTAATGGAAGCTCAGAACTCAGGATTGGCTCCTAATCTCCCCAAGAGCATCACAAGCATGAGCACACATTCTGTGGGCAATTTGGTGGCCTTTCAGTGTCTGCATTCCATGCTGTGAGCTGCAGGAGGAGGGCACATGACAGCACTGCACACATTGCACTACTCATTGCTATTTCCTAGGGTGAGGATGTATTCTGCAAGCAATTCTAGGCAGGATTTCCTCCAAAGAAGCACTAATGACAACAAAAACGTTAGCTCAGCATTTAGATTCCAGCTGGAGTTTGCAGATGTGGTAGACAGGGATAAATACCCTCTTATTTTTTCACAGGAGTGACTCTTCTAGGTGGAGGGACTGCACTGTCCTTGTTACAGGGTCAGACCCTGGACAAGGGCTGTTTGGTGTCCCAGCCCTTTTAAAGTGAACATATCTGAGCTGGAGAAGAGGAGAAAGAAAAAGAAGGTACAGAGGAGCTCAGAGGGCACAACTGCCTCTCAACAGTCAGAGGGTGACCCTCTTTCATGAGGCATCTGGGACACAGATATGAGCTGCTTCCAGTCTGATGTGGCTGGAAGGGGCAGAGGGCAAAATCCATGTGAGAAGTTTTACAGCCTGTAGCCTGAGTGTCAATCTAGCAGCCTACATGATCTGTGTGTAGTGCACAGGTATAAATCAAACTCCTGAATATGAGTTTTCTTTGATTAACATGTCCAACAACTTCCTTGCATTCCTTGCAATGCACTTTGAAATCTGAACAAGAAAAGCTCTGTCCCAGCAGCCCCATTAAGTTGCCTGGTGGAGAGAGGAGCAGCAGGAATGCAGGCTGGTCAAACAGCCTTTTGATAGACCAGGCTTGCTCAGCTCAGAAATGCTGTCTGAGTGCAAGCTCCAGCTACGTGCCCAGACTGCTCTGGTCTGCTCTCATCCTCAGCTCCTCCAAACACTGCCAGTGTGACAACACACTCTGCTCCTTCACTGAGTGGCTGCCCTTCAGTTCCAATCTTGTAGGTTTTCATAAATACACAGCCCCCAAAACCACACCATCATCCACCACCAGGAAGATACTTGGCATGTCAAGAGTCTAATTCTGCATTGTGACATTCTGTGTTACCCTTGTGACCAAAACTCTCATGTGGCTTTTCTGGATTAATACATATTAACAAGAGCTGTGAATTCCCAGACTCCCCAAGCACTAATTCAGCCTGTAAATGAGCCAGGCAAGGATCACTGAGACATTACCACAAACACCCTTGAGTTCTTGCACACCTCATGAGTACAGCTTATCAGTGTCTGTCCCAACTAGGAAGCAGTTATAGGCTGTAAAATTCACATCACATATCCTGTTTCTGAGAAACTGTACTTGGCCCAGAAGTTAGTTCAAAGGCACTCAAGTCTCATGCTTGAAATTCAAGACCACCTCTCTGATTTCCCTCCACCACATGGTGAGGGGATCAAATTCACCCTTTGCTGGGACTTACTGTTTTTTTACTGAAAAACCATTAAAGACTGACATGCTGTTCACAGAGATGTCACAGCTCTAGACTCACTCTGGGCTTGTTGAAAAGAGCTTCACAATGCCCAACACCAGTGCAAAGTCATCTGCTTGAGAGAACTGATTATAAGAAGTCAGACTCTACTAAAACCAGGAAGATTGCATTTGTCTAAATAAAATGGTCTTCTGAGAGCACTCAAAGATCACAGTTGGTGTGAAAATACAGCACATTACTGAATTGGCTGGGTCAGTTATAAGTGGAGCTCAGTGCTGCTGTTTCTTGATGCCTCAGACCCACAGAAACTGCAAGAAACCTCCAGGATGCTCAACCCAGCCCCACCCCAGCCCCCAATTCTGCTGGTGTTTGGAATGGCAGCAGCTCCCACATTTTTCGCTGCAGACCTTCAGTTCAACACCTCGAGTGCCAATGGAGACACAGGTGCACACACATCTCTACAGTTCACTATTCATGGACCTCTTGTGTTCCTGACTGGGGCACTGAGTGATAATTTTACACCTTCTAAGAATTCAGCAAGGCAATAATAATCCAAGAGTTGCAACTGGCACTCAGAGTTGGGTGAGATAAGAATTTACAGTGATGGGCATCATATCACTCCCTCTCCCTTTCACCTGAAAGCTTTAAATATACAGTTTGGCTGGAAAACCTTGAAGAATTCCAGATTTTTTGAATCAGAACTGAAATCAGAATTGCTTTCATCAGGCAGCATCAAACTAAAAAGGTCATTCAGAAGTCTTGTGTGATTTAATAAATGTATATAATTTAACTGCCTGGGTTTCTTATTAGTGAAGTTAATTGCTGTATTTTTGGCTTTCTTGCCATTTCTTAACTAAAAGCATTCTTGTTCTTTATGAGTCAGTCAGCAGGTGTACACATAACTTTATGTCAACATCTGATTACTACTTATTGCTCATTTAACTCAGCAAAATATAAAAATTGGACCATGTCTCTAGGAAAATAAATAAAAGGAGAATGTTGTGGAGTTAGAGCAGAGAAGTTTTTTTTTTTTAAATCAAAACAGGAGAGGTTTTCTTGAATATTTTTTCCAAGCACTGTTGTTATAGGTGTTTCCTGAGGAAGTGACAGACTTCCCCCCATTCCATGACTTGCACCCTCTAGTTTGTATTTTTTTTTTTTCTTCAAGCACAGAGTCCAAGAGGTATGAGCAGGCCAGCACAGTGGACAATTATTTCACTTTGCTGCTAGAATGAACTGATAGGAAGAGAAGCAGACTTCTTTGTACTCCAGCAAAGCAAAGCAGGGCATAGAGGTAGCAGTGTGCTTAATTTTAGGCAGGTGCTCTTTTACAGAGAGGAGCAGCTCATAAAGACAGAGCTTCAGGCATGTAGAAAGTTTTAGGGAAAGGCAGGTTCAGGTCAGCAGTGAACTCTAACCCACATGTGCAGATATGTAGATTATCCTCTAAAATTAACACCTAGGATGGTGCTGGTAGATTTGTGAAAAAAAGGAGAGAAGCCTCAGGTAGCTGTGCTGATGCAGCTATTGTGATATAGCTGCTAAAAAATATTATTTGACTTCTCCTTGTGCACATGGATTTAACTCCACAGTATCACACCTCAGTGGAACACGTCAGCTCAGAGGCTTCACTGCATCTCATGTTCAGCAACAGCTTCAGCAGGAGCACAGGCTGATCCAGGGCACAGGCAAATGTTCCCTGTAGCACTTTGTTGCTGTGACATTCTTAGCAGTCACTGTAAATCTGCTGTTGCTTTTCCTCCCCTCATCTTCCTCCTCTTCAAAAACCAGCATGGCCCATTTCCCCTGGCTTTGCAAACACCTCTCCCAGACATTTACAGTGCAAAATTTAGCAATGGGGAGTTGCTTCCTTGGAAAGTTTCCAAGCTGCTAAATGAGAAGTGCTGCAGGAAGGCGATGCTTTCTCCCACTGGGTTAACACCCTTCCCCTCAACTGTGCACACCAGGGCTTGAAGCCAAGTCTTGTTTCTTGGATACTCTGAGTAACAAGAGCTCATAGAAAAGCTATTGCAAGGCATAAACATTGGTTTTCATGCATAGAAGATTCCACTTAGGCCCAAAGCAGAGTATGTCCAGGCAGAACACAGCCCTGGTGCCAGATTTATGTATCCTTAGCTAAGAGCTGTCCATGGAACTGACCAAAGGAAAGTGCCAACACTACACAGAAGCACTAAGCTGTAATCAGGGTAGAAAGCAAAACTGATCTTAACTTTGTGTGCAGACACAAAAGTGGGTAGCAAAGCTTCCTCTGCTTTTACACTGACACACCTGCTGTCAGTTCAGCATAGTGACTCTAGATTGGCACCAGCATTCCTAAACAAAATAATCAAGCCAGCAACCTCTACCTCATTTGAAGTTTCTAGTTAATCAGAACAGGGGCAGCACATTTTGGGCAACAGACTTCCATGGGCTTTTACCATTGTTCTTTAGCCAGCATTGATCAGAGAACTAAAAAAGGTTGCCAAGTCCTCAAAAGATTTTAGTGTGAGAGATGCAGACCACATGTGCTGGATGGTAAACAGCTCTTGAGGATCAGAATAAAAAAGTCTTTATAGTCCAAGCAAACAAAAGTAAATGCCAGAATCTAAATGAAACAGAACTTTCCAAAAGCCTGAGGCTACCAAGATTTCAGAGCTGAAAGTGTGGCCTTGTTTGTTTCTTAGAAAGACCTAAAGCACACCCTATTATCAAGAGAGGTACCCTGTGCTGTTCCCAGCAGGGCAGTATTGTCTCTTGATTCTCATCTCATTTCCAAGCACCCATCTGAGCAAAGACAGTCCATGATATTGCTTGAGCCTCCTATTAAAGCTACACGTAGTTGGTTACTTTGTGAGGAGGCAGCAGAGAGGAATATTGCAATGAGGCAAATACATTTTATACCATTTACTGAATACAGCAATCCAGCCTAAGCCACACCACCAGAAACACAGTCCTAACACAGAGAAAGCTCTGAAATACTTTGCTTTTCTTCTTTAAAAAACACGTATACTAAAACAGATGAAAGAAGGAAAGAGTTCACTTTTGGGGACCACAAATCTGAGGACCAAGTAAAAGCACATGGATTGAAAAGGACTGCAATTTAGCCATCACAGACTGGTGCTGCTGGGTATGTAGAATTGTTCCACAAAGATCCTTGGCCCTGTTTCAAGCATCCCCAGAAGGAGATCAGTGAAGCTTTGTGCAGAAGACTGCCTAGAATTTTAACCCAGTTGGGAGCTAAAGGCTCCTGCAGGATAAATCCCCAGGCAAACGTCCCACTTGGCCCTGGGACACACTGCCTCTGTGAAGGCTGATGAATGCCTGCAGCTTTGAGGTTATACAGATTTGGTTTATTTAAACTAAAGTTTTGGCTGCTGCAGCATAAACCTACTACTGCTCATGCAGTGCTGGGGCTGTGCAGGGCTGCTTTCCCCCCTTCACACAACTGGCTGCCAGCAGCTGCTGCTGCTCTGAGTGCTCTGCTCTCTGCAGATGGCTCTGCAGCACCACTGCCATGGAGCAGGATGAAATGCAGCCTGGCAGCCTCATCCCAGCACAATCCCCTCCTTCCCTGGCCCATTGCTGTCAGTCTCTCCCCAGCTCAGTTTTTCTCCCAGCCCTGCCGTGCTGGTTTCAGTGATGCTGCTCTGTTTATCCCAGGATGAACACACACATCCAATCTGTTCAGAAAAGTCTCAACAGCCCTGGCAAAGCAGGACTCCATCTGGAGTGTCCATCTTTGCTGCCTTCAGCTCTGGAGGAGAAGTAACAACAAACTTGGGCAAAGTAGAGCCAAAAGGCATCTGAATATCACCCTTTGTAGCTACCCACATGGGTCAGCAGCCAACATGCATGACCTGAATCACTGGCTTCTGGTTTTTTGGGTCATTCAGGAAAATTTCTGGGATTTAGGTATCCAGTCTCTACCAGGGAACTTAGTTTGTGCAGGCAGAGTCAGCCCAGATCAGGTGTAAGATGAGGCACAGGACATGGGAAAATGCAATGTCAGTAGAGAGGCTGGAAAAGATGTTTTGAGATTAAAGATGCTTTGACACTTGAAGCTCATCTCACCTCACACAATCCACACTGGTACCACACAGAAAATACAGGGACAAGGCAATGCCCCTCTCCCTCTCCAAATCCTTAACAAATACACAATCCAAAGATGAGAGAGTCCACAAATTAGAAAAGCTTGCAGAGCAGCACCAGCACTTTGGTTCTTTTATGGCTCTATGGGTAAACAGAAGAAGCATGGTTCACCTTGAGCCTCTTTTATTCCCCTTAAGAAATTCTTTCCAGTGCTGTTTTACAGGTTTGCATAGCCTTGCCAATGAACAGACACCCCACAGCAAACCAGGCATTTAAAAAACACACTAAGCTACCATGAAGTAAATTACTGACTTAACAGCCAGGCACCTACAGGTATAATTGGGTTTCATTTGAAGAACAAATTAAAGCAATGTGCATATTAGCTGTGAGTCTGCAAGGGGGCAGAAAAAGACACTCTGGAAACTTTCCAAAGTGCACAAGATTAAAGAAGCCCTGCCAAAACAGCTCCCAGGAGACAGCAGTCACACCAAGAAGGAGCAGCCCCCAGGGAGAGCCAGACCCCAGCCAGGTACATCTGCATGCAGGCTCCCATCAGAGGGGCAAGGGAAGGGGCATTTGAACCATGGACCCCAAAGCAGGGGAAGATTTGGGTCAACAAGAACACTGATAGGGACAGAAAAGACCAGGGCAGGGTCAAAAGAACAGCTGGATGGATATTGCAATTATTTGGTCATAATGCTCTTTTCCTTCATGTCTTTTTCCTAAAGCCCAGGGGCAGCCATACAAATTTCCCTCTCCCAGTATCAAATCTAGCATTTCAGTGTATTTTAGGGCTTTACTAGTACCTATAACTTCTGTTAAATTGCAGTCCCAAAGGCTTAAGTGGGAAAAACATGACTCCAAAACACTCACTAAAAGTTTCTTACCACAAAGTACTCCAGCACAGTGACAGTTTTCTCAGATATACAACTGTTGCTACTGCAGGAATATTTGACTAGATTCAAAGTCTCCTCAGGATGTCTCCCCAAAGGGATAGGACTTGTTCCCTTACTAGCTTAGCCTCCTCTACCCACACCTCTTCTGCTTGCCATCTTTTTGCTGCTGCTAAAGAGGAGAGCAAAGGATGAAAACAATCAACAAGCTGAAAAGGAAAATAAGTAACAGCCACAGAGGGCTTCAAAGTTAAGCACGGAAATAATTAGTGGAACAGCTGAAAGAGGAAGGCATTAAGAAAAGGCAAAATAGTAAAAGAGTCAGATGAAAATAGGGAGATATATGACTATAATGAAGAGACTATTAGCAGCTTCAAGGCTGGTCTTGGATGTTATCCTGCAGTTATTTTTTTCCACCCTGTCCCTGGAGGAATGCCTTTCCTTCAAACCACTTTAATTTCTGAACTCTGTACTGTGCCCTGTCCACAGCCAGGGCCCAGATCTAACTGCTGCTTTCCCCCTTCTGACTCTGAAGGCCACTGAAAGTCTCAGCACTCGCCTTCCCCAGAAAAATCCCCTGGATTTCAGCTGTGCAGCCCAGTCTGAGTCAGGCAGGGAGTGTTCTCTCCACAGCCCTGTCACAGTCCTGCCCTGTGGAGTCAAAGGACTCAGGGTGTGCTGGAGAAGGGCACAGTCAGAGCTTTGGAGCAGGGGAACAACCTGACACAAAATCCTGCTGGAGGACTGCAGAGGGAGGCTTGGTTGGTGTCAGTTCAGAACATGAGACTGTAATAATATTTGCCCTCAGTTCAACTTCATATACTATGTACAAAAGCCTCTGTTTGAATAAAGGAACGGCCAGGGAAACATGAATGAAGAAGAGCCAAGAAACTCAAAGCAAAGTCCCAGTTCTTTTTGTCTGGAAATCTAACTGTTTTGGAAAGAAACAAAAACACAACTGAAGGTAGACAAGGAAAGCTCAAAACACATTTCTTGCTGAATTTTCTCAGTTTTCCTTGATGATATTTAAGAAGGAGAGAGCAAGCACATGTGTGTTCCACAGAAAGGGTTCAAAAACATGCCTTTTTTTTTTTTTTTTTTCCATTCAGGGAACCAGTCAGGCTGTCAGAGGAGCCTTGATCTCCTGGATAAATAAAATCATAGCGTTTTTTCATAGCTGCAGGGTGGGAAGGAAAAAAAGTCAGGCAATCTAAACCTCACCCTACCCCAAGTGTGACCTAGGACAAACCACTTGCTCACACAGCTAAGGAAGAGTCATGAGGGGACATGTGCCACTGCTTTTGCAGCCATCAAAACCACAGTGCCCTCACCACCTCCCTGGCCCACCTTTGCTTTGTACATCTTGAGGGTTTCTGTGCAGCACATGGAATGCCAGGCCTTTAATGGCACCAGATCCTGGCACTCCAGAAAAAAAAATATAAGCTGATTGGCAAGAGAAGAGTAAACCTGGTGCAAGGCCTGAGGGACGTCAGGATATAGTAAAGTATTTGTCCATCCCTCACCTCATGTTGCTTTAGCACAGCATTCTGATAACTGCCTTGGCAGTTGTTTCTGTCACTGATAAGAGACTCATCCACTGAGAGATGTTTGAGCCTGTACATACCATTACATGTTTTGGTTTGGTCATATGAATGCTAGTTACCAAAGTTTTCTGGGCAGCAAAGACCAGTGCAGCAGCACCAATATTTATGATTTTCCAGTTGACTGTGTTTTTCCAAATATGTTTGAGAAGGTCCAGGCAGGCTTACCTGCCCCAGACACTACCTCTTTCTCCTTGAGGTGTATTTACCCAGATGGCAGGTGTTTTATATTTCAGAAAACATTCAAGTAGGAAAACATTTGTACAGGCAGGTTCACCTCTCAGAGGACTTATTTTCTTTCTCCCTTTTTTTTTGTGGGAATAAAGAACCTTGCACCAGACCCTGGAGCTACTCACTAGCCAGCCCTGTGTGCACGTGAGGCCACGCAGAGCCAAGGCACGGGTGGGGGATACCTGTGCTCCCAGTTCCAGGGGGGCAGTGTGCTGGGGCATCTGGCACTGCTGCCTGAGGCAGGAGGGTGACATTATGGATGTCTAACAATCCAGATGTGACTCGGATATGCACACAAGAAGCAGCTCCATGCAGCTGCAGTTGCTTGCATGATTGATTTTTATTTATTTTTTTAATGCTAAAGGGAAGGTCCTCAGCCTTCTGGCCTCTGGATGGGCTGCAGAAGGCAGGTAACCTGAATCAGCTGCAGCAGCCTAATGAAGTCAGTAATGTGTCACCAACCCACGAAGCATCAGCCCTGCCAGACTTCTCCAGACACCTGCTGCTCCCCACAGATAGAGGGAAGAAAGAGCCAGTCTTGAAACAGGCAGAGCCTGAGGCAGATCTGGCCAGGAAAGCCTGAGAGTGCTGTGGCCTGAAAGGCTACAGTTATTCACAACAGTTCCTTTGCTAACTGGGCATCTTTGGCATGAGGGTTTGTCAGGGAGCATCAAAAGCCTGCTGCTCCTTTCAGGAGAGGGAGCCAAACACCAAGCAGAGCAGCAAGGCCAGCAGTGCCAGGCCTGTGCCAAGCAGCCCCAGCAGACCTGAGAGCAGCAAGCAGAGCACTGGAGGAGGCAGCCAGCTTCAGCTGAACCCACAGCACAGGCTGGGGGTTCAGGGCAGGGTCACACACAGGCCAGTCATCACTGAGCAAGCCCAAGGAACATCCAAGATCAAAACAAGAGCAGTCAATGATTCAGGGACCACATCAACCAAGTCCATGAGCAGACATCCCTACAGCACAGCTCGGAGAGAGGAGAGCCTCAGGTCTGAGCTGAACTGGATTTAAGGGCTCAACCTTTAGGCAGAGTGGTTGCAGACCCCAAGACCCCAGGTGAGGCTGTCAGGGCCATTAGAGACCATTGAGGCTCTCAGGGCAAATGACAGCCTCAGATGTGGCTAATCAGCAGCAGAACAAGAAGGAAAACACAAGGACAGAGTTCAGTTCTTGTGATGGCAATTTGTGCAAAGCTGTAAGCAACTGAAGGAGGGTTTCCTTGTGTAAGGATGTATGAAAAAGATTTTCTTATGCGAAGGATTATTTTCTTGTATTAATTAATCCTGCTCTCTACCAAAGTCTGCTGCAAAAGAGCAGGATGTCTCCTGGAAAAATGAAGCACAGAGAAGCTCCCATGTTCCAGCTTGTCCAGCCACCTGAGGGATCCCAGTCTAGTACTCTGCGATATCATGTTGCCTTTAATTTTATTTACACATTGCTCCCTGCCAAGATGCAGAATCTAAAATTGTCTCCTATGTTTGCTGAAGTTTGGAAACTAGAAACAAGCCCTGTTGCTGCAGCCTATGTCTAAAGAGCCAACTCATTTGTCTTGTCAGTAGCTTCTTCCTTTTGATCTCCAGAGCTATTCACAGTTCAGTTGCTTTGCAGAGATGACTTGTTGCAGTTTGCTTTGGTTTGAACCAGGCTTTGAAACCAGTGACCAGAATGCACAACACTTCTGCACAAGATCTTGAGGAAACAGCAGGGTAATTTATGAGACAAGCTACTAGTCTTCAAAGGATAACATCTTTTCAGCAGAAGTCCCTTTTCTTCAAAGGAAAAAAATGCATTTTGCTTTGTGAACTTGCGTTTTTATAGATACACATATAATAAACATTTATTTTACACCCACCATATCTAATGATGTGTGTGTAGAAAGGTCAAATGAAAGCAACTGCCCTTGGTGGTTGGAAGGGATGTCTGAAGGTGGCTGCTCCCAAGGCCTGTGCAGTTTAAGGCAGGATTGGAACACGTCCTGTGGAAGCAGCCAGGAAAGGCTGGGCCCCCCCTGGGCAGGGCTGGAGCAGGAGCAGACAGCAAACCAGCATCTGACACAGGAATGGAACCTGTGGGAATGATCTGGCAGCAAGGAGTCTGCAGGGGAAAGAAGCTCAGCAGATAATTAGAAAGACACGAAGGGCCTGGAATGGCCTGGATGTCCATGGTAATGATCCCAGCCCCATCCTTCCCTCCACACCTTCCTTGGAACAGCTCCCTCACTGGGATCCTAAGGAAAGCTGCATCTCTACCAAAGGGCTTCTTCTGTGTGCTAGGACAATGAAAATGGATCACAGCTCTTTCTGGAATTAGTCCTAAGGTGGGAACTCAGCCATTCTGGAGCACAGATGGGGTCAGGTCAGGTTTTTCCCTACAAACAGGAGAAGCCATGTGGTTTTCGTATAATTTGGAACGTTTTCTTACAGAATGAAGATTGATTAGATGCCTGGAGTTCCCCAGAAACAATGTTGATAGTGTTAGCAGCCTGCACACCACAAGACCCCATTCATAAAAAAAAATCCTAATTTTTAAATTTTTTTTTTTTTAAACTTTATGTTCTTGGAAAAAGAAGCTTATTGAGTAACTATCAGAGTTCCTCTTTCATCACCTTGTCATAAATCCCACAGGCTCTGAATTCCTTTAACAATCTCCCAGTTAAATTGTGACCTGCCTATTCTAATAAATAAACCTTTTTTCTTCCCCCCCAAAAAAGCTGGAAACATCCAAGGAGTTGCTCCCCCTTGCACTGAGTTCTACTAATTGAGACATCAAAGCTGATGGAAAATCAAGGTTGTGCCTGTACAATCCCTGGGCATTAACCTTTCTCTTTAGACCATTTTCAAACAGGGCAATTAACTTTTGCCAACATAGATCCCCCTCTGAAGTTTCAGCCATACATTCTTCTATCACTATTTAAGTGAAGTATGGAGCAGCTGCTGCCTTTCACCCTGAGGTGGCTCCTCCCTGAGGGCTGGTGAAGTTTCCTGGGTGTATTTTGTGCAAACCCAGCTCCAAACCAAACTCATATATAGTGCTCCTATAAGGTGTGGAAGCTTTTTTATCATCTTCACAAACACTGACAGGTAAATTTGATACTGACAGGTAAATTTGATGCTGCCAACTGTCAAGGTTGGAGATTATATTGATGTAAAAGGTAAATTAAAGAGAAAAAAAAACCAAAACCCTACCTAAAATTCACAGACCATGAGAGTGCACTTAAAAAAGATCCCTGGGCAGATAGGAAGCAGTGTCACCTTAACTGCACTGGATTGGGGCTTTGCTTCCTTATGGAGCCCTGCAGATAATTTAAACATTTCAAAGAACATCTGCACGAGGGCTGTTTTGTGCTCTGCATTTGCCCCATCCTAAACTAAATCAGAAAGCTCAGCTATGGAGCAATGTCTAATTCACACTGTGCCCCATGCATGTAAACATTTCACTGACATCCTGAGAAAAGATAATGCCAGGCCTCCCAAGGGCCCCCAAGGATCCACAGCAGTTTTGTAGCTGGTTGGACATTGTAACATATGTGTACCCATGTTATATGGAGAAAACAGGATGCATAAATGAGGGTTGCCCTTGGGCAAGAACAAATCAGGTGGTGTTTGTTTTCTCCCTAATTTGCTGGCATTGCTGTTCTGCTGGTGAGCAACCCCAGCAAAGCCCCCTGGCACATTTTCACTCATATTTAGCTCAGGCCTCTGAACACTGAAAATTCAGGAAGAGAGACTGAAATGAGACCAGGCTTCAATGAAAAGCTGGCCCCTAACACACACACACACACAAACACACACACATTCAAGTGCTCTATGCAGGGAACACATGATTGTGCTTAGGACAATATGCTGCTCCCAAAAAGGGTTTGCTGGTTTCCTTGTAGAGGGGGCAGTGGCAAAGTGCCAGCAACAGACATGGTTCATAAGCTCCATTTCTCCACAGTTTCTGCCTCTCCCTGTCAGATAGGACAGTCCCATTAAACCAGATACAAAATACAACCTTAGAATAACTGAATGTAATGTGTCCCTGGGTGTCTCAGAGGCCCTGGACTGAACACTGTAGATTCAGAAAATACCAGTGATACAGGAGAGAAATACGCACTGTTCCCTCTTGAGGTATCAAATTACTTCACATCCTTGGGCAATGCAGAGTGAAGGTGTGACATGCTGCCAGTCCAAAATGTGTCCCTGATGTCCTTCAGCAGGGGTAATTCCCAGTAAGCCACAGGACATCTAAGCACATCCTGATTCAGCCTGATTTCTGGTGTGTGCTTCAGCTCTTCAGTGACAAGGAACCAGTGTGTGATGCTCCATGCAATGTGTGACTACATCAGCATCTGGCTTTTACAATAGCCTGTTTGACCAGTGGAAGTGACCCCCACTTCTGGCAGGAGTCCCCCAAAAACACACTGAGGACCCCAGTTTTCCACTGCCCCACATGCTGCTCACACTCAACCTCCAGTGACCCCCACTACTGCTGAGACCCAGTAAATTTTGCTGGGTATCCAAGTCCTGGAGAAAGAGCCTGGCTCTCATACTCAGCTTGGGAGGCACAGATGAACACCAGAGCTTCTCTCCAAAGCTTCCTGGCAGGCTCTGACTTGGAGGAGACGGAGGGAAAGAAGAAAGTTGAAAACACCCTTTCCCCTTTCAGAGCAGTGAGCTGGAACTCAGTCTGCCTGCCAGCTCTTGTGGTGCAGTTGCCAGGCAGTAGTACTGCTCTGCAGGCCAGCATCAACAAACTACACATTTGTATTCTCACCAGGGCCAGCATTATTACTGCCACAACTTAACACCCTTAAACAGGGAATGCTGCAGCTGAGAGAGCTGTCTTGGGAATCTGGGGAATCACAGCAACCAGTTATGAAGCACCCACAGAAATCAGTGGTGGCTATAAACCTCATGGAGAGGGCAAACTCCTTCCTGTTGTGGACAGAAAACAAAGTATCTGATACCCAGATGGATAGAAAAAGATATATAGGAAGGAAATAGACCAACTAATTGAAGATGGAGCCCTTTGGATGGACTTCCTGGTGGCTTGACCACAGCCACCAACATTGCTCCAGCAGGATGCTGTGACTAGCACTGTGGGAATTAGGACTGACATCCACCACAGTCTGTAGGCACAAACAAGCCCACTGGCACCTGACTAAGGGACTCTGACTTTCTCCATCCCTCTCCCTCATGTGGCCACTTATACAACCTCAGCAATTGACCAGTTACTTGTGTTCAGCCAAGGGTTCATCAGCCAGCAAGCAGTACCAGACACAAGGAAACACTTGTGCCAGTAGAAATAAAATTGAGATGCTGGAAACACTTTGCTTTTTCCACACACAGATCTGACTCAGGTCATTGTGGAGAGCTGGAGTGAACTCCAGGTGAAAGGGTTTAGACATGGTAATTACAGCATGAGATTCCTGTCAGAATTTCAGAGTGATCCCTTCACGGTGCACAGCGATGGTGAATGGCAGGATTCATTCTTACCAAGGGTTTTCTTCTCACCCTGGATTCCTGTGAACGTCTCAGATCATGGACAGGAAACAAACAAGGAAAAGTCTCAATTCTGTGCTTTGACCAGCTTTTCCTCCCTTCTGGCACAGCCCCTTTTGCTGGCCCCCAAAACAACTGCTGCAGACAAACTGCATCATGGAGGGTCCTCTCCATTTCTAGCACTGAGGGTGACAGTCTTACATATTCCAGGAGCTATCACTGCTGAAAGTCTTCCTGAAGAGAAAACCAGAACATCCCTTGAGACAACACCTTCCATCTCAGCCTTCCTGGGCTGATGCTTCACAGAACAATTCTTCACCGAGAGGTTTTAAAACTGAGCTTGTGGAACACCATCTTCTCCCTTTATTTCAACAAACAGTTGAAGATTCTCTGGCCAGAGAGGAAACCAAATCACCTCATCACCTCTCTGACAAGCTCATACCAATGTACCATCATGGTGACTGAAAAGCTGTGGATGGCTCCAAATCAGGATTTATTTTTAGGTTTCCAGACTGTGCATGCTCTTGCCAAAAGAGCCTGGTCCAAAGTTTATTCAAGTCCACGATAAAAATGTCTAATGGCGTGAATGACCTTTGGATCAGCTCCAAACACTGTGCACTGATATTAGCACTGGGGCTGGCTGGGGATTCCCTTTGGGAAGGCTGCCCAGTCAAGAGGCAGTTTTCACAAAATTGAAATTTTCAGGGAGAAAAACATCCTGATTTTGAACCTTCTTTTCTTTCACAATAGAGAAATAAAAATAGCCCTCCCTTTTTTTTCTTCTCAATTAAGAAAAGTCAAGAAGAAATATTTTCTTCAGGGCCAGTTGGAACAAAATCAAAAAATATGTTTTGGTTTGAATGTGTTCAATAAACCATTAAAACTTCATTTTCCTATAGGTACACAGTCTCACTGGGCTGTGGTTTAGATGTCTCATCTTTCCTGCAGGCTGTTTCCTCGAGGACTCCATCTGCCATGGTGCAGAGACTCTTAAGGTCTGTGAGACATGACAGTAGCTACACATTGCCCCCTAAAAAATACAGGTATTAAGTTACTGCATGAGAGCTGCTAGAAGGAAATACAATTCAAGGCTGATGTTCAGCATTGAGTGGAGTTAAAGCAAAGCTTTAGGATTAATTGAACAAACTAAAGCAATTTGGAGCATGCCAGAACTTTTGATCAAAAGATGTTGGAACAAAACTTATTTCCCTCTGCAAAGCAAGATGTTTTGAAATTTTATTCCATGAAAAAAAAATGACAACATTGGTGTTTCTTTACAGCCAGTGAGAAAAACAAAGGTTCAGGAGAGTGAATCTCCCTTCCACTGCACTGCTGTTATTAAGAAAGCAAGAAAGGTGAGGAAGGAAGGAAGGAATATGTGAGAAGCTTACTGCTCTGGAGCTGAAAAGTCCTGCAGAAATGAGCACCAAACAGCCATGCTCTCTCTACAACTATGCCCTCATCTTTCCAGGAGTAACTATTTTCCTGGATGCCTCAGCTCACCATGGCAAGAACACATCTCTAGGTTTTGGAGGCTCTCTCAGATCTAATTTCACCTTCACTGCATCATTGTCTTTCCTGGAGTTGTTCATGGTTCAAATAAGGGAGGCCAGAATTCATTCCTGCCTCACTTGCCACCCAGCTGACAGGTGGTGTGAAAGGGAAGTGGCATGTGGAGCAAGCACAGGGAAAATCACCTTCTGATCTCACTGAAGGTGGTCCTCAAACCAGGTCATGCTTGAGAGAACTGGCAGGGAAAATAAGGAGAGGCTGGGCTGCAGCTGTCTGTTTTGGGGCAGTCTCCAGTTCAGAAGAATATTTGCCTTTCTCTCACTGCCAATTTTAGAGCTTTTATAAATACCACACCTAAATAAAATGGAATAAAATAAATGATCCTCTTCAAGCACCCCACGCCCTTTGATCACCCTCCTCAAAAACATCCAAAGGCTGCAGTGATGCATGAGCCCAGGAATTATTGTTAAAAATAACCAGTCTAGGGAGGAGAGCAATTTATGCTGGGTCTGGAGCAAGGATGAGGTTCCACTTCCTTCTGAGAATCAAGTGAACAATGCCAACCCAGAGCCTGCTGTGCAGTCATCAGTGACCTCCACAGCACAGCTCACAACCTGCAGCAGCACACACAGACTCAGGACATGGGGTGAAGGAGCAGCCAACCTGTTCCCTGACACTTGTCTAGTGACAATATTTCACAGGCATCCCATCCCATCCTTGCTGGTAAATCTGTCCCTTGATGTGCACAGTTTAGTTTTGCCATGAAGCACAAAACTTAATTTTCTGATTATTTAGCAAGATGCATTTGTCCTGTGAATGCTTCTGGGCTCAGCACAGATTTAGGGCTATTCCCTTGGGTTTATGCTACAGACAGACATTTACCAATTCCCAACAGGTCCAGATATTTAACCACATTTTCTAAACAAGGTGCTAGACCAGAGCAGAGATGCAAGACAGATGCAGCACTAATTAGCTCTGAACAAGTGTAGTTCAAAACACAGCTCTTAGAGAAGATAATGCCACTCACCTTTGAACTGGACCATTCGACCTATAAATGTCAGGTCTGGAATACACACTACAGTGTGGTATTTATGGTGCCTTTTTACTATTGCTATTATTATTGTTATTATTTTCCTTTTTACCTGGGGACTGAATGTTTGGGGACTGTGGCAGGAGAGGTCTGTACATCTGGAAAGCGTCAGATTTAACGCCCGAAGTCATCAGCCCAGGTCAGCTAAAAGTACATGTTTGCTTCCAGCAGCAGCTGTGCAAACTCCTGTTGCCTTGGTTGTGCAGGGCTTATGTAAAGATTCCTCAAAGACAGTGCCCTCTTTGTGAGCCCATAGCTCTGCTGATCCCTGGCAATTCCAGCCCCAGTTTCAAAAAGAAACGGGCCTAAAATGGCACTCTCACCGCAAACAGATGTATTTCAGCCTCTGTCTAAGGCAGCATTCATTTCATCATGAAAAGGAAAACACCATAATTTAGGGTCACACGTCTCCTGCCTGTCAGTCAGGCACTGCCAGCTATTTTTACAGCATCCCAGGGTGTTGTGGCAGTCTAGAGAACAAGTGACACACCTTTCCAAAGGCAGTTCAGAACGATTCAGTGAGAAACTCTGAGCTCCAAGCTTTGGGTTTGTCCCTGAATTTTTTTTTTTCCTTGAACGGGCTTGAAATAAAATCTCTCTATATTGCACATTTTTTCTATTGCACATTGATTTTCTTTGCTTCCCATTACTTCATGGACTGGTCCTGCACACTGCAAAATCCACAGTGCAGGTTCAGCATTAGAACTTTTTCCATTGGGCTGTGGCATGGGGGAGGAGCAGAGGTACTATGAGAACAAACTCTCACACCAGTGGTCAACAGCTGAACAAAACTGCACCTACTGTAAGAGAAGCCAAATTTCACTCATTAACTTCAGGAGTTGTCAGTTGCTTCTGCTTCACATTGAGATTGAAATCAGCTATTTTTTTAACCTAATAAACAAAACTATAATTAAAAGCAATCCAGTAAGACTACCAGGCATCTGAAAGACACATAGAGAGCATAGAGAAAACAGTTCTCAACATCCCTGCCTTGTAGCCAAATACTGTATCTGCAATGCAAACAGAACACCTCCACATTTACAGTTTGGTGGGAGTTTTGATCAGCTTTAGGGTTCAGACCACTGCTAATTAAAGTCACCAAAAGTCTTTTCATTGACTTTATTGAGCTCTGAGACAAGCCTGGGACATGCACCGTTCTATCAAGAATTCAAAGTGGAAAAAACCTGACTCTGGTAAAACTCTTACCTTGGTGTTTTTGAAAGTCGAATGTCTGAAAGGACTGTAATGCTCTGGCTGTGCAGTTTCAGCCTCCATGGATAAAAAGCCCTGCTGAGCCCCTCCTGACAGTGCCAGAGCTCCTCACGTGGAAAAGTCCGCTGGCAGGTTTCATTACCATAATTGTGTAACAGTTAATAGTACTCTGTGGAGAAAGTGGGCAAGAAAACACAAGGGAGCAAAATCCAGATGATCAATCATCCTTTTCCCTGACACTGTCTTTATGTGGGTTGTTTTCACCAGGAATATACATCTTGTAATTGCCCAGATTCCCTGTTTTTTCAACATAATTTTTATGGCAAATGCCATTAGTTACTGTACTGTGGTGATTTAAAGCTGAAAATGTACTGTGACCTGAATCAAAAGACAGATTAACTTATCTGCTTTAACAAGGAGTTACTTGAAGTCTTATAGGAAACACTGTATGAACTTACATTTCATAAGGCCAGTAATAGCTTTTCCTGTTACTTTTCTAGGAGAGAAATACAAAAGGAAATGGGAGCTGGGTGCATAATGGGAACTAGGTTGCAGAGTTTTAAGTCTGCAGGTCATCAATTCGAGGTAATTTAGCTGATGACTCCAGTGTTCTCAGCCCAGCTGTCAGGGGACAGGTGACCACACTTGGCCATCCACCAACGCTGAAACCTTGATGGCAATTCAGTGAATGGAGAGCTGTGCCTGCCCAGCCTGCCCAAGCCTGAATCCTGTGCTGCAGGGTTTGGGTTTGGCTCAGCCCCATCTGTTGAGCAGCTGGATACAGCACAGGCAGACACGGATGAGAGGAACCCAGGTCAGTCCCTCTGAGCACCACACAGAGGCCAGGCTCCTTCTGCCTCTCATTAGGAAATCAGAAAAGGCTGAGTGGATTCCCAGTGGTACAGGCTCACCCCTAGACTGCTCCAGAGCAGGGTTCTGTGTGAGGGATCTGCTAACAGCCTGCTGATGAGGATAAATAAGTAGGAGACTTTTCAGCAAATGATCTCCAACAATTAATTTACTGAGTTACAGCATCTATGGACTATATCCTTCAGGAAGGCTCCATTCTCAGTTCCCACTCTTTCACCAGGAGAGATACTCAGGTTGGTTTTCAGTGAGGTATTAGCTGAGACATGGGAAGCAGAGACTTTTAACTTGAAAAGTTAGGACAGTGAGTTCTGACTTCCCCCCCCACTGCCCCAACCCCATTTGTGGACTCTCAGCTGTGAAGCAGCTCCTCTACAGTGAATTTAAGCTGGCTAGAATTGCTTTTCTTGGTTTTCTTCCATAAGTGACAGGTTGACAGCTACTGCTCTTGGAAGAAGAGGGCCTTCCAATCCTCAGGTCACCATATGGTGCCAAATAATTTCTTTCATGTCATACCTGATTTAGAGCAGGAGGAAATAGTGCTAAGAGACCATCTCCCCCATTGTCCATCACGTGTCACTGCATCATGCCATTTTCAACGTGCCCCATCCCAACAGGCAATTTGAGAGCTGTTGTTGTCCTTCCAAGCTTTATAAATGTGCTAAATGGGGTGGATAGCTGGAGAAGAAATGTGCCGTTGACTGTTAGACATTACAGGAGGGAATAATGTGTCATAAATCAAAGAGACACAACACTATCACAACAGGCTAGCCAAGAATATGAACTGTAAGAGTTCTTATAATGACACCTATTTGTTGAGTCAAGAATTTCATCTCTAAGCTGTTCAGTGAGGCTTTACACCTCTGCTCTGGTCCTGTGTTTTAAATGATGGCTTACAAGAAAAATCTGGGGGAAAAAGTGGTTTATTTTCTTGGAGAGAGTTACTTTCACTTATCCATGCTTCTTCCATTTAAAGAAAAATTCAGAAAACCTTAAGCTATGAAATACTTGCTTTTTCAAAGAGTTTTAGTTCTTCAGAGTACCTTTTGGTGTGCTCTTCTTCTTTAACCCTGCTTAGAACAGAAGCATCCTTCCCACTGTGATATTTTCACTGTGATATATTCCTCACTGCTGGTCACCATCCACAGCAGGGAAGGCAAGAACTACACAGTCTCCCTCCTTTCTTCCTAGCACAGAACTTGGTCCAAATGAACAGGGCAAGACAGGGCTCCATTTGGATCAGAAAGAAATCACCTGCCCTCCAAGTTGGGTGTTAAACCAGCCCTTTTGGCAACAGACTTCACAACACCCTCTCAGCTTTAAACACCATGAGGTGCAGGTACAGTTAATCTCCAAATACTTTACTTGCACCACAAAACACGGCACCAGCCTTAGTTCCATTCTGCAGTTGGACCCAGAGGCATGGTGGACTTGACCCAAGTGGGGTCTGGAACATCTTGCCACTGCCTCCCAAACAGGCAGCCCCCTTGGTCACTGCTAGCACTGGTCCTTCATTTTTGATGCCTTATTCCAATCCTGCTGCTGTCCCTCCACAGCCCAGTTTGGTGTGAGAACAGGCCTGCTGGGGCTGCACAGCATTCCCTGCAAGTGGGCAGAAGGGCCATGTAAAAATCAAATCCACATGACTGTAGTTACAGGCGACCAAAGAGAGGGTTGCACTTCCAAGAAAAACTTTTCCATGTAAAAGAATTCTTAATCTCCCCTTTGACTGTCATTGTTGAAATGATGGCTTCACAGGCTTGAAATTTAAGACCCTATCGGCGTCTTTTCTGTTTGCTGTGATTTATGAATGGTTTCGCTGTTGATTATCCTCCAAGATTACAGCACAGCAGCCCTGACAGACAAGCAGAGGAAATTTCACAGGATAACAGGCAGCTCCTTCTCTGGGGCAGTAAGGCAGGGAGGTGTGTTTTGATTCAGGTATGTAACAATATCAGCAAATTCTGACTGGACACCACAGGCAACTGAATGCTCATCATGTGGCACCTACTCAAAGGCAAGCAGGGTCAGCAGAAGTCTTGATGATTTTTCTGTGCTCCAGGGCCTTTTCTCATTCTCTAATACAGTGTTCAGTTGGGGTTTTTTGTCAGGATTGTGGTACAAATCTACACACTGCAGTCAAATATGAAAAGGTAACATTTTCATACAACCCTGTGCGTGTTCTTCAAAGATCATCCTTCTTTCCTGCAGTCACAAAGTCTACTGCCCTGTCTGGGAGATGGACCCTCTTTGTTCAAGTCCAGGCTATTCAAAGGAAATTTGCTTCCTTTGATTTACTGCCAAGAACAGGCACTCCTGACCCCAGAAAAGGAGGTTTTTGTGCTTTTCATTCCCATTTCCTGCCAGACAGTTTGTTCCAAGTCAGTGCTAGGAGGGCTGTTTGTCTGGTGAGGGTAGCAGGGCCAGAGCAGGTGCAGCCATCACTTGAGGGGGCTGTGGCCTTCACTGGAGCAGACAGCCAAGACTTGGGAGTAGAGGTTGAAAAACTTTCTGATGTAGGGGCTGCCTAAAAATAAATGAGTAGACCTCTCAGGAGGTGATTTTATCTCTTGATAAATAGCCTCTGCTTTTCAGGCTGAAAGGTTATTTTGATTTGAACTCTGCCACACTGCAAAATTAATTATTATTGGCATGTGGTTTCCAGGTCCAGCACTATGGATGTGCTTCCTGCTCTTTGTATCACATCTGGACCTGTGCAGTGAGCAGTGGTTTGCCACCCTTGCACTTTGAATCATTTTGGGCTGAGATGAACGACTTGCAGTATGCCAGGCAAGGGTGGTCTAGGTCTGACCTACCTGAGTCCTGCTCTGTGGTCACACTTCCTTCAGTGATGCTGCTGCTTTGGTGCCTTTCCACACTATGGCCAGGAACCCATGGCAGAGAGGGAAAGCTGTTCTTCTTTGGAGGGAACCAGAGAGCACAGTTACATCCAGCTCTGGCCTGAGCCATTCTAACTGGGACTATAGTTACACTGTGGGTGTTCTCAAGGATCGGGTTCGACACTGAACCAGAATGGACATTCCTAGCATTCTTCCCATTTTGCCACCCAGCCTGCTTCAGAAAAAGTCCTGATGTAGGTGTTTGTATCCTGTCTCTTTCTTCCCTCACTGTATTTGTCTTTCAAGCCTGGCAGCAGTGGAAGGAAACTTAGCACGTGATGCTGACTCTCTGCCATGTCTGTGGGACGGCAGATTCCTAAAGTACTCAAATCTAACTAAGAGATTAGCTAGGAAAACAGAAGGCAGAGGACTCATAAAAGCATGGAGAGGCTTGGATCCCAGTGGATTTGAGGAAGGATACCAGCTTTTATCCAGGAACAGGGCTGCTCACATAAGCAGGGCTGTCTGGGTTCCTGCCCACACTGTCCACACAGTCCCTCTCTTATGACCTCCCACCTGTTTCAGGACTGGGCCTGGGATTTTGTGTTTTATAACAAATAGGCCAATGAAAAAAAAAAAAAAAAAAAAAAGTTGGAGAAGCCCTGAGAAATGTGTGCTTCAAGAAGCCCTCTAATTGTTGTCAGGACTGCACCACTGCCTAAGAGTGAATCTTAACAGATACAGTCCTGCTGGAATATTCCCTACTTTTCTGCTACTTGACTCCTTACTTACAGTTGTTTTACACTCAAGTTCACAGCTAGGCAGGGTTTTTCCTTTGGAGATAGTGCTGGTAGTGGAGGCCATTCTCCCTCAGGCTGTGCCTTCACACTGCTGCCCTTGTACCACTGTGCTTGCACCTGTTTGTCTCCACTCAGCTGCTGCAGAAAACTCTACTCCAGACTTTTGCTTCCTCCTTGTCCCACCATACACACAAGGGCCCAGTTTCCCTTTTCCCCAGCCAAGACACAGGAATGTACCCGTCCCTAGTGATTCCTTCCAGCAAATTAAGAAGTGCTGAACTAAGGAGGGTTTCAGTAAAGCAGCATGGCCTCAGCTGAAAAATTTGCTGTTTTTCTCCTTCGATAGGGCACTGTGCAATATTTAAATCCTGTTTCACCAGGCTTAATTCTACCACACCATATATTCACCTCTGTGTGCACATTGAATCCTTCACTCAGGTTCTGTTCAGGCTGATTTTTGCTGGCCAAAAGCAGATACTGTGACTCCAGGAGGACTCTTACCCAAGTTTGGGTCATTTCCATCACAACCATCAGGACAGGAGTATTTCTTACCACTTACCTGCCCTGGACTTTACACGAGAGAGATCCAACTTGGGTAAGCAATCCACTACTAAATTGAAACAGGTTATTAATCATAACCATAACAACAATAATATCACCACAACACACATTTGTACTGCAGAACAACAACAACCATATTAATAATATCAACATTAGGTGTGTGCACACATACCCTGCAGAAAAAGCAGCAGTCTTGATTCATAAATGAAGCCAACATCCCTACCTGTGCTGGGGATGCTCAGCAGTTATTCATGTCTTCAGCTGTTTGGAGCTCAGCAACTCCTAAACCATAACAACCACTTTTGAACTGAACACGTTGTACTGAAATTTACCTTTAGAAACATACAATATTTAGGTCTGGGAAAGATTGGATTGTCGTTTTCTCAAAACAAGAAACAGAAAAACCAGTGTCTCCTCAACTGCTTCCCAAGCTAAAACAGGACTTTCTAGGACGAAAGAACAGTGCACTCACCCCTGCCCAGTGTGTCTTTGCCATGCTCCTTGTTTCTCCGAGGAGGAAAGCAGCTCTGAAGACACTCCTTCCCCTTGCACACATGGTTTTGAGCCAGTTCAGGAGAGGGGAACTGGGCTGCAGGGGAACTGCTGGGCTGAATGCCTGACTTCACAGTGTTAACTGGCCAGAGAATCCTATTATGTGATAGGTAGCACGCCAGGGACTAATTTATGGAAATTTTGACCTTCAGTCCCCTTTGACATTTTCAGATCAGCTGTAGTCTGTGTGAGACATGAGAGCCCTTACAGTAAGGGGCTCTAAATCAGCCTGTGCAGCTGCTGGAGCCGACGAGCGGGTCAGAGGTAAGAATTCACTGAGGTTCGTGTGTGGGCTGCTCGGTGCCTGTTTGACATTTACAAATCAGTGACATTCCTCTGCACAGCTCAGTGCATACAAATCGCTTCAGTCACTCTGAGGAGGGCCCCTCATTTCAGTCAAAGGTGGATTTGGGCATCCTTAGCCTTTCCTTTTGACTTGAGCAAGGACACATCTAAACAAATACAGCTTTGCCACCCTACATAGGGATCTGCTCCCACAGGAAAACGCAGTGGGGGCAGTTTTAGGTTCAACCCAACTTCCAAGGACTTTGCACCATCTTTGTGGTTTGGGTGTGAAGTCTTTATCCCTAGGTACAGTATTGGACCCCTCACAGTTTCACTCGTTGCCACAACAGATACTGTGTTTGTCCATTTTGTAGCACAAACAGACACAGTCTCATTCCACTGGGTGCTGGGCCAATAACTCAGACCAAGTGAAGGCCAGTTGGATTTCAACAGCTTCCCATGGAAACCTATTCGCCCTGAATAAAGCTCCACTGAGCTGAGCCATATGAGTGGGCTTGTCCTAGATTTCTCACAGTCTAGACTCTTTTTAGAGAGAAAACATGATGAGAAAAACACAACCAGGTAACATTAGCCTCAACTGGTTATTGTGCAACAAATGACCATGTTAGCTTCAGCCTGACCTGTTTAACCACAGCTCCTTCTCTGAACCCCGAGGTTAATATGGACTCTCCATTCCCCTCCGTGCTGCTCCTCCTAGCTAGAGGCTGTGCTTCGATTTGGAATGCCCTTCCACGGTGTTGAAGGTGGAAGTGTTTAAGTGTGGCCTTCACCACACTGGGGTAGGAAGGCTGACTCTTGGTTGTGGATGAGAAAGAGGCGTGAGAGGGCAGGAGGGATGAGGGCTGCCATGAGGGGATATGGTGGGTTTGAGCACCTCGGTAGCCAAGACCACCATGGTGACCTGAGGCCTTGGCAAAGCTGCCCTTTGCCACCTCAAAGCGACGAGAGACAATGATTCTCGAGAGGATAAAGCGTCCTCCCTCATGCCCACAAGCCATGACACTGAGGGAAAAGGCTACTTTGGGGGTGTGGGGGTGAAAGAAGGATGATGAAAATCAGAACTGAGGGGGAATCAAACTCTGAGTGCAGGAAAACTTAGGTCAGCAGTGAGGGAATGAGTGGAGTGAAGCTGTGCCCCTGTGATGGCGTGTTGTATGTGGAGAGCCCCTTTGCCAGCCTTGGAGCGTGCAGAGGGACAAAAACCAGAACAGAGGGGAAAACCGAACACAACTGAGGGAAAACTCGGAGAGCAGTGAGGGGATGAGCAGAGGGCAGCCTCAGCCCACGGGGAGCTGTGCGGGGACATCCCTGTCCCGCCGGCCGCGCCCGGCGCTGCCCCTTCCCCTCAGGACGAACAGGGCGGGCGGGCGGCGCCCAACGCGCTCCGTGCCGGGGAAGCGCCCGAGAACGCGCGGCCGGGACAGAGCTGGGGGGCCGGGGGAAGGGGAGGGCGCTCCCCGGCTCCCTCCCACCCTCTCCGGATAAATGAGGCGCCGGGAAGCGGCGGGCGGCGCAGGCTGTGGGCGAGCGCGGCGCATCCCTGTCCCGTCCCCGTCCGCGCCCAGCGCTCCCTGCCGGCGGGGCCGCCCGGGGGCTGCCCGCGCACTCGGCCGCGTCCCCGCGGGGCTGGGCGGGGGGATCGCGCTTCGCTTCCCTCCTCCGGGAACGCCTGAGGGCGGGGGCGGCCGGACGGGCAGGGCCGGGGCCGGTGGAGGGGAGGCGGCCGGGACAGCCCGGTCTGGCTGATGCTGGCGCTGCCCCGCGCAGCACCGGGCTCCGGCAGGCTGGTAGCGGCGCTCGGGACTCAGGAGGGGCCCCCCGGGCTCCCTTCCCCTTCCCTCCCTCCGCAGCGGGCGGCGCTGGAGGATTTTCTCCCGCCGCGGCCCCCTCGCTGCCCCCCAGACATGGTAGGTCACCTCCAGCTGCAAGGGATGGACGAGAGCCTGAAGGAGAAGAGCCGGGAAGGCTTGCTGGACAGTCCGGACTCGGGGCTGCCCCCCAGCCCCAGCCCCCCCTTCTACTCCCTGTCGCCCGGTGAGGGCCGAGCAGGGGGCAGCGGCGGCGCGGACCCCCCGGCCCCGGGCCACCGGCGAGAGGCCAAGGACGGCAAAGTGGTAAGAGCCAAACGCGGGCAGCGGGCTCTGTCCCCTCCGGCCCCGCGGGGGAAGGCGGGGGGTGCCTGTGAACACTGCCTGGGCACCCCTGGGCTGAGCTCCCCTCGCCGGCCGAGGGCACTCCGGGCTGCCCGCGGCGGCTGCAGCGGCGTTGGCAGCGCCGCTGCTGTGCCAGGCAGGGCAGGGATTTTGGATACACTCACAGAGCGTTGGCACTTTGGCCGGGTGAACTCTAATAACGGTGCGGGAGTGAACCCCCAGTCCGAGCCAAGCTCCCCTGCCCACCTTAGGAACAGAAGAGTGTGATTGTTTCTCAGTGACACTGCTCTGGCTGGTAGGTGCAGGTTGGAGCTGCATCCATCCGGACCGAGGCAGGGGCGTCGGGCTCCCAGCCATCATTACTCCGTGGCATCCCGCATCTGGTTTGTGAGGAGCGTGGAGCCGCGTCTGCTGGAGCCCGGCTGAAAGAAAGACAAAAGTGCCCTTTAGCTGGGGCAGGGTAGGGATGTGTGTCCGGGACAGGCTCTGGGAAGGGCTGTGTGCCGCTGCCCTTTGCTGGAGCGGGGCTTTGTGCCATGAGCCTGTGTGAGAGGTTTGTAAGCCCAGACAGCTGGCAGAGCACTGCAGGTCTCGCTCAGCCTGATGCTCTGCCAGTGAAAGGGTTGAATGTGGAGTAGGATTTGGGTAGATTTATGATGACTATTATTTTGCTTTATTTGTTTATTTCTATCCCTGAGCTATAAAACCCGTTTTTTAAAACACAGCGTTCAGAGCATAAGCAATGGTGGTGGAGTTTTTTAAAGGATGATGAAAGTTCTTCCCCAGGGCTCTTTAAAATTTTTTTAAAACACGTATGAAAGATGTTTGGAGGTGTATTCAACGCGGTTAATTGGCTTCTATATGGAATGAAAGCTGCAGCACAAATCTTTCCATGAGAAAAAATTATCTACCTGTAGTTTAGTGACAATTCAAAGACTACTTTCCCATAAAGAAATTTTGCAATGACTCCTCACACTCTCATGCACTTTCTCAAGTTCTAAGGCCTTTTGAGCATATTACTGACAACTGCCTTTTACTCCTCAACATGCCAAAACCTTCCCTGTGAACAGTGACTCCTCACAGTGGAGAGGGTGTGAGGTGTTGTTATGAAAGTCAAACCTCAAACCTGCTAACACCACAGTTCCTAATATGGATCCTTACCTGCAGATGCTTGGGCGTGTGTGCCATCTCGATGGGAGTGTTTATGTACAAAGTCACCCACACACCTCTGATTTGGCAGCATCAGGCTGTTGCTATGTGTCTGTAAAATAAAATGAGGGAGGAAGGTGAGTGAAGGCTGCTTGGACCAAAAAACAGCAGGGAGGGAGGTGTCTGCAAAACTCTGTAATGGGGATGTGACAGTCTCCATTCCAGTTGGCCACCACACCACATCACACCACATCCAGTCTTTAGATATTGAAGAAGAAAGAACATGAGAAAATTTCAGTTCATGGGCTGTTAGGATTAGGATTCAATTGTTTGGATCGTTAATGAACATTTTACACACTTCAGAAAAGCTCACACCATAGATGTTTCCAAATTCTGTGTCACATTGCAAGGGTAGCCCTAGGCTCCTACTTAGAGTATGGGTTCCATACATTGGGAATTTGTGGAATTCCATGCTCTTAGCAGGTACAGAAGGTTACAGGGATCCAAATGCTGAAACCAGTTGGACTCTATTACTTAGAGTGGCACTGGGCTCTGCTCTTCAGCTGTTTGGTTCACTGCAAAATAATAAAGTTAATAGGAATTTTCACTCTATTTGACTACAGAGAGTTTCACTTCCTCTCATTTCCACTGTGCTAGTACTGTACTTGCAGCTGATATTAAAGCAGGAAAAATATGGAGATCATTGCTTGCTTCATACTTCCAAATTGCAGTGTCTAATTAGCTTTAATTTTGCCATTTTACAAGGGCTTGCAGATCTATGAGCAGTTATGCAACCCATGAATGTGCTTCTGTTTAAGTCTATTCCTCTGCTGTTCATCAGAGCATGCAGAATTGGCAAATCAATAATTGCAGCTATTTGCAAACCAAGAAATGCTGGTTTTAATTGCCTGTTATATTAGTGTTTGTTTTGCTTTATAAACGTGACAGAGCCAGCAACACAACCTGCACTCTTTGTGTTGGAATTCTATAAAACCATATATAAGCTCAGTCACCAACAGCCAAGGTTCTAGTAGTTACAGTTACAATAAATTGCTGTCAGGTGAAGGGAAACAACATTCCAGATCTGAGTGAAGTATTTCAAACTATTCTTTGCTGCAGAACTATCAAACCACCAGTGTGAACCCAGTTGCATTCTTCTGCAGTCAGCTATTTTGCCCCAACTTCACAAATATGTTACAAAATGTTTCTGCTTTAGGACAGCCCTTCTCATGCAGACTAAAAGGGGATTTCATTCCCTTATCGAAAAATTTCTTGTGTTTAAAATCTGTGCTCTCTCTGCTCTGTGTTATTAACTGTGACTCTGAAAAAGTAAACTCTCTGCTCCTTAATAAGCACAACTTTGTTTCAAAGACAATGCACCATTTATTCACATTTAACCAGCCAATTTGGGAGCAGCTTTGGGATCCAAGAAAATATGAAAGGCAGTTTAGGGCCAGAGTCATAAATACCACAAGTTCAACACCATTTAGGGGCTTTTTTTTTTTTTCATTTTACTTGTAGTGCAGGATAAATTGGCTTTTATTTCTTCAAATAAAGTCCATGTAGGGAATTTGTCAAGTGTTTTGTGCTTAAGTGCAAATATCCTAAGGAAAATAGAAGGTGACTTTTACTTAGTTCTGCCTTTTAAATCTGAAATGTTATTAAATTGATTCTTATGACTCTGGTTACTGAATTCTCTAGACTGTGTCTGTAAAGCTGAGTCAAAAGGAACAGGATCACAAAATAAATTCCTAATAATATGCACAAAAAAGCAGTTGCTGAAAGTGTGGGGAACGAAATGAAATCAAAGTACCTGCTGAGAGTTTTCCCTGTTGTTCTTGCCCTGGGATGCAGATTTAGGCTAGAACTGCTTTTGGACTGTGCTGAAATAAGTGCTTTGCATTCATCACACAACTCCTAATGGATATCAGGGGACATCAAGCTCACATTCATCTGCAGAAGTATCCATTGTGTCTTCTTGAAGCAGATGTTCTGTTCCTTCCCAGCAGTACAAGGAGCTTTTGCCACTGCAGTGAGTTCCTGTTACTTTGTAAGAATTAAGTATTTGTGCACACAACCCACCTCAGTGAGCACTGTCTTCTGTGGGACTATATCCCAGTGAATGTAGAGAATTTCTACTTACATTCAGCACCAAGAATGACTCAGAATCACTCTTGGGTGGTGGGAGGAGATTCCAGCTTCATCTCAAGTATGGAGAAGGAGACCTTGCCCTTTGGCAACAACAGTGGGGTCCCAAAAACATGGGCCAAGTCAGCATTTGTGCCAGCTCTGTTGGATTAATGGCTCATATTAAAAATTTAAAAAACCCTCAAACCTCAGAATATCTCTTTTTGATATGTAGTATTTTGAAGACCCCTTGGGTCACAGAGCCAGCATCTCATCCTGCACTGAAAGTGCTTCAGGAATGGGGCAATGTCTTGTGGGGAACATGGCCATCAAAGGTTTTCCATATGTAATTTCCATACCTGCCACCACCTGCACTGAAAGCACCTGAGAGGGAGGCCCAGCACCCCAACCTGAGCCAGCTTGCACCTGCAGATGGGGCAGGGGATGTGACTCCCAGGGCCCTGTGGGTCCCAGCTGCTCTGGGGGTGCTCCAGGCTGGTGCAGGGAGCAAGGCACCCCTCTGGCACCACAGCAGGGTTTGCCTCAGGGCTTGTTGGCAGCCTGGCATCCTGACCCACTTCTCAGCCACTCCCATGGGGCTGGATCCTGCAGGAATTCCCCCAGCTTCAGTTCCATGCCTGTGTCCTCTCCTGACAGAGGCTAATCCCACCTGACTGTTCCCTGTCCCTCAGCCCCATCCAGCTCTAGATATGCACCCACTCCTCTTCCTCCTTGGTGAAGGACAGGGCTTGCCTCTGGGCCTCACTTGCTCTGCCTCACCTGATCTGACAGATGTCCCTTCTGGGCAGAGCAGGGAAACAGGCATCAGGGTCTCATCATCTGCTCTGAAAAGTGGGCCTCTGATGAAAGACAGTGAGGATGATGTCTTCTAGCTGTTGAATTTGCATTGTGTCCCTATGTAACCCTGTGGATAATAAGCAAAGCAGCACACATTTCCCACTTGAAATAAAAGATAAGCAGGAAGGATGTAATTCTTTGAAATAATAAAGCCCTGCTTTCTACCTGAGGTTTGCATTTGCTGTTATCACCTCCCAATTTAATCTCATCCGGCTCTGGTATAAATTACTCGTAATGTGCAATACGTGCAGATATTGGGAAAATAAATGGTCTGTTAAACAAATATTGCTTATCTTCTAGAGTGGAGAATGTAGATGTGTGTCAAATAACTCAGCCAGATCTTTCATTATAGCTGTAAATAACAGCTGAGTAAAGTGACATTTTCATGGACCTGACATGTTACCATAGTGGGAAAATGTGGTGAGAGATTTGCTTATGCCCCAGCTAAGTTAGGAGCTGGGAATTTGGGAAGCTGTATCCTGTTTGTAGCCCTGACTCTTGGGAAGCTGTTTCCCCTTACAGTCCCTAGAGATCTAATGCCACATCTTGGTGCCTTCCATGTAATGACCATAGCAAAAGGAGTCGGTCAGTTCTGGTTCTTTGTGCTCTCTGGGGGAAGGTTTTGGGGGTTTATTTATTTCAAGTCACGTTAATTTCCTTTCCTTTTTCTCGCTTTGCTGCCTGGAATTTGGCAGCTAAAGAACAGTCAATGCTGTCATTGAGCTGTAGATTGAATTCCATTCAGCAACCAATTTTATCTGTGTTTATCTATCTGCTACTTGCAAAAAGCAGAGTTTAGCTGCCCAGGCCGTTACATGCCTGAAAGGCATCAGAGTTAAGGCAGAGGGAAAAATGCAGCCAAACAAGAAAGCTCTTCAACTTTTTAATAATTCTGTAACTCTTTGCTGGTTGACACAAATTATGTACTGGAAAAGAAATAAAAATAATAGCTCATTTACTGCCTAATATTCACCTTGGATCAAGTTGTAAACATGGGAGTCACTTTTTTGATATCTCTGGTATCTTTCATTTTGTCTTCTCAAACTTCCTTGCCTACCAGACTCCTGTCCTTAAGGATGACAGGGTTGTGGTGACTTTTGTGAAGCTGCATCTGGTAAGTACCAGCACAGCTCCAGTTCCTGGGGACAGATGAAGAATCAGGTCACCAGTGCAGCATTCCAGCACAGGAACCCTTGGATAGACAGACCTCTACTATGGATCACTTGTGGACAGCCTGGTCTAAAGTGATGTGAGCTTCTCTTCTTCACCATCAGTGACCTCCAGGAGTGTGCAGCAAGCTCTGCTCCCTGCCTGTCTATCCATAGTGCAGGATAATACAGAAACCTACCTTATTTATGGAGTGTCTGGAGATCACCAAAAGATTCCTGAAACAAGCCAGGGATCCTGATTTTCTCAAGGGACCTCAGCAGTCCAGTGCTCCTCTTCTTTCAGCCATTCCTGTGCAGAAGGAAAAATAATTGAGTCAGTATTTTTTTGACAGGCAAAACATTTTTGTTTTCTTTTTTTTTTTTTCCTTAAAGCAGATTGGAGGGAGTTGGTGTCAAACTCTTGCCAAAAAGCCAGTTTTTGACATGTGCCAAGCATATAACGTTTCAGCCCCAAAGACAAATCTTTTGGAAAGCTCATATCCCCAGTTCCCTGCTTCCCAGCTCCAGGTGACTTGCAGGAGCCAACATTTCAGAACATCACTGGAGGGAAAACAAAATGTCACCTGAAGTGCCTTTCAGTGGCTGCTGAGGGAAACCTTTGGTTGCTGTTTAGTGACCCCTTCACACTGTGCAAGCAATTCAGTTGCTGTTGAGCAGCCTGCAGGGTCTTAGAGATCTCTATTTTTAGGCCTTGCTTTGTAAGTTATTTACATCTTCCATGTGCAGACTTCCAGGTTAGTTCAAAGTTTCTGACCTCCAGCAGCTCACAGAAGAGAGGTCTGAGTCTAATGTTCTCGACAGGCAGTAGAAATCCTGGCTTTGGCCTGCCAGTGTTCACAGTTGTTCCAGCTTTCTAAACTAAGCCATGCCTGCAGGTCTGAAGTTGGTGCTCATCCACAGCATGTGAAATACCTTTTGCCACCCTTCCCTGCCCAAGGTTAACTGCAACCCCCAAAGGAAATAGCCTCATCACTGTCCCATCCAGAACTAACCTGGAGCACACTTCATCCTGCTCTCACCAAGTTCAGCAGTAGATTTTGGACTCTGGTTGATGTCAGCCATGCATGCCTCTGTTTCTCAGTGCACACTGGTTTGTTTCTGTGTTCTTGTTTCCTGATCCTGCTGTTCCCTTGTGCTGCTGTGCCCAAGGCATGGTAACATCTCCTGCATCCTGGGGATATTTGGAGCACACTTAGTGTCAGCATTTGTTAGCAAGAAGTGCTAAGGTTTGTTTGCCTGGAAGCACTTCCTTGGAACTGCTTCTTTAAACAGGGACATGTATCCCAGCCTTGTTTCCTTCACCAGTTCAAGCAGTGTGCATCCCTCTGCAGGTGAACCCCCAAAGGGCAGCCTGACTACTGTTCACAAAGCTCATGAGCATGTGCAAATGGTGTTTGACTCCTGCACACAAATGAACCTCTTCTCATGTACAAAATGCCTTTAGAAAGAGCTCTGGCCATGTGCAGACTGTTACAAGCTGGACATCTGCATCCTTGTGAACTTGTCTGATGTAAACAATTCACATTTCAGAAGCAAAGAGCTTTATTTATGACCAGAAAGGCTGCCCTTGCCCTCCCCTGTCAAGAGTGTTGAAAGCAATTCAGGAATGAACTTTGCCTTTTGGTCTGTTTTTGCTAGGGAGGGTGAATATATATATATATATTTCCCTTTTCTCCTCATAACTATGCAGATACTGTTCTGTTTATACAATGGAACAGAAATATTCAATCAAAAAGAGGGGCTGGCCATTTTATTTTATAGTACAACTTTACACTGCTGTAAAGTGCAGGGATATTTCAGTATGAAAAGAAGAAACAGCTTTGTGGCTTTGGGACACAGAATTGAAGGGCTTGGCAAATTCAGATGGAGCAGTGACATTTTTTGCCTTAGCCTGAGGCAGAAGGTCCAGACCAGTAGAGGAAAGCAGACCTCAGCTAGCCATCTACAGACCTGCACAGAGGCTGCCAGCCATTCCTTTAAAGAGATCCTGTGTCCCTGCGTGTCATAAATATCTGCTGACAGAAAAGCAGTGGCAGAGGCTGAAACCTGCAGTGACATTTTTCCAGGAGGGCAGGATTAGGCTGAATTAGCTGTTGGGTTTGATCCAGGCACCAGACACAGGATCCATATATGTGGGAACTGGTGTTTAACAGCACTCCAGTATGGAGAAGTGGGATTAGTAATTTCTGTGGTGGGCAGAGGAGCTTAGGCTGGTCTGTGACAATTTGTCAGAGTAAGTTCACGGTGCAGTTAGTCTTAAAAATCCAGTTTTTGGTGTCATGAATTGGATCCACTCCATTCATTATAAAGTCTTGGCTTGCAACTGGCTTCCTGCATTGCAGAGGCCACAAGGTGCCCCAGTGTCTCACCCCACCCTCAGTTTTATGGTTAACAAGAATGTCCTTTGGAACTCAAGAGGCATTTTTGGCACGGAGGCTTTGGGAACAGCAAGTCTATCACTTCCTCTGCTGGATTGTTGCAAGGGATACATGATTTTATGTACATATTTGTATTTATATCTGTAAAAATACATATACATGTCTCACTTCACTAGACCTACATCCTTCAAGTCAGCAGCCTTAGGCCCTCTCACCGTGTTAGGTCAGACATGGAGCATTTCTCCATGCTGACACATTTTGAGTGTTTCTAAGACTTGTTAATTCCTAGCACTAAAGGCAGTGTCAGAGCTAAAGAAAACTCAAAAACAATTGCAATTCCTATGAGAAACAAGAAAGGAGGAAGGAAAGGCAAGGTTAAATTTCAACAAGCAGATAGTGCAGCATGAAGTGACAGAGATGTGGGCACAGTCACGTACCTGGAGGTGTGCTGGGGCAGAGGGAGGTGTTGGTAGGTGAGCACAGTCCAGGTGTTGTGTTAGGCTGCTCAGCTGCCAGCTACAGCACGTTATGAACTGTGCCAGCCCCATCTGCTGTGTCCCAACTCTTGCTGTGCTCTCCTTCCCTGCAGATGCCTTATCTGCTGCTGAACCCATCCATGCCAGAGATAAGACCTCGAATGTACCCGGTGTTTTTTGGAGAAAGCATTGAGGTCAACCCTGAGCCCGTGCAGGAAATCAGGTACAGATGGGATTGGGTGGGGAGATGGGGATTTCTGTCTTCTTTTCTGCTGCTTCTGCCAAAAATTAAAATGTGTTTACAAATGGGAGTCATGGTTATTTTGATGGAGAAGGAAGGACAGGTGGGAGGGTAATTCCTGAATTAAAGCCACTGGCAGCAGCACAGGCTGAGGCGAGGAGGTTTTAACAGAAGGCAGCTTTCCTTCCAAGGCTAGCTAAAATCCAAGGCTGTGAGAGAAAACCATTACCATCTGCGGGCTTGATGGCCTCCACTAAGTAATCTGATGGTCTTCATACTGTGCCCAGATGACTTGTATCTTCAGAAGAAGCAACACCCTTCTAATTGGCACCTGTTTTTCTTCACTCTTGCCACAGAGAAGCCAACATTAGACAGCCCACAGAGCCTGAATGAGCTCCTCTGTGTGAGGAGATGCTAACTCAAGCCAGTGATGGAGATGTTCTGCCCTCCTGTGGGGCTGGTGCTGTGGCCAGTGGATAAATATTGGTTTTTGCTCTTCTTTTGCTGATGTGGAATGTACCCTGCAAACAGCATGGAGCACTTACACACAGCTTGGAGCAGGGACAGTGGGAGGACTGTAAACCCCCTCAACCTATGCAGAAGTCTCTGTGGAAATGTACCCCAGTAAATCTCTGCTGGCTGAGGAACTGCCAGCGGGCATGTTTTTATGGTGATTACATCGGAGTCCTGTTTTATGTGTGCTGAATGACTTGCTTACACCCTAGCTGTGCAAAATACATTACAGCAGCTCAGATTACACGTGGTGCACAATCAGTCAGCCCCCCTCTGGGTGGAGGTAATGACAAGCACACACCCAGCTTTTAATCTTTTTTACGTGGAGCTGCACATTCCTTGGCTGCTGATTGCTGGAGGAGCGTTTGGGGAGCGGGGAAAACCACTGGAAGTCCTGCTCTTCCACATGGCTAGGGATTCCAGAAAAAGCTCTTTTTCTGGCCCAGCGTCTGCACATCCTTTCTGGATGACTGCAGGAAAAAGGCAGGGCCACGATGTCCTTGTTTTTGTGGCTCTTCATCTGTTGGCAGTTCAAGTGGCCAATTCCTTTGAGACCGGTGGCTTGTGTGTTGGGCAGCCATAGCCCACAATGTCTCTTTGCTTTACCTGCTCTTTCAGCATTGCTTGGATTTTTTGTAGGCTCCAACAATCAACCTCACCCCTCATCTCCCAGCACTCAGATTTTAGCTGGTTTTGGGCATTTTTGTGCAATGATGGCAAGGTGGTATAAAGAAAAAAAGACAAACAGCCTTGTCAGCTCGTCAGGTCCATCACAGGGTGTTTGCCTCTAGTGATGCTCTCAGGGCTGAGCTGAGACCCCAGTGGAGAAAACCAGAGGAAGAAGAACGTTGCTTGAAGCCCATGCAACAAGGTGTTTTCTGCCCTGGTATAACACATTGCAGAAAGGCTGAGATGGATTCACAGCAAGGTGAGGCTCCAACAAGATTCCCCAGCAGGACAGAGTCCTCTTGCCTTTGGGTTGTAGAGTTGGCCCAGTGTCTGTGCAGCAGGAGGTGGCAGATGCCTCCAGCTTTGAAGGGTTAGAGAAGAGCAGCCCGTGTTGCCTCCTTTGCTGGGCTGGCCGTGCCCCTGACCCGTGCTGTCCTCCGCAGGTGCAATTCCGAGGTGCAGTACGCCTCGGAGAGGCGCTACCGGGACGGCGTCATCTACGGCCCCATCCCCACCGTCACCAGCTACAGCGAGACCGTCATCGCCGCCCCCAACTGCACCTGGCGCAGCTACAGATCCCAGCTGACCTTCCAGCCCCGCCAGAAGCCCCTGAGCTTCCAGAGCACCACCATCATTTTCCCCAAGCGCGCCAAGAACATTTACAGGACCACCCTCAACTACAGCTTGGGCTGTGCCAAGCGCTGGTTTGCTTCCAGCGTGCAGCTGGAACTGTGCGAGGAAACCAACCCGTGCGTCATGTACGGCGAGAGCCTCTGATCCGCCCCGGCCACGGGGCTGCCTCGGTGGCCACTGACTACTCACGGCTGGAGAACAGCTCTGGGCAAGGCTGAACTGGCTGGGAGGAGGCTGGCAGGGCACAGGATGGTTTTGATCAGTGAGAGGCTGGCTTGTATTTTGCGACGTTCCTGACGTTCGTGATCTGGATTTTATTTTTGGGGTTGTTTTTTTTTTTTTTGTTACCCCCGGCGTATCTATTTTTGGCTTGTGTTTAGATGAAGTCAAGATGACAAGGGACCCTGTTACCCATAGCAGAATGATGCCTGATGAGCTCTGTAGGTCTCGTCTAGCACATAGGTGAGAGTCACTGTGAGCTTCAGAGCTATTTTGGTCTCTGCAAAGGGAAGACCAACTGCAGAGTCAGCGTCTGGTCAGCCCAGCACACACCAGGCCGATCTCTTTCAGAGCTGACATGCAGAGGAGGAGGTTATTTGTATCAGTACATCACAGCTTGCTCCAACAGCTCAGCTGAGTGAGAGCTGCCCTATTGCAGCACCAGTCACCCCACTTTCTGAGAGGAGTGGAGACTGGCCCAAGAAAAAGAGGATTTAAAAAGAGGATTTAGCTAGCAGCTGAATGTTTGTATACCATGGCAAGGCACAGCACAAGCTGGAGATGGGAGAAAGGCCTGATGCACCAACACATCTGTGAGCCCAGCCAGGAGGAAGCAGGGAGACTGAGGAAAATGAACAGCTGAAGGGCAAGTTTCTAAAAATGACTGAGAGATTTAGGAGCCCAGTGCCCTTTTAACAAAACTATTGTCTGCCCAAGTGTGTCATGCTGTTCACTGCCTCTGACACCTAATTTAAGGGATCTGTATGCACTTGCAGCCCTTCTGAGTTTCGGGGTGGGGCTGTATTGCAGGGAGGGTGTAGAGCAGGAAGATGCAGGGTTAACTCACCCTCTCAATAGTTTCCATATTTGTGGCATGGGCAGCTTTTCTGCCTGTAGAGGAGCAGCCAAACTTTCTCAGTGTGGAGCTTGAAGGATTGAAGAGCCCAAATCCATCCAGGTTTTCCTCAGTCAGCCAGGCTGTAGAAACAGGTACTTTGCAGACAGCTGAACTGTCTCTGCAGAGGGACCAAGAAACAGTGAGCAGGAGTCAGTGCAGCCATCCTGAGGTAAAACATTCCCCACTTATGAATCCCATCTCCTGGTATATTTTCACTCTGGTCTCTTGCTGAAAATCTGCAAGAGCCTGGATTCCCACAAACATATAACTTTTGAAAATAGCATGGAATTGTCTCCAAAAATCTTACCAAGAATTTTTACATGCTTCTCAGACTTAGAAATAACCACGCAGCTCCAGAAATTAATTTCCAGCTCTCTCTCTTCTAAACTTTCCATTTTGTTCCTGACTTGCTGTGAGTCTGATGGAGTTATTTCAGAACACAGCTGAGCAGCCAAGTCAGAAAGCCTATTAACAATGTCAACAAGACATAGCTGATTGCCCAGAACAGTTGACGCACAAACCCACTGAGATGAAAAAAAAAAGTCTGAAAAACTTGAAAAAATAATGAAATTAGTAACATATAAAGATACTTTTTCCATCAGTTTCAAAAAGCAGTTGGTAAATGTGACCAGAACTGTGACCTTTATGAAACAGAGTTCTCTTGTTTAAAATGTAGCACAGTTTTTCCACCAGAGGTAAATATAAAGTCTTTAAATACAAACTTCAGTCCTGACAGCTGAAGCATCATTAGTGCTGAAAGATGGCAGTGCTGAACTCTGCCTCTGCTGGGAGTTAGGACTTGGTAGGAAGAAACCTCTCAAAGGATTTCCAAGGCTTCCACCTACTGTTGGATTCTTTACAGCAACACAAACAAGGATTGTATTTGTTATTGGTCAGATTCTGCTGTCACTGTCTGTCAGCATCAAAGCCTGGAAAAGCAGCATCTGCCTCCAGAGGGATTATCATGCCTGAACAACCCTCCTCCCCAGGCTCCAGCAAGCAGGAGAGCTGGCTTAGGCAGCAGGGAGTGGGTGCTTGGATGAACGTGGTCCCAGTGCAGTGAGGTTGGTGATGCACTTACCTGCTAATTCATCTTGAGGTCTGTCCTGCTGAGTGAGCCTTGGGAGCAGGTGAAGACCCCTCTGCCTTCCTGGGGACACAAGGAGGCTCTGGAGGGCTCAGTGCCTGCATCCCTGGGAGTCTGTGCCAAGGGGCAGGTTTCCAAGCAGTGTAACCCAGGTCCAGAAGCAAGGCCAGTACTCACAGCCAGGAGATCCCTGCATGATGACAGACAGAGTGGGCTGGTGGAGACAGGCTGACCTCAGAGCTGAGACTCTCCCTGTTCTCACCACACATCAGGCTTTGCTCCTTTGAACAGCTGGATTATTCCCCTGCTTTGAGCACAAAGCTGCTGTTCTTGATCATGCTGGTCTTTGAGTTTTGCCCAGAAAAATCCCTTTCATCATGACTGGCTGCAGGTCTCTGCCCACTCTGTCCACTGTTAGTTCTGTTTCCTGAATATCAGCTGCAGCAGTAAGAGAGAATTCAAGGCAAGCCAAAAAAACCTAGTGTGCAAATAAAACTCCAGCAGAGAGACTGAACCTCAACCTGGACTTTCACCACCCAGGGAGAGGGGCTGCTGAGGCAGAGGCTCACAGGTGGATGTGACCCCTGGGAGGCTGCAGTGGAGGGCTGCATCCTTGGCACTGGAGGATCCCACACACCCAGCCCAGCCCTCTTTGAAGCTTCATGCTTTGTTTTCTCTGCAAATACACTAGAAGTGACCTAACATGCTTCTGCTCCTTTGAGTTTAAGCAGCTTTTCAGGTCTTGCCATTTTAGGGGAAAAAAAAAGGAGATAGAAAGCAGCTTGGGTTTGCAGGCTGCTGCACATTTTGAGCTGTGTAGCCACAGTGGCTATGGTGGAACTATTACCCTGGGCCACAGCCAAACTGAGACATTGCCAAGTGCCTGAGATCTGGAGACATTTTTGAAAAATACCTTTTTATATGGTATCTCCCATGGGTCCATCATAAGCTGCTTTTCTTCTGAGCAAAAGCTGGCCTTGGAAGGGGTCTTTGTTTTTTCTGGGGTCAAGGAAACCACAGAGGGTGAAGTTTTCAGCCTTGCCTGGGCACACATCCCAACCTGCCACTCTCTGTCCCTGCTGCTCCCATCCCTGTGGCTGGGTTAGGCAGTGGTAGAAAAGCCAAAGTTCATCTTACTCATGACTGGGAAAAGAGATGACTTTTTTGTTTTGCTTAAACACCAGAAACTCAATTGTATTTTTGTGTTGCCAATGAAGAATCACTTTGTGCAGCCAAGAAGTGCCTTGTGCCATACTTGTGTGTTTGTACATCTAAAAAGAACAATTAGTCCCACTAGGGAGGTACTTTTCTTTCAAGGGAGTGTTGCTAATCTCAGGCAACAGATCTTTGTTCCTGGATGTTTTCTCAAAGACACAAGTGATAAATTTAGACCATGGAAAGGTGAGTTTCCTTGAACAGCTGGAACTGTGGCTACAATATTTATCCCCAGGATTCTGATGTGCATGTTGCCCACAGCTCTGCAAGCCTGATGGGTAAAGTCAGACACTGCCTTTATCTTTATGACAGGGGGAGATTATTTTTTTCAATATGGAAAGTCCCTATCTCAAAGGTTGGGGGTCTCTCTCCCCTTCATCCCTATGATTCTTTTGCCCTGGAATGCAACAGAGCAGCTCCTGTCTGGTCTGCCTGCATTGCTGTCACTGCATCTGGGGCCAAAAAGATGAAACCCATACCAAATATTGAACTTTCAGAAGCTGTGGAATACATTGCACAAATGCAGAGAACAACTTTGACCAAAAGTTTACTGCTTGTCTATTTTCTGCCTTTTTTTTTCCCCTTCCTAAGCCAGCTCTACTTTCCTCAATGTGAAATACAGACAGATTTGCACCCTGGGTGCACAATTTCTGGGACTGATGAAATGGTGTTTGGGTGTTGATAGCAGTGTTTGAGTGAGCTGCTGGTCAGAGAAGTGAATGCTATTTACTATTTATGTTGAGTGTGTCTTAAAAAAATTGGGAAAGGTCACCAGAAGGCTAATGAGCAAAAAAGACTTTGTAGAGCAAACTGAAGACTAAAGACTGTGTGAGTCTGACATAGAGGTGAATGGTTCTGTGTGTGAACACTGTGAGCTAGGATGTTTAGCCATTGTGGTTTTAACTTGCCTCTTTTCCTGTAGGAAAAGGCATTTTTGCCTTTTTTAGAGCTGAAACAAAACCAGCTCTATCCTGTGTCACAGTCATTCAGTCCTGCTGAGGTCTGTGAGCATCAGCATTCCCCAGCTCAGCAGGAGCTCTCTGTGTGTATCAATCCAACATGCACAGAGCTGTGCCTCTGTGGAGATGGGCAAATGCTTTAGAGGGCATGATGGATCTTCTTGTGGGTTATTCAGATTTTTATTGCCAGATACAGTCTGCTCCTTGAGGATCACCTGATCACTCACAAATTGATCTGTACTGAACATTTCCCCTAAAGCTCTATAACCATTGGATTTTATAAGTCTTGGGAGGCACTGATTCTTTTTCAGATACTGTAATGGCCATCAAAATGAGCAAAGTATCCTATCATGAATTGTGACCTGAGGATGGGATTGAAAGGTGTCTGAAGGTTGGAGAAGGAAGAAGAAAACTTATAAGTGGTGGAAATGCATAAGGATGTGTCATATTTTTATTTTTGTAAGTCTGATTCTCTAAGTGCTTGTAAAGTACTTTACTGTTGTATATGTGGTGATGCAGTAGCTCACAATATCCTTTTATTTTTGTATATTCCTTCCTCCACCATAATCCCTTTCTGTTCAACTCATAGAGAGTAATTTAAGAAGACAAAATTTATATATCATAATAAAATGCTCGAACTCCCTTTGCTTGGTGCCTAATGCCCTTTTTCCACCCAGAGGGAACATTTCTGGTGTGTCCATCCCTTCCTGTGGGTTTCAGCCCAGCTCCTATGGATGGGTGGCTGTGGCACAGTCAGTGCTGTGATGTGCAAACCCTGCTCTGTGTGCCCAGGGAAAGCTGAAAAGCTCAGGAGGAGCTCTCAGAGACAGTTTTTACCTTTCAGGATTCCCCTGGTTGTCAGTTTGACTGTTTCTTCACTCTAAATTTCCCTCTTCAGCTCCATCTTTTTCTACCCAGCTATGAAGCTTTCCTTGGTGTTGGATCTAGACAATTCCTCTCCCAGCTTTTCCATGGCCTTCAAGGGCAGGAAGAGCCCACACCATGCTTTTTTAATATTGAGGTATCCACATTCTAGTGCACTATTGGGATCCCTCCCATGCCCTGGCTTCCCAAATCACCATAGTGGATGAGCTGCACTGGGGCTAAAACCCTGCCTGGCCATGAAATTAATTTTAAAGCCATTGCTGTGAATGCCTCAAGCTCACCAGCCAGCCATTAGCAGAGACTCCTTTGTCTTCCAAGACCCAAGATGTCTGCAGGGAGAATCTGACACTAATCCTTATGGAAAAATCATTGGATTTATAGGGATGAAGTCAATAGGCTTGGATGAAAACAGCTGTAAAACTGAGGAATGGAAAGGAGAAGCAAAGCCATGTTATGCAAGAAGCTTGCTTCAGCTGCAGGGTAAGTGCCCATATCCTCATCTCAAACTTTTTGACACAAATCATGGCTGGGATGAAGGATGGGAGACAAGCTCATGGCTAAGAACCTGAGGAAACACAACAAGGTGGAGGAGGCAGGGGTTGTGCAGGCTGGGTGAGTCCTCTGGCTGACACCCCAATGCCAGATGAAGCACATGTGCACCCACTCCTGCTATTTAAATAAAACCATAAAATGTGAATGCTGTCCAGTGAAGATTCCCGAGGTGGCAGCTAAATCCTCAGCAGCAAAAGCAGCATTAGATGCAGGATATGTGTTTTGGCAAGTGTGCTCAGATGAGCTAACCCCTAAGCTAGTGGCTTTTACTGTGCTAGTTGGATGTTGTAAATTTAAGCAGATGATGCTTGGTATTAGTTTTGCTCCTGGGATATTTCAGAGAGTAATTGCACATATCTCTGAGGGATTACAAGGTGCTGAAGTTATAATGGATGGACTTTGAATTTAAACTACATGCCTTCAGGAACAGAAGGAAAGGTTTAGGCTGGTTTTACAGACAGCAAGAATGCTGAATATAAAATGCCAAAAGCCTCACCTAAAAGAATTTGCTGATTACAGGCAGCTACAAATTAAATAACAATAAAACTCCACATGGCTGGGGTCCCTATTCCACTCAATAAAGCAGAGCTGTAAGGAAACAATAGATGCCTTCAACAAATTTCATTCCACAGCTATTTACAGTTAACAAACAATGGAAAGATTTTCCAGAGAAAGAGCCTTACCTGATCCTGGAGCAGTAGAAACATCCCCCTGCTGCCAAACCATCAGTTCAAATCCCATGTGCCAGACCTGGGATCTTTGCTCTCATCAGCAGATGGCAATGTCACAGCCTGGACCTGCAGGAGTGTCTTTGGAAGTTCTAGGCAATGCCAAGCAGCTGGAGGTTATATTGTCCTCAGAAATGTCAGGAATCTCTTGCAATGCCAAAGGAATCACCAAAAGCATGCCTGGAGTGATGCCACTGACAGGAACTGTCTCCTCTGCACAGGACACTGAACTGTCACTTAAACCATCTCTGTGGGGAGACTGGAATGGGAGACTGGCACAGCAGAACCATCTCTGTCCCCCAAGCTGGCCCTGTGGCTCAGAATCTGCCCCAGAAACCATTCCAGGATGACTGAATCCACCTGGGATGCTTCAGATGCAGCTCTGCAACCTCCTCCTGCCCTGTGTCTCAGGGCCAGTGCCTCAGGGGCCCAGGGTGGCTGCATGGGCATGGGGGCAGGATGGTGACTGCCAAGGCTGGCACTGCCAGCTGCCCTCAGCAGTGTCTGCCCAGCCATGGGATGTGGATCCAGTGCTGGTTTCCATCCCACTGCTTGCAGGAGCAATTCCCACTGCAGATGCAGCCCCTACAAATGCTCCACAGCCTGGCAGGAACATGGCTTGGCCACCACACTGCCCATCCCCAGCTCTGTGTCTGAATCCCCTGTCTGGTGACCCTGGAGAGGAGCAGGGACCTGCCAAAGCACTGAGTCTCCTTCTCCTGGCAACAAACCCAGCAGGGAAATTAATGCAGGAATGGCTTGTTCTCGAGCAGGATAAAGGGTCCTGGAATTGCTTTTTTGGGGTGTAAGGAGGGAGTTTTATGAGCTCTATTTTCTGCTTCTAATAATGATACTGGATCGAAACAGTTCCATGCCTTGGAGTTCATGACAGATGGGGAGTTCACATCTACAAGGATGAAAATGCTCATCCTGCCAAGCCTTTGATTCTCTTGTATCCTTTCTACCCTGCAAACAGGCGGACAGCACATTTCTAGCACAAAAATATCCTCTTCTCCAGCTAACCACCTCCAGATTCCCTTCCTGAGCCTGTTCTGAGCCTGGTGATTAGACATTTCTATATACATAAACATTCAGATCATCTCCCCAAGGTTCTTCCTGTCTCACAAGCAAATCCTGAGACCAGCAGCTATTTGCAGCTCCTTGAAATACAAAAGGGCTCCTTCCAAGCTGACTGCTGTGATTGAGGCTCTCCATTCACCTCCCATCACAGGACACTGAAATTCCCATCACCTCCTCCTCTGGAGGCCAAACTGCTCCAAACACCCAGTGCATGGCTGCTGTTGGTGGTGCCAAGGGACTCTTAGACTGGGAAGCATTTTGCATGCATGGGAGTGCCTGGGCATAGCACACTTGCAGAGGTTGCAAAACCCCTCCAAAACCCACACAAAGCAGTGGAGGAATGAACAACAGACACACACGAGCGTGCAAACTGCATTCTCTTTGATGGAGCATTGTAGAAACATTACCTTCCCCTGGGGCTTTGCAGTGGAATAACCTGATTATTCATGAACCAGCCAGAATCATCAATCCCTCATTTATCATTTTCAACATAAATAATAAGGGCAAGAAAGGAACACACCAGCAATAAACTAATTATAGATGTAGCGTTGAAATCTGCCCATATCCTTTAAATATGCCCCACTTACTGCTAACAAACAGGGATGCAGCCTGCTTCCTGAGTTTGGGTTACAAAGGACACGAGCCAACACTCAGCTTCATGAGTGAAAGTCCATTTGGTGCTTGTGTGGGCGGCCAGCTAGGAAATGGCAGCAAATTTGAAAAAACCCACATTTGTCTTGCTGACAAATGCCTCCAGGAAATAAAAGCCTTTGTATTCTTCTTTGACCTCTTCCACTCACAGATGGGTTTTGCTTTGCTTTCTGATTTTTTTAGCGCCTGCACTTCCAGGATATTCGTTTTATCTGCTGATGAGCACAGCTCAGAGAGGCCTCAATGCACATCTTGTCATGGGCTGTTGTGGCCTTGGAGGGGCAGAGCTGGGGGTTTAACTTTGGCATTTTGGCACGGCAGCATCTCTTGGAGCATCCTTGCTGGTTGAGCACTGGCTTTACCCTGAGATACACTGACCCAGAGGGGAGAGCACCACGCAGCTCCTCAGTGTCTGGGAGAGGAGTTGAGCATCCTTCCAGCTCTAGTCTGAGCCTGCTTTCCAAGTGGACTGGAGGTGGAGTGGAGCAGGGAATGGGGGAGCAGCCTTTGAGGCTCAGGGTGCTTTGCTAAGCAGAGCTCTGCTCTGCCTCCAGCTCTGCCCTGAGCTCTGCAGACGGGGCCCTTTCCGAGCCCCCCGGGCCCTGTTCTGGCAGCCCAGCCCTGGCTGAGGCACTCTGGTAATGAGCCACGTCTTCCAAAGGCCTCCAGGCTTGGCAGGGGCCAGCAGGGACCCTCTGGAGCCCAGCTCAGCACTTTCAGGGAAGGTTTCCTTTGCCCTCCCCCTGCTACTCACTCCACTCCTCCAAGGGTCTCTCCTCTATGTGCACGCCGAAAGAAATGGGGAGGGAAATCACACTGTGTTTAAACACTGCCTAATGGTGAAAAATAACATCTGGAGAACAGCCTTGCCCTGCACAGAGTCCTCCACCTCCACATTTCCCAGCAGGGAACAGATCCAGAAGGAACCCATCAGCACTGGGACCAGCTCTCCCTGTGAGTGCTGTGGGCTTGGGGACAGCAGCCACTGACCAGGGGACAGCAGGTCCCCAAGAGCCCTGGAGCAGTGGGTGGCTGGCTAAAGCCACACTCACTGCTGGGAGATTTTAGGCAGTAAGGGAAGCTCAGCAAGGGGTGACTCCTTTCTCGTGCCTGTGCCATCTCCCCCATTCCCCCAGGAAATGAGGAGAAACCTGCTCCATTGGAGCCTGTTTCCACAGAGGTTCTTCCAGCCAACATTAACACACTCTGCTTCACTTCCCAGCACGGCCTGGGGCAGAAAACAACATCTGAACCTAATAAAAAGGCTGCCCTCCCCCTCAAAGGGACCCAAGAGCAACCTCTGCTATTTGGTTTCCAACCTCTGCTGTTTGGTTTCCAACCTCTGCTGTTTGGTCTCTCCTCCACCAGTGGATGGAGGAGGCAGCTCCAGCTCAGGGGTTCTGGCTGGCCTGAAGGGAAGCAGGATGTTCTGGCAGCCCATGGAGACTGGCAGCTTAAAAATGAGTCCAGTGGGGTGGAGTTAGATGGGTTTCAGTACAGTTTTCAGTTGTGGCTTTTCACTGGGGTATAGAGCTGGGCCTTGAAGAGGATGGTGCTCTTTTTCAGTTCCAAAACCATGAAAGCTGGAGATGGCTCTAAGCCAAGGCCCAGGATTAACATCCCCATGGGGGAAAGCTCTGCTTTGGTCCAACTGGAATGCAGATCCAGAGCTGGCACCCATCTTCAGGCACACACCAAACAGGTTCCTTATGTCTGACCTCTGGCAGCTGCTTCACTTTCTGGAAAGGGCTCAGGATGAAACAGCAGCAAAAAATACTCCTAGATCTTGGACAGAGCTGGATCAGGATTTCACAGCTAAATCTGGACTTCTGCAAACAAACATCCAAGTCAGTGGAGTCCAAACCTCCTCAGGATCCCTGTGTCACTGGAGCTGATTTGGGGCCCATCAGGCTGCACCTGCTGACAGCTGTGCAGAGCAGTTTGAGGAACATGTTCAATTAGGATGGAGTGTCTTTGACAGCAGCCTCCTGCATGGAGCTGCTGGGTTATTTGCTCTTCAGGAAACTTCCCTTTCTCCTGTGCCACTGGAGGCAGGAGAGGAGCCCCCAGAAGCTCCTGCCATGGTAATTAATAATGGCTAATCTAGATGCACCATCATTAGCATGGCCAATGTGGGCAGCATCTCCTCTGTCCTGACTTACCTCAGCAAATACTGCAACGGTTTTCTCCAAGCTGAACATGCATTTAGTCATCAAAGAGATTGCAAATGACTAATAAATATGAAAAGAAGTTGGGGAGCAGCAAAAATTTCTGGACCAAGATCAGTCTTTACTGACAACTGCTGCTTTTCCTAAGCAAAAGTACCCTGCAGAGTTTAAAACAGCATCAGACTTCAAAGCAGACAGCTCTCCAGATGGAGCTTACCACCCCTGCAACACCCTGTGCCTCTCAGGCTCTGTGCCTGTACAGAGGACAGTGGGATTATTTCCAGAGGGAAACTTTGGCCTCTCGTGTGAGTGGCACACTCCTCACCATGCTGCTGGTGACACCCCTCCCTGGGCTGGCCTGAGTACAGGGAGCCCCTTCTGCCTGCTCTGTTTGCAAGGAAAGCCTCACCTGTCAGCTGGGATGAAGGTGGCCCCTCCTCACTGGGATCCAGACACTCTCCAGTACTGGAAAGCAGGATCCAGAAAGTGCTGTGCTTGCAGCACAAGGACTTCACCTTCCAACTCTGTTTCAGCACATTTCCAGTTCAGGCCATGCAGGCAGATGCTGTGAATTCCACAGGGGTGGCTTTTGTCACCCTGGTGCCACCAGGGAAGGGACCTGCAGCCCTGCAGGGTCTGGCAGTGTCCCATGTGCTGGTGGCTGCCAGGCTTCACCTCCCCTGTCTCACTGTTTGAGGATTTCTCCACAGCTGGACAACTGTGCATCCATGGCTTTCATTTCAGGAGTATTTCTGCAAAGCTGGCTGCTTGCTTTGTTGGTTGGTTTGTTGTGCTGCTGGCCCCCAGCCCCTCTGAGCACTTGCCCTTCAGTAACACCAACACCAGCCTAGGATCACTCCAGATACAACTGCTCCAGCCTCCTGTCAGTGGCCAGTGATTTATTACCACTGCACTGCCTGGAGTCTGACAAACACTTTTTGGTAATTGCAGGAGGCCAAAAAAATGAGAGGATAAATAAACCTGACAATTAATTCAGCTGTTACTCACGTAGTGACACTTAGTCCCAATTCTCCTATGAACCCAACTCTCCCCAGATGGCACAGAGGCCAGGCAGAGCTCAGCCAGCCTGGACACCTCTGGCCAACACCCTTCAGGCTCCCAGTGCTGATAAGAGCCAGGCATCCCACCAAAATCTGCTCCATTTCCCTTCCAAGTTACTCACCAGCTGCCCCGTCTCATCTCCTGCCAAGATCAGCTCTTTATCCCTCTGCACCATCATCACAGAGCATATATAATGTCATGGCAAATCACAGGAGCTGATGGATGGCTATTTGCATTGCAATTGTCAGGAGAGGATAAAATGCTTCCTGCTGCACAGAGCCCAGCAACAGCTTCTGGCTCAGCTGGGGCCAGTGTGTGAGGGCTGTGGGCCACCATCGTGGGAGGACACAGGGCTGGGTGCTGCCAGCACAGAGGAGTGCTATTCTGGTGGGATTTGTACCTTTTTAAAAATAAAAATCCTGCCCTGCTCATTGCTGGGTGCCCCAGCTGCATCCCACTCCCCTTCATCACCCACAAGGACAGCCTCCACCTTGTGCCCTTTTCTCCCTGCTCTTGTCACTCAACCTGGCCTAGCTAAAAAAAAAAAAATTAATAGTTTCTTGTTTTAATTCTTCCCAAAAGAAAACAGAATTCTCTAATCCTGACTGAACACTGATTTGTCACCAAAGGTCACAATGCTCCTGCACCTTCCCAGCCTGTCCAGGGCAAAGGTATCAGGGGTATCTTTGACCTTCCCCTAAAAACTCCTGTCTGCCACTTAAAATACAAGTGAGTGTGAATTGCTGACATATTTCTATTGCTGGTTTTCAAAGCCATCTGCTTTTGTCCCATTTCATTTTCATCTCTTTATGTAAGAGCTTTGCAAGTAGACCTAAAGTTTTCCATCATTAAATTCTAAGTGTTGGCCTTGAATTTAGAGTTTTCCCACCTTCTGTTTCTTCAGCATCAGTGTGAATTATTGACCAGGGAGATGGCTGTCAGCCCTTGTCAGCATTTAAACCCTGATGTGAGAGGCTGAACAGCCCAGCCACTGTTTGCACTGGTTATTAACTCACTCTAATTGCCTTCAAGAGTGGCAAAAGCTTTTCCAAGAAGGTTTTTTAACAAAATCGCTGGTCTCAAGAGATCTTTAGGTTGATTTTTAAGGGCCAGCAGGATCTGCCCAGTGCATTGCCATGGCAGCTGGTTGCTGGAGGAGCACAGGGAGACAGGAGGAGGATTTGGTCAGTGTGGGTACAGACCTGGAGAGATTTCAGAGGGTGTCTCAGCAATCCAGATGATCCAGGGTCAGCAGCATGGAGAAAAAACCTTTTGGATTTCCTTGGGCAGAGAAACCAGACAGGCAGGGCTGGCAGAAGGCAGGGACACAGCCTGGCTGAAATCCTCACTGCTGTGCTCAGGAGAACATCATTTGTGTAAAAGCCATTTCTGAGCCCCAGGAAAGGCAGCAGAAGCCCCTCAAGCCAGCTGAGAGCCACTCATGGACAAAACTCCCCACAGCATCAACCAGTTCCCTGCAGAGCCACCCCTCAGCTCAGTGACCCCACTCATCACCTGGGCACTCCCTGAAGTTAGTCACACCTCATGGGACAGGTGTTGGGGGTAAAGCAATTTAGACCCACAAACAGATCCCAGGGCTTCTTAATTTCTTAATTATATAATTGCTCATTAGCCTCCCCCAAAATTTCCTACAGCCCTGGGTGAATGAGACAAGGGTCTAGGGGTGCTCACTGTGCCCTCATCACCTGCTGCCACCACCCCTGGGTCCCCTCAGCCCACGGTACCTCAGACACCCCATCAGTGCCAGCACAGGGTCCCTTAACCCCCCTCCCCTCAGGAGCAGCTCACCCTGCCCAGGCTCACACACCCCCACAGGCAGGAGCTGCTTTCTGCTGTCAAAGAAGTTTTGGTTGGGTTGGTTTGTTTGTTTTTTATTTCACCAGCACAGCAGTGGTCACTGGTGGGCACAGCAACAGTGAACAAACCCAGCAGCTCCAGCAGAAAACCTTCCCTCTGGAGCCAGCTGTGGGATTATTTACACCTGGGGCTCCCTGCACAGCCCCTGCTGTGGCACAAGTCCCTCCACAGCAGCTCTGCACAGGCTGGGTACACACACAATTTCCCCCTCCCAATACAGTTCAAGAGAGAAATTGTCCGGAGATTCGTTTGTTTTTGTACAAGTTACAAACTTGGTAATAAACTCGGGGTTTTGGAGTAGTTTAATGTTTCTCCTGGATTCAGAACTGCAGCTGACAGCACAAGGAGCTGCTGTCAGATCCTGCTCTGAGATTTTGGGGTGCTTGGGGATGCCTTGGTGGGAACAAGAGCCAGAGGGGAAAACACCACAACCTGCAGGAGCAGCAGCTCCTCCTTCCCCAAAACCACACTGCCCTGGGTACACACCTGAGCAGGTACAGCAGGACCATCCTCTGCAGCCTCCCAGCTCCAGGGGGATCCCCACCAAGCCAGGCAGCTCCAGGGGGGCTGGGTGGGCCTGGGGTGTGTGGGGAGACACAGCAATGGAGACAGGAGTGCCAAAATCAAGCAGTGCTGTGGCCAAGTGTGGGGCTGAGCTCTCAGCAAGGATCCCACTGGAGCTAAACCCACCTGTGCTGGACTCAGCTGGTGTCCTGCACCCCAGCCTAGGACAGGCAGGATGGGGACACACAGCACTCTGTGCTCCTGCAGAGTTGGGAACATCAGCAGTACTGTCATTCCCCCATTCAGGAACAATACCTGGATCCCACTGGGCAGGGGTGAGGCTGCTGGAGCCCTGCAGCATCTCAGTGTCACCAGTGTCACCCCAGCACCTTCGTGTCCCCTCCTGCCCACACTGCCCTGCCCAGCAGCTGCTGGGAAACACCTGCCCATCCATCCATCCATCCATCCATCCATCCATCCATCCATCCATCCATCCATCCATCCATCCATCCATCCATCAGCACTGAGCCACAAACCCCACAAGGGCTGGAACAACCTCACCAGTACCTTGGAACTCTCCTGCCACGCTCAGGCACAGCCTCAGGTGTGCTTTGGGCTCCTGGCACACGTGGAGAAGAGTGGAGGGAGAGCACAAACACGGCTCCAGGGCTGGCACTGAAGGGTGGCACAGGCTCTTCTCTCTCCATCCCAGGGCTCTGGGCTCTGCCCATGCTGCTGGGGAAGGCTGCCATGGCAGACACAGCAAGCTGGGCACAGCTCTGCAGCTCCTGCCTGAGCCTGTGTCCCCTCCTGCTGTCCCAGCAGCTGCTGCAGGGCTGAGTGACCCAGTGGCAGCCAGCACTGCTGTTGGGGACAGCAGCCCCAGGCCCCTCTCTGCCCCTGCTGGGTCACTCTGCAGCCACCGTCCCCAGCAGCCTTCCTGCACACCTGCAGACACCAAGCAGCACACAGTATTGCTACTGTGCCAAGTGGGAACTTTATTCTTTGTCGTGGTTGGGGTTTTTTCCGCTGTTTTTTTCCGAATCAGCTCAGGAGGCGGCTTTGAAGATGGGTCAGATTTGGATAATTCTTTTTTTTTTTTTTTTTCCCCAGCAGAATCTGCAACATTTTAATAGCGTTTTGCCCAGACATCAGCTCTGTGAGTTTGTACAGCTCAGAGCCACGGAGACACCAGCAGCAATAACCTGGGAATGCAAAGACTTTCCACATCGTTTGTGCATTGTCTCGGATTCTTTTCTTTTAAAAAAAAAAAAAAAAAAAAAAAGCACAACAGAAAAGACACAAAACATCGATGAACATTTAAAAACCTGTACATTGTAAAAAAACAAAACAAAAAATAAAACCCAACAGAAAAAAAAAAAGAAAACAAAAACAAACCCCAAACAAACAACAAACATCATCATTCTCTTGCTTTGAAATCAGAATCAACCTGGGAACGTTGCAGGGGGAAAAGAAAGTTCCTTGGGGGAGGTGATGGTGCCTGAGCCCGCGGGGCTGCCCGAGGCTGGGGCTCCTCTAGCGTATAGAATGCAAAGCATTTAATACATTTTATTTTTTTTTCTTCTTTTTTTCTTTTTTTTTTTTTTTTTTGCCATTTGTTTTCCCCCCAGAGCGAGAAAGCAGAAGTGAATGAAAAAAAGTCTAATATTTTTGTTCTTTAACCATGTAACTGCAGATATGAGCCAACATCATGGAATGAAAAAAATAATGTAAAGTAGAGCATTCGTGTGTATCACAAAAATACAATAAAAACTTTTTTTTAACTTTTTTTCCTTTTTTTTTTTTTTTTTTTAAAGTTTCCTGTGAACTCCCTGCCACGCTGGCCTCCTGCCCACTCTGCCCCTGCCCTGGCCAGCTCAGAGGGCTCTGGAGAATCAACGTTTACAACCAGCAAAGGTGTGTGTAACGGGGGGCCCTGCAACCATGGCAAGATTTTTGTTTGGTTTTTTTTTTTTTTTTTTAAACTAAGTACATACATTCTCCTGACTCTCAGATAACTTGGATGGATCATTGTTACCTTTTTTTTTTTTTTTTTTAAACCCTTCCATACAATGGACAAATGCATCAAAGCCTGCATGTAAGAACAGAACCTCTTTTACAGCATGTAATACTGTGTTTTGTTTAAGTCCTTCCTTGCGTAAAATATTGACATAATTCACCGAAGGTATCAAAAATATACCCTGTAGACCAATACAATTTACAATTGCCTTTTCTCACCATTCAGAAAACAATGCACTTAAAGCAACCAGCCCCTCCTGGGCAGTGTGAGCCAGCCCGGGGACGGCCCTGCCCGCTCCCATTGCTTCCAGCAAAGGGACCACGAGTTGTTTGTGGGTTTTTTTTAGAGAAACAGCTCTTCACTCCCTCCCTGCCCACTCCTCCCAGCCACCTTCCAAGCATGTCCAGGGCTGATAGGTCTGGTGGCACGGGAATGCCCTCGATGAGCCAGGGAACCGACCTGGGGCCTTCTGTCCCGTTTCACTTGTCAATAGTTTGGGTTCTTTTGTTTTTTTCGTTTTCAATCTTTTCTTTAACCCGCTCAAGGTTTTGCAATTCTGAGGCACATCCCCCATGGCCGGGTCCGGGGCCAACTCTGCAGGAACATCCAGCAGCACCTCACTCTGTGCAGTGTCCGAGCGGTGCCAGGATGGACACACGGCCCTGGGATGGACACACGGCCACTCCTGATGGACACACGGCCCTGGGATGGACACACGGCCACTCCTGATGGACACACGGCCACTCCTGATGGACACACGGCCCTGGGATGGACACATGGCCATTCCTGATGGACACATGGCTGCTCCTGATGGACACACGGCCCTGGGATGGACACATGGCCCTGGGATGGACACACGGCCACTCCTGATGGACACACGGCCACTCCTGATGGACACACGGCCCTGGGATGGACACATGGCCATTCCGGATGGACACATGGCTGCTCCTGATGGACACACGGCCACTCCTGATGGACACATGGCCCTGGGATGGACACATGGCCCTGGGATGGACACACGGCCCCTCTGGATGGACACACGGCCATTCACAGTCTCTCTCCAGCCCAGCACGGCTGCCAAGATCGAAGATGGGTTCCTTGGGTTTTGTCTCGTTAAGGCTTTTTTTTTTTCTCTATATCAGACCGAAGAAGATGCAGAAATTTCCAGATGTTGAGAAAGAAAAAAAAAATAACTCAAAGAAAATGAAAAAAAAAAAACCAAACCAAAAATAATAATAATAATAAAAAAAAAACCATCATCCCCACCAAATTTGCTGGTTGGGAGGGAAGGGAAAAAAAAAATAAGGAAAAGGGAAAAATGAAATAGCTCAGCTCCTGCATCTTCGCTGGTGAGAGCCGGCGGGCCGGGGTGGCCCCGGCGTCCCGCTGGCTCCCTGTGCCCCGGGTTTGGTCGCCGTCTCCCTGCCCCGGCTCCTCTCATTCACTGTCCGAAAGGGTTTCGTACTGGGAGCAGAGCAGGGGCTTGGGCTCCTCGTCCCAGGCGTGGTGCTGGCTGCCGGGGGCGCCCTGCGGCAGGGGCGCGCTGGCCGCGGCCGCCACCACCCCGCTGGGCAGCCGCATGGTCAGCGGGTTGTAGGGGAACGGCGTCGAGCCTGCCGGGGAGGAGCGGACACTCAGCACCGGGGTGGCCCTGCCCCTGTCGCCCTGTCCCCATTTCCCCTTGTCTCCCTGTCCTCTTGTTCCCTTCTCCCCCCGTCCCCTTGTTCCCACATCCCCCTGTCCCCTCGTTCCCTTCTCCCCCTGTTCCCATGTCCCCTTGTCCCCATGTCCCTTAGTCCCCCCGTCCCCTGCAGCCTCCCGCCCCCGCCAGGGTGTCTCTGCCCGTCCCCCCCAGCCCCACCTGCGGAGGAGGGTCTGTCCTCCCAGACGCGGTTGGTCAGGGGGGTCCTGCGGTTGCAGTCTCCCTCCGAGTGCACGGAGGACACGGAGGGCGGCCGCTCGCCCGAGGGCAGCCCCGGCGCCGGGGACTTGGCCTTGCGGCTGTTGGGTCTGGCAGCGATCTTTGGCTTCCCCCCTCCTCCTGCAAAGAGAGGCACCGCTGTCACCCGGCTCCTGGGACAGCACTGGGGGCTTGGGGCGGGGCTGCGGGTGCCCAGAGCTCCCCCCTTGGGAGCTTGGCAAAAACGGCTGGTGGCAGTGGAAAAGCTCACCCCGGGATGATGGTGATGGGGCAGGGGGATGCAGCGGCTGCAGGAGGGTTCTGTCCCTCCTGGGCTGCTCCACTTTGTGGGTTGGTGCCACCAGGGGCAGGGCAGGCCGTGTGGCTTTGGCTGTTTCCCTGCAGGATCTGCTCCTGAGCTCCGTGTGCCGCCCCACATGCACAGGCAGTGACCCCCCCTCCTCATGGTCTACATGGCCAGGATGGTCTTTCACCCCTCCTTACATCCCTGGGGATGATGTTCAGCAGTTTGTCAAAGGGCCTCTGTGGGGCAGGGGAGCCCAGCTAAAGCAGGGGGAGCTCCCCAAGGGGGGATGATGGCCCTGCATCCCACCCTGCCTGCCCAGCAGCAGCCAGCCTCACCAGCCATGGGAGGAAACAGCTGCAAGAAGCTGCTGGTTTCATGCAGGAGCCAGAAAAGCTTTTCTGCAAAAAGCTTTAGAGTGGCTGGTGTTAGCTGCCCCAGAGAGGTGTGAGCTGACCTGGAGGAAGGTGCAGGTGTGCACCAGGATCTGTCCTGAGCAGGGCCTCTGTCCTGCATTCCCGAGGGTGATCCCTGGCAGTGCTGCCATGCTCTGTGCAGGGCTCTCACATGAGGCACTCTGCCCTCATGTGTGGGGGTAAATGCTTCCCCCATCCATCCCTGGTCCCCTTCCTCCCTCCCTTTCTTAACTGGGGATTTGTGCAACCACCCTCTCATCTCTGCTCAAGTCTCCCCAAAGCTGAGCAGACCCTGCCATGGGGCAGCTGACCCCCAGCTCACCTCTCTTATCATTCCCCAGGCACCACTTTTAGCTCCCTTACAATCTCCCTCTTGCTCCAGGTGCTCCCAGATCCCAGCCCAGGTTGGATTCTGCCCTGAAATCCCCAGAGACTGCAGTAGGGAGGGAAATGTCTGCCCTGAGTCCTCCACTCCAGCCCTTCTCAGCACCTTCCCCTATTTTGGCAGCAGCAATCCCCCTGGGGGTTTACAGACAATTGGGGCTGGCTATTCAAGTTTATGCCTTTGATTTTTTGGGTGGGGGGATTCTCCACCCCCATAAACTTCTCCATTGTGTAAAAAAAAATTTAGGAAAAGGAGATATTAAAACCAACAAATAGGGAAAGGAGCAAGTCAGTGGTTTAGAGAAAGCAACAGCACCTTTGGAGACTATTAAATTAACATCAAACAGGATTAATCAGCAGATCCACAAAGCTCAAAGCTGGGGGAGGGAGGGAAGGGAGGGGAGAAAAGAAAACCAAAATGAACAAAAACGGGGAGGGGAGGAATAAATCCCCCTGTAAATGGGGAGATCAAAAGGCAGAGAATTAATAACACAGAGAGGGTGAAGGTGGAGAGGGCTGCAGACCTGGCAAGGAGCGCACGTCCTCGTTTCGTCCATCAGCAGGAGTTATGGGCATAGCAGCGGGCAGGCTTGCACTGGCATTCAGAGAGTTAAAAGCATTGGCACTGAGAGGTGAGCGCTCTTCCCACTGCTCGTCATATTTACCCATTAGGGCTTTCCTAATTATTGCCTCCAACCCCATGTTGGTACTGGAATTCTCTTGGACCGACTGGCTCCTACAACTGATTAGCCCTGGGAGATACGGGAGAGGGAGGAGAGAGGGGATGGGAGATGGGGGGGAGCCAAATGAGAAGAAAGATGGGGGGGATGGGGAAAGGGGGAGAAAGGAGACAAGGGAGAAGGGAAGAAACAAACAGTCAGCACATTCTCGCAAAGCAACAAACTTTGTCATCTTGTTCTTTAAAGCACTGCGATGCACCCGTCCTCCTCCTCCTCCTCCTCCTCCTCCTCCTCCTCCCGCTCCATCCCGCCCCGGGGCGGGACTCACTCTGCCATCTGGGCTTTGGGAAGGTTCCCCAGGGCCAGGGAATGGGGCAAGGGATTGTCACTGAGCATCTCCAAGGAGCAGGAGCTGTGCTCCCAACCCAGCCTGGGCTTGGTATGGGGGCAGAAGTAAAGTCATTTGGATTTGGGGTCCATAAGCACACACAGCAAAAGTCAGTGTGCCAGGGATTGGGAGGCTGGGGTGGTTTCCCATAAAGGAAATCAGGGAAGAGTAAGGAGAACCCCACAAAAACACTTGATGAGAAAGACAAGCCTGGATTTGGCCCTGGGGTGACAGGATGCAGGCAGCCCCCAGAGCTACACCGGGAGAGGGGAGCATCCTGCTGTCCCTCCTCGTCCTGCTGTCCCTCCTCGTCCTGCTGTCCCTCCTCACACTCCCTGCAAGCCCCTGCCCCCCTCCCCCCCCAGGCTGGGCTCCCTGGGCCCAGGACAGGGTGCAGAGGCGAGGTGTGCCGTGGGTGTGAGTCTCAAGCCATGCAGTTATATTGCAGCACCGCACAGGGACCAGAGGCTCAGCCACCATCATTCCCAGGGTGGCAGCCACAGGGAACAAGCAAAGGGCAAAATATAGACACAAAACTGCCAGGCCCCCCCAGCTGACCCCATCCTGGAGTGCTTGGCCTGGGATTCCTGCCCCTCTGCTTGGAAAGGGACAGATCCCAGGCTCCTGTAAACCTAGTGTGAACATTTGTCTTGCTGTAAAAACAAGCAGGGGCTTTGCTGGTCCCCTCCAGCCAAAACTGACCCTCAAACGTCTGACAGGGTCCCTCAGGTCCTACCCCAGCAGCTGATGCCAGCTCACTTCTTCTCCCAAACTCATTTCCACTGGCAAACAATCCTGTACCACTGGCCCTCCCACAGCACCAACCTCCTGCCCTTGGCTGTGGGAAACCTGCTCTTCTCCTACTTAAATCAACCTGAAGGATTCCTGCTGTAGGAGAGCATTAATCTCCTCAATCAATTAAGTAGCAATTAGTATTCCTCAGTGGGGATTCACTCCACTGGTGAGCCCACCTGGTCAGTGTGACAGTTTCCCACTGTCATTGTCCCTTGGGCTGGTCCTGGGCCTGAGCACTCCTCCAACTCCCAGGGAACACCTCCTCCTGTCCCAGCACCCCTCATCTCCCTTTCAGTCCTCAACGTGGCCACTCTGCCCAGCACAGGGTGCTGCTCTTGCCCCAGTTTGCTTTTGCAACTGGCTCCTGCATCCTGCCCAGCCCACAGTGACACAGACCCCACTGCCCACCCTCACATTCCCCTTTGCCACTGCCCTCCCACCAAGAGCAGGTTGCTCTCTCCAGGGGTGAGGTCCACCTTGCTAAGGTGGTTTAACCCTCTGATGGCATCAGATGGCTCAACCTTCAACCTCTCCTCAAACTCTGCCAGGATTTCCAAGGAATTACACTGCCCTTTCTCCAACCCAACAGCAGGGAGTTGTGCTGTGCCCTGAGGCAGCAACTGTTACACTTGGTCTTAAGGGAAAACAGAACAAAGGAGATGCTTAAATCTACTGAGCCTCCTGCTCTCCACAGCTGTAAGCCCTGTGGGAAATGAGGTACAGGTATGTGGGGAGTTACCTGCTCCAGTAATCGCTGGCATGTTGAAAATCTCTGTCCCAGGCTGTCCCACATCTGCAGAAAAACAAAGAAGCTCTTCAGTACAGACAGCAGCACGTGCAGGTTAGTGGCTGGGAGGATCTGCTGTGGCTGCCATGACAAGACTCCCATCCCTGTCACAGCACTCTCAACAGCAGCCCAGCTCCCCTGGCACAGGGATGGGACTGTGGGTGCTGGCTGGGACCAGGAATAACTCCCAGCACCTTTGGGAGACACACAGTGGGCACCTTCCCCTTCACCAGGCAGGAAAGGGCAAAAAAGCAGAGCCCTGAAAGGCAGGGCAATGTCTTTGTGCTCAGTACTTTCCTCCCTCCTGCCCTTGGGATTACAAGCTCCATGAAGCCAAACCCTCTCTCCTGCCTTTGGGATTTTCAAAGGCTCAGTGCCCCCTATCCATGGAGCAGGATCTGGGCAGCAGAGAGGGCGAGGAGGAGGAGAAATGTTAAATCAATATTTTCCCTCTTAGCCGAGCTGTTTGACTTGGATATTGCTTTCCTTAGAATAACAGAAATTCTCATCAAATAAGAGGCGTATCCAATTTCTATATATTTTTTCTTGATAAGGGAAAGTGTGGAAGGTCAGGGGGTTCAGCCACATGTCCCCAAAGGGGCATAACAATACTGTTGGCTCATGGTAACATCATCCAGGAGACGAGACAGCTCGGTCCCTCTTATCCGATGCAGCTGTTGTAAGATGGATTCAAATTGAATTAGTATTGACTGTATAATGCTGGGCTAAATTAAATTATGATCCTATCTACTCTATTAGCAGTTAATGAATGAATGGGCTGAATTTCTAATCTGAGCCAGCCTGGTTAGTTTTACAGAGCTGCACCAATATTGATGTAGGGCTTAAAGTAAGGCTGGGGGGAGATGCATCTCAAGGAGGAAGGATTCAGCTTGGCTGGCCAGTCATTAAAATATCAATTGCTCTTAAGTGTCCTCCATGCTCAGCTCATTATTTCCTTCCTACTGAGGTTATCTGGTGAGGGTGGGATTGACAGCCTCAGAGCAGAGAGTCTGGGCTGGGAAGTCTCCCATTGCCTCCCCAGACACGCACAGTGACTGCTGGCACCAGAACACAGCACTCCAGGAAACATTTGGACCTTGTACTCCACAGAATCACAGAATATTCTGAGTTGGAAGGGACCCTCAAAGACCATGGAGTCTGTCTCTACAGTGCAGACAGAGCTGTCTGGGAGCTCCCAGCTCTTTAACACATCAGCATCCATTCCCCAGTCTCCTCTGCTTCAAGTGTCCTCAAGGCTTTTCCTCCCCTGGTTTCCTGCATTTGCCCCCCCACAGGTTCTTACTGTACTCCGTCTCGTTTTTGTTGGTCGTGCTGAGCTTCTTGATGATCTCCTGCTTCTTGGACTTCACCATGGCAGAGTTGCTTTCAGTCAGCTTGCTGAAGAAAGCAGGACGCTGAGTGTTGTTTCCTGGGGACTTGGACCCCATCCTGCAGAGCAAAGCACCACTGGAAACCTCTGCAACGTCCACTGCACAAAATCCTACCTAAAGATCATCTTCCCTCAGTGTAACTGCTGAGGATCAGGCTGGGAGCTCCTGGAATCCTCAGCATCTCCTGCCACTCTTCATATCCCAACCATAAATGCAGCCCATGGTATTGAACAAATACATCCCCCTGGGATGGGACAGAGCTTTGGGCAGCAAGGAAAGCAGCCCAGCCCAGGCCACGTGTGGGGACATGCCCATGCCCAGCTGCCCCAGGCCATACCTCTGCTCCATGGGCTCTCCCTCTCGGAACAGGACGGGGTACGGGGCGCTCTTGGCGTGCTCGGCTTCCCCCGCGCCGTCCGGTGGAGACACGGGCTCGATGCAGCTCTCGGGGCCCCCTGGTGCTGCCTTGCCCTGCTCCGGGGACCTGCACAGCAAGGGGACAGCCACGGGTTCAGTGGGACAGCCATGGGTTCAGTGGGGCAGCCACGGGTTCAATGTGACAGCCACGGGTTCAGTGGGACAGCCACAGGTTCAGTGGGGCAGCCATGGGTTCAGTGTGACAGCCATGGGGTCACTGTGCCAGCCCCTGTCCCTGGCTTGGGAGGGGACAAGGATTCTTGCTGCTTTTCAGCATGGTTTGGGCAGAGAGAGCTGGGCTGAGCCAGGTTTAGCTGAGCCAGGTTCAGCTGAGCCACCCCAAACTGCAGCCCAGGAGGGATTTGCTGGTGGCAGGGACATGGATCCCTGTGCAGGGCTGTGACATTTTTCTTTTGGAGACACTCTCTATTGTGAACACAGCAGAAGGAGAAGTGCCACCTGTCACCCTCCTTGCCAGGAGCTGGGTGGCTCAGGAGGGGACTGGAGCTGGGGCAGCTGGCAGAGGATCACTGCTGGCCTCTGATGCCTGGGACAGGCTCCAGTCTGTGAGGAATTCCTCACAGTGAGTTCTGGGAATTCACATCTTTGTTCTTTCTGTGGTTTCTCTTTTTTCCCGTTTTTTTCATCACTGGGTGGTCAGAGCTGGGCTCTTTTCCTTCATGTCTTAAAGGCAACTCTGGGCAAAACAATCCCATTTACTGACAAGGCACCACTGATTCCTGGATACATCTGGGTGGGTGTTTGGGTGGGAAGACAGACCCATTTTTTAATCCCATACAACAGCAACCAGGCCTGCCTTGTAGCAGCAAGGGGATTTGAAAGTGACTTTAAAACAAATACAGGTGGTGCCTGAAATGAACAATTGCAGTTGTCAGGGCACCTGTGTCTATTAAACTTGTGATTCACTGTGAAGGAGGAAGATAAAATTAACTTTGAACCAATGGAAAACGTGTTGCTTCAGGTTTTTCAGAATCATCTGTGGTCAGGAACAGTGACAGGACAAGAGACAACAGGCACAAACGAAACACATGAAATTCCATCCCAACACAAGAAAACCCCTTCTTCCTGTAAGAGTGCTGAAATGTTGGGAACAGCTTGGTGCTGTCTCCAACAGTGGAGACACTCTGAAACCAACCAGCCACGACCCAGGAAAACCTGCTCAAGAGGTCAAGACTGGGCTGGATGATCTCAGGAGATCCCTTCCCACCTAAACTATTCTGTGACACTGGCCAGATTGGGAAGGGAATTATGCATGGACTCTGAGGGGGTCTAAAGAGCATCTCCAGGACACGGATGGCAAGAGGGAAAAGATGAGACAGATGAAGGAGCTGGGCTGTGCCAGGAGGGAACCCCACAGCACCAAGCCTGGCAGAGCAATGCCAATCTCCTTCTATGTTGAATATTCTACTCTTTCACTAACCAATCTAGTACAAGATACAAATTCTCTAACATTTACATACAACCTATAGGAATTGCTACATTACCATGTTTTACTATTTTTTTATCTCTAAACCTTGTCTTGGACCCTTCCTGTCATGCCAGGAGAGGGTCTCTGCTGCTCTTTGGTATGTTTATCATAACAAAGGGAGAAGACCTTCAGGCATCCACACTGCTGCTCTCAGTCACTCAGTCAAAAACTGCTTTCACCTCAATCTCACTTAACTTTCCATATTCCCAAACTCTTTTGTTAGGCAATCATATTTCTAAGGTTTTCCTGATTCAAGCTGGGTTGTGCCAGGAGGGAATCCCCACATCACTGAGCCTGGCACAGCGATGCCAACCTCCAGCCTGCCCCGTGCCACCCCAGGGCTCAGGGGGGCTCAGGGTGGGCTCAGGGGGATTCAGGGCTCAGGGCTGGCTCAGGGCTGGCTCAGTCAGGCTCAGGCAGGCTCAGGCCAGGTTCAGTCAGGCTCAGGCCGGGCTCAGGGCTAGCTCAGGCAGGCTCAGGCCTGGCTCATGCCGAGCTCAGGCGGGCTCAGGCCAGGTTCAGGGCTGGCTCAGGGCAGGCTCAGGCTGGGCTCAGGGCCGGCTCAGTCAGGCTTAGGCCGGGCTCAGGGCTGGCTCAGGCCAGGCTCAGGGTGGGCTCAGGGCTGGGCTCAGGGTGGGCTCATGCCGAGCTCAGTCAGGCTCAGGCCGGGCTCAGGGGGGCTCAGGGCGGGCTCAGGGTGGGCTCAGGGCTGGCTCAGTCAGGCTGAGGCCGGGCTCAGGGCTGGCTCAGGGCAGGCTCAGGGGGACTCAGGGCTGGCTCAGTCAGGCTCAGGGTGGGCTCAGGGCTGGGCTCAGGGTGGGCTCAGGGCTGGCTCAGTCAGGCTCAGGCTGGCTCAGGCGGGCTCAGTCAGGCTCAGGCTGGCTCAGGCGGGCTCAGGCCGGGTTCAGGGCGGGCTCAGGGCTGGGCTCAGGGTGGGCTCAGGGCCGGCTCAGTCAGGCTCAGTCAGGCTCAGGGCTCACCGCTTGCCGCCCTCGCCGTGCGGGGACACGCGCGAGGCCGCCGGGTGCTCGGGCTGCTGCAGGAAGGCGTCGGCGGGCGCGCGGCGCAGGTCCAGCACCGGGCACGCCGCGCCGGGGAACGAGTACACCGGAGCCTGCAGGTGCGAGTTGAGCTGCTGCGGGTGGTGCCGCGTGTAGTCCTGCGTGATCACCTCCTGCACCAGGAAACACGGCAATGTGGCTGCTTCCCACCTCTGCAGCAGGGGAAGGGGGTGATATGTCCCTGCAGATGGAAATTCTGCCTCTTGGGGACACAAATATCTGGGCTGCACGCTCGTGATGCCCTCTGTTCTCCAGCCCCCAGCTAGAGGAGCTGAGGTCTCCAGCATCACTCCCAGCCCATCCCCACCAGATGTTTCCCTGAGCCCCTCCCTCCCCCCTGGAGCCCCAGCAGGAAGGGGAATGAGGTGAGGTAATTACACTGATGTGCTGGGCCAGCGTGACCACGCGCTGGTTCATGCCCTTGATGCTCTGGCTGGACTGCAGGGGCTGGCACTGGGGGTGCTGCAGGTGGGCGCCTTCGGGAGCCTTCAGCGAGCCTGGGGGCACCAAGGACAGAGCAGCAATCAGATGACATCTGTGTCCCTTCCTTCAAAGGCCATCCCAGCTCTGGAGCTCAGCCAGCCTGGGCTGTCCTGTGCCAGCCCCTGCTCTCACCTTGCTGCTTCTGCCTCGGGTCGTGCTCCCCGTGGCCCTTGTCTGAGTCCTGCAGCAGCTTGGCCCCTTTCTCGTGGGACAGGCTGGGCGAGCTCACGGGACTCACGGCTTCCATCCGCTCAGGGCTGTAGCCTCCATGAAAGCCTGAGGAAATCAGAGGGAGTTAAAAACAGGAGCTCACTCAGCTTCTCCCCAGCACTGTTCCACCATTCCTTCTGGGTGGAGTTGTACGTTCAGCAAAGTGGAAGAAGAAAGAGATGAGGGAAGGCCTGGCAGGTCACACTGCAGGGCCACCTCTGATGTCCAGCTGTGGTGATGGCTGCTGTGAAGAGGTGATGTCTCATTCCTGCAGAACTGGACACTCAGCAGCTCTCAGTGACAGCATCACACCCAGAGACCAAATCCAACCCCTGCAGGCTCCCAGTTTGTTTCCCCATTTTCTCCATCCACTGAACTCCCCCCCATGCCCACACACAGTGGAGGTCTCCAAGTGCATTATAAAACAAAGCCCCAAGCCCAGCATTGCCAGGACCAGAGAGTTGAAAACTGGATGTGAGACCCTGGAGGCCCCAGATGCCTCTCCAGAGACAGTAGACTCACAAACTACAGGGGCAAAATTGGACCATTCTCTGCTTTTGAACACCTTGCACAGACTCATAGAACCATTTAGGCTGGAAAGGCCTCTAAGCTCATTGAGTTCAACCACCAGCCTACCACTGAAAAGTCCAGCAAGTCCACACAAGCCTCTGCACAGACTGAAAGTGCATCAAAGCAGGTAGAGCTGCAGTGAGGGACAACAATCACCTTTCAGCAGAGAGGGGAAACTGAGGCATGGATGGGTTATGCGTCTGCAGAGGAGAGGAAGAGGATGGAGGGGCCCTGGAGGAGGCAAATGCTGCCTCACTCCAGCCAAGCACATTTGGCAACACAGCCTCTGCCTCCACAGACCTTTACCCTCCTAATGCTCTATTCCTAGAGATTGCCCTCAGCAGGCAAAAGTGGCAGGGGACCCACAGCACTGCTGGAGGGTTCCTCCCTGCACCTGAGGCACAGGGAGGGGGGGACTCCATGGAGAACCTCCCTGCACCAGGGATGGGGATGCAGCACCCCCCATTACCCCATGCACACCAGCACTGAAGGGACCACACTTTGGATTCACCCAAATTTAAGTGTCCTGCTCTGGAAAGGTCCCCAACCAACAGTCAGGACCTGAGGAACAGCACCTTCTTTCTGTAAGCTCTGTGGCAAGACCAGAGCTGCCCCTTTCTACAGCACAACACTCAGCTGGATCAAGTACAGGTGGCAGGGAAAAAGTGGGGAAAGCTGAGCCAGAGTGCACCACAGGCAGAGGCACATCCACAGTGCTGGAACATCCTGCTAGAAGGTGCCAGGACTAGACATGATTGAGGGGTGGGGTGGGATGCAGCTCTTCTCCCCAGCCCTGCTGCCATATCCTCTCCATCCTTGGATTACAGGAAGGGGAAGGGACAGAAACTCCCAGTACTCATGGCCAAAGCAGCTGCTGCAACTTGAAGATGGGGTCCCACCAAATCCCCACAGGCTGCTTGTTGCTTTTGAAGGTTGCTCCCATCAAGAATGACCCAGACCTTCCCTACACTTTCTATTGGAATAACTAATCCCAGTGCTTTAGTGTCTTACACAAGATTCCTCTGAGGTGGTTCTTGTGGTCTGCTCTGGAAACAGCTGCTGAGCACAGCTGGGCAGCACCCAGCACCAGGACCCTGAGTGAGGTCACCCCGAGCACAGGGACCCCATCCATCCAAGCTGAGACCCCCAGAGCCCTCAGAGACCTGCAGCTCATGAGCAGGGAGGTGCTTGTCTGGTGGCCAGCAGCCTTGTCACGCTCACAATCCCAGATCTCTGCTTTGCTCCTTTGATTTATTACCCACAACTGTTCCTTACAGACTGCTTGGGAATTTCTAAGGATGGGGAAATCAAAATTAGCAAATGGCTATTGTCTGTAAAAACCAATACCAGGAACTGGACAACGTTTGCAAAACAAGACTTGGCAATAAGAGGGTGGAAGAAGGGAAGATCCTTAAAACAAGCAGAAATAAAAAGGTTTGGAATAACACAAGGGCCAGGAAGCAGAAGGACAAGCACACTCAGGGAGCTGATGGATTCCAATATCCAAAATGTGCAACTAAAAATAAAGAAATAGTGAAATAAAATGGGTGCCAGGCCACAATCTCTCTCACCTCTGCCCTCCAATTTCTGACCATCACTAGAGGAGTGGTTACCAGCCAGGCTCTCTCTTGCTGCCCCTCACCACAAGACACTTGGTGCATGGCAATCCCACCATGAAGCTGCTGCTGCTGTGGGGGCCTTACCGAGTGCTCGCAGCTCCTGCTCCTGCATGAAGCGTTTGCTGTGACTCTTCTCTCTGCTGTGCTGCTCAGAGCCTGAGGCTGCGTGCTGCTGGTCCAGAGGGTGGTGGTGCTGCTGGCTTTTCCCCTGTCCCCTGCCATAGTGGTGGGAGGAACCAGAGGAGGCGGGCAAAGCTCTCGACTCCACGGCTTTAATGGGCGAAGGCGACTGCTCCAGGCTGGCCCCGCTGGGCAGCTTTGAGGTGTAGTTGTTGTCAGTCTGGGCTCGCTCTGCCTTGCTGTCCCGGGCCCTGGGGGTCTCTTTCTGCAGCAGGGCTGGCTCCAGGGGGGTGGCGTAGCCGTCGGCAGCGCCGAGCGAGGAGCGCAGCGTGGAGGCCGAGGGGAAGGCGGCGGAGCGGATGGGTGACGTGGTGGTGGTGGAGGAGGATCTGGAAGGAAAAGGAAGGCAAGGACAAGGTGAGAGAAGCACATGGGGAAAGGGAATGCTGCTACCACAGCCTCAGTGTTCAGCCTTGCCCAGTCCAGGCCATGCAGGGCCAGTGAGGAAGGTTTGGATGGAACTCCACCACAGTTAACTGGCCACAGGCTATTGGGCCTGAATGCACTGACTGGAGAACACAAAACCCATGGACAGGTCCCAGAGACCTCGATAGCTCCACCACCAATCCTCAGCAAGAGAAGCAATACCTGTATTTAGGCACAGGCACACTCCTACTTTTTTCTCCTGGCAGCAGGAAAAGCCACCAGGAAAAGCAAAAGAACTGGGGGTCTCTCCCCATCACAACCTCCCTGAAAGCCCCAATCCTGCTCCCACTGAGACTGAAGGGAAAACAACTCTCAGCCCTTCCTCTCAGAGATGCTCATTAATGAAGTGCTGGTGCAGGCATCCAGCCAAGCACTGAAAACCACGGGGGGGAACGTACCGTAGGACGGAGGGGGTGGGGGTCTCCGAGGAGATGATCTTCATGCCCGTGTTGTGGAGCACGCTGGGGCGCTGCTGGATGGTCTCGTGGGTGCGGGGGGACACGGGAGAGTGCTGGTGGCTGTGGGAGTGCGAGGAGGAACGGCTGCTGGACTGCTCCGTACCTGGGGACAGCACGAGGAAGGGCTTCTTCAGCTCTCTGTCCAACAGCCCCAACCCCACCTTCCACCCAGGGTGGAGGATGTACTCCTCCCCAGCCTACCTGGTCTCCAGATGGGCGCGTGCTCCACTGTGGTGGAGGCTAGGATGGATTTCTCACGCTCCCTCTCTCGTTCCCGCTCCCGCTCCCGTTCGGACACCGACGATCCCGACTGTTTGGTCATGTGTGTGGGCCCTCCTGAAACCCGACCAAGAGGCAGTGAGAGGGCTGCAGACACAGCAGCTCCCCCTGGGAATGCTGCCTGCTCTTCACATTGCTGTGTCTGCAGAGCAGATAAGGAATGGCTGCATCCAAGGTCACCTGGAGCAGCACAGACGAGGGCAACCAGCGCGACAAAACCCAGACAAATCATGGAATAGCTGTCTCCAGGGTCTGACCTTCCACAGAGCTGTTTGCTTTGGGGAGGAAGGGGGAAAAGCAAGGAAGCCCTCAACAAGCAGAGAGAGAGGGAGTCAGTCCCTGAGTGAGAATTAATTTGGGATATCCCAAACTGTCCAGGCACGCTGGACTGGTTACGATCGTCCTGCTCAATCATTTTTCTGCTGGAAAAGCATCCCCCAGCATTACCTGGGGAGAGCGGGGAGCTGCTGTGCCGGCTGCCAAAGGTCTGGGGGGGTCCAGGGATGTAGGTGATGCGGTCCATGGTGGTGGCAGAGGTGCCAGGGGTAGGGGGAACAAGGACAGGCAGGTGTGGCACTTGGGACAGGTCGATGATGCCTGCGGAGAGAATCAAGAGGATTGTCAGGACGATGCTGGCAGTGCACCCTGACCCAGCCTCCTCCTCCTCCCACACCCTGCTCCCCGAGCAGCAGCGTGCTGGCAGCACCTGCTGCATAGTTGAGGGCGAGGGAGGGCTCGCGGGGCGACAGCCCGCGCAGCATGTCCGCCCGCTGCGCCATGGCCGTGGCCGCCGCGTTGTGGTGCATCTGCTGCGACGTGATGTAGTCGTTGATGATGGTCTGGCGGTTCTCCATGGCCGCCGTGTCCGGGTAGCCCCGGATGAGGTACGGGGGGTACAGGTGTGGGTACGTGGGGCTCGGAGCCAGGTGCCTCGGCAGGTAGTAAGCAGCAGCTGGGAGAGAAAAGGGTGAAGATGTGAAGCCGCAGAGATTTTGGGAGTGTAAGAAGGAAAATAACAGTGTGGCCCCTGTGGATGATACAGCTGTCTCTGAAAAGGGCATCTGGGATCTCATACCCTGAGACAATGAAACTTTTTCTTAGGATGGCTGATGTCAGACAAATGTTCACCTCCCCTGTTATCATTTAGGACTTCTACTGGTCTTTAACTTCACTAAATGATTGGTCTTTTCTCACCTAAAATCTTAAAGCAATTAGATAATTCCCAACTTACAATTTCACTGGTTAGAATCTCAATAAAAAACCCCTTGCTATGCCATGCGTTCGCCTTTTGCCAGCAGAACCTTTCCAAGAAATGAAGCAGCTCCGTGCCCCCAGGTGAGGTACCTGCTTCCAGCTGGATTCCCCTGGGGATGGCGGCGGGGTCGAAGGGCAGCGGGATGTGCCCTCGGTACAGGTCGACGCCGCTGACGCCGCGCAGCAGGTGCTCGTAGGGGGACATGGGGTGGTGGTGCTCGGGCACGGGGGCGTGCGGGGACTTGGAGTTGCTGAGCTCTCTCGATGTGGGGGGGATCTTTCTGTCCTGGGACACTGGCTTCCCAGCAGTGATGCTGCCTGCAGGGAGCAGAAGGAAATGAGTCAGAGATGGAGCACAGCGGCCAAGACTTGTCCCTGAGGGAATTCTCTGGCCGAGCGTGTCCCACAGGGACAATCGTAGCTGCCCTGAACTCCAGGGACCTTTCCCTCCTCCCTGTTACACCACCAAGGTCGAGTGGGCCAAGTCTCAGCTGTCCCTTGGCAGAGAGGCCTTTCCCAAATCATCCCTCCACCCCAGCACATCCATGCTGGGCAATCTGTGCATTCACCCTGGCCTGCACAAGCAGATGGTGGTGCAGCTTTGCTGCCAGGCTCTTCAGCACAAGGAGGTGTTAGTGAGAAGTGTGAACATCTCCCACCCAGTGTCTCAAGTACACCACTTTCCTGCTCGCCTATGGAAAAAAGAGTGCTGTGGGCCACTGCTGGGACAGGGAGGACACTTTTGAAACATCAATGGCTTCACCAGCCTTGGCCCAAGTCTCCCTTTGGTCACCCTGGTGCAGGTGAGGTGTCCTCACCCTCACTTCAACAGTGTGAGCAGCCCAGGCCGAGCCCCAGCTATCCCTGGCAGCCACCCCAGTGCCGTGAGTCAGCCGTGGGCGTGGGGGGAGGAACGGGTTCAACAGGCACCTGCTGGGAACTGCTGGGGCAGGTGGGGTCAGCAGCCACCTCCTGCACAGCTCCCTGCTCGGCTATCAGGGATAAACCATGGAGTTTACCATCCCAGGGAAGCTGTGCCAAGTACCTTCGTGCTGCCGCGGCGTGGACTCGCGCGTGGAGACCGGAGAGCCCCGGTGCAGGTGGCTGCTGAAGGCTGTGCTGTGCCCTGCCTGGTGCTCCTCGTAGCCCAGGGCACTTTGGTGGGGCTTGCCCGGCTCAGGTACAATCACAGGAGCCCCTCTGGCGATGGAGCCACCCGAGTTTGTCACAGGGCTGGGCCTGTTTTTCAGGCTCTCCTCGTAAGCTCTCTCCAGATTCCGGGGGTCCTGGATGACGTCCAGGGAATGCACAGGGTGGAACGTCCTGCCGGGACTGCCGATGATGGAGCGCACGTCGTGCTTTTTGGTACTCGAGGAGGAAGAGCTGCTGTCGTACTTCAGAGGGGTACCCTGGGGACAGGAGGCACAGGGGACATCAAAGGGGTTTAGAACAGAAGGAGCCCAGTGACTGCACCCCACTGAGCTTCTACAGGACTCAGGATGCTTCGTTAGTGGGTCAAAACACAAAGTTTTCTCAGTCCAACAGCCACTGGCAGAGTAAAGTACCCACTCAGCACAGGGCAGGGTGGAGGGCCCATCCTGCATGTCTTGTTGTGCTCCAACAGGATGATGATGAGTCACTGCCTGAAGGCTGGCTGTGCCCATCACGCCTCTCTCCTACACACACTGTGAAATGGGATAGGACTGCAAGGTGCCATGGGAACCCTGCAAATATTTGGAGACCAGCAGCAGACAGCATGCCATGTTTCATCCTGACTATTGGCCCTGCTGGGTTGTCACTTGCCCATGAAGGGAGGAGACCAAGTTTATGTGCACCCAGAGTCACAAATGCTGAGGGCACCGAGTTGACTCTGACCTTGAAAAAGAGGCAAATTTGTCCCCTTTTATTTACACATCCAGATGGATCATTGCTTTCTTAACGTGACAGGGCTTCCCTGGGTTTTGAGTTATCTGCAGGGAAGGATTATAGGATGGACAGGATTGGAAGGGATCCCTTCAAAGGATGGGGCAGGACAACCTGCACCCAAGGAGAGCATCAGTTCTTACCAGTGATGCAACACAACCCTTTTCCCTTGGGAATGGCTCCCAGGGTCTGTGCAAGGGCAGCAGTCTGAGCAGGACTGACCTCACCTGCTGCTCACTCCACACTCACCTGTGTGATGGAACCCTCCTTCAGGGGCCTGGTCAGGGAGATGTCTGGTGTCCTCCTCAGCTCCTCCCGGGGAATCTCATGGATTGATCTTCCTGCTTCTTTCACCGTGGCTACCAGGTCTTCATGGGCTGATTTCATTTTTAGAGGAGTCAGATCGTGAGATCTAACCTTGTAGGCATCAGATAAGTCCCTTGGTGGAGTGTTTTCCCTCTTGAGCTGTTTGGCTTCTCTTCTGAGGTAGTCCTCATGGGCCTCCACATAGGACCGAGGTATTCCTGCAAGCAGATGATGGATGCAGAGGTGACTCCCCAGGCAGGCCCTGGGCTCCCAGTCCCCCTGCAGATACTCACTTCTAGGGGGTCTCTAGTCAACACATGTAACTCAGGGACTGGTACCCAGCTGAGCCCACAGAGCAGCTATACCACCAATGCAGCTCACATCTACCACCACTTCCTGCACTCATTTCACACTGATTTCAACCTGCTTCATGCCAATCACTGACAATTTTGTCCCTGACTTTGGCAGAATTCATGTTGGTAGACTGAAAATCTCTGAGCACAAAGCAGGGGCTGCAAAGATCTGACTGGACCTTGACATGCCCATCCCTGCCTCCTCCTGTCCCACCCTGACAATGAGAACAAGGGGCCATGCATGTGAGATGCTCCCCTGCCCATGCCCATCCTGTGCTCAGTTTTACCTTGTGTAATGGAGCCTCGCATGTGATGCTGCTCCTTCAGGTTATGGGGACTGTGTCTGTCTGGAGGGATGGCTCGACCCATGAGACCTGTAAGAGACCCAGGAGGGAAAGTCAGGCTGTGACACAGGAATTAATTCACAATGAGTACATGACAGTGTTACCAGGGATGCCTGGGACAACAAGGATAAATGCAAACAATTTCTAAATTATTTATTTATTTATTTTTTAGAAAGATGTTTTTGTTTTTTTAATTCCTGGAGCTGGTCTGCCAGGACAGACACTCAAGGCAAACAGGCCAGTCTACATTCTGTTTTTTCCCAGGTCAGATGCTGCCCTGTTGGGATACCAGCTAACCACTGCCAGAACACTGGCACAGGAAGATGCATCATGTAGACAGCAGACAAGGTGAAATCTCCACAGGTCACTGACATTACCCTGGTGAAAGGCTCCACCCAGACCCACCTTCAATGCTGGTAGATAAGGTATCACGGGCTGATAAGCCCCTGCTGATCCTCCCCTCCATCATATCATAGGTCCGCTTGGTTCCTGTGGGCTCGTGGGAAGCTCCAGAGCTCCTGCTGTCATCTTTGGGACACTGAGAAGCAGCAACTCCACCTGTGAGGGGAACACCAAGAGGCATGGAAAGGCAGCAGGGCCAAGAGAGGGTGTTTACTGCTGTTTGTGTGCATTGCTGAGGGGTCAGATCCCACCCAGCATCAGCCACTGCTACGCAGTTCCAGAAACATTGCACGGGATTGGCTGCCAGGAAATTCAGCTGGTGTTTTCTCCCCTCCCTGTCTGCCTCAGACTCCAGATTTGTGTCTCCCTCTTGGGTAGGAGCATCCACCCTGTCGTGTCCCATCCCCTCTCCCCCTGGTGGGGCCATCCTGCAGGCAGCAGGACAGTCCTGAGCCAGTGGGAGCAGCTGCAGTTCCACTGAACTTGGCTCTTTGGGTCTGGGGAGTTCTGGTTTTTTTTCCCTGTTTGTTTTGATTTTTGCTAGACACCTACTGTTTGGGATCTTGGCCAGCCTAAACATCTGCTGAGACACTCCCTGGGTGAGAAAATCAGGGAAAACGGAGGAGAAGCAAAGCTGAGAATGATTCCTTGGAAACAGCACAGAGCACACATAGGAACTGGGAGAGATGGACAAAGCAGGACTGATGGAGTGAGTGCTAGAGTGAGGAGAGACCCCTGACCCAAACCTGGAGCGAGTTCCCTGCAAACAAGCCCTGGCCATCTGTGCTGAGCTGCAGCCCCAGCAGCAGCACAGCCCTGCCTGTGCCAGGCAGCATCACACCCACCCCGGGCAATGGGCACCCATCATGTGCACTGAGCTGTGAATTCAGCAGCTCCTGATCCAGCTGGATGCCTCGGGTTTGTGCCATGAGCTCCAAACAGGATGTCAGCTAGGAGAGACAAACGCCTCTGCCCATCATCCCTGGCCAGGCTGCCCTTGCCAAGGATTGCCAGTGCCCTGATCCTCCTCTTTGTGGGCAAGGAAGGCTGTTGTACAATTAGAGAAAGCAGGCAAGTTAAAAACATTCATTCTATTGTGGACAACCAGGAACAAAACTCCTCCTTGGCAAAAGCAGTAATTAATAAAATGGGATTATTACAACTTCACACCCACTGTTGGTTTCCGCAATCAGCACCCACTCAATCCACAAAGTGTTTGGGGCTGTGTGTGGGGAAACAAGAGGGGGTCCGTGCCTGAGCCTTTGCTTCAGCTCCATTTGACAGCAGAAATCCGGGGGTGACATTCAGAATCAGCCAAGCACCATGTGGGTGATGTGCCTGCACCCTGTCATCACGGCACATCTGCTGCACCAGCCCTTGTGCAGGAGGGGACGTGCTCCAGGCACCCTTTGTACCACGGGAAGCAGGGGGAGGGCGTGAGGGAGAAGAGAGACTAAACAGAAAGAAAACCATTCCAAACCCACGTCCCTCGCCTTGCAGAAGCCATCAGCAATCATATGCAGGATGAGAATAACCAATCTAGCACAATTCAGCTCACACATGCTACAGGATCTCGTCTCATTACAGCTCTTTTATTTTAAGCACCCTCATGACACTAAAGAATTTGCAATTTTTTTTCTGCTTGCCAAAATTCATAATCACCAACAGTTTCAGTTTTCTTATTTAATTTTTTTTTTTAACTCTTCTGTTCCTGGGCTGCTCAGGCTTGCTGGGCTTTACAGGGGGAAGGAGAGAGGCAGGGCTGGCAAGGCTGCAGCAGCTTGTGGGATCATTGGGGATGTGATAAATCCTATCAAGCATGTAAAAGGCTGCTGGGGAGAGGAAGGAATTAATTCCTCATCTGTGTCCATGGGGGGCAGCATGAGAGGTGATGGACACAGGCTACAGCCAAGGAGACTGGAGCTGACACAAACAACAGGGCAGAGTTTGGTCTGCAGCTCTCCCTCGTAGCCTGGAGAGGGATCCCAGCTCTGGCATGGGCAGCCTCAGTGCCAGGAGCCCTCCCCATCTCTCCCTGATGCTGCTATTTCTGAGATCAGCCTCACTCGACCCCCAGCCCGGGCAGAGGTGATTAAAATAGCTTCTTGCACAAACAAGTCCTGAAACACTTCCTGTGCCTCCCTGGTGCAAGCCTTGCCAACTGTCCCAAAGGGCATCCAGGCACAAATCTTGCACGGTGACATTTCTTATCTGGGCTAGAGTTGACAGTGGACCCAGGGGGACATGCTATGAGCCAGTTTCCATGTGGCAGGAGAGAGGCAGAGCACAGAGCCCTGGCCTGAAAGGTCCCTGCAGCCCCAGGACACACACCAAGGTGACATCAGCTGGAGTTTGAGAGCTGTCCCCATGGCCTGACCTGAACCCTGTGCCTCCAGCCCTGGATAAGAGAACCCAGCCCATGATGAAACAAGCTGCCTGCACTTGTGGGCATGAGGAAAGGCTGCCCACAGGCAGGTGGCATGGGTACTGTGTCCCAGGGAGCAAGGCACAGGGCTCAGGCAGCACAGCAGCTTGCTGAGGTCAGGATCAGCTCCTTAGTCATCTCCAAACTCAACTGAGAAGGGAAGTGGCACATGAGGACAGCCACCCCTGTGCACACCAAAGCACACACCAGTGTGCTCTGAGTCAACTAGAGGTGCAAGGCAGCAGAGTCCAGCTCCACAGGGATGACCCAGACCATGGTGAAGGGCAGGAATGGGGCTGTTTCCAGCCTCACCAGACAGCAACATCTGCTCATCTCCAATGGGAGGCACTGGGACACGCAGAGCAGCTCTGATGGGCAGTGCTGAGATGGGCTGAGCAGGCAGGAGCAGCTGGTGACCACCTGCAGGTACCACTAACACAGCAAGGAAAAACCTTCCCGTGCTGCAGGGGTGGGGCAGCAGCCAGCACATCCCCAGACAGGCTCCTGGTGGGAAGCAGGAATGGCTTCACCACCTCCAACAGCTCTAGCAAAACTCAGCAGACACTGAGGCTGGGTCCAGGAGGATTCCTGCAGGGCAGCCCCATGCTGGAAAAGCCTCACAGTGCCCAAGTCAACACAGGTGAGAATCTGACATCCAAATAAACCTTTATGCTGAACTACCTGACTTGCCTCCATCTTGCAAGTTTTTGAGTCCACCTTGGCCCAAGAGTTTGGGAGTGCTCTCAGTATTTTCAGTCAGTCCCCCTCCAGGACAGGGTGGTGGGGATAAAGATAACACCTTCCTATCTGGTTCTTTCCTGTTCCCTGTTTCCCAAAATCATTGCAACCCTGCCTGCCATCTCTCAAACAAAATAACCACAAGGGACAGATGGACACAGGGCACCAGGGTGGGAAGGGAGAGAAACACTGGAAGCAAAGACATGAAGCTGGACCGTTGTACTTTGTCAGCCTTTCCTCAAATCCCAGCTACAGTGGCACAAAGCCCTGACATGTGCCCTAAAAAGGCAGAGAGGATCAGACTCACCCTCGTAGGACAGCACGTGGCCTTTCTTCCCTTCATAGATGACATGTCCCTTGGGCACGGCATCCTCCCTCGCCTTCTCTGCCCTGCTGGGGCTGTCTTCTCCAATGATCCTGGTAATGGTTCCCTTGTACAGCACTTCTGCCGGGGTGCCCTTGGAAAGCCACCAAGATCCAGATTTAACAGAGTCACAGGCAGTTGTGTGGGGACAGGCTGTTCCTGCAGGGAGCCCCGCACCCGCCGCAGCCACACAGGCACTGCAGCTTAATTATTGATGAGCATGCTAACGAGGAGCGGTAAAAAGGGACGTGATCTGTGTGAGGCTGCTGGGAAGAGGCAGGGGATGAGGAGAGCACAGATCTCCAACACAGCAACTCTCACCCCTGCGTGTTTTGCTGCCTGGTTTGGGGGACAGGGCTGGTGCTCCCCCGGGGACACCTTAGTGACAGCAGGCACTGCTCCAGCATGAGCTTCCTCCCTGCAGCCATTCCCCAGCCTGGCACGGGTGCCACAGAGCTGTCCTGGCCGCCCAGCACAGCTGCTGGCAGCAGTGTGACCTTCAGTGAGCTGCCTGCGTGCGGGAGCTGGCGGCTGGCAGCGCGCCCGGCGGGACAACAAACCCCTCCTGGAGCAGCTCGGGGAGCAGAGCCTGCCCTGCCTCTCCAACAGCACAGAGCAGTGTCAACTGAAACCTCTCCTTCACCACAGCAGACACAGCTCACAGCACCTGCCCCCAGATCCCCCTCAAAACACACAGAGCTGAATGTCCCTGAGGATGTCCTGTCCCCTTCCTACTGTCCTGTCAGTGCCATGGGGTGACAGTCCCCCTTCCCCACCTCTGGGAAGGCACAATGATGCTGTCAGAGTGACACTCCTGACTGACACCTGTCACCCCAGCAAGCCCTGGGAATGATGCCTGGGGAAGCCCTGGGGATGTGATGCCCTTTGCTGGTGCTTCCAGGCTGTGCCACTCAGGCTCTTTCCCCACCCCTGCTCTTTACCAAGCCTTCAGAGTAGCAGCAGTCCCCAAAAACCAGGACATGCCAGCGTGTGGGTTCAGTGCTCTGGTCATTCACCCTTCCAGTGGATCTGGGCACCTGGTAATGGCTCTCCCAGCCCCAGGTAAGTCACCTCCCTTCCACAGATGTGCTCCAAGGGGATGTGAAAGCAGGTGATGACAGATGGCTTCAGAGCAGAGAGCATATATTCAAGATCTGCTTCCTGTGAACTGGATGACTAATGTGAGATCAAGTATCAGCTCTGGTACCAGGAGCTGCTGCCAGAACAGGGGGCTCCTCCCCAGCAGGAGCAGAGGGATGCAGGCTGCTGGGCCAGCAGGGGAGCCAGGCAATGCCCTGCATCTGAGCTTGGTACCTTCATCCCAAGCCAAAAAAAAGGAATCTGGATGGATTCATTAGTTGGCTGGATTCATTAACTGGATGCAGAACAGTGTCTCAACAAACTCTGCTGATCTCCTGAACTGGCACATGGTGCTCAAGGTCCTTCACGCCCACCCACTGCTGCCCACAGCTGCTGCAGGAGCATCTGAGAGGATGGAGCAAGTGTTTGCTCTGATTATTTACAGCCCCTGAGCACCCACTCCTGGCAGTTGCTGGACACAGGGCACCAGGCAAGCTAAGCCTTTGCTCTGGGCCAGGACTCAGGATCAGGTCCCCAGGGCCAAAGCAAACATGGTCATCCTCCTTGAAGAAGGCAGACAAAAACTGGAGTCTGAGTGTCTTTAAATATCTGAATGATAGCCAGATAAAATCCCCACGGGAAACAGATTTTTCTTTTAATGCTCTCTGCTCTGTTAGCAGATGAGCAATAACTCACACTGCAAGGAACCATCGCCCGCTTGCCAGCTGCTCTTCTGAAGATGGATGGTGGAGATTAAGGCCAAAGTATCTTCCTGCAGAAGAGCCTTTGGCAGGACCCCCAGCACAGCAGGCTCAGCCCTGGCAGGAGCTCTTGCTACCTCACCTGCCCCTCACTCCTCCCTCCTGCACCTGGCCTGGGTTGTCCACCCATCTCCTCTGCTCTGCTCCACTTTTTTGCCCTGGCAAGATGACCTTGCCAGAGCCATTTACAGCTGCTTTTGCCTCTGTTCCTGAGAGCTACAAAAGACAAAGCTGGGTTTAAAGGTGCTGTAAGGTGCATTGCTGTTTGTTGGGCTCTCCCTTCTGCAGTCTCCACTCAGGGGACACAGCTTGTGCCATCCCAAGTGGGGCTGTTTGCAGGGGCTCCATGGGGTGGGAGCATCACAGAGCTGCTGCACAGCCCTGCCCTGCACACCCAGAGTGCCCCACAGACCCCCAGTGCCCACGCCCAGCACCCAGGGGACACAGGGGACCTACGTGTGTGATGGACCCTCGGTAGGTGATGGGCGACTCCGGAGGGGGTCGGGATGTGGGTGTTCCTTTGGTGATGCTTCCTCCAGAGGCAGAGCTCAGGGAAGTACCTGCAGGACACAGAACCTTGTGAGCTGAGGGGTGGGTTTGCTGTTCAGCACAAAACCCATGGGCTGAGGCCAAGTGCAGGATTTGACCCAGGCTCTGTGGTACTGGGTCACCCTCCAAGAGCTGTCAGTGTTCAATCCCAAGCCTTGCAGAACCCTCTGGACCAAGTCTCTTGAGAAACCCATCCCTGTGAGTGTGGGGTGGAAAGGAGGTAAAATACAGGTATTTTGAGGCTATCAGCTCCCTGCTGTCTTTGTGGAGGTGCCAGGCAGATTTATGAGCCTGGGAGAAAGCACAGCCTGGCTCAGCCTCTCCTGATGTGATCAGAGCAGATCTGTGGTGAGATGCAGCTCAGGGTGGCTGGAGTTCATTCACACAGATCTGTCCTGGGCTGGAGCCAGCCCACTGCACTCAGCCTCCCAGCTTGTCTCACTGGGGGTGCTCACAAACCAGAAACCTTTGCATTTATTTTCTTCTGCCTGGTTAATGGGGAGAGAAATCCCTGAGGGCTGTATTGAACCAAAATGGGGACCCTGTCCAGCTGCAGCAGCAACAATAAGGAGCATGAAAACACCAATTAATGTGATTTAGACAGGTCTTGCTTTGTCTTAAGCAACAGATTTTCAGGTGCCCCTTAGAACACAAAACCTCCACCAGAATCAACCCGAGGCCCTAATTTGGGGAGGCAGGAAAGGAGACAGAGACCCCTTTGGCCAAACCTGAGATCACTGGGCAGCTGCAGCCAGTGTGGCACTCCCCAGGCTGGCAGGGCCAGCACCCCTCCCTCCACAGCTGGGTCCTCACCCCTCAGGATGGAGCCCTCCTGGGATGGCTGCAGAACCAGACTTTCAGGCTGGCTGGCCTGGCTTCTAGGAGAAAGTTGTTCCTGCTTTACTCCAGGAAAAGGCACTGAAAAACATGAACCATGTATCAGCACAGGTGCAGGACATGGGGCACAGCTCCTGGAGGCAGCACCTTCTTGGCACCTTTGGCATTCCCAGCTCTTTGGGATGGGCTTCCCCAAGGAAGATCCTTTGCCCTGGCACTGCCCACACCAGGAGCAGAGTTAACATTGAAAATTCTGTGCTGGTTTATAACAGGATCCACACACAGTGGGAAACAGAGCTCATATCTCTCCTCCCCAGGCTTGATCCCTCACCCATTCCCTCCTGCTGGTAAGAAAAGCTTCCAAATCTGCAGACTAAACACTTTCTTTGTTCACTTCAGGCTATTTACTCTTTATCCTACCAGTCTGGGGAGCAACAATATATTTCCTTCCTTCGATCACAGTATTACCTGAAGGGTATTTATAGGCTGGGAAGTGTCCCTGACCGAGTTGTTGCTTTCCCATACTGAACAAATTTAGCTCCCTGTGTCTCTGCTCCCCTGATGGACTAATCCTTTCATCCTCTTAGCAGTTCTCTGTGCTCCCTTGCTGTGCCCTGTGTTCCTCCTTTCCCTTAAGCTTCTGGCAAGCTCAGAGCCTGTAAGAAACAACTCATCTCCCAATTGCTCACCCAGTTTCTTGGGATCCATGGTCAGTGGCAGGCCCATGGTGATGGAGCCCACGGGGACCTTGGCGTGCTCGGGGCTGTAGGGTGTGTGGAGCTGGATGGGCATTCCCTGTGGGGCAAGAGGAGAGGTCAGGAGCAGCTGATGGTCCCTGTGGGGCACCCCCAGCACTCACACCATCACTGGCCTACCTGGGAAATGGATCCCACGGATCTCTCCAGCACTGAGGGGTGCTTGGTGGAGGAGATGAGGGGAGGAGGGTTGGAGATGCTGGCTAATCTCTGCAGCCCAGAGCGAGAGCTCTCATGCAGGTTGAGAGGGATGGGGTGTCCTGTGAGGAGAACACAAATGTCAGTGAGACTGAGGGCAGGCAGAGAGGCTGCAGCCAGCAAAGGGGCACAGGAGGGAGCAGAGCTGGCTGTCAGCCTGCACCAGGCTCCAAGTCACACAGGCATTTTGGAAAGGACTGGAATAGTTTAAATTACTGCCTTGTCCCCTGTGCAGCCAGAGGATGAGCTGTGCCTGACCTGTCTGCCCTCCAGCCAGAGAGGACAGTGCAGTGAGGAATAAAACCTGCCTGACTTTGCACCCACACTGCTCTATGACAAACCACATCCTACACCTGCCCCAGCCAGAGCTGGGACACACTCCTGACCACCCTGGGACCTCTGAACAGCCCAACCTGTGATGCTGGCTGTAAGCACAGCCTCTGTGTCAGTCCCAGATCAGGCAGGGGGGCACACTCCATGCAGCCAGTGGTTGTACTTGCCTGGTGGGTTATACTGGAACAAGTGGGGCTCTGCCTGGGGAGAAGTTTTGATCACATCCCGGGGGTAGGAGAGAACAGGGGGCCAGCACGAGGCAGCCATGGACTCTGCACTCAGCTTCTGAGCCTCTGCAATGGCTGAGAAATGCACAGACTTCTCTGCAAAAGACACAGAAAGAAACTGCATGGTCAGTGGCCACCATGAGTGAGGGGTCCCTAAGAGCACAGGCAGGGGAGCAAGAGCCAGCTCCAAGCACAGGAGATGGTTCCAGTTCAGTCCAAATTGGCCATGAGGTGAGGGATGAACTCCCCAGCCAAAGTAAAAGGAAAAAGCTCAGTGTCACCTCCTGGATTTGACAGCATTTATTTTACTCAGATTTAAAGTGTGGTGGGATGTCTGATGGTGACTCTGCTGGTGCTCACTGCCTGCAGGAAGCTCCATGGACCTGGTGCCATCCCACCTCACCCAGGAGAGATGGCATTTGGCATTCAGCTGGTCTCAGAGTCCAGCTCCCTGCCAGGACCTGGCCATTAGTGAATTGCTCCTGGGCAGCTCCTGCCTGTGCCCACAGCTCCACATCATCCCAGCATGGCAGGGCTGGAGGATTAATGATGATGCTGCCAAATCCTCCCCTGAGGTTAAAGCCAAGAAGCAGCAATGTTGGCATTCCCCTGGTGCATGGGGGCATCCAGAGGGCACCAGCTCACTGCTGACTACACTGTGGTGTGCAGCTGGGCATGGGGTGCCTGCAGAGCCCCAGGCCACTGCCAGGACCACTACAGTGCCACCACACCAGGGACAGGCTCATCCCTACATCACACAGAGATGTGAAAGCTCAGCTGATCTTACAGACTGGCTATAAACCTTTTGTAGGCTGTGGGAAGGGACCAGAAATAATGGTATCAGTTTCTCAGACAGCAAGGGAATAACACAGGGATGTTCTCTGAACACCTGGGACAAGCACACTGCTCCAGACTGTCAAAGGCAAAGGAAGATGGAGACTGGCTCTGTGGAACAACCAAATGAGGGAAATTAGGGAGGCTCACTGGTCTCTGTGAGGCACAGGCTGGGGCAGGAAAGCTTCCCAAAATTACCTGGTTCAGGGCATCCTGGATACCAGGCTGGGTTCATCCTGGCTATAAAAAGGCTGATGGGAGGCCAAGAAGAGCTTAATGATGGAGGAGCTGTGCTGGCAACACCTGAATCCTGCCATGTGCTGAAAGATGCTGAGGAAAAGAGAGGCTTCATTTGCACCAGCTCCATGCCAAGTGCATCCTCACGCTTGGCTGAGCAGAGGGATGAGACAGCCTTTTCTGCATGGATTAGAGGCAGGTTTGGTAGGATTTGCTTCTAATCAATAAACACTTCATTTTGCACTGCCCTTCCTCCCCAGATCTACCTGTGTAACGTTTACATTGACCAGAAATTAGAAACTGGGCAGTAAACAATAGCAGTCACAAATGAGCCCAGCCTTTAACCATCAATTTTTGATAAAAATAGATGCTGAATCCTGCTAAGCCTAATAATAGGGCAAGTAGATTATCAGAGGCCCAATTTAATGAGGCTTTACTACATTATCGTTATTAATGCTCAGGGTACTCAGAAGCTGGGAGATTATTCTTGTCTGCTTCAGTGAGAGAAGAAATCCATTCTGGGCACACAGAGGTGTGCAGCCACTCACACCTCTGCAGCCTGGTGGGACCAGACCTTGGCTGTGGCCTCTTCTGTCCCTGTGCCTCCCAGAGAGGCTCCCTTCATCCTGCCAACAGAGAGGAATCCAGGCACATCCTCCTCACTGATGGAGAGCCTCTGGCACATCCAACACTCCCTGATCTTCTCCCCTTCAGCTCGGCCCCAGCTCTGCTTGCGTGGGGGGCAAACAGCGCTGGGATCTCCCAGCTGAAGATGCTCCCTGACGCCAAGGCACCGTCAGCCAAGGCTGTGTGCACCCTGGATGGCTCTTGGAGAGCCTCATCCTCCTCCCCTCCCCGTGGGAGCCATCCCCTCCCCTGCAAGCCTCTCCAGCCTGTGAAATGTGGCCAGTTCCTAATTGCCCCCGCATTAGAGGGTGGCTATAACTCAGCCAGCTTTTGATAAAATAGCACTTACACGGGGAAGAGAGAGTTCCTATTACCGTTTATCAAGTCCCTGGAATGGGAGAGAAGGAGTCAGAGTTTATATGATCCGTCATCCAAATTAATGCTCTTGGCTCCCCATCGCCTCCAAAGGCCAAAGGAAACACAACTAAATCAGCCCAGGACAGGGCACTGGCGCTGCCAGCGCCGGGCGATGACCGCGCTTCGCCCGACGGCGCTCGGCACCGCCAGAGGACCCGCCCGCCTGCCGGGGCGCTGCCTGCCCCTGCCCCTGCCCCTGCCCCTGCCCCTGCCCCTGCCCCTGCCCAGCCCCAGCTCCTGCTGGAGGCAGGGAGTGCTCAGAAGGCAGGGCTGGCTGGCTGGCCGCCCTCCAGGGCGATGGAGCCGCAGCCAGCGATGCCTCGGCCAGGATGTGTGCACGACGCGGCTTTGAAGCGGAGCCAGCGCGGCTCGAGGGAGGGATGTGCATCCCGGAGCAGCTGCAGGAGTTCAGGCTCTCTTATCAAGAACAGGAGTACTGCTCTGGTGGAGTCAGCCCCTTGCTGGGAGGTGGCACAGGGCTGCTCTCCAGAGGGGGCTGGACCCTCCCTTGTAGCTCCAAGCCATGTGGCAGCACAGTGTCTGAGGCTGGATGCTTGCCACTTCACTGGGATGCCTTGGAAAGCAGGGGAGGGAAGGGATGCACACAGATTTGCCAGGACTATCTGGCTATCTCCCTTCTAACCCCTGACCCACAGCCAGGATGTGTTCCAAGAGGCAGAGACAGAACTGAGATGGTGTCTGAGTCCATACTTGAACTGAAACCAGGGCTTTGGGGGACTTGATTTCTCCCCTCGAGGTGACTCATCACAAACCTGCTGCTTTTCAAAAGGGAGATGCATTCCCATCATGAACAGGGGAGACCTGCCTAGGTCTCCCTGGGGTCCACATGCATTCCAGACCCACTGTGGCACCCAGCACAGATGCACAGCCACACAGGGCTTGGAGAGCACACAGCTGGAGCCCAAGACCTGCTGAGATGTTTGCAGGGATATAGGGAGGCATAATTACTTTCATTAACATGAAAGATTCAGAGCTGCACAGAGGAGAGAATAAAGTGCTTCATATCATTAGTGCCTAGTGGAGAACAAAGCAACAAAAGATCCACCTGGGTAACAGATCATTGGATTTGAAAACGGTGCCAGCAGGCTGTGGAACAGAGTGGGTGACTTCAACCCCTAAACCCTGCCTTGTACCTCATACCCATTGATCTGCCTCACCTCCTCATCCTCCTGTGGCCAGGAGGAAGCTGGAGCTGCAGCACTGGGACATGGGTGATGCAGAGCTCTGGGCTGGAGTGCTGGCTGTGGCACCCAGCTCACAAAGAAGCTGAGCAGTGCAGCATCAGATCTGCACAGGATTAGGCACAGGAGATCAAACCTGATTACCTGCCACTGGGGGGGAAGAGCTGGAGGGGAACTGTTCCACCTGAGCAGCAAACAGGAGCACAGCAGGATAAGATCTACTGCAAATGGGACTTCACGGGTGGCAACACAACAGCTTAGGGGAAACTCCCTTTCTTGCAAGGTGAGCAGTCACCTTCCTTGCTTATATGCAAAACATGCTGAAGGTGTGATGCACACATGGTGCTATTTATTGTTTGAAAAAACTGTGGCCAAGTGCCAGCAACCAATTCTTCTTGCAAGTACATCCTTCTGTCCAGAGGGACATGACAGCTTGAGGAATAACTACCTGGCCTGGGCACTGCAGAGCAGACTGCTACAATCCTGGCAGCCTGAGGCTGAACTTGTGCTGTGATTTTCCAGCAAAAATCACAGCCCAAGTCCAGTGCAGTCTTGTTCACCCTCCTCTTCCATGCACAAGCAGGTGATTTTTGCAGCTGCACCCATTCCTGTTCAGGATCCAGCACTGGTGGACATTGTACCCATTCCTGGCTCCTGAGTGTGCCATTGGTGGCAGCCTCTCACCTTCCTTAACAACAGAGCAACGGGCTGGCAAGGGGGGCAGGGACACAGACTCCAAACTGGAACAGAACCTAACACTCCGATTAAAAACACATTTAGAGGATGGTCTCATCAGGACTTCCCGTCTCTCCTTAACCTTGATCCCCAGGTGATCAAGCTAATAATGTTTCAGATGCTCTACGGTGGGAACTTCTGAATTGCTCATTAGGCAGCCAAACCACATCAGAGCTATTCCGGGGAGAAAGCACTGGGAATCTTTACAGGAACCTTTGGACTCCGAGTCACAGTATTAGCATTGATTTTAAATGAAATAATGGTCCCCGCTGTGCATTAAAAGCATTCTTTATAGAAAGCCAGCAAGGTAGAAAAGAGCCATTGTACCCAGAGCCTTGGCATGCCTCCAGGCCCCTCTGCTCTCTGGTGAATGGCAGATGCTAATAAAGGCAATCTTCACCTCCTCAGCGCTCCACACTGCCCAGCCTTTGCTGTAGGCTCAATGAGACATCGTGTACTGTCTAATGAACATGGGAAATTAGCCATGCCTCTCTCGTCCTGCCTCAAGATGCCATTAAAGAGCTTTCAGGGGTCGAAACAAGCTTTCACCTAAGAGGGGGAAGCTGCTGGCTGTGTACAGCTGCACACGGATAAACACACACACAGCCCCACCTTCCTTGTCACCAACGGCGGGGCTCCGGCTCTTCCCCCTGGGGCTGCTGCTGGGCTGCTGCTGCTCCTTCTCAGCCTGCTGCTGCTGCTGGGGCTGGCAGAGCTTGCTGGGGGGCACGTCCTCACGGGCAGACTCGTGGGCTTTTGTGATCTGCTGCTGGTAGAGAGCCAAGGCGTGGGGAGGCACCTGAGGCTTCGCGCTTCCACTCTGCAGCACCCCCTCTGAGAAACCTTCTGAAATCTGCAAAGCAGAGGTGGTGACACTCATCATGGGCTGTTGGCATTCAGAACAATCTTGAAGACATCAGGAGTTGTGAGAAGGATCTGTCCCACACTATCTTAGGGGCTTCATAGCTCACTAGCCACAGGAGATTAAAAAAGCCCAAGACAAGAGTATCAGCTCTGTGCTGGTGGTACTACAGGAGAGAGTCAGACTTGTGCAAAACCTCTAATCTATAGTAACATGCTTGTAGCTTTTGCCAGAATTTACATTACAGCAGCCACATCTTAAGCTGGAATATGGGAAACTGGAAAAGCATCAGGAATGGGTCCTCCCTGTGCATGCAAACCCCAAAGCAGGGATTTCCTCCCTGCCCATCCAGTGCTGACCCTGGAGATACCAGAATGCTTCTTCTCACAGCCCAAGCCACTCTGTCAGTACTTTTAGTACATGGCTACTGGGCAGTCAAAAAGGGGGACCAAGCAAAGCTCCTGGGTGAGGAAGGTGACATCCTTCAAGCACGAGATGAAGTGCAGGGCTGGGAAGGTGCACTCTTTCTTTTTAAAGCAATGGGAGGCAGCAGTCATGTGGCAATGAGAAGCTTTTTCTGTCCAGACCTCCCACGATTTTCTGATAAAAGAGCTCAAGAGACATCCAAATGCTGCTGGCAGAGTTGCTCCAGCAGCTGGGAACATGCTCTGCACAGGGAGCACCTTGCCTGGCCAGGGCTCACATCACACAGGCACAGCTCTCTGCGGAGCAGAGGCCATCCCCAGGGAGCAGCACATCCTTGAACCCTGACACACACCAGGAGCCCAGAGGGAGAGCATGCACGAGGCACAGGCTGTGCTCCAGCCCTCTCCAGCAGGGCACTCACAATGGGAGGGATGGCAGCAGCTCTCTGCTTCAGCTGTTTCAGGTCCAGCGGCTTCTGCGGCGAGGAGTTGAGCCTGGCATCACTGGGGGTGCTGAGCAGGCTGGGCCGGGGGGACAGCAACCTGGAACCAAAACACAACATCAGCCATGGACAGCTCAATGCCCCAAGGCTCCCCCACACCGTGCACCCCTGCTTTGGGCTGCCAAACCCACAGGACATCCTCTCATCAGAGAGGGGCGTGTTGGACCGCTGCTCGCTGCTGGGAATCTGGGCTCAAAGACAACTCCCATGGGACTGCATGTTCTAACAAGACCCTTATGTCTGCCTCAAGAGGCTCTTGAGCCCACTTTCCCTCATCTCCATGCTATTTCTAGCAAATTTGCTGCTGTCCAGAATAAACCTGAGGGAAAATGAACTCCAGAGCTGGGTGTTATGGAGTGAGGGGACCAGCTCAGATTTCATTTGGACATCATGCTACCCTCCAGAGCTCACATGTAGGGTTTACCCAGAGCTGGAGATTAGCTTCATGCTCTTCTTCAAGGACTGTCTTTTATCAAGGTGCTAAGGCCAGGCCAAGGCACCATGTGCAGCAACTCAGGCCCTTGGGTCATTTGAAAGACGAGAGGCTGGATTTGGATGGATTTGGTACTCAGCAGCCCAGCAGCTGTGTAGCCCTGCACCCTCACCATTCGCTCTTCCCCTTGGCTGTTTGAGCTGCCTGGCAGACACTCAGCCCTGTGCAAACATGGGGGGCATCCCCATGGTGCCACCAAAATGGGGTAGGATGGAGGAGTGCAAAGCCCATGGGTGAAACCCTCAGTGTGTCCAGCTCTGAGCTTATGCTGAAACCTCAGGGACCACGTCTGCCCAGGCCATCTCTGTTTTCCCCCCCTCCTGACTCCAATATTTTGAAGCCAGTTCATAGTTTTCAAGCTTTACAGCTTGATTTGTTTATTTTAGCTGTTATTTCAGTGTTCTCTTCAGCCTATAAATTTCAAGGTCATTCCATGCTCACCCTTGGATGAATAAACAAGTGTGGCGGGGCCATGTGTGGGGAATAAACTCATCATGGTGCTGGGACTGCCCCAGCCCTAACTCTGCACAGTGTGTGCCATCAGAGGGGAAGGGAACCCCCCTCCACACTGGGACAAGGGCTAGGAACCCAGGGGAAACCAACCAAGGGACAGCAAATTTGAACTCTTCCCTAAATAATCCCAATGATGTCTGCCTGCAGAGCCACATGGGTTTTGTGAAACCACACTCCTGGAGGGGTGCAACGCCCCAAAATCTGCAGAGACACAAGGCTGGGGACAAGGACACCCAGAACTTGTTCCTGAGACCTTCCTGCCACGCTGAGCTGTGGAACTGCCACCCCAGCAGCTGCTTCGTGCACTCGTTGGTGCTTGAAGAGGTACATTTAAGCACCCTTAAAGTCCCTTTAAGCACCCTCAAGATCTTCAGGTTTCCTGAAGCCCTCAAGGATCCTGATGCTTCGGAAGCCAAAGTCAGGATTAAATTCATCAACATGCAAATTGCCTAATTTATTACGTCCCTCCCAGCAGATCTTGCGCCAGACAATGGGATGTCTGTTGGATGCTTTGCTCTGGAAATCACCATGTGAACAATTCCTGGCATCTCTTATCCACCTGCTGCCAATGCAGCACCTCCCAAACCCAAGGACCAGTGCCTTAAGATGGATGATGGCATTGGGAAGGATGGGAGAAAGAGCAGGAAGGGATTGGCAGGCTCACAGCATGGAAATGTCCCCTCCCAGGCACAAAGCTTTGGGGATGACCATGACACTGCACTTCCCATACTCTTTCTGCCCTGGAGATGGATGGGGACTAATTCAACAGCTGACCCATGACCCAGCCAAGCGTGACTCCACAGTAGCTGTGTAAAGGCAGAGGCTACCAGATCTCCACAATGGGCTCCCCAAGGCAGAGACAGGGCTCCAACACGGCACTGGCAGAGTCCCTGCACCCAGAGCTGAGCAATGGGATATGCAGCACGGGGATGGCGGGTGCAGGTGTCTCCTGATCCTCACAGGTCTGCAGGAGCTGCGGGTGGCCTCCCTCACACGTCCCCACCTGGCGTGACCTCCTGCTGAACCACATCTTGGCCGTGCTGGCAGCAGCCCTCCTGCAGCCCTTGCTGCAGGGAACCACAGCCAGCCAGCTGCCTCCTTCGGCTCGCATGAGCTCAGCCTGCGCCTCCCCAACCCCGGGCACGTCCCCGCTAGCGTCAACTGCCGCAGCACCAAAAAAAGGCTGCCCCTCCCGTGAACCCTTTCCTCTCTCACCGCGGGGACACCCCAGCCACCCTCTGTCCCCTTCTGGGAGATGCTGGGGACAGCTTGCTGCTTTCACAAGGCGGGGAGGAGCACCCACGCGGCGCGGGGCCGGGTGGGCGGCGAGCAGCGGTGCCGCGGTGCCGGGGCGGCTCACGCGGCCGCTCGGCGCCCGTGGGCAGCCCTGGGCACGGGGGAGCCACGCCTGGCAAGGGCACCCAGCCCCTGCGTGTGCCTGCTGGGATGGGTGCATCAGCAAAACCTTGTATGACTGCCTAGCAAATGATTCTGAGAATATGGAAACCGTGAGTGAGATTGCAATGAAAGCCATCTTTGAGATACCAAACCTTAGCTACTAAATAACTGGAATACAATGGGATGGCTGGCCAAAAGTAATCCCCTCTTGATAGCACAATGGTCCAAAGGTCAGAGAAAACCCTGCTAGCTTGGCAGAGGGGTCCAAAGAGTAGCTTTTAAGGTTCAAAGTATAACACATTGTGGTAACTAATGATTCTTATAGGCTGTATGTAAATGCTGTAGGATTTATATCTTGTATTAGATTGGTTAGTGGAAATTAGAATATTCAACATAGAAGATTTATTGTATTGTAAACGGGAAAATCTCCCTCTTACTTCACTCCCTTACTTCATTCTCTTACCACTCTCTTACCTCTTAGAGCTCTTACTACCCCCCTGTCTCTTTCTGCCCTGCTCTGAGCTGCTGCAGGGCCCTTTTCACCCACGCCCAGTGCAATAAATCACAAGTTTCAAGACCTGGCTTACAGAGATCTCTCTGACCACCATCCCATAGTCTCCTACAGGTGCCAAAGCTCTGAGCCAGCTGAGGATCAGCCCTGTGGGGGCTTCCTGGCCAGCCCTGCCCTGCCATGGCAGCAGGCTCTGCTGCTCTGGGCCGTGCCACCACGCTGGATCACAGAGCAGCCTGGCAGCTGCGGGGAGCCTGTTTAATGTTTAATATTCCTGGGAACTGGGAACTGTTTGACAAGAGAGATAGGCGCTGACTCAGCGAGGAGCCTGATGGAAAAGTCGTTCCCAAGACGACTCCTTGCTCCTGGTGCTGCTGAGAAGTTGGTACAAGCCACTGCTTTCCGTTGGGTTAATGTTAAACTGGAGGACAGCCCTGCTGGCCTCACTCTCCCTTACTGGGAGATTTTCTCCTGTCTGGGAAGCAGGGGAGGGTGGGGAGGGGTGGTGCTGGACTTTGGCCATTGCTGGAGAGGAGCACTGCAGCCAAGAGGCCTCAGCCTTGCCACGGGGCCAGGGCCAGCAGCACCCACACCACCCCCTGGCACTGCCAGCTGTTCCAGCTGCTCAGCAGCGAGGGGCTGCACCCCAGAGGATGCTCTGCACTGACTCCTGCATCAATCACAGGGGAAGCACAGAGGCCATTTGGAGCCCTGGGATACACAACAGCTCCCTCTGACTTCATCCCATCACTTTATTTTTCCAATAATCCCATCCACAGCGCTGCACGCAGCCTGCCCAGCCTGGCAGCACCCATCTTGCTGCCAAACTGCTCCCTGTGAGCCCGTAGATGCTTGCACAACACTGGATGCTGGATGCCAGCCTTCAGTCCCTGCCCAGCTCTGGGTCAAGGAGGGACTGCTGCCCTGACATACAATGGCAGGGTGTACACAGGAGTCCTACCTGGCCCAGGAGCCATCACAAAACTCAGCGCTACAAAGATGTGTGTATTCACATGTATTCTTTATAAAATGGAAAACCCTCTCTCCATCTGTGAGGCTCTTGGGTGGGGAGGGCCCTGTGGGAAAAGCTGGGAGGGGAGCAGGATGTTTCTCCAAGGAGGAGGCCAGTGTTTGTCCTCCCTGTCCCAAGAGCCATCCATGAAGGGTCTGAGGCACTCCTGGCTGCCAGGCCTAGGGGTGAGTGGAGGGCTGGGGGCTGCAGTGGCTCAGGTGAAGACAAAGCTCACACACACCACATTCTCCTGCCTTTATGGCCAGGATGGATAATGCCAACTCAGGCAGAAACCAACCACCAACTCCTGCCAATGCCAACTCAGACAGAAACCGTTCCCAGCCCCGGATGCTGGCAAACCAGCACAACTCCTCTGTCCCTGAGAGCACATCCCGCTCCATTGCATCAGCCAGACTGGCAGCTGCCACCAGCAGATGCAGTGGCTCTGTACCCAACATCTGCCCACGGCCATGTCCCAGAAGCACCCCTACGTTGGGACATCCCACTGCTTGTTGTGTCACAGCCCCTTTGAAAGCAGGGGGCACACGGGGACACAGCTGGCAAGTCCCTTTGCCTGGGGAACGCCTGAGCAGCGCTGCTCCCAAGGAGGAGCTCACAAAGGGTTGTGACACGCAGTGGAGGAGCTCACCTGGCCCTGGGGCCGTGCCCTGGTCCCCCAGTCCCTCTGCTCCTACCTGCTCTTGTCCACGGCATCCTGCTCGTCCATCTCGTCGGCGCTGCAGGTCGCGCTGGAGTCGCTGTCGGGGTTCACCGCGCCGCCTTTGCCGCCCTTGTGGCTCTCCTTCTTCTCGGCCTTGGCCGGCCCCTCCGGCCCCGCGCTGCCAGTGCCGCTTTCCACCTTCTTGTCATTCCCCTTCTCCTTCTCCTGGCTCTCTTCGCTCTCCTCCTTCTTCACCTCGCTCTTGCAGGGCTCCTCGCTCGCCTTCTCCTCCGGCTCCTCCGTTTTCACCACGTCCACCACCAGCTCCTCCGGCTTCTCCTCGGCGCTGGGTGCCTCCGGAGCTGTGTCTGGCTGGGGGCTGGCAGCAGGAGCGGGGTTGGCTGGGGGAGCAGGGGCAGCCTCGGGGGGTGCTGGAGCCTCTTCCCACTTGACTGCCGGCTCAGTGCCGGCGTCACCTCCCGGCCCGGGTGGTGCCTTGGCCCCGCTTTCGCCTCCTTCTTTGGCTTCGGGCCTTGGCGAGGGAATGCTCTCGGTGTCGGAGCTGTTATTTACTGCAGCTGAGAAAAGGGAAGAAATAAAAATAAGGATCAGCCTGAGATTCTTGCTTCCCATATCGCTGCCTCCACCCCCTCCCTTGGGAAGAGAACGCCCTCGTTCCTCTGAGGGGGAGATGATCCCGGGGCTGGGAGAGCTGTGCTGGGATCCCCACATCCAGAGCCTGCTTAGCAAAGGGCTCTTCTGGGGGCCTCTGCTCGCCCAGCACGACTCTTAACCCCCACCCAAACACAGAATCACACGCCCAAAAGCCTGGAGACTGAGTGACTGGGAAGCTGGATTTTAAGGGAAAACCCTGGCTGCTGGCTGGTCTGAAAGGACAAGATCTGCTTCCTTCTTGCCCTCTCACCCATGCACTTGATCAGCTGCCCCAGATCAGGCACCTTAGTGGCACCCTGCTCGCTGACTTACGTCACCTGTGTCCCTGGCTCTGCCACCCCTGGAGCAGCTGGGATCATCCCAAAACACTACACGTGTTTGTTGTTATTTAAGCCACCGGTGGCAGAAGAAAAGAGGTCAGGGTCAGTGAAGGGAAAGTGCTGGCAGTGCTGCAGAACAGGTTAATTATTACATGGGAAGGATCACTCCCAGATCTGCCACCGGCGGCTCGATGCGAGCTGGAAGCACAAGCATCCATGCACTGCTCAGAGGTAGGTGCTGCCAAGAGATTGTTTCTACAGCTGGGGAGAGGATCACTCCCTCCAAGCCTCTGCTGGACAAACATGGCCAGGGCCAGGAACACCAGGAGATTTCCACAGTCCTGTCCCAGCGTGTCCCCACCGGGCAGGGCTCTCACGCTCACACCCCAAAGGCTTCCTCACATGCATCCCTTGACTTGCCTCTCTCCACAGCAGCTCAGCCAGCCTTCAAACACTGGTGAGAGTGCCACAGAGGGACTGTGTCCTGAGAGCTGTACATCACAGCACACCCATCTGTCCTCAGAGTGAAATCATACCACACTCATCAGGAATCTCAGTCTACTCCAATCTTACTTGCAAACAAGAAATGAGGTGTCTCATCACCCAGCCAGGACAAGGTTCACAGTGTGTTGGACAAAACTCTTCTCAACTGCCACCTGATGCTACTCTGAATGCCATGCTGAGACATCAACAGTGTCTCATCCCAAGCTCAAGACTTCCTTGCATTCCCTCCAGATGCTGAACCCACAGTCTACACTGTAATTCCATACCGAGTCTTTCCCCCCGTCCCTGGATTGGCCACAGGGCCCCTGAAACTGCAAGGTATTGTCTGAGCATCTCCTGGAGCCAGTGCCCATCTCCTGCATAACATCACTCTGGCACTTCCATGCCCATCACATTTCATCCCCCTGCTCATGCTTTTCCTCAACTCTGTAGGGCATCCCAGCAGCAGAACAAGAGCCAATGCCTGGATAGTAAGGCTCAGAAGCATGTCAAGAGATCAGACTCTAATCTCAAAATCATGTTGTTTCCTCTCAAGCACTCTTAACAAAGAGCAGTCACTACCTCTCCCTTTGCTCCTGTGAGTCACCTACCACCTCGTGCAAAGATTTACCTGGAATCTGCCTTGTAATGAGTCACTCAAAAGGACAATTCAAAAAGATTTCCCATTTCAAGTCCCATTAGCCTGGGTGCTAAGGCCAGGAACCAGTGTGGTGCCAGAGGCGCTGGTTAAGTCATTAAATACCTTTGACAGAAGTCAAATGGGCATTGTTGGAAAATTGTGTGCATTTTCTCTGAACTCCAAACTGCTGTGCTTTCTAAGCGGTAAATAGCTGAAAATTGTCACTTTCAAGTTGTTTCCTTTCTTTGGTATGGATGGGAGGGAGAAAAATGCTGCCTTAAAGGGAAAGGAGGAGGAAAAGCCCCATAAGGTGCATCAGCCTTGTTGGTGGGAGACCAAGGCTTCCCCTGCCTTTGCTCCAGTGCTGGGCTCTGGGAACTCCACTGGCCAGGAAAGCAGCATGCCCTGCTGGGATGGGCACACACAGACCTTGGTGGGTTATCTCTCCTTGAGCCCATGATAAGCTCCATGAGAGCCCACAGTGGTGGCTAAGAGCATGCAGGGACTCTCCTGTGAAGCAAAACACCAAGAAATGTGATTTACACGAGGCCCTGGGAAGCTGCTGCCTCTTGGAAAGCACAGTGACGGAAATCAGAAACCAAAGGGCTCCCAAAATAGCCATGTGTCCAGACAGACACGGGAGGAGGGCAGTGACCCAGGGCACTCCTTGCAAGTGTGAAATCCACAGGCATCCAGAACGCCACGAGTGCTGTGAGACACCGTCCCCTCGGTGTGACTTTGGGGTGACAGACCCCTTGTGAGGGCTGACATTGCACAGTGTGCTGTGATCAGGCAGCAAAGCCAGCAGAGCTGAGCACGTTCCCTGCCACATCCCCCACCTGCCTCACCTTCTGCCTCCTCTGCCATCTCCTCCTCGTTGCCGCTCGTCCCCGACACCTCCATCTCCTCGTCCTCGGCTGCGGGAGGGAAAGCGGCTTCTTCGCTCTGAACAGCCGCGCCTTTTTTCTTCTTCCTCTTGGCGTTCCTCTCTTTCTCCTGGGGAAGAGGAGGAATGGTGAGAAGCAAAGCCTAGGGGAGTTCTGGGGGAGCAGAGCACTGGTTCTGCCCAAAGGGTCAAGAGGGATGCTCACACTGCCAGGGATGCTCACACTGCCAGGGACACCTGCCCTGGGTGAACTCTCTGAGCACCAGGCTTTGGGAGCAGACTGGCCTGTTGGAAGCCTGGCAGTGTGGTGACACCTGGCCAAAAACTTTTGACTGCTCTGCAATGGCCAGCCTGGCTCCACAGAGAGCTCCAGCCTCAGCCAGCAGTGAGCGTTCAGGGGAAGGATGGCACAGGTACATGGATAAGGGACAAGCATGCAGAGGTCACCAGTGCAGGGCTGGCCAGAGCCTGGGGGTCACATGTGTGCCCGTGACACACGTGGGACGTGCTGCTCCTGCGCATTTCCAGGCTCTACCTGAGCTACACAAACATGTGTGGCTGCACTTGACGCTTATCTGCAGATAAGGAAGCTGATGCCCCAGATACAGCCCAGCCAACATGTACCTGCTTTCATGACCCCTTTGGCAGGTGCTGCCAAAGAACTTTGACTCCCATGCCAGCACAGCTGTCACCACTGGGCAGTGGGCAAGCTCAGTGCAGCATGGCATCCCAGAGGTGACTGCCTGCTGTCCTGGCTTGCCCTGAGACAGCCCCTGGCTGGAGCACGTGCCACAGCCACGAGGGTGTGGACAGCTGCTCCCTCCTGCAGACCTAAAGGAAAAGTCTCGGCTTTGCTATTGTTTCCTGCTCTTGTTGCTTGAGTAAATATTACCGGTAGGAACAGGCTCATCATCTCTGGCTCTCCCTGCAAACCCCACATGAGTGACGTGTGTAGGACGTTTATTTACATGGATGAAAAGATAAAGCCGTGGTGGAAACGTTAACTTTGCTGCTGGATCCCTGCGCTGGGAAGAGCTGGTCCCCCCTTTCCCCACCCCCAACTTTTCAATCCTTTAGAAAACTTCCAGATAAAACAAACAAATACAACTGCTTTTTTGCTTGGAAACGCTGCTCGCTCAAAATCTATTTTTATCAAACTGGGCAGGAGAGAGGGAAGAGAGGCACTTGAGCTGTGTGCAGGCAGTGGGAGGCAGGCCAGGCTCTGTGGTTCCCCTGCCCCATCCCTGCCCTGGCGCTGTCCCGGTGCCGCGGCAGCGACTCAGCACCGCACACTCCGTGTGGAGCAGCAGCTCCCGGCACTGACAAAGCGCCCACGTTACTATGGCAAAGACTTCTCTGCCTCTTACTCACGGGTCCGTGACTCAGCCGCGGGCAGGAGCAGCCCCGAGCTGGGAACGAGCTGGGAAGCTGCCTCTGCCTCAGCACCCTACCTGGCCACAGCCTGGGGCTGGCCCCGTGGGGCACTCCCCAGCTGACCCCACTGCTGGCATTCAGGGAAAATTATGCGAAATGCAGGCAGCAGATTCTGCATCTAGAGATGTGCTCAAGGCCACCACTTTGCCTCTTATCACGCCTACAGCTCCAGACTCCTTGTGCAGCTTTGCTCCTCTCTACCTTCCACCAGGTGTTTCTTGAGGAGCATCCAGGATTTGGTGCATGCTGACCCTGAGGATATCCACCGTGCACAGCAAGGACATGGAACCCTGCACGAGGGGTCACTCCATGCCTCCTCCTCCACAATGTCTTTCCTGACAAATCTGGCCTCTTTCTGCACTCACCACCTCGGCAACAGCCCAAACAGCTTCCAAATCCTGCCACCAACATGCAACTACCCTGATGGGAACCTCCCACAGGCTCAGCCTATCCTAACAGCAGGACCAAGGCAACTCAGACACACTCACTCCCCAGAAGCAGAGGCCACGGGACTGCACTCCTGAAGCAGTTTTGCTGTGCAAAGCCAGCATCATCCAAAAAAGCAAGGAATTAAAGAAATGCTGCTCAGAGGAGGTCCACAGGACTCAATCTGCAAGCAGGGCCAGCCCCAGTGATAACCAGTCCCTCTTTCCTGCACAAGCCAAAACAAGCCCAGCAGTCAGCAGACCAATCACCCCACAGACTGATCCCAGTGAAGACAGAGCCTAATCTCCAGGCACTAAGAGAAGGAGCAGCTCTGAGGACACTGTGTATCCCAATGCCCTGCTTTCCTTCAATGCCAGGATTAGCCAGTGCAGTGTGCAGAAGGTCAGGGCTAAGTGACGCATCCGAGCGGCGCAACGGCGAAACCAAGCCAAAACACACAGCAGGGCAGATAAAGGGAAGCCTCAAGGTGGCCTGACCCTGCCCCAGCAGTGACAGGCTGCCTGTCCCAAGGAGCAGCTGCCTGCTTTGGTGTCTGTTTCCCATCCCACACTGGCCTCACAGCTCCTCAGAATCACCTGCACCCCGCTGAATCCTGCTGTCACACCTACCTGCAAGAGGAGGCTGCAATATTAACGAGCCCCATTTGGGAAATGAATGAGATCTGCTAATTAAGTTTACTCCCATTTAGCATGAGGAGGAAAAGCAGAGCCACTGCATTTCCCTGCACACGATCAGCAATAGCTGGTGGTGCTGAGGTCAGGGAATCATCTGTGGATATTGTGGCAAAACTAAACGATGCCACACTGCTTCGCCACGTGCTTCCTCTGCAGAGGTCACACCTGATACTGGCTATAGGATGAGATTCAGAGGCTCGGCTTGCTTGGGATTATATTTAGGAGTCAGGAAGGAAGGTCTATGGCAATTTCATCTCAGTTGTTCTTTTATTTTATTCAGCTTTCTGGCATCTGCTGTTGCCACAAAACAATAGAGTACAATAAATAACAGCTGAATGTTCATTGTTCTTCTCCACGACCGAATCCCACAGCCTCCAATGCTCAAAAAATAAAATGATGATGCTGATATAAACTGCAAGTGAGAGTGAGCAATTAGACTGGAGAAGTCTAGCGGCTGCCTTGGAGGGACGGATGCAGGGAAAAATGTGGTTCTGCAGAAAAACACTTCCGTGATATAATTTCTGCAACATTAGGGAGCAGAGTAAATTAATACACACCGGCTCCAGTGCCAGCAAAGCTGTATGATCTTATTTCAGATTCTCCCCAGTAATGAACAATGATATCTTTCTAATGTAACTTTTTATATTCAGAGGGCTCGATGCACATTTCACAGAATATTTCATTCCAGCCTTTATATGGGTCTGGGGGTCTTTTATATAGTTTGTTTGCTTTGTTTCTAAAAACAATTTGGTGAAACATGGGAACACAGGAGTGTCTCTGTGCACAGAGAATTAATAAAAAAGAATCGCCGATGTCTTCTCTTTCTCTCATTCCTATAGACTGACTAGGATATTAAATTCCTGGGTGAGTCATTGAATGTTTTCCTGTCTTTCTTTTTACTCTTGCTGTAATAGCTTGCTTGGAAAGATTCCTGCATTGAACATTGTCCTTTGCATTTTCAAAGCACCCCTTGGGGGTTTAGCCATGTGAATTCTATTAGCCAGAAACTGGGAACCCCAGGATACTCTACAAATGAAATAATTATAATCTTTAGTGTCTCTTAGCAGTCCAGGCTATCTCCAGAACACCAAACAAGCCCCACTACATTCACACCCTGCAGCACCACATGCCAGGAAAGAAGCAGCACTTCCCCCATCTTAAGGGGAAACTGAGGCACAGAGAGGTGTGCACATCTGCCTGCAGTGCTGAAGAAATCCTCTTTTCAGAGCCAGGCTTTCCTCACATTATCCTAAATCCCTGATTTTCTTCGGGGCAAACCAAGGCAGTTTAGTTGCAGAACCAGCAAGTCACAGACCCGTGTGGCCCTAGGGTGGAACATCACAATCTCACCAGGGACAAAGCATCTGCACAGCCATCAGAACTTGTGTCCTGGCCAACACAGCACAGCCCTGCTCCTCCTCCTGCTCCTTATCTCCCTGTGTACCAGCCATGCTCCAGACACCCAGGCATCTCCCACACAGCAGCTCTGCCTCATCCAGAGCTCCCAGGGACACACGGGGGGACAATCCCTCCCTGTGCCACTCCACAGTCCCCACAGCTTTCACCAGGGTGACAGAGAAGGAAACACCCACAGTGCCCAGTGCAGGCTCTCACCATTTTCAGTTTGTGCTGCTGTAGGATCTCGTCCAAGTTCTGCCTCTTCTTGTAGTTGAAGTAGAAGTTTTTGCACTGTGAGACGGTCTTGGAGCCCACCATCCTGGCAATGGCCGACCAGTTCCGCCCATGCTCAAGGAGACCTGCAGTGGGAGGAGGCACAGAGCAGAAAGGTTCAACTCCAGCTGCACTCACACAAGGGCAGCATTATCCACACAGCACTGGAAACCTCCTCCGTGCAAGCCAAACTCCACAGGAACAATATGGTCACTAGCACCTGTCTGAATGGCTTCCAGGCCAGGGGATGACCTATGAGAACCTGTTTTTCTTTCCAAAGGGAAAAAAGGCACTATGCTGACTGTCTGTGCAATAAAATACATCCCACAGCCCTGGCTCAGCAGTCATGAGGACGAGTGGTGCTGCATTTCCTTTGGGATGGCTGCAGCAGGTGTTGGCAGGTCCAGGAGAACTGGGGACAGCTGCTCTCAGCCCTTTACACCAAGCAAAGGCTCTTCTTCCCACCCTCCTGTGCCCCAGTGAGGATTTCAAGAGGGAAGGACAGGGAAGCCCAGGCAGGTAAGCAGCAGCCTGCTGGCAGGGAAGCCCAGGTGATGTCCCTGGCTGGGAAGAGGCGTGCCAGGGGATTAGTGCTGATCACAGGCTCATGAGCAAAAGCAGCTTCCCAGGTCAGGCACCACGCCAAGGGCTGGCAATCCTGGTCAGATGGTGCCACCCAAACGTGGGGCAAACCCAGCAGGTGGAGCAGGACGAGGAGGAGGAAGGAGACAGTCCTTGCCATCTCTGCAGGGGTATCTGGGCACCCCTGGTGCTGCAGATGGAGGTAGGAGTTACAAGCCCAGCCCAGGGATGGATGCAGTGGCACCTCAGGCTCCTGGAGGTGACCTGTGAAAGAACCATCCAGCTTTCTGGGAAGTAAAGCCTCACTGCCTGTGGTTACTCCTGCTGTGTGGCTGGTCCTTTGTGTGGTGTCTTGTGGGGCTGGAGCTGCCAGCAGCCTGTGGGACACTGCCAGCCTGCCTTGCTCCTGACTGCCCATGTGATGCCACTATCAGGCCAACAGTTCCCCAGCCCTTCCCTGCACCTTGTGAGGGCACAGGAGGCAGAGTCTGTGAGTCCAGAGTTACTATCCTGCCACAGAAATGTAACTTCAAGATGAAAGCCAGCAGGGAATGAATCTGCTAAGAACATCTTTCTCTGCTGAGAGACTTTCTGCCCAGAGGCCACCAACCACAGACCCCTGTGTTGTTGGGATTAGCACTGGCTCCAGATCCAAGCCTCTCCCTGGCTGCTCTGACACCATGGGGCTTGGGACCACGGTGGGTGCCACGCTGGGGCTGCTGGCACGGCTCTGCTCGTGCCTGGGAACACGGCAGCTGTGCCCCAGCCCTGCTGCCAGCCTCCTGCCAAGCTGCTGCCATGTGCCAGCCCAACAACAAACCCAGGGGATGGGCTGATCTCAGCATAACCACATGCAAGCAGGCCCAAAGAACGGTTTTATATTAATTGCATTATTATTTTATATTATTTATATCCTGCCCCCCAGCCAGGATCTGTTCTGTGCAAGAGGAGGGCACAGTGGTGGGGCTGAGAGCATGGCTGCATTGAATAGATGCCACCATGGACCCCCAGAGAGATGAAAACGCCCTCCCTGCTTCCCAGATCCTGGAAAAAGCCAGCAGCACCCAGCACAGCAGGAGTTAACATCCAGCTGGTGCCTGTATCCTGCCCGTCCCAGCACCAGGCTTATCAAATTGCATGTACGAGGCATCACATGCACTGAGCACCAGAAAAGCCCTGGCAAGCCAAGAAACAAGTTTGAGCTTTAACTCTGCAACTCCCAGCCCTCGCTCAGCCAAACCCACGACCTCCGTCACCCCGCTGATGGGCTGGGACTTCTTAAAAAAAAATATTAAAAAAAAAATCACATCCGGCCACCAATCCTGAGGCAACGAGCAGGGCAGGAGTCCTCCCCCTGCCGCTGCTGAATGCCGCAGGGGAAAACAGGACAGTCCCCAGAGTCACAACCCATCCCCTCTGACACAACCCACTGCTGCCGTCCAAGGCAAACAAGCGGCTCTGTCCCTCTGCTCATCACCACCCTGGTGGCCCAGCACCAAGTGTGACAGCTGATTGTGTGCCCCAGGCAAAGCTGGAACGGAGACGCTGGCAGCGGCGTGGATGTGCCATGGGCACCGATGCTCTGCCAGGAAGCAGGAGCTGGCACGGCAGAGCTTGGGGCTGGGGGGGTGATGGATGTCACTGTGAGTGGTCCCCAGCGTGGTGTGACCTTTAGCAGCCACGGGCAATGCCAGCTCCTGGCTGTGCCCCTGCTGAAGGAGCTGCAGCTGAGCGGGCAGGTGGCCGCTGCTCGGGAGGAGGAGGAGGAGGAGGAGGAGGAGGCTGCCTGCAGCCCCTGCCCGCGGGACCCGCAGGGAGCCCCGCCACTCTTCTACACGAAACCACATCAAAACAGCAACACCTGCTTGCCACGCTGTGGTTATCTGCACGCTCGCGAGGGACCCCCGGACGTGCCGGTAAGCTCCCGGCTCGGCAGGCACCCCAAATCCACGAGCTCCTCCAGCACAGCCACCCCAGAGCCTGCTCCCCCTGCCCGGCACGGCAGCACAGCCCTTCGCTCCGCATCGCGAGTGAAACTATGACTAACCGAGTTATCAGATCCCGGGCAAGGCTGAGCTCCGGGCTCGGGGCGGGGGCTCCGCACGCAGGGTCTGCAGCCACACACATCCTGGAGGTGAACCCCATCCTTCGGCCCCCCCGACCCCACTTACGTGCTGCTCCGGCGGGCAGGGAGCACACCCGGAGCGTGCCGCGGGTGGGCTGCGGGGGACACGGCTGTCAGGGCACTTCTTCAGAGCCCCCCCGGGCACGGCAGCCCGCGGCAAAGCGCTGCGAGTGCTCCGCTCACACCCTCCCCACGCATCTCGCTTTCGCTCCCTCGCAGCAGCCGGAGACAGAGAAGAAAGCAAAGCCGGTTCCTTAAATCCTGGGGGCGAGAGGATTTCAGAGCCATGGGCGGCCGGCAGCGGCGAGCAAACGGGCAGCGAGGCTGGAAACCAGGTCACAGGCGGCAGAGTCCTGACCCCGATGGCAGAAGTTGGTGGGAACACATGCTCCGGCCCCAGCGCTCTTCCCTTCGGAGCCAGCAGCGCTCTCCGCTCCCTGCCGCTCGCTCGCCGAGCGTTCCAGCCGGCTGCAGCCGCGCTTGTTAAGGTGGATGGAAGCGCCGCCAGTATTTTCTCTCCCCTACCTCATCTCCTTGCTCAGCAGCTCGGGGCTATAGGGAGACTGTGCAGTTTCAGGAGATGCCCGACGTTGCCAAGAAATAATAATAATTAAAAAAAAAAAAAAAAAAAGGCAGGAGAAAAGCGAAGGGGCGGGAGCGCGGCAGCTCCGCTCCTGCCAGCCCGGGGACGCGGAGCCGGTGCCGTCGGTATGTGGCGGAGCAGCGAGCAAGCTCTAATCTGTTCCTCTGGCTGACCCGGGGCTCGTTGCATCTGAATGTGACCTCTAGACAGAGCATTAATAACGAACGTGGCGCTGACCCAAGCTGACAAGGGGTGCGGCGCTTGGCACCCGCTCCCGCCCTCCCTCGCTCACTTTCTGTCTCCCTCGCTCTCGGCTGAATGTCAGCGGCAGGGGGAGGGATCCAGGAAAACAAAGCTTGGCTAATAGTTTTCTCCGCTCTCAAGTGGAATCAAAGGCGCTTTTCTTTGGGGACGTGCGCGCCGGCGAGCCCGGTGTCGCACCGACGGGCGCCCCAGGACACCGCGCCCCGCAGCTGCTGCCCTGGCACTGCAGCGATGGATGGAGAGAGGTTTGGCACCGGTGTCACCATGGCCAGAACGGGGCCTCTGCTCCCGTACAGCAAGTGGAGGATTTGGGAGAAGAGGAGCTCGGAGAACGGGGTACTGTGCTCAGCATCTCGGGCAAGTGAGAAGAAAGCTGGAGGGGCAGCGCGGCAGGAGAGGGCTGTGGATCGCACCCCTCGGCTCTCTGCAGCTGGGGGGGATTTTACCAGAGACATTGCAAGGCTCTCCAGCTGCCCAGCTCCACCCTGGGCTTGGTGAGGGCGGAGAGAGCCCGTAAAAGGGTCCGGTCCCTTAATGGGAGCTCACGCGGATTAACAGATCAAGGTTATAGGGGGAAAACCAAGTGATATCATTCCCTACGACGGTACCTGGTGTGATCCTTCAGTACCTCCTGTGCCCACACACCCTCCTGGGAGCGAGCATGGAGGCAGTTCTGGCTACGGCACAGCCAAAATGTGCTGCAATCCTGTTCTGGAGAAGGACCAGCCCTTGGAGCCAGCGACACCACCCAAGGCATCCCCAAAGCGTGGCTGCATCGCCTCCCCGCACTAACCCGGGCTGCTTCAGAGGTGAGTAACCTCTGCAGGGCCATGGAGCAGTGGGTGGCAGAGCCAGGTGCATGCCAGGCTCCTGATGCTGTGCCAAGGGAAGCAGTGGGGATGGCTGGGGGTGAGCCCACATTTCCCCAGGTGCTGGGATGTTGCTGGAGGGACCATGGCACAGGCAGCCAGCTCGGTGTGCTCCTGCTACCACGGTGGGTGATGCCCTTCCTGCCTGCCTTCCTGGGTGAGTGATGCCCTTCCTTCCTTCAGGTGATGCTGGCAGCAGCCTGCTGTGCTCCCAGTGACTCTCACTGGGTGACTGGACACAAGCACACCTCTGATGTGTCCCACAGCTACAAGGGAGCTGAACTTCCAGCACCTTTCACACCCCTCCTGTCACTTCTCTGCAGGGTGCCAGTATCACCAAACAAGGTGTGGGTACATGACCAGCAAGGAGTTGGGACCCCTGACCAGCTCAGCTCTAGTGCTGTCCCCTCTCTGCTGCCCCTGGCTGGGGACCCTCAGCTCCCAAGTCTCCCCTTTGAAACAGAAAATTCCTATACCACTGCATCCACCTGCTGCAAAACCTTGATCACAAACCTTCCTGGTTTTACTACTCCTGCCACAGCCTTTCTTTTTTGCTGTGTCCTATCCTTTGACACCAGGGGACAGATGCCTGCTCCTGCAGATTTGCCATCCCCTCTGGTCCAGTGTGGCAGTGAGCACACGTGGAGCAGCCACTGCTGGCAGGCCCAGCTCTCTTCTTTCACCTGGTTCAGATACTATTCCCGCTCCCTTATTGTTGAAAAAATAATACTCAAAATTAAAATGTAGGCAGCAAATTATAGTAATTACCCAGCAGTTTCTCCTGACAGGCCTTTTGTATTCCATTCACTGACACTCACTAAGCAAATCCTCGCAGTTTGCTCCTACACACTCAAGAAACATTCAGCCAATGGTGGCAGAAAGTGCAGCTCTGGGGGCACGGTGGGCACTGGCACCACAGGCACAGTCCTGGGCAACACCTTGGCTGAAAGGCAGCCAAACATCAGCCTGGGACAGCAGGGATGGGACTGCAGTCAACCACAGCCTCACTCAGGGCAAGTGTGGCTAATTTACACCTTTACAGTTGTGCCCTCATGGCACCCAGTGTGCCCCATCCTGATAAATTTTTACCATGTCACATTGCACAGAGCTCACAACAAACACCAGGCACGCAGAGCACTCTGTCTGTGGGCACTGGGATGGCCAGGCTGGGCTCCCCTTCACCCTGCCTGGATAGAGGACACCTGAGTGGGACACCCCAAGGCACATCCCACCCCAAGGCCACCCAGAAGGACAACGTGCAGTGACGGGCATGGGCTGCAAACCAGTTTCTCCAGCCCACTTTTACTACTACTATCAGCAGGTTTTTGCAGTTGTAAATACCTCTGATGGGAGAAGGGAAGGCTCCAGCATGAGCTCAGGGAAGACAAAAGGAGGAAGGTATGGAGCTGCCAGCTCCCCAGCATCACCCAGCCACTCCTGCATTTCAAAGGTGATGCAAGGTGGCTGACTTTATTTTATGGGAAATAAACGGTTCAGGTCAGTCCAAAACTCAGATGAATCACTGGCAGCACTGGAAATAAGAGTGCCTTCGGTATCTAAGGGAATATTTTGTATCTACCCAAAAGGAACTATATAGGAGTTTTCATGGGTTATTTAACTCTCTGTCATCAGTATTTACATTCATGCCCAACCCTCCTCTGCCTCATCACGCTGACTCCATCCTGTGGCCTCTCTGTATCCTCCTCGTGGGAAAAGGCACAGAGAGCCCCAGGCTGGCTGTGCCCTGAGGACAAGCAGCACAGAGCCTGGGCAAGGCAGGGAGGACCTCAGCAAGAACCTGCTGCTTGCAGCCGCCTCTTTTCAAAGAACAAAACCACTTGTTAGACGCCAGGGGAAAACCCCGGGCTGGGCGAGAACAGGTACCAGACTTTAAGGACTAACAAAGGTCATGTCGAAACCTCCTGGTTCATCGAGTTCAGCTCCAGGGCGGTTGTGGCTGCCCTGAAACTCTGGCATTGGTGGTGACACTTGGTGGAGGGGCTGGGGGGACAATAAACCCACCCACTGATGCAGCTGGTGCTCACAGATGCCTTTCCAGCCCACCTTGAACTCCTGCCTGCCAGGGCTCATCCAGCAGGTCCCCCAAGGCAGGAACTGCCTCAACATCGCCTTTTAAGGAGCAGCCCCATGCTGCTGCTGAATGCCTCTGCACCCTGCCCAGCAGCAGAGCAGTGGGTGCTGCCTGCTTCCCAGCATGGGAAGGGAAGGGGAAATCCTCCAGCAACTCCTGCTCTGAGGATCAAGCCCTGGCACAAGGAGATAGTATCAGAAAAACACATTCCCCCATCGTTATCCCAACCTCTGCACAATTTGACAGACTACTGAATTGAAGTGTATTGCATAATGCAAGTGTCATTAACCAAGAACTTTCCTCTCGCTGGGTTTTTGTTCCCCTATTTAAGTTTAGTAACACAGTACTCCCCTTCACCGTCTCCCCTGGCAGACACAATCCTGCCTTCTCCTGATGGAAACTCCCTGTGCAGCCCTGTGACTGTGGAGGAGAGCAGGCAGCTCTGCCATCTCTCTGTTCCAGGGCTGTTTTCTCTCACCTCCCTGAACACAAATGACATGGAGTTTCCTGCCACACACAGGCATCCCAGGGTGGGCAGCAGGACCAGGCTGGTCTCCTGGTTGGAAGCACCAGGAGCAGTGGTCACCAACTGTACCCATCTACCAATATACCCTGGGGTAGCAGGGCTGACTTTCCCTGGGACTCACATCTTGCTGAACTCCCTAAAGCAGCCAGCTATGGGCTCTCACTGGTACCAGTATGGAGGAGAAGCCTTGGGTGGCTGAGTCCTCCTGTGCCTGGATCTCTGAGCAGGCCACCACCCCCTCTGCCCCTGCCCAGCCCTGCTGGCAGCAGCTCTGCCACCGCCTCCTCCAGCCTCTGAGGTTACCTCCGGAGTTTCACAGTTGCTGTGAGTGGAAACCCCCACCACCGAGGTCCCTGGAAATGCCAGACACAGCCAGTTCGAGGCATTAGAGCTGCTGCTTCCTGGCAGAGGGGAATTTGGCTTTTCTGTAGAAGTCTGGTGTTGCAATCTCAGTTTCCCAGGTTGTAATGAAGGGAGAAACAATCAGCCATTGGGCTTCACACCAGCAAATCTCCCTGCCTCCTCCTGGCCCCTGGGCTGGAATAGTGCTACATGCTCCCACGCTTCATCCTTCCTTCACACAGGCTTTGGCAGCTGGTGTTGAGACTCCTTAAGTGCACCTCCAGCATAAAACAAGAGGCAGTTTTTCACAACCAGATGCTGATCTCCAAAATAAAGAGTGCTCAGAAAAGATCCCTCCAATGACCCTCCCCTGCCAGCATCTGCTCACCCCATTACCTGGCCCCAGGCCAGTTTGCTTGATTAAAGTCTATCTATTAAGTTTTGTGACTATAGAGAGCCCCGTTCAGCAACGCACAGGATTGGCACTGGGCTGTAAAAGAGGGTTGGAACAGATTAAAGGCGAGCGAGCCAAACACTTTGGGATATTCACAGGCAAAGTAATCCAAGTCCACAGCTCCCAGCGGCACCTGGGCAGCCGGCGCTCCAGAACGTGCAATCACCATCCCAGCAGCAGGTGCACTTTCCAAGCTGAGCCCAACCTGCTAACACGCCTCTTTGCCTTTGCCATCCCCCATCGGCTCTCATTTCCATTTTAATTTCCCATTTACAATCCTCTCCGGGCCAGCAGAGCCAGCAGCAACGCAAGCGGGACGCACGGGCTGGGGACGCCAGCTCGACAGCCCATCAACAGGACGTGACTTTGGCAAAAAATTCAAGCAGTGAAAGAGCTGGCGCAGGAGCGGCACGAGGAGGGGAAGTGGCAAGAAGGGCTGTGCTACACTCAGCACTTTTTAAAAACGGTCTCAGCAAAGGCTCTGAATCAGCTCCAGGATGTAAAGTCACCCCACGCTGCCCGCAGCCCCGGCTCTCGAGAGCTCCCCAACACGTGCCTGCGGAGTGCTGGGCTTCACCCCCTGGGTCCCAGAGCTGTGAACACAGGCAGACACTCTCTGTGTGCCTGGAACATCACACTGAGGCCATAAAGCTCCAAAGAGTGGGGTGAAACTACACCCCATACACGCACCAGCAGCTCCAACACTGCAATGGTGTCTTCCCCATTTCCTACAGCCAACTCCTGCCTCGTGGGACACACATGGCTCCAGTCACAGCCCAGGCATCCCTGGTGCTGGGTGCTGGCACAGCTCCCAGGGCTGGAGAAGCTGAGCACACTCCCTGCACCATTCCCTGCCTTCCCCACACCCTCCCTGAGGTGCACTGGGAACAAACCAACAGCAGGACAGGCAGGATCTGGCACCACAGCTCCTGACCTGCCACACTGCACCAAAGCCAGCAGTCAGGTACTTTCCATCCCCAATTGCTGGGTTAGCCCAGCACAGCCGATAAAAGAAAGAAAATGAGTGTCTTACCTTTTTTAGCTGTCTCCATCTCCTCTTCGGTCCAGCGAGAGCTTTCATTCATTTCCAGGGAAGCTGGGAAGGAAGAAGAAAAGAGAGCAGTCAGCTGTGAGCAGGATCCAGCAAGCCCAGTGAGCTCAGAGGAGGTGTCCCAACACCAAAACCCTGTCCCATGCCCTGCTGCCTGGAGGCATGACAAAACCCCATGCAGTGCAGAAGTGCTCCCACAAGAAAGGCTGTCGTGGTGCGTGAGGCTCTTCCACGTCACAGTGCCCCACGCACAACATCCCCTCAGTGATGCAAAACCTCCACTTTGGGCCTAGAGCAAAGCCAGACAGTTTGAGAGTGGCAGCTGCTGGCCCAACCACAGGTAGCTAAGATGGAGCTGGCTGTGGCTGTGTGCCTGGGAGGAGGCAGACACAGGGTGGGACCGTCAGCGATGGACAAACAGCGTCACCTCAGTGGTGACTTTGGCCGAGTGCATCTGTCAGGGGTGTTGGCCGTGTGACCACGAGCTCTCTCTGTGCCACCCCTGGACAACACCTCCGAGCCACTCCAGCAGCACTGGGGGCCTGTCTGGAGCAGTGCCCAGCGAAGGGGACGTGCTGCTCCAGCCAGGAGGCAGGCAGGGGTGTCAGCATCTGATGCTGCCTCTCTCCCCAACCCCAAGCAGGTGCTGGGGACACCGAGGTCCTGCATAAAGCCTTCACTATGCACCAGTCCTCTGGCAGCCTGGCATAGAGCAAACCCTACAATAACAAACTGGGGTGTGAGTCAGAGACAAAAAACAACTCGGTAAGGAAACAGATTTCCGGCTCAGGCTGCCAAGGGGTTATTACTCTAAACAACAGGCAAAGCATTATTTCAACAGTGATGAGAGATGTTTTGACAGTGTCCTTTCAAAATGGAAAACAGGCTGATAGGTTCAGGATAAAGAATACAGGCAAGGAGAGAAGGAAGGATCTTCAAGAAGCTCTACAAGAAGCCCTGTGGGAGGGCAGCGCGGGTTCTGGTGCCCACAGCGTTGGGCAGAACAATCTCCTTCAGAGCTGGCTGAGCACGAGTGCAGGTGTCACCTCCCACAACACAGCACAGGTCACTGCCTCCCCCAGCACCGTGTCACCCCTGGGACACCAGCCAGGAGGGAGGGAAATCGATCCCTCACTGCTTCCCCTGGGAGTGGGCAGAGCCGGGGCCACAACGCTGGTGTACACAAAAACCAGTGTCCCCAAGGCTGTGCAGCCCTGGGCTCAGCTGGTGATGGCTGTTGTTGCATGGCACAGGAATGCCACAGGAACGGCCCGTTTGGTTTGATTAATGGCACTGCCTGAGGTTGCACAGTTATGAAACAGATGCCTACAGGGAGCTCCGGCACGCTGCAGTTAAACCACAATACGGTTTTGTGCTGTTTTTTAATGTTCAATTGGTATTTAAAATGCAATAACTTTCTTAGCCAACCTAAATTAAAGCGCTATTGGAGAGACATAAAGTGAAATCAATTGCTCAGATATGTCACTGGAATTGATCCATTTCTTTTTCCCAATTTAACATGGTCTAAAGGCTTTCCTCTGTGTTCGCAGTGAAGTTTATCAACGACTCTGAGATACCAGGATAAAAAAATCCCATCTAAGTTACTGGCATTATCTGCTGCTTCTCTGCAGCACTGCTGAACAAGTTGGAGGGAGAGAGCAGGGTTCTGTTGTGCTGGGGACTATTTATATCTCCTGTATGAAAACAGAGCGCTCGCAATCAAGGCTTCAGCCAGTTGTCAGCAGAGAACAGGGAGGCGAAACACCTCCGCGTGATTTATGGCACATGGAACAGCACAGGCAGGAAACTGCAGAGCAAGGAAACCAAGAGGAGTCACCCTGCTTTTATTTTTACCTGCCTTAGGTAGCACAGCAGTAATTCTGTACTTTGACAGAGTAGAAAATATAGGAAAATCAGCCAAATTCCTCGATGCATTGGCTTGTGTAAGTTAATACATGAGCTCGCTCCCTGGGGTGGCAACTACTGATGCTGCAAATGCCAGAGGCAGATGTGCCCAAAGTGGGGCTGTGGATGCTGCCATGAATTCCCATCTAGCCCAAGGCCAGCATGGCAGAGTGGCACAGCTATGGCTGGTGCACTGCCTGGATACCATGGTACAGGCAGCACCCTTTGCTGCATCAGGCATGGATGGAAATGGACCAGCCCAATGCCCAAGGAGGAGCAGATCCTACAGGCTGCAGCTGCTCAGGCTCCAGACAAATTTGAAAACAGAGCAGGTAGGAGAAGTGGCAGGGACGCAAGCAAGGCTGGGAGGACAGAGCAGGGTCCTGTGCAGAGGTTGAGGGGACTGGGAAGCTGGAGTAGCCACAAAGGGAACCAGCTCCAAGTGCAGGAGGGACACAAGCCTTACCAAAGCACTGCTAAAATGGAAGGCTTCCCTTTTCATCTCTTGCAACACTTTCCCTCTAAGGCCCTAAAACCCATTAACACTCAGCCAAGAAAGCCCAGGCTTACAAATACCCCAACTCATCCTAGCCAACCACACCGAGCAACCCACGCCACAGAGAACAACCTCACTGCTACTCCCCACAAAGGCGGAATTCACAAAGAAACGAGAGCGGGGAGCAGAGCAGGTGCCACCCCATGCCAGCACGATGCATACCCCAAATCCCAGCCCAGGGCAGCATCCCCTGGTGGCTGGCACCTACCCAGCTCGGCGCTCTGCTGAGGCGTGGCTGCCTCCTCGTTGTTGGCCTCGTTGGCCATGGAGCGGGTGATGCGGCCCTTGCGCCGGCCCTGGCTGTTGGCGGTTTTGCGCCCTTTGCAGGTGACAGTCTCCTTCTCATCGTTGTCTTCTCCGGATGTGTCGTCGTTCTTGTCCCTGCAAAAACAGGGAGAGAAGGGGAAAAAAAAAATAAAATGTTGTTTGGTTGGTCTGATTTTTAGGTCAAGCAATTATTTCTCTGCACGTGTTTGGGGGTTTTTTTCTTTTTGTTGTTGGTTTTTTAGGGGGGCAGGTCTGCAGTTTTTTTGCAGACACAGGCTCTTTTCCTTTGGGGTGATTTGTGGTGGGGTTTTCTTTCTGCAGCTGGCTGCAGCTCCACCACCAAGTGCACGCAGAGACCTGACAGAGACAGGTTTAATACCAGACCATTCAAATTCATCCCTGCCTCCTCCTCATTTATCTTCCTGAAAGGGACCTGCTGGTAAATGTCTTTGCAGCCTAGATATAATGAAGCCAGATGTTCTTTTAAACCAAGTATTAAGCCCGTTACAGATAGCGAGCGGTCTGCGTGCCAACCTTCCCCTGCCACGGCGCTGATGCTCGGTGTGAGGGAGGCAGGGCTGGCTGCAGCTCCTCATCTGGGAGTGCTCACGTTGACATCAATAACACTAAAGGTGAAGAGCCACACTCTGCTGCACCAGGATTGCTCCTCCAGCTCCCAGAGGCTCTCGTAACAACAAAACAAGCTGGAGGATCACAGGAGCTTTGCAGATTGATTGGGTTAATATTTTTTAAAGAAACCCCCATATCGTGTTGCTTTCCCAGTTTGGGAGCAGGAATGAGGAGGAGGCTCTGCTTTTGCCCCCCTGCAGAGGAGGTGAGTGGGCACACACAGGGTCAGGCATCCCTGGACTATGCTGCATCCCATCACCACATTCCACACTGCAGCCCCAGCCCACTGCAGCCAGGCAGGGAGGGTCATCCTTACTTTGTCAGTTCTTCTTTGTCATTTTCTGCTTCCTGCTTGTCTTCTTCCTTTTCTCCCTCCTTCTCTTTTTCTTTCTCTTTTTCATCTTTCTCTTCTTGGCTGCTCCGGGGCATTTGCTGCTGCTGCAAAACAAAGGGTGTAAAATAAACCAAGCGCTGAGGCGGCCACAGGGCAGCACCTGGGCCAACCCAAACAACTGCTGTGGAACAATGCTGGGGGCCAGCAGCCAAGAGGAAAGAGCTGCAGGCAGAGGGTGCAGGCAGGGCACTGGTGGAGGCCACAGGGGCCAAAGCTTTCCAGGGAGATCAGAGGTAGCTCAGGATCAGGCATGGCAGCTGCACTCTGGCTCCTGTTCCAGGCAGTGGGGCAGCCCCAGCTGCTCCCCTGGCATCAGGCAACAAGCAAGGATCTGATGTGGGGGTAAGGCAGGGAGGTGAGAACCACCTTCCTGTTCTGGCTTGGCCACATGGGTGGTGATTTGCAGCCAGTGGATGCATTTTGCTGGAGCATGAAGGAGACAGGGCACCGGTGACACCCCGAGGCTCAGCAATATCAACTCTTCTGATCTTTTTCCCAAGCATCTGACACAGCCCACGGGGAAAGTTTGTGGCTCTGTATCACCAAGCAGGGAAGGTGCCCTCTCTGCCCCACCTGGAACCTTCAGCTGTGAGCCCAACCACCCCAATGCTGCTGCTGCTGCTGCTGCTGCTGCTGCTGCTGCTCAAACCAAGGCACACAGTACCCCAGGGAGGGACACAGTGATTATTACAGTTCTGGATTTTGTTTCAACAGCTGCAGGAAGGAGGTTGCTGTGGAGGCCTGGTTCCCCTGACCTCCCTTCTCTCTGGTGACCAGCAAACGAGAGGCAGTGAATAGAGAAGTAGAAATTAGAGACGGAAATGATTTATTAAACCATCCTGCTCCTGGCTAATGCAAGGCTGCTTGCTCCAGGAAACCCACCCGGGCTCACCCGGCCCCTGCCCAGCCTGCAGGGCTTCCACCACCCCTTGGGAAAGGGTTTGGTGATGTCATGGGGAGTAAAATTGCCTTAGAACGGATTTATCAGCAGAAGGTGGCTGGTCTGGCTGGCATGCAGCCATACAGCAAGTACAGATGAGGTGTCCTCACATCCCTTGAGCCTGTAGGACTGGCCTGATCCCAGTCTGCAGAACTGGGAGGCTGCTTCAAACATGGGCATCCTGCAGCAGCAGCACTGGGTGCAAGCAGAGCTCTTTGACCCCATGGGCTGGTGCTAAAATCAGAAGCATGGAGCTGTCAAATGGAGCAGTTTAACAAGAAAACTGCTGATTCCTACAGGTCCTGGTTGAACAAAAGTCCTTAAAATTCAGGCACAGCCATCACTGAAACCCCACAGACTTTCAGTTCCTCCTTGTACAGGGGGAGGCAGCTGTGCTGGCACGCTGGGCCAGCCCCTGGAGCACCTCTGCACAGGGCAGAACTGCAATCAGCTCACACCCCAGCTGCTCTGGAAATTGCTCCATGGGATGCAAGGCCCCCAGGGGAGAGGGAATCAGGGAACAGTTGGGATGAGCACTTGGTTGCTTAGGATTTTCCAAAATCCCCAGATCTCTAAGGCTTGGAGAACAGGCTGTGTCATGCAGCAGGTACTGGGCACTGCCCTTGTGAGCCCCCAGGCCAGGGGAGCAGCAGGAGGGCAGTGGACAAGCTGGGACAGGAGGTGGGGAAGCTGCACTGTCTGCAGAGGAGCAAAGGGCATCCATCATGTGCATTCCCTAGCACTGCCCTGAACTTTCTGACTCTGAGTCACTCCATGGTGAACCCTGAGTGTGGGTTCAGCCCAGACAGACACCCTGAGGTGTGATGTGAGGGCTGTGACCTCCAAGGGCTGGGCAGGCACCAGGACAGGCTCTGCCCCAGCCCTGGCCATCACCATCCATCTGCAATCCTTTCACCAAAGGCTTTGGCAAGGAAGGGGAGCCCATGGGAAGTTCACAGTATTTCTACCACCCAATTGCAAATATTTTCTTTTGAGGGATGGGGAAACCCTGCATCCCAGATATCCCAGTTCTCCTTCACATTTAAACCCAACCATGACCACACAAGTACCTGCTCCAGGTTCAGGCTGGAGTGAATGTCCAAGAAAGGTTCAGCATCATCTTATCCTGTTTCTACACTTGTCTAAACTAAGGGGCTGCCAGCCTGAGCAGCCATTGCAGCTTTTCCCCAGAGGAAAAGGCTGGAATGGCAGCACTGCCAAGGAGCTCCCTGTAGCAGCCTGCAAACCCAGGAGCAGGAAGGCAGGGAGAGAGGAGAGTGGCCTTGGTAGCTCATGCAGCAGCACAAGGGCTCCCCTGCAGAGGCATCTGCCAAGCTTTGGTGTGATCAGGATGGGCAGACCCCACTGGGCTGGCTTCAGTGGGCCACTGCACATCCCTCTCCTCCCAAACGTTTCAAGCCCAGCCTGGCAGGACATCAAGCTAAGGTTTCTCCCAGTGCAGAGGCACATCTCAATCCAAGGTTGCCCTCTAGTGATTGCCCTGCTCTGGCCACAGCTGGGTGCCCCAGCCAGGAGCGAGAGCCAGGTGGGAAAAGCACCCAGCAGGACAGACAGGACAGGTCTCACCTGTCAGCCAGGTGAGATACATAAAATGGGCATCATCATCATCACCGTGAGGCCATGGTGGGAAAACTGACCCAGCTCCACCCAAGGCTGTGCTCATGTCTTCATGTGAGTAAAGGCTCCCAGCCAAATGCTGATCTGAACCCTGGCAAGCCCACAGTGATGGCTTATCTCCTGTACCAGAGCTTGGCTGCACAGCAGGGCACCTGCCAAACACCCCAGGAAACTGCTCTGCTCATGAAGGGCCCCCTAACACAGCCAGGGGTACGTGCTGGGATGGAAGCTGTGGGGCTGGCACTGAGCACCCAGCCCTGGGTGGGGACAGGGTGCCACTGGGTGCTGAACGAAGCCATTTCAGAGCTCAGCTACAAACAGCACACACAGACGGGACCATAGGCCACGGCAGCTGCCCCAGCCCACCCATGCTGTGTGCCCACCCCAAACCCCACACTGGCATGGAAACCAAGCCATGCCATGGCACAGGGGCAGCAAGGCACGGCCAGGGTGTGCCCACCCCAAACCCCACACTGGCATGGAAACCAGACCATGCCATGGCACAGGGGCAGCAAGGCACGGCCAGGGTGTGCCCACCCCAAACCCCACACTGGCATGGGAACGGGGCCATGCCATGGCACAGGGGCAGCAAGGCACGGCCAGGGTGTGCCCACCCCAAACCCCACACTGGCATGGGAACGGGGCCATGCCATGGCACAGGGGCAGCAAGGCACGGCCAGGGTGTGCCCACCCCAAACCCCACACTGGCATGGGAACGGGGCCATGCCATGGCACAGGGGCAGCAAGGCACGGCAGGAACCCTGTGCTGGCCGGTCCCCCTGCCGGCGCTGCCCCCGCGCTGTGTGGGGAGCTATTCTTAGTGCTGGACACGGACCAGCTCTGCATGATTCAAGGGACGGGACGCCATCCCAAAGCGTGACGGGCCAGGAAATGCTTCCCCAATGAGCAGCTGATGTTTCGCTGTGATTCACACCGCCCCGGCTAGAGGCGGACTGGCAGGTGGGTCAGCCCTCAGCGGACACGCCAAAGGCCGGCACCAAAACTGCTCCGAGCTCCCGGCAAGCTTCAACCTCTCTCCACCTACACCGCTGCCATCGTGGCCGAGAGGGGCTGCACCTCCCAAAGGTGAGCCAGGTACGTGCTGCTCACCTTGCAGGCGAGGCCAAGGGATGTGCCCGAGGCCGGGGAAGATGCCTGTGGCAGAGGGCAGGGCTGTCCCTCCCTCCCAGGTCAGACGCTCTAACCCCGCACCGCCCTTCCTCCTCCTCCTCCTCCTCAGCATCGCTGCTGCTTGTTTTTGCTGCCGACGCATCCTGTTTATTTAAAAAGGCCCCAGGACAAAATCGGACGCGGGACGCGAGAGCGAGAGGCCGAGGCTGCCCGGAGTGCAGGGGGACAGGCTCACTCCTCCGCAGTGTCTGTAATGACCAGCACCTGCTCACCGCTGCCCGCGGCCCCGAGCAGCTGGGGCGGCGCGGAGCGCTGCCAGCTCTCCGGGAACGCCGCGTTCCGGGCCGGCGGCGGGACACACGGGCTGCGGCCCGGCCCGGCCCGGCTCGGCTCGGCTCGGCATGCCCCGCTCCCCTGGCACCGCGGCGGGACACACGGGCTGCAGCCCGGCCCGGCTCGGCTCGGCATGCCCCGCTCCCCTGGCACCGCACCAGCAGCTCTGCCGCCAGGCAGCTTCGCCTCCGAGCTCGCTTTCCGGGCACGGCGGCTGCCAGGTGGGAGCCGGGCGGGGAAAGGCTCTGCCCGCCGAGCGCGCACTAACTCGCTGTCCTGACAGAGAGAGCCCCGGCGAGGAAGAGGTGCAGCTCCTCCCACTCTGTTTACTTCCTCTGCCGAGGCACTGCCTGCCGCTGGAAGCGGGACGGAGCCGGGGGAAGCAGCTCCCCACCTCTGCCCTCCCCAGCCCCGCCGGACGCGCCGGTGCCCGTGGCACGGAGAGCCGAAAGCAGCCACAATCCCCTGGCAGCGCGTCCCTCGCCTCCGCAGCGCCCCGCTCGCTCGCTCCCCGGGAGCCGCGGCCCCTCGTCCCCCCAAAATCACTCACCTCCCCGCTCCCCGGCTCCCGCGGGCGGCCGGTCCCCGCCAGCCCCATGGGCAGCGCCCGGCCCCTGCTCACCGCCCAGCCATCCGGGCGCGCTGTGCCTTACGTTCTCCGGCTCTGAAGGCTTCCTGACGATTTGCATAGTTAAGCCGTAAACTAACCACAACATTCCTCTTATGATTTTGCAATCTGCTGGAATAACGTGGTCGCTCTAAGTCGAGCGATGAATCATCATCTATAAACCACAGCTCTCGTCACCGGGGCTCTCAGTGCTGGCTGCAGCCTGCGTGATTAATCCGCCAGGATGCCAAGCTTAACCTACAGTGCAGGGCTATTTATCTTCCAAACTTGCAAGCCTCCGGAAAACGACCGCTGCTGCCCTTCCCCATCCCCTTTGTGGCGAGATGCCCCAGGCTGTGGCAGGGCACCAGGAACAGGGGACATCCCTTGTTGCCCACAGGACATCCCAGGGTTAGCCACTGGACCGTGCACCTTGCGACTCGGGCACCCACGCCCTCCCCCGGCACCCCTCTCACTCCCTGTGCCACAGCACCCTGAAACACGCACCAAAACACCGCTTTAGCCAGCAGGGATGAGCTCATCCCTGGCACTCCTGAATCAGAACTACCAGCTCCTGCCACCCCAACTACACCACTTGCTGCTGGATACGCTAGTGGGGAGCAGGACATAGTGGTGACACTCACGGAGAGCCTGTCCCTGAGCCCAAGAGCCTGAGCCTGTCCCAGAGCCCTGGCATCTCCTCTCTCCCACACCAGCTTTCAAGGCCAGATTGGCTGCATGGGGGATGCCATTTGGCTGCCAGCAGATGCATCAGCTCCCCTGCCATCATTACAGTGCCCTGGGCTCTAACAGGAGATGGAACCACCGGCTCCTGTTTGTTCCTTCCATCAGGAGGGAGTAAGGCTGTATGAGGCACAGAGGGAGCTGTGCATGCCAGGCTGAGCTGCAAGGCACATGGTTTTGGTGCCACTCAAGCTCATTCCCAGCTACTGCAGGCAGCGAGCTCCGGGTTTTTGTTTAAAGGCAGCTCTGCACCCTTGCCACAGTCTCACTGCCGCAGCACAGGGACCTGTGCCAGCCCTCTCCCAGCATGTCACACCACAGTCTGCCTTGACAGGGACTCTGGAGGGAGCTCATCCCACCAGTGTGAGCCCCATATCCTGTGGCAGCTGGGAGCACCCACTCGCCTGTGCCACCTCTCCCACTTGCAGGGCACCAGCTCCTCACTTGTGCAGCGTGTGACTTCAGATCAATGGCATTTATGATGTTCTCTGGGGCACTCAGCTGCAGAGCAAGCTCAGGCCAAGGTCATTGCACGCAATCAGGGAGTTGCAAATTAAAACCAGCTCGAGATAAGCTGAAGACAAAAGGCCAATGCTGCGCTGGCCAGGAACGCCTGGGGTTTGCTTTGCTGCTCCTCCAGAAGCCCCAGCACGGCTGCCATGGCCCTGGGCACAGCCAGGTGCCTGCTGGCATCACCCTGAACATCCCACAGGGCCCAGAACTGGCACCACAGGGCAGGATGTTCTGTGAAGCACAGCCAGCAGCACTTGGCACTTGGTTTTTACTCCCCTCCCCAGCCCCACAGGTTCTGTGCAGGGCATCTTTGCCAGGAACAAGGCTGGCACCATGCAGTTGTAGCACAGGAGCATCCTCTCTGCCACCTACATCTGTCTTTCCACTTGCTTTCAACTCTTCCTCTGGCAGGTCACACCAGTGAGAGCCAGGGCAGGGACCTGGCCACCCTCAGCCTCCCTGTTAGCCACCACGCTCCCAGGCACCCAGAGTGCCCATGGGACTTCCCTCCTTGCCAAAGCCATGACAGAGACAGAAACACCCACCTCTGAGGTTTGATACTGCACAGCCACTGCAAACACTGCTCCCCACATGTCCCTATCACCTCCTGAGACAGGCTGGACACGCAGCAGGGGGAGGATGGCTTGGAAATACACATGTGTGTCATGTAACCACCTCCCAGGGCCTGGAGCCCCTGCTCCAATGGTCTGGAACGCCTCAAGCCTCGCTGCCACCCAGCCTGGCTTCTCACAGCTCTACACAGCACCCTCTGCTCCTGGGAGAAACCACAAAACAAAACAAACTGCTGCCAAAACAACAAGGGCAGGAAGAGGAATGTCTGCCGGCAACTCGGCTTTTATTGCTTGTGTCCCAGGGCTGGGGCTGATGCTGTTGGCTGTGGAAGCAAGTAAAACAAAAAAAAAAAAAAATCAAAGGGCCAGGCTCAGATTTCATAAGAATGATAGAGAGCGTGGGGATCACTCAGTGCAGCTCAAACTGTGACAGCTCTGAGCTGGGCTGCTGCTCTGCCAGCAAACAGCCAACTCTGCAACACACAGGCATCCCATGGCAGGGATGGAGAACACCAGGGCTGTGCCCAGTGTCCCAGGAGATGTGGACAGGCCCTGTGCACTCACCAGCACGGCTCCTGTGCACCACAGTGCACAGAACATGGCCAGTGGCAGCAGCAAAGTGCTGGCAGCTGCAGCCAGGCTGCCCTGCCATGCCATGGGGAAGCCCTGTGCCACCTCCCAGCCTGCTGGTCCTGGAGCAAGCAGGGTTCTGGGGGCACACAGGGGTGAGGAGAGGGGCTGGAGGTGGAATTGGAGTGATGCTGGACCCTGCTAGACCCTGCCAGACCACAGGACAGCATGCCCAGGTACACTCACCTGAGTGTGGGCTCATCTTGGGCAGCACTGGGAGCAGGCTGGGCACAGGAGCTGTTCAGGCAGGGCTCTGTGTGGCTCAGGCCAGCACAGCTGGCACTGCTGCCTTCCCACCACTCTCTCTGAGATACCACGGAAGCACTGAAGTGATTTTTACAGGACCCTGCTCACCAGATCCTTCCTTGAACCACTGAGGGCTTTTCCATAAGAGGAAATGTTTCTTTTCTGGGTCGCTGCTGAGTTTTTTAAAAAGTGATTTGATTGCTTGTGAAGGGAAAAATGACCCGAAGGGAAAAGAGCATAACGTTTGGAAGCAGTGGAGATGAGCCCCCGCTCTGTCCCAGGCAGGGAACACGTGTTTTCTCCTCCCTGTGGTTTGCTTTACCCTGCTCCCCCCTGCTCACAGCCCCCTGGCCACACGCCAACCCCTCTCCAAGCCCTGCCAACAGAGGAAGGTGCCAGGTCAGCACTTTGTGGGATGCAGAGCAGCATCCACACACGTCACCAACAACCAGGGGCAAAGCAAGCTTTGCATCCTTGTAAAAGCAGATTTCTGGGACTTTCAGCTGTGCCTGCTTCAGAAAGCAGTTTAGCAATGACATGACCTATTTCCCATCCATTCCTATTCAAACCTGGATCACAACAACAGGTAAAACAACTCATCCCAAAATCCAACTGCTTCTGTGTCCTGCGGTGAAGATGCTGCAGGTGCCTCGCTCAGCCTGGATCCCAAACCCTGCCCCAGGAATACTCAGGTGGGCAGGGGTGTGGTGGAGCACTCCCTGCAAGGACACATCCACCTGCTGCTGCAGAAACACCAGTCCCAACCTGGGGGCCAGCTGGAGTGGGGGGTCACCTCACTGCAGTGACTATTTTGTTATTGCTACCTGCAGATGGGATCAAGCAGTGCAGAAGAGCCTGGCTGTGAGGAACAAAGGGTCCAGCAGCAGCCTGAGCAAAGTGGCTCTGTGTCCCTGCCTGTCCCTGCTCTGAGCCCACAAGTCTCCCTGCTGTCCCTGCACTGCCACCAGCCCACGTGGGGACCTGGGACCAAGCAGCCACCCTCCTGTGGCAACGCATCCTCTGATTCTTTTCCCAAATATGGCCATGCCATTCTCATTAAATCACCCCCAAAACTACAGCTGGGATTTCAGGAATGCAAGTTTCCATTGTGTTTGCCCTATTGTGCTGCCTGGAGGGGTGGCAGGGCTGTGGGAAAGCTGCTACACCCTTGTGATGGGGGGACAGACACGATGGACCTTACAGGGCACACCTGGGGGAGCAACAGGAGTCCAGACTGACAGAACAGGTACCAAGGGAGGGTTACAGAATCGATCTCAACTCAAGCATCACATTTCTCACACCTCATCCACCTCCTGGACAGGCATCCTGACACAAACCTCCCTGGTGACTGCAGGTTTAAAGAGTGAGCACTGAGCACCCAGGGGACAACCACTCTGAGATGTTTCTTCCTGTGAGGCCACTTGAGCAGGACCAGGACCACAGGGTCTGAACAAGTTCAACTTCTCACCAGTCCTTCAGCCTCAGCCTGATTTCCTGGGCCATAAGCAGCCCTGTCACACTGCATATTTGTCCAGAAAAGGAGCCAAATTGAAGCCCTTTTATATCCCAGCAGTGACATTTCACTGGCAGAAGATGAACCCATGCCCCAGCACTGACATCTCTGGCATCAATCCCAACCAGGCAATCTCCATCACAGACCGCCCCTGCTCATCCACAGATAATTTCAGTGCTGTTTTAGATACAACACTCCAGTCAGCACAGCTTTAAGTGCCTGCAGAATCATTTCTTGGTATTTGTGGCACAACGTTTACTGGCCACATCCAGGGCTGTGTCTGTGTGATGTGCTGAGTGATTAAACCAGGATTTTGTGACAAGTATTTCCCTGCCTCTGGAACAGAAGTTGTCAAAGCCTTTATCACTAATGAGGAGCTGCTCCCTGGACTGATGAAGATCAAATGGTTCCCAGAAACAAGTATCATTCCTCTCATTAGCTGCTGTGGTTACTGGAGTGGGAGCACTTGCACAATTTACAGAGTTAGAACAGTTTGCTGAGCTCTGGATCTGATCCCTAGGGAGGGGGGAGAGGCACATGGCAAGGCTGGGGCATGGCAGGAGCTCTGCCCCTGCACTGGGGTCAGGGTGCAGGGAGCCCTAGAGTCTGGAATCCCAAACCCTGCTATGTGACAGGGCTGCTGGTGGCCAGGGAAACCTGCCTGGCCAGGTTTTTCTTAATGCTCCAGGACCCACGAGATATCAAACCTGGCCAGATCCTGCTGGGACAGCGCTTCTGCCAAAAAAGTAAGCGGGCTGTTTATAAAAATCTGGGTTGAGGCTGTTTATCCACGTTGGTGAGGGGAATGGTTTGTGTTTGGGGAGGGCGGGACAGACGGCGGGACAGACGGATAATTCGATTTGGGTTTTGGCAGGGTACGGGGAAGAGGGTGGGCCTGGGAAAGGGACAGCGCTGGCCAGGTGACAGCGCGTCCCGCCCTGCGGCACGGCTCTGGCAGGCTCTGGCTGCAGCAGGGGGAGCACACGGGGAGAGTCCTCGAAAGTGTCGGCACTGACACAGCCGGGCCAGGAGTGCGTGAGCACGGTCTGACAGCAGTGCGAGCGGCTGGCGTGGGGCTCCCCGCCGTGACTTCAGCCCGGATGACTCATCCCCAGGGCGGCAGGCGGCTCCTGCACCGCCCATGGTGCTGCTGCCGACAGACCGACCCGACCGACAGACTGACTGTACTGACAGACCAACCCGACTGACAGACCGCCCTGACTGACAGACTGACCTGACCGACAGACTGACCCGACTGACTGTACTGACAGACCGACCCGACTGACAGACCGCCCAGACTGACAGACTGACCCGACCGACAGACTGACTGTACTGACAGACTGACCATCCCGATAGACTGACCCGACTGACAGACTGACTGTACTGAGAGACCGACCCGACCGACAGACTGACTGTACTGACAGACCAACCCGACTGACAGACTGACTGTACTGACAGACTGACCTGACCGACAGACTGACCCGACTGACAGACCGCCCTGACTGACAGACTGACCTGACCGACAGACTGACCCGACTGACAGACTGACTGTACTGACAGACCAACCCGACTGACAGACCGCCCTGACTGACAGACTGACCTGACCGACAGACTGACCCGACTGACAGACCGCCCTGACTGACAGACTGACCTGACCGACAGACTGACCCGACTGACAGACTGACTGTACTGACAGACTGACCATCCCGACAGACCGACCCGACCGACAGACCGACCCGACTGACAGACCGCCCAGACTGACAGACCGACCCGACTGACAGACTGACCTGACCGACAGACTGACCCGACTGACAGACTGACCCGACTGACAGACTGACCCGACTGACAGACTGACTGTACTGACAGACTGACCGTCCCGACAGATTGACCCGACCGACAGACTGACTGTACTGATAGACTGACCATCCCGACAGACCGACCCGACTGACAGACCGACCCGACTGACAGACCACCCCGACTGACAGACTGACCATCCCGACAGACCGACCCGACTGACAGACTGACCCCACTGACAGACTGACCCCACTGACAGACTGACTGTACTGACAGACCGACCTGACCGATAGACCGACCCGACTGACAGACTGACCATCCCGACAGACTGACCCTAAGGACAGACTGACCCTAAGGACAGACTGACCATCCCGACAGACCGACCCTCCCAACAGACTGACCATCCCGACAGACCGACCCAAAGGACAGACTGACCCCACTGACAGACTGACCATCCTGACAGCCTGACCCCACTGGCAGCTTTTCCCGGTGGAATGGGTGCCCACCTGCCCACCCCAGCAGTGTGTGGGGTACTCTGTGGAATGGGTGCCCACCTGCCCACCCCAGCAGTGTGTGGGGTACTCTGTGGAATGGGTGCCCACCTGCCCACCCCAGCAGTGTGTGGGGTACTCTGTTTTTTCCCCCCAGGAATTCACTGGCAGGCAGTGTATCTGGGATGCTGCAGCTGCTCTCCACCACAAGGGCAATGTAACTCCACAATCAAAGCAGATTTTCTCTGGAATAAAAATCTCGCACTCCAAATAATGTTGAAGTAGAGTCACTTTCCTTCCAGCCCAGTTTCAGCCCAACACTTGTGCCCCCACAGTCCAGCAAAAACAGTTTCCCAAAAAATGAAGCACATGGTCAATTTTGGTGACCCTGCTATAGAATTGAGGTTTCACAGAGAGACACTGAAATACCCTGAGAGCAACAGCCACAGCCCCTGAGTTATATGGACACATCAACACAAGGGTTTGCCATTACAAGCTCATGCAAATTTATGCTTATTACTGTACACTGATCATTGGATCACACTGTTTTACCATGGCACAAATTCTTTTTTTTTTTTCAGTGAGAAATGACAAGAGGAAGCTATTTCTCTTCCTGTCAATTCCCCCTCCTTTGCAGGGTTATATTGCCTTTTCATACACAAACACAGAGGATTATTTTAGAAAGATCTTACTCTCAGGAGCCTCAGTATCATGCATCATGACCCACTGGATGTGGTACCTTCCCCAGTGCCATGGAAGGGGAGTGCTGGAGCATCCTGCCTCCGAGTGGGCGGCTGCTCCTTTTTCTGACAAACTGCAAGTGGAATCATGTGAAGTCCCTGCTCTTGGCAGGAGATTTTTAGCAGTAAGTAGCAGCTTTATGAGGAATATCCTTTGCCAGGGGACCATCAGCCAGGGAGCAGTGGGATTCTTATTTTTTAATGGACTTTTAATAAGTAGGCCACAAAGATAGTCTTGAACAGAGCAGCTTTTTTCTGCCTGTAATTATCTCCCCTTCTCTCTCAAGCTCCCTGCAGCCTCCTACAGCAAATAAGACCACCAACCTCTCAGTGAGAAAAGGAGCAAAAAACCAGCATAGGGCCACTTGAAATGCTCTTTGTATCAGATCTCATCCACTCTCCTCTCATCTGACACAAGAACCAACCTCTCCTCCCCTCCTCTGAATTAATTTAAGCTCAGCTTTTGCTGTTAAACTGCTTGAACCTTTACCAGCAGGAAAATTCCTGCTCAGAGCTTGGGCAGTGCTGGGAACATGATGCCATGCCTCCATGTGCTGCAGGAAGGCTGCCTATGATTGTCTCCTCCCTGCAAGTTGCCCATTCCTGTGTGTTCTCTGTCCTTCACCATGTCACCATCTCTGGTCACCAAAAAAAAAAAACCAGAATGAGATACCTGCAGGAACATGCACAGGGTTCCAAATAATCCAGGATCCCTTGGGAACAAGCAGGATGCTGGCTGAGCCTCTGGGACAGGTTACTCCCAAATGAGCACTCCTGAAGCACAGGCAGAATTTGAGCTGCTTCTGAAAAGACTCACTGAGTAAAATGCCAGCAGGAGCATCCCTCCATCCCAGCCCTACAGATCTGCCAGTATCTCCCTCTCCCATGATGGTCTGTGCAGTCACACACTGACCAGTCTGATGTGTGGGGGACACCCTGGCTCCATGAAGAGGGGCAAAGGAGATGCCTCACTGCTCCCACCAGCTTCTGGTAGGATATTTACTATCATATTCCCTTTATCACCTCAAAATGCCACCCTAAAGTGAGTCTCTCCCCAGCAGAGCCTTCCTCTGCAGCACAGACCCAGCCCCCCAGCAGCAGTGTGCCCTTCCCTGCTCACAGGCTCTTCCTGCACTCCCCTCATGCAGTCTTGCAGGAAATGGATGCAAATACTAGAGGCATCACAGCACAAAGTGTGAATTTCTAAACCCCCCCAAGATCTCTTGGAGAGCTGCTCCAGGCTGAATGCAGCAGCTGCTGTTCTGCACCTCTCTCCTACTGTGAATCATGCAGCCAGTCCTTGGCTCTTAAAGCTTTTCTGAACATCCCACCTTCCACCTGAGCATCCAACAGCAATGGGAAATATTCACTGAGTTGCTTCCTCCCAGACTCAGAGGGGCTCCTCTTTCAAAACCAACCATGTTCTGGCTGAGGTCTGCTCCAGGGGAGGTGCAAATTGTTCCCTTTGGTGTGATTCCTACTTGCAAAAACAATCCATGAGGGAATGAAGCAAGTCCCTGCCTCTCCAGGCTGGCACTGAAGGAGGCTCCAAAGGGCAGCACACATCTCTCCAGGGCTCAGGCTGGAAAGCAGCGTGGGAAATTCTGCAACCAGCCATGCCTTGGATCATTTCAAAACCCAAAACACAAACAGGCCCTGCTGGGTGCAGGAGGGGCAGGTCTGTGGCTGCTGGGGTAGGTGGGCAGATGCAGAGCAAAGCCTCTCACTCTCCACACTTGCTCAATTTAACATTGAAACCAGAATGAGCTGTGCTAAATGTCTCCACTGCTAACAAGAAACAAATGTGGCCTCATGTTCCAGTTGCTGTGATCTAAGAAAACAGACCATGGTAAACACTATAAAAATGTACTGGAGGGAACCACCCTGTGTTTGCTGGGAGAGGGACTGGATAATCTAACAGGGCTTTATCCATCTCTAATGTCTCTGAAAAAAAGAAGGGAAAATTGGGCCCTGTCCACGACATTTGTCATGTGCTAGCTATTCTGATGTCTTAATGCTGCAGAAATCAAACTGGAGTGAGGCTACCTATCTGCTTCCCAATCAGGATCTCAGCCCAAGTGCTGCTTTTTATGGCCATGCAGCATGAAGATCTGCTGATGTCAGTGGTGTCATCAGGCCAGTTTTTCCATCCTTATCCCCACATTATCTGGGGAGACAGTCCCTTTGTGGCTACCTCACTCTCCTTGTGACATGAATAACCACTTCATGGACCTGGGGGTCCACCAGCAGGACCTGCCTCTGGCTGAGAGCATTCATGGGGATAAGGCACCTTCCCAAAAGGTTAGCACTTATCTCTTCCTGAGTATCATGGTATCAGCAGCAACATTGCCAAGGCAATGTCTAGATTTGTATCTTGGCCATGGTAATGGTAAGGGTTGACTCAGTCACCTGCCCCCAGGCTCCTCGTGGTGCTTTGGAATCTGCTCTGCCCTTAAACAAAGGGTTAAGGATCTCTGGCAGCTTTAGTGCCAGCCCCACAGGAGACCCCCACAGGGATCTCAGACACCCTCTGGCACTTCAGATGGATTTATATGCTCCTGCTCAGGTGTCACCAGAAGTCCCTCCCACCCAAGGCATTTTCCTCCCACACCTTTCCCTGTGAAGAGCCTTGGGCAGGCTCTCCAAGCAGGAGCCCTGGCACCATTGGCACCTCAGCTGCCATGTCCAGAGGGGAGAGAGACAGACCCCACTGGGTTCAGGCTGCATGGACACCCCCATGCTGCTGACACACAGCCAGGTTTTCCACAGTCACTCCACTCCTTTTTTTAAGCATCTTGGATTTGTTTGTTTTTTAAAGATACCGTGACCTTGGCGTGGGCATGGACAAACACCAACTGCCATTGAACAGTTCTGAAAAGCTACACAGAGCAGAACCACAACCCTTCACAGCCTGCAAGCAGCATCTCCATGTGAGGAGGGGGGAAAGCACCATGTGGGGGGCTCAGACAAACACTCTCTCCTCCAGCTCTTACCTGGCTCTTCCCGCGCCGCCGGTAATTCCTCCTCACCAGGTTCTTGTAATTCTCATTCTTCTTGGTCAGGTAGTAATAGAGGACACAGTCAGCCACGGTCTGCAATGACACAGGCAGCTCAGGGAACAGAAGGTGCTGCCCTCCTGTGCTGTTGGGGCACAGGTTTCCAGGAGCAGCATTCAGAGCCCATCACCAGCAGGTCTCCTGCTGCTCCTGAAGAGCTGCAGCCCCTCAGCCCCCACCCTCCCTGCCCAGGGCCCCCAGAGCAGCAAAGAAGGGGACAATGCAGAGTGTGCTGGCAGAGAGGCTCAGCCCTTCACAGCACAGAGCAGGGCAGTCCTGCAGTCAGAGGGAGATGGGGTGCTGAGCAGAGATCACCCCGTGCTGCAGGCAAAGCAGGCTGACCCCAGATGACCGTGGCAAGCAGAGGCAGGAGGAGGAGCTGCCTGTCAGCCTCTGTTGCAGTGACACGAGGCACAACCTGCCACACTGCTGTCAGCTGCTGTTACTTCCAGCTGCTGAGCTCGCTGGCTCCAGTGACTTTGCTGTGGCCAAACTGAGATCCCAGTGCTCAGAAGCTGCCATCCCAACCCCAGTGGTTGGCTCCACGAGCTCCAGCACAGACTGGACATGTTAGGAAAATAAGGAGTCACAGCCAGGACAGCACCAAGTGTGCCTGTGCTGAACAGGCTGGGCACCTGAACACCAGCCTTGGGCTACACCTTCACATACAGGATCACTGGCTTCACGAAAAAAAAAATAAATTATCCCACAGATCCATCATGCCACAAGTCCTCAGGAGCCTAGGGCAGCTGTGTGTGCCCAGGGGCTTCACTCACCCCATCCCTCTGCAAGGAATGGAACCATTTGCAAAAACAGATTGCAACTTTTAAAGTGTTAATTGGATCTCTTTCTAATTTAGCCCTGATTATACACACACACACGCGAACACAAAAACTTACAGTCATCTGTTCCAAGGGCTAAGATCACTATTTTTTTATAATGCAATTTAAAAATCTATTAATTCATTACATTGAGCCATACTTTGCATCTCTCTCCAACAGGATAATGGATGTGTTCTGTATCATAATTACAGCCTGATTTACAAACGAGTACAAATAAAATTAGAAGACATTTTACAGCTTGGAACACAGACTGGATTGTGAGCACCATCCAAGTCCCACCACTTTCAGCTTTATCGAGTATGAAAGGATGAGGAGCTGGGATCTTACAGAAACAGCAGCAGCAGGAGGTGGCTGCTGGCCTTCCTTGCTGCTTTGGACAGGAAGGTCAAGGTCTTATAAATTATTTCCCCAGCCTGAGTTATGAGGAATCAGAGAATAATTCAGGCTGGAAGTGATCCCTGCAGGCCACCCCCTGAGAGCAGAGTGCTTCCCCCAGAGACAGTGGACACTGTGTGTATGAAGCTCTGCATGAAGTGGGCAGAGGATGCAAATAACTAAAAGGATCAGAAAAGCAGCAGCTTTAAAATGTTTCTTGCTCAGGAGAGCATTCAAGTGATGGACACAGCTATCTTTTCAGGCTGTCCAGGATCTGCTCATATGGCCTGCCCAGGACAAGAGACTCACTCCTCCATCAGGTCTTTTTCTCAAACCTTTCTTCCATCAGCCCAATTAAGATCAAAAACAAAAACTCCAAGCAGCACAACACACGAGGTGTGGGGGAAGTCAGGCAGCTCCTGTGAACTATTCCTGCATACCAAGGGGAGGTGGGGGTACTGTCAGGATGAAATGGGACTCAGCCACCCTCAAAAACCCGAGCCAAGAGCCCCCTGTGCTGTGTGCTGGGGTGCCCACCCCCCGTGCCAGCCTGGCTGGTGCAGAATGCCTCGGGAGATGCTGGCAGTGGCTCCTGGTGGATCAGGGGTGGGCTGTGCCTCCCACACGCCAGCCTGGCTGTGTTCACACCTCCCTGAGCTCCTCTCCCTGCAGCTGACTCAGCCCTGGCTCTGCAGGGAGCCCGGGGGCGGCTGGACCCTGCCCGGGGCTCGCAGCCACACCACCCACGGGTGGGCAGCACCTGCTGGCAGCTCCAGCAGCAGCCAGGGAGGGGGACAGGCAGCACAAGGGAGGTCAGAGGCAGGCTGGCAGGCAGGCTGGCAGTCTTACCTTCCTGTCCAGAAAGGAGGCGATCAGGCCGAAGTTCTTGGGATGCTGCATGAACCTGCAGAGTGACAGGGAGAGGGTTACTGTGGGTGCTGCCTCTGACCCCTCTCAGCTGGGCTGCCATGCCCTGCACGCCCAGGGCAGCAAGGCCAGCTCCCAGAGGGACTCTGGGCTTTGAGAAAATATTTGCCTGCTGCTCAGCTTCCCAGAAAGACAGGAACTTTAAATTTAGCCCTGTGGGGCTGGGCTGGCTGGGAGCTTCGATGTGCAAATGTTCATCATGGGGTGGGAGAGGGAAGGGGGCCAGCAGGGCCAGAGAGCTGCTGATCACCCTGCACCATCCCATGGCCACCCAAACCTGTACCAAGACCAGGACAGGGCAGGCACAGAGGGCAGACACACCTGGCCAAGGCCTCAGGATCTGGCAAGGAAAGGGTGAGGAATTGCCATCACACCCCACAGCGTGGCCATGGGTGGCCCTGGCACTCAGCAGGACCCCGAGCCCTGCTTGGCTACTGGAGCAGCTGCAAAGGACAGGAAGGGAAACCCAAACCCTGGGAGGAAGCACAGAGCTGCCACAGTGCTGAGCTGCTCAAGAGGTCCCCAGTGGCTCAGCAGCTCTGCTCAACGCTGCCTCGTGCCCAGCAAGGGCAGGAGCTGTCAGCAAGCTCATCCCTGGCTCTGGCAGCCCAGGAGGGTACACTGTCCCCTCCAGCAGGGATGCCTCCCCCACAAATCCCTGTGGCTAGCTGCTGTGGAAGCACTCAGGGCCCTTGGCAGGAGGGGCTGCTGCTGGCAGCACAGTTAACCAATGCATTGCCAAAGCATGGAGAGCCTGGTGAGTGGTGACTGTGCCAGGAGATGTGGCCACCAGCACCTGGGGAGCTGAGCAGCCACGTTCTGCACGTGCAGCTCAGCCAGCTGCCAGGAGCTGACAGCTCTGTGCCCTGGGGAAAGGGATCAAAAGGTGGGAGAGCTGCAGAGTGGGTGTAACATGGCCAGGATGTGGTGAGGAGCTCCATGTCTCCAGCCCTGCCAGTGATTCCCCTGGGGCACCTGGCTGAGCTCTCTCCTGCTTTTGCTGCTTTGTCCCAATGCCAAACTGGGATTTAAGGCACTGAGCTCAACTCAGCAAGGGCCTGACAAACTCCAGCAGGACATGGGTGCTGTCACCCACGTTGATGCTGTTCTTGATGCAGAACTCCCACATGGTTCAGGTGGCACTGCAAGATCCCTGTCACCAGTGATGATCACAGAACAAAAAAGAAACCAGAAGTGCTGGGGGGGGGGGGGGGGACAAAAACCCAAAGGACAAAAGCCAACCAGACAGGCTGCTTAGACAGCCTGGGATGAGGGCACAGAGCCAGAGCTGGCTCCTCACTCTGCACACAGCACAAAGCCAGGGCTGACCACGGGACAGGGTTTTCAAGGCTCTGCTATCAATGGTGCTAACCCACTGTCAGGGGCAATGCAGAAAACAATCCACTCTTTTCATGGGCCAGCCCATCTCCCCACAATGAGAGATGGATGCTGCATTCTCACACTGCCCAGCACAACACAGCCTTGATGCCTGAGTAGCACCCTGCTCCTTCACCAGCAAACCACAGCTTCCCTGGGAGTAGGCCAGCAATGGGCTCTCAACAGAGACCTGAAATCCTGCCCAGAAGCAAATCAAATCAGGTTCTCCCTCGTGGTTATGTTCTGACAGCTATAAGAGTTCAGACCTGGAGCTTGTCAGCCTTGCAGTGCCTGCCTGTTTACTCCAAGAGTTTCTGCCAACTGGGCTGAACAAAAGGTTGAACCAGGTTTTCCTGGTCTCAGGAGGAGGCCAGCTGCAGGTCACAATCATGGATGACACAACTCCTGTTCACCTTAAAAGCCCAGTGCAGAAACTGCAGCACAGCAGGCAGCTGGGCTGGGGGAGAGCTGGGGCAGGACTCTGCACCCTCCTCACCTCACTCCTGAGTACCAACCTCCCAAAATGAGCTTGGTGAGAGCCCTGAAACCCTGCTGTGTTTGTGCCTCGAGCTCTGCATCACCCACAGTGATGACACAGAATGCAGTGAGCACTGCAGGATGCACACACTGGGTGTGGGTTCTTCCAGCCCCATTAGCCAGGCTCAGCCCTGCCATTAAAGACCAAATAATTGGCCTCTGCGTCATTTGTGGCAAGCCTTGCTGTTTGGAGTGGCACATTTTAAGGCTAATTAGCAATGAGGATTCTCCTCTATCAAAGGCTTGGAGCCAGCTTGCTTGTTTTGTTCTTTTTTGGGCCATCTTGGCAATTAATTATTTCAGCTGCAAACAGGAGTCCTGATGAGCAGGGGGAGGAGGAGGGATCCTGGACACAGGGAGGATCCAGCAAGGCTGGCCATGGTAACCCATGGAGCCACCCCTGACTGTCCAGAGGCCAGACCAAGTGGTGCTGCTGCTCAGGACAAAGTGGTCCTGGAGCATCCTTGTACCTCCATGTCCCTCAGCCCAGAGCAGAGCTCATCCCACTGGAAGCTGAACTCCAGCTCTGTTTTCACAGACACTCAGAGCACACTGGGGGCACCAAGGATGCTCCATGCAAACACACCTGGTCCCTGCTGGGATACAGGGGAATCTGGAGCTGAGCAGCCACATCTTGGCTGACAGCACAGTGCTACCCAGGGAAGGAATCAGTGACTCCCCAAGTGATCTCACTGGATAGAGCCAAGCTGTTCTCAAGCACTGCTTGCAAACAGGAGGAAGCACCACAGCCAGAGCCTGCACGTGGCTGATGTGGGAATGCATCCATGGAAACAGCAGCTGGTGGCAAATCCTGCAGACTGCAGGATGGAGCACTGAGGGACAGGCACCAGCTGGAAGCTGCAGCCTGAGGGGGTCTGCATGAGCCCCAAAAATGCCCTGGACAGACAGTGCCCAAAGGACAGCATGAAAATCCAGAAAGGAAATCCATGGAGCGTTGGGCTCCTTTAAACTGGCCGATACAACAGAGAACACAAAAGCTGAAAAACTTCCTGTTCTCCCCCTGCCACGAGCCCAGCACAGGGACAGGAACACCCCAACCACACAGAAGGCCTGAAGTTTGTGTGCAGAAGCACCACGACCTGGATGTTCCCATGGGGGACAAGCCAAGCACTGGGAATTCCCCCCTGGCTGTGCCGGGCTCCAGCTGCAGCCCCGCCCTGACCCTGCCCACACTGCCCGGGGGCTGCACTCACTTTTCCCGGAAGGTTTCCTTCTCCTGCTCACTCCACATGTTCATCACCTGCCGGTCCTTGTAGACCTTCATGGGGTCGTCCATGAGGCCGTTCATGTTGATGAATTTGATGCGCTGCTGGTCGGCGTCGTACAGCATGGGCGGGATGACGGCCAGCTGCCGCATCTGCTTCTCCAGGTTCTTGGGGAAAGCACAGGGAACAGCTGGTCAGCACCAGGGACTGCAGGGACAGATGTTGGAGAGGAAAAGGACAGGCAGAGGAACGGGGGAATTCGAATGAAAGCACTAGACAGCTTTATTGCTGGAGTAATTGTAAATTAAAGGCTGCAAGAGGCTATCGCTGGCAGCCAGGAAATAATTAATCTTTCATTTTGGAGTAAAAGGCTTCAAGATCCTGTGTGGAAATGTCTGAATTAAGTGAAACAGCTCCTGACCATGATGAGAAACCAGTCAAAGCAGTGGTGGCACAGGGAATGCTGACCCTCTCCCAAAGCCACATGGAGGTTCAGCCCCTATCCCAGTTGTGAGGGAAGTGATCCAGCTTTGCAAAGCTTCCTGAAAGGGTGGGCAGAGCCAGACATCATGTTTCCCTTCCACAGGAATCCTGAATTGTTCCAGGAGGTTTCAAATGGCACTGAAACAGGCTGTCACTCCTTATTGCAACACCTTGGGACATAATCTGATGCCTTTACTCCATCCTATGGAGCACAAAGTTCATCCACAGCCCCAGCTGCACAGCAGGACAGGACAGACTGGGTACACTGGTTTCCTTGGCTATTTGCAACAGAGAGGCCAATGTGATGTCTCATTTGTGCTGTCTTCTGCTCAAATGGTGGGACTGTCCCTTTGGCTGAGCTGCTGGTGATCCTCTAGCACAGTCCACCCTGTGGGGATGAAGGGATGCTCTGGCCACCCCCTCTCAATTGCAACATCAGTCTGAGTCCTCCCTGCCACCTGGATTTCATTGCTCAAACTCCAACCCTTGACCCAGGAAGGCCAGGTCTCAAGTGCTGTTGTTTTAATTTACAGCCAGATGCTGGTTCCTGGGAGAACAGTAATGGCCAGCCCTTCCCCAGCTCTCACCTTCCTGCTCCTTCCAACGCTGTGGAAGAGCTGGAAGCTCTTAAGGTCTCCTCTGAGACAAGCAAAGCAGATTTGGGGCTCAGCAGGCAGTGTTCAGGGTGGAGTTTAGCAGCACACTGTGCAGGGGGATGGATCAGCTAACACTCCACTTGGCCAGCACCTCTGCAGGGCTGTGAAATTTCCCTTTGCTTCCAAGATCTGTGTCCTTCACGTTGTCACCTTAACTGGCTAAGAGCAAAGTGCCTGGGATCCCAGAGAGGGATCAGCCATGGCTCACAGGCAGCAAATATCCCAGCTATTGCTGGGCAATGGCTGCTCTGCCCTCCCAAACATGATCCATTCACTGCAGCTCGTCTCTGTGCCAAGAGTGGAACCCTTGTGAAACCAGATCCAAACGAAGCCGAGGTCATGGGGATGTTTCAAGATGAATGGAGCACTCCCAGAACATGTGGGCCAACTGGCTCGTGTACAAACCATTCATTCCATAGGATTCCCCTGTGTCAAGCCACACAACCCATTCAAAACAAAACGAAACAGAAAAACCCCTCCACCCAGCAGTCTGGGTGCTGGCTCCCTTCCCTTCCCTTCCCTTCCCTTCCCTTCCCTTCCCTTCCTTCCCTTCCCTTCCCTTCCCTTCCCTTCCCTTCCCTTCCCTTCCCTTCCCTTCCCTTCCCTTCCCTTCCCTTCCCTTCCCTTCCCTTCCCTTCCCTTCCCTTCCCTTTCCAGGAGGTGATACCCAGGATGAGCAGCACGCTGGGGTTTCAGGTCCCTAAGAGAGCCAAATGCTAATAAACCCAACCTACTGCCACCAGCTCTGTGTTTTGCTCTGGCAGAATCACTGCATGGCTCTATTACACCTCTCACATGGCTGAGCAGATGCTGATGAGTATTAAATAAACCTCTGACTTTACATCCTGTCCACAAAGTGCGTTTGGCATCATGGCAACCTCCCCAACCTCAGCAGGACCTAAAGTTAGTGGGATTTGGCATAAGATTTCACTGTGTGACCTGGCAGTCTTGGTTCCCTCAGAGCAGGCAGGGTGAGGGGTGAAGGGGAGGAGAAAGGAGCAGCTGGTCTCACCTCCTGCTCGGAGAGGCCGTCGATGATTTCGGACACCTCGTGCTCGCTGCGTGCGGCCGACATGGAGAGCCCGCCACTGCCCCTCTGTCCTACCCTGCTGGGAAAGGGCAGCCACACTCTCAGGCACTGATGCTCCATTCCAGAAGCAGCAAAGACCATTCTGACCTCCCTAACAGCCACATCCCCGTGTTCCACCCAGGCCACCCCCTCCCACACTGTGGGAATGGTGGCTGTGTTTAGGGCTCGCAGGTCAAGAGCCTCAAAACCACTTTCCTTACCTGCGTCAACTTCCTGGCCTGCTAGAACACAAGGACATTTCAAGCCCAGCCACACTCTCCCCCACATTTTCTTTTGTTCACCCCACCACAGCAGTGGCACAAAGGTGTTGGTGTTAGCACTGAGCCACCATATCTGGTTTGCAAATGCTGTGGCAAGTTTTAAATCAAACCCATCCACTGATATCCTTCCCTTAGAGTAGCAGCCACACTTCTTACAACTTTTCTTATTAAGCAGGTAAAAAATTCAAACATTTCTCAGTGCCATTTCTCCCTTTCTCTTTCAGACAAAAAAACATCAGTTAGGAAGTTTGGACCCACCCAGCTGTTAGTGGGGCACAAGGATGGAATGCTGGCAGAAGGGTTTAGGTTTTCTGCTATCAGGTGACCCCAGGCAAGATGCCAGGGCTGAAATGGGAAGGACAGGGAGTTTTCAGCAAAAAGGGTGGAGATCATGAAGTCGTGTCTCCTCCTGGCAGAAAACAACATGACCTCAATTGCACTTCCAATGAGGAGAGGAAAATGGACAAGGGGTGGGAGAGACAGGGGACATCCCTTCCAGTGATGAAATTTCACTCCCTTCGTATTGTCTGTGGTCATTCCAATAACCTCTGCAGATGTTTCTGCTCCCACCAAAGCACGTGCATGTACTAAATCATCAACATGACCAAATGCACCTGCAAGTTTTGTACATCTTAATCTGGGCACACCAGTAAGGCTGTGGGGCACAAGGGAGCTAGCCTGGCTCTGATGGGAGAGATCAGCAGGCGAGGTGAGACAGGCAGTCACATTCCTGACATTTCTGCTCCTTCTGCCTCTGTGCCGAACCACTCTGAGAACAAAAGCAGCAAGACTCGTGTCTGCTGGTTCACATCTGCTGGCTGGGATCAGAGAGGGAGCAAAGGCACCGAGAGCCACCCCAGCAAACCCCACACCCCCCAGAGAAGAAAAAGAAAGGCTGAGTGGCAGCAGCCCAGCCCCTGCGTACCGCTTCTCCTCTAACCTCTGCATGCGCTCCTGCAGCTCGCGCTGCTTGCGGATCTCGGGGAACTGTTTCTCATAGTACTCGCGCACTTTGCTCTCCTTGGCGCGCCGCCGCGGGTTGTTCTCAATGCGCTCCACTTTCTTCTCCCAGGCCTCCATCAGCTGGTCGTAGCGCTGGCAGAACTTCTGCTCCTGCAAGGGCAGAGGGACAGGGAGCTCGGGGATGGGCCTGCCAAGGGCAGCGCCTCCAGGGCTGCTCAGGTTCTGCCTGAGTCATGTTCCTCAAAGAAATGCCATTTATTAGGATGTGGACACGCTCCAGGGCCTGGGATTGACCCGAGGGTGAATTCTCTAATCAGGTCATCAGGTACCCTCAGGCTCCTTCCTTCAGATCCATGTTTGGTGGAAGCAGGGCTCTTACCCAGAGTGGCTTGGCTCACCCCTCACATCTGCCTGAGCATCCTCTGGGTGCTCGATTCAGCAGCCAAAGGCCCCGTGCTGGGAAGGGAACACCATCAGAGATGATGCTCAGCCTCAGTTGATAGCAGCAGGGGGACCAGAGGGGTTTTAGGGTTTCAGTTTGTGTCAGACAAATGCCTTCTAAGCCCCAAATCAGGAAGTGAAAGCAGATGTTGCTCTAATGGCAAACCCCAGGTCACTCCTGACCCTGACCCTGCTTTCCAGAAAGGGTGGCTCAGCACCAGCACACTCAGCACCACAACAGACACACAGGGAATCCAGATTTCTAAGAAAAACTCATCTCTTGCCACCACCACCCTATGACCAGAAGTCTGAGGCTGCAGGATTTCCCAGATATGCTTTGTTCTTGCCCCATTTGCTCTTAGCCACAAAGAAAAATTAGAAGAGGTAAAAAACTCTCAACCCACTAGAAATACACAGCAACCTGCAGCCCATGTCACACGGGTTTGGTTTGTCCATCCTGGACCTGGCAATAATCCAAGAACAGCAACACATCTTTGATCTCCTTGGCCTTTTGGAGGCATCTCAACAATAATGTGAAGCAGATAAGAGTATCTCAAGTCCTAGAGCTGAGCCAGATTAACACTCCCCTGCAAATAAATCAATTCCCACTTGCATGCCTGGTGCCAGAGACTGTCCTGCCTTGCATGGATGCACAGGAGGGGCTTGAGTTTCATCAGGAGCTGAAGGAAACAGCCACAAGATAAAAACAAGGAAGGAGAACAGACATTACAATGCCCTAAAAGCCCACATGGGGTATCTCACACTTTGGGTGAGGAGCTACAGGTAACACCAACAGCCTGTGGCAGCTTGGCAAAATCACAGCTGCTGCATTTGCACCTCTCCCAAAGCAATGCCATCAGCCCCCTGAAAACCAGAGCTCCCACCCTGCCAGCAAATCTGCTACATCCTCCTGCTTTCAGAGCATCACATTTGGGAAGAAGCTAAAAATACCCATAGGTTGATGAAACTGGTGCCTGGTGCTGCCAGCCTGTGGCACGGCCAGGAGAGAGCCCAGCACGAGAGCTCAGTCTCTGAGAAACCCTGAGGCTCCCAAAGGTTTGTAATTCCCACTGGGAATGAGCCAGTGCTGGGTCCCTCATTGTCACCACCCCAGCAGAGCCACCTGGCACTGCCCTGGCTGCTTCACAGCCAGCAGGGTCCCTCTTTTCCCCCTTTTCTTCCACTCCTGGGAACAACTCCATGAGAGCTTTATCCAGAATTCCTCTTTTAAGGAACTGGCATTTGAAGATGGAAAAAGCAACATCAATGTCACGCTGCTGATTCCCCAGCACTCACAGCCTGGCAGCAGCACCAAAGTTTCCCCCTGCACAGCTCTGCCCTCCAGAGCTCTGCTCCATAATGGACCAGCTGAGCATTTCCTTAACTCCCCACCAGCCAAACTTCAAACCCCACTGCAGCTGGGCTGGGCTGCACCATCTCCATCCAGTGCTTTTTGCTCCAGCTGGGATGCTTCAAAAGCCAAGATCAGAGCCCCCTTACAGCACTGCAAACTCCTCAGATCATCACAGCTCCAGCACCAGGAGAAGCTCCTGGTCAGGCACCGGAGGAACAGAAGCATCTATTCCTCCTGCAGCTCCCTCTGAGCAGCCCTAAGCATGTCCATCCCTGAGGAACCATCTGTGCTGGTTTTTGGCAGGGTGCCCCCGTGCTGGGCTCAGCAGCCCCTCAGCCTCTCCATCCCCCCAGTGAGTGAGGGAGCCAGGGGGACCCGAGGTGTGTGTAAAAGGGGAGGGATAGTAACGCTGCCGTAGCAGCTGAAGGCAGCCTGTGGCTGTGCCAAGCCCCAGCCCTCCTGCAGCCCACGCTCTCACAGCTCCAGGGAACTCTGCAGGGGAGAGAGGAGCCAAGGTGACAGCAGCAACCAGTCCCACTCCTCTGCAAACCCCCTGCTTTTCTTCCCTTGGCTGATGGAGACAAACCTCTGGCACCCAGACCAGCTCCCCTCAGCATTCCCTCTCTGCAGCACCACCCCGATGGCAATTCCATGTCCTCTGTGTCTGACCAGGGGAAATCCTGTGCATCCTCTGGGATGGGGCTCTGACCCTGCTCTGACCCTGCTCCAGCCAGCCCCAGGCAGCAACAATACCCCAGAAAGTAAAAGAGCCAGAAAGAAACGCTGGCATGTGGATGGGCTTTGCTAAAAATAGGGTCTGCTACAAAATAGGCAGAAAAATAGCTAAGCATACCCATTTTGCAAACAGAATCAGCAAATGTATTCACTTTGCAAATTCAGCAACCGTATGTTGCCTATTTTGTAGAATAGGCAAAATGCTTCCCTAAACTGAAAAATCCCCTTTCAAGGACACTGAATAAACTGGCTGGCAGAAATTCACCTATTTTGCATGACAGGCGACTTTACTGCAAGTTGTATTTTAGGAACTGTGCTCCTGCAGCCTAATTAAACCTTCTCCCCCAGCTCCTTGATATTCACACATGGCAGCTCACTCAGGTTTAGCACAGTAACCAGCCATTTCCACCAGAAAGCAGCTCCCAGGCACTTCCCTCCTGCTTCCAACAAAACCACATGATGCTCTGCAATCCCTTTTTTGAGGAAGGGAATATTGACCCATTTCCCACCAGCTGCAGGGGGGAGGTGCCCAGAGCCACATCATGATGGAGTTGTAAACCCTACAAACCTTTGCCCTGGGAGAAGCTTTATCATGGCAAAGTCTACATGAACAAGGATTTGGGCACAAATGGGACACACAGCCATTCCTGGGGAATGCAAGGTCTGTGGATTTTGGAATACTGGGGCAAATAACAAAGCATGGAAAGGAAAATAATTATTCAAAATAAATGACAAAATAATGTGATAGGTGCCTCAGAAACGTATCTGTTGGAAGTTGCTTTTAAAGGTACAGCCTTCAAACCACTTCCCAGGCTTGTTATTTTGAATTTTTCCAACAATCCCTCCCAGTTTTGGCACTTCTGTCCAAAACCAGCCTTAAAGACACAGAGAAAACCTGCACCAATACAAGACACTGACACTGCTCCTGAGCCTGCCCCAGGACAGAGACAAGGAATCAGGGTGTAAATACTCATTGAGTGTTCACATCTTCCTCATGAAATGTGAAGCCCTGTGGCTGAACCACCATCACTGAAAGACCCTGCAAAATCCACCTTCCTGGTGGGAGCCACTGGCTGTTCTGGCATCTCCTCTTCTGTGCTGGCTTTGCCTTCCAGCTCCTGCCAGGAATGACTGCAACTATCAGCATGGAAAATGTACAAATTCTGTGAAACCCACTTGAACTTTCTCCTCCAAAAACTGCAGACTTTGCAACAAACGCCTTTGAAGCCTCATAACCAGCCCTGCCTTGCCCCTTACCCAACCAAGACCTGTGTCCTTAAAGGTCACTGAAACTCCCTTGCAGGCAACAAACTGGCACAGAGCTTGAATTCTTTTTTTTTTTTTTAAACCACAAATTCCTAGAACATTGCTCTGTGGTCAGCTGGAAGGAGGCAGAGCAGCCTTCAGACCAAGCAGAGTCAGCTTGTTTCACACCTCTCTTAGGGCTCAGCTGCTCACAAAATAGACATTAATGCTGTGAACAGGCTTTCTGAGATCAATGATGGGCTCTGCTGTGATTAAGCCAGCCCCACTGTCTGCTCTGTGGGAGGTGCTGCCTGCAGCAGGCTCAGGGACCTCTCCTTCACATGTTATTTTAAGCAGGAGAGATTCCACAGTAATAAAACAGGCAAAGTACAGAGTACCAGCACCTCTCTGCTGGAAATCATCCTTTTCTTTCTCACATAATAAATTACACTGTGTTATACATACAGAATAAGGTCTAAGGGAATCACTTACCCACTGTTTGCGCGCATGATTTCTCCTCTTAAAGTATAAAATTAACTTTTTCCGCATTGCCTGGTTTCTGTGAAGAGAGGAAAAAAAAAAAAAAAAGATGAGATCTGATTAATGAGGCAGCTAAAACACACAGCCTGGCTTTCCCCATTCCCAAAAGAGTGTGCAGCTCTGCTTCCACCTCCACTTGGAATTGCATCAACTAGAGAACAGCAAATGCTCTTAGCTCAGACCCTGAGCCAGCTTAGAGAAAGACCAACAAACCCTCTGAGACTGGGAATTCACCCACATCTGATGGTAAGCCATGACTAAAGCTGAGAACTAAATTAATAAAGTCCCACTGCAAACCTTCCCTGTGTTCTCAGCACCACTCAGCTCTGCATCTGTCAATGGGTCAGGCTGTTCCTCCACTTATTTCACACTGTTCTGCAAAACCCCAGTGGGTGCCCAAGAGCTGGGGGGCTCAGGCAGGAGGTGGCACCCCCTGAGCAGAGCCCACCCTGGGCACCCCAGTGATGGGGATGTCAGTGCACACATGTTCACCCCTGGGCTCTGAAGCCCTGATAAGGAGGCAGGATCACTGCAGGGCTTGCAGCACTTATCTCCTGACCTCTTGCTTCCTTGGAGCCTGCCCTACAGAGCTGCAAACAGCAGAGTTCAGCCACGTGCAGAATTAGGACCTCAAGGGGGAAACTAGCCACCACAACCCCGACCACCCCAGTGTCTGCCCAGACACTCCCTCACTTTCTTCTTTCTGCTTTCTAAAGGCAGTGTGAAAAAACTGCTCAAAGAGAGGCAGCACAGGAGCAGAACAGCTGAAAAGGCTTCAGGAGCTCCCAGAGCCTGCATGAGCCCCAGAGCTGAGCTCCTGTGGTTGCTCCTGTTGCTAATATTCACAGCAATAAAATCTCTAGGTAAAAGGTAGAGACCAGGGGCAAAGGAGTTTCCTTAAGTCTTTTATCCTGATTAAAGGCAGAGCTGCAGTGTGTAATTACTGATCAGGAGCTTAGCAGTCTCATGTAGGCATATTCTGTGGGATTTAGCAGAATGAGAGACACCCTTGCTGCTTCCTCATTCCCCTCCTGTGTGGCTACAGGAGGGAAAAGCCATCCTCCTGCCCTTGTAAATCCCTCAGCACAATCAGCAGCTCACAGATTGTTTGGGAAGGGGCAGAGGGCCCAGCTCACTTAGAGAGAACTGGGGGCAGCCCTGGCTAAGTTTAGGAATAGAGAACATGGCTGAAAGCATCAGTATTTCTTCCTTTTTAAACTCTCTTCTTGCTACACCACTGAAGCATGCATGGGCACTGACAGGGACCACAGCCATCCCTCAGCAAGCACTGCCCTGGGAACCACAGTCCCTCCAGCCCTTGTTTGTCAGCCCCAGCTCCTCACAGGCTCCTGCATCCCTTCCCACCACACACAGTGACCTTTCCTCAGTGGGCAGCAAACCCTCCTGCAGAGGGTCAGACACCTTTCCTTCCAAGGGTTCAGCTCCTTGGGAGGGTCACTGTGCCCAACAAACACATTTCCATTGTTGCTTTATTCCTAATTCTAATGGAAGGTCTAACACAAGGAAACTTTAGGGGTAGTGCTAATGATGAGCATGTGTGGGATGGTCCCCAACAAAGAGTCATGGATTGTCCCTTGGGGCCAGCTCAATCAATCAATACATCAATCAATCAATCAATCAATCAATCAATCAATCAATCAATCAATCAATCCCTGCCCTCCCCATGCCAGCCTGGGGACATCCAGGATCAGTGCAGGGCTTTGACACGCTGCTGCTGGATCTGCTGCACAAGTTCTTAGAAAACAGGAGAGCAAATGCAGGAAATCAGCAGCTCTTATGCAGCTGATGGGTTGCCTTGAGTTGTGCATCATGGCTGACCTTGAAAATGTGAATACAGGCAAAGGCTTAATGGCTCTGCAGCTGCAAAAATCAGGAATGCCTTGAAAGCCAGCTATGTTTACCACCACCAAGGCTCAAGTAATCAAAGAGTGAAAGGATCAAAACAACAACAAACCCCCTCATGCCCTGAATGTTTTTGCCACTTTATCTTTTTGTTTTGTTTTGCTGCTTTTTTTTTTTTTTTTTTCTCTTTTTGCATAAGGTCAACCTTTCAAAGGTTAATACAATCTTGGTAAATATAAATAGGCTTCACAGTTTATCTTGCTGCATGTTCTGCTGTTACTTAGAAACGGTTTGCAGCGAGGTTAATTCGGGCCACGTGTCTCCCCAGCACACTCTGTGCTCCCTGGGCAAACCATGGAGCTGAGCACAGCCTGTGCACAAGAGGGGAAGGTGGAGGCTGGCTGCTGGCAGCAGGGCATGCAAACACCCACTCTGGGGTGGCACATGGCAAAGGCTGCCCCTGCAAGGTGCCAGCCTTCCTCCCTCCTCCTCCTCTGCCCGAGTCCTGTGGTGTTTTGGGGAACGAGGGAAGGGTCAGGGATGGAGACCTGGAGAGTGAAGGGTGAGGAAATCAGGCAGCTGCCAGGCAGGAGGAATGGTGCTCCTTAGGTAAAGCAACAGTGACTCTTGTGGGCAGTTTAAAGTATTGCTGGGCTGGCATGTGACAGCACACAGGGTGGGGAGGATGTGAGAGTTCCTTGCTTCATCCTCAGCAGTGTCCCCAAGCACTGGGCAGGCTGGGATGCACACAGAGCCCCAAAATGGGTGCTGGAGGCTGCCAGATGGCACATCCCCATCCCTGTGGTCAACAGCACATCTGTTGGATGGAGCCCATCTCCATTCCTAACCCTCTGGAGCTGCAACCTCTCCTCTCCCCTGCCCTGGGAGCCCCACACAGGAGCTCAGCTCTCAGGGCTCCAAATCCCAGTGAATCCTATCTCCCACCCTGAGCCAAGCAAAGCCAGCCCTGGGAGCTTCAACCTTCACAGGCTTGGCCCAAGGTTGCTTTTGTTTTATGCCTTTCACAATGGAGCCAGTCAAGGAGAAAACCTGTAGCTCTGACTTTTGAGTTACTTGGCCCGGGTCCACAGGAGAGAGCTGGCAGGATCCTTGTGGAGGATGTGGGAGCACACGTGTGCCAAGCCCTGGGACAAGGCTCCCAAGGGACACAAAGAGCTGATGCACACCTGGCCCAGCCTGTGCAGCCCTTCCACCGGTGCAAGAGGAGATGAAAGGAAGTTTGCTGTTTGAGCAAAACTAATCAGGGGTGTTTAATTACACAGGAGCGTCTTTCATCAGCCAGAGCAAACAAAGTAGGGACCAAACTGCAAAGAGCCACGGGAAGGAGGCAGTGAGCAGCTGGCAAAGCCATTGTACTGCAAGATGGATCACACAGGCAAGGGCAGGAAACTGAGGAAGCTCAGCCAAATAAAGCACGGGGAGATGAGAGAGATCTGCAAACCAGCAGAGCTGGGAGCACAGCAAGAGGTGAAACCAGCCTGGGGAGGATGGAGAGACACCACAGAGACCCTGTCCCCTCCCTGCCATGTGCAAGGCACAGCTTGGGCAGCCCCTGAGTCCCTGCAGCCAGGGCAGGGACAGCTCAGCCTGTGCACAGGTCACTGCTCTCATTCCCTGGAATGGCTGCAGCACACAGCTCCAGCTGCTAACACACTCTAACCCACTAACCCCAAGGCAGGGCACCCTTCTGGAAAGCCAGCTGGTCAGAGCAGCTCCTTGTAATATTTAGAAACAATTTCTGGGGAAGAAAAGCCAAGCCAAGATCTTTAGTTATTTACCCCAGAGCCTTTGGGCACCACCAGTGCCTCTGAGGTTTCTGACTCTGGTTGTAGAGTCAGGCAGGTGTCCAGAAACAGCTCTGCCCTGCCCTGAAGCCCAAGCTGACAGCACAACCCCAAGTGATGCAAGATAATCCCCCCCAAAACCAGTATTGACTTTTTACTAGGAAGAGGAAGAAGCAGAAGGTAGCAGTGTGTGTCTCCATCATTTAGGAATTCATCACTAGGTAATCTGCTGCCTTGGTGCATGCCAACAGAGAATAAAAGAGATGAAAAACCTTGAATGGGATGAGCGGGGAGCTGCTAGGTGAATTTCTAATGAGGAAAATGTCTACAAGCACTAATAAAAAGACCTGAAAGAGAATGCATTAGTAATGACAGGGTTTGAAAGAACATTTGTGTTACATGTCAGGCTTCAACTATGAATTTAGAGGCAATCCAGTGCTACTAAATCCCCTAAACAGCAAGTAATGAAAAGATGACTTAAATTTCCCAATGTGACAAGTGATTTGGAAAGCCACAGTTTGAGATTTTCAGAAGACAGATGTTCTGCTCTTCTGGTGGGGCACTTAGAAAACAAAAAGAGATTCAGAAGCCCTGAAACCTCTCTGAAAATCCTGACTTTAGATTTTGATTCTGCAGATTTCCTGCCCTCTCCCCAAGAAGCTCTCAGCTGCAGAGAGCAACCCAGATGTGCAAATATTAACAGTGCATTCAGCTCTGCTGCTGCTGGATCTGGGCACATGAGAAAACCCAAACCACACCAAGCTCTCCATCTGTTTTTGTTGTACATTCAGAGACATTTTCCAACACCTCTCTGAGCATCTTGAAGGGACACAGCCTGGTGTCACCCCAACATTCCTGAATTTCAGTGTAAAGCAAGGAGAAGTTCTTACAGGGGAGGCTTAATGTAAACCCTGTGAACAGCACCTTACATGCACTTACCCTGGGCTACTCACTTTGCTTTTTATCTGCTTTTTCAAGGCTCAGGGAAGCTCACATTTTGTTTTCAAACACAAGTCTCACAGAATATGACTGTAATTTGACTGCCTTGGGAAAGGGGGGATGGAGTCCTGCAGGGCTGTTTCTCACAGCTGACCGAGCAGGAATCTCCTGCCAGAGACCAAGGCCCCCCTGGAGAATATCTCTTCAGACAGACAGCAGGTAATTGATCCTGCTCATGTGAACAACATCTTGTCATTTTTCAAACACTCGGAGGAAAGAAGGTTAATATCTCTGAGCTGGAGTCTGGGGAATACTCAGTGGCAGGGTGGGGAGGGCAGCTCTCATCCTTGTACAACCAGCTGGCAAAGCACTAAATAAAGACCTTCACCAGAGGCACTGGAGCTTCACTGGTGCACCAGCACATCCTGCATTTTGTATTTCAGCAAAATGTAGAAAAAGGGTCTTTGCAGCCTCCTCAGCTGATGCAGAATCACTCCAGTGGTTTCCAGCTGTGCTCAGGGCTGTGATGCAGCCTGAAGAAACTTTTCAGGCTGTTGCAAAGCCAAAAAATCCTCACCTTGAGAAACAGCAAGGGACAAGCCAGCCATGGGGGCAAAGCTCACCCATGCCTGAAATGAGGGCACTAAATGCCACCTTGCCCTCCTCTCTCTTGATGAGCAAGTGGCAGAGCCCTTCTCTCCAATGCAGATATTTCAAAAGGAAAGGAGGAAAAGACCCATCAAAGGTAGGTCAAGCCTTTGGAACAAACCACTCAAGGGTGCCTTGGATCCTGCAGCAGATGTAGCATACAAAATTAACCATGTTTGCTGGAAGCCTGCACTCACAGGTGAACCAAAGGGACTGTGCAGGCGAGGAGCAGAGCACAGCCAGCCAGCTAAATAGGACTTAAAAGCTTTTGAAGCTGCAAACACTGGAATGAACTGGGGCATGAAATTAATTTTAACTGTACTGAATAGGAGACAGGCCATAAACCTCCGTGAATATAAGAGACCAGTAACATTTTAGCAAGAGGAGAAATTCTCCTGGTAACTCCCCAGCCAGCTCTATTAGCATATGTGACTCATCCCAGCTGAACAGCAAAGCAAACAAGAAGGGAGAATCAAATGAGTGTTGCAAGGCAGAGAGTATAGCTGTGGAGAAATCGAGGAATCCTGCCTTTCTGATATTCAAATGCCTTCCCACTGATACTTGCAAACATTCAACTGTGAATAAAAAAAAATTCACACTAAGAAGCGTTTAAAAACAGCAAAAAAAAAAAAAAAAAAAAGGTATTTGTGACAGTAACAGCCTGGCCACCTTGTGCCCACGAGGCTTCAAACCAGCTTCAGGTGGTTTCCATTTGGCACAACACAGCCAGGATGCAGTGAGGATTTGTGGACAGAATCACAACCCAGATGATTTTCCAGCAAGCTGCCAAAAGGCTTTTTCATCATGGCTAAATCTGCATGGGGTGAAGGCTGTTCTGGAGAATCTGCATCCAATTACACCTTGGCAAAATGTGACCTGTGGTGTCCTGGCAGCTGTCCTGGTGCTCTAATGCATCTGGCTGGTTGCTCCCAGCACCCTGAGGATTTACTCCATCTTCTATGGAAACAGACACCTCCAGGCTATGGAGCAGAAGCTGCTCTTCTGGAGCAGAAAGCCATAAACATATTAATAACAAGGAAAAGACAAAAAAAAAAAATCTTCAAATTCAGCTTGTGGAAAAGTTGTAGATCAGATGTCAACATCCACGTGTAACTCTGTCAAAACAGAAAAGTCTTTTGCTCTTGGTCAAAGAACCCTGAATCATTTGCTTGGAATAATCACCAAAATCTTGATTTCCTAATTGCCTCCCAAGCATCAAAATGTCCTTTAATATGCAGCACTGATGGAGAGATAGGAGGAAAGACACACCAATTTCTCTGCACACCCACCAACAAGCAGCAAAGTGCAGACCAGACCCAAGGACCTGCAAGACAGACCCATGGCCAAAACCTGCCAACATCTGGAGCCCAGATCACTCAGGGGCCTTTCACTGCCCCAGATGTGTGACTGTGCTCTGCTGGCACCAATAACCAGCTGAAGGCAGCTAATTGCCAGGTTTCTGGAAGGAGGAGATGGAGGCTTTTCATTAAAATGTGTGGTTTCCTTCCCGTATTTTTGCAGCATTAATCACAGTGAACATTAACCCCAAGGCTGCCTGTTCCAGCCTCTCCTTGCTCTGTCACTGCCACCTCTGCAGCCACATGGGGACTGTCACTGTGTGGGGTGGGGATGACCCTGCAGGTGCCCACAGAGGCAGGAATGGAGGGAACACCTGCTCTGCTGGCTGCTTTGGTGGGGTTTCACCTCTTAACAACACTTTTCCTCCTGAGCTGAGCACTCAGCTCCCTCTTGTTTGTGCCCATCTTTCAGGCAGCAACCCAGGACAGGAAATGGTTTAAATCACAGGAAAATGTGATCACAAACCCACAAATATTGGCAGGGAAATGGAGAGTGGGTGAAGTATCTGAATCTACTTTTAACTCCTTCTTTCAAGGACAACACCAGCAATTAGCTTTAAAAAAAATAAAATTGCCACGTCCAGCACCTGCAATGGGATGGCTGTGGGGTCCTTCAGGGCAAGAGAGAGTCCTCAAGAGATGGTGACTTCCACACCCCACCAGAGCTGGGGGTGAGACACAAAATGCAGAGCAGAGAGCACATCCTTGGGCACACAAGAGGGATGATCAGTCATCAGACCCCTGAACTGACAGGGACCCCCTGAACTGACAGGGACCCCTGAAGCCTGTGGGAGCCCAGGGGCTGGGGGTGACTCTGGGTTTGAATGTTTTGCAGGGAGTGATGTTTGCATTGCTGGGGTGGCACAGGAAGCTTTGGGTGGAGCAGGAATGGAGCAGGGCTGGCAGCAAGCAGTGGGGTCACATCAGCAAACCCTCCTCCCTGCAGTCCTTGGGGACAGAGAGCCCTAAACACTGATCCCCCAGAGCAAAGGTACAGGAACTCTTCCCTTATAAACCCCCGGGATCAATTAACATACCGCTGAAAAGCAAGGGATTATTAACTTTTGTTAATAGATTATTAAAGATGATTATCACCAGCTGACCGAGCTGGTACCAAAATAGACACGCTGCAGGCAGCTCAGAGCAATCATCAGTTCATTCAAGGCAGATAAAAAGTTTCATCTCTGGTTTGACTATTTAAATTTCCAACAATAATCACAATTATCGCTATTCTCATTATCTGTTATAGTTCTTCTATGTTCAGGAAGTCACTGTGGTTATTAAACACATGCTGATGATTAAATCATGTATTGAGGTGATAAGTCAAATTAGATGATTGCTAAGTCTCAGTAAGTATCTTTGAAATAACCAGTTGTTATTAGACATTCAAGAGGTCCTTCATGAAAATCTAATTGTAATTGCAACTTTTCATTTTACCTCATCTTTCTCGCATGCAAACACACACACACACACAGAGGCAGCTGATTTCATATTTCAGTATGGGTGATACACAGAAGAAAGCACTTAAGGTAAGTGCTGTCTGGGAAAACATCAAGGACCCACATCCACCCCACCCTGAGAAAATCCAACAAATCCAACAGCACCTTCAGCATCCACCTTAAGCTACAGCTGAGCTCCTGGAGCTGGTTTGTGCTTCAGGCACCCACAGCAGCTCCAACAGGATGCTCACAATTCCTCAGCAGCTTTAACTGGGGTGTGGGAACGAGCTGGCCGCCCTCCTGCTGCAATCCACTGCCCAACCTGCCATTTAAAACAGCTTTACTGCCACATACTTACATTTTAATGTTCTCATGGTACTGCCTGGTGTCTGAAGGCTGGTTGTATAACGGCTGAAATAAATAAGAGAAGCGAAGGCATAAATGGCACGGTCAGACATGCAGAAACCCCAAACCCCCCATGCTGAGCCCCCAGCCCCCCCAGGCCGGAGCGGAGGCTGCTGGCCCCCGGCAGAGCCCGGAGCACCCGGGCCAGCCCCAGGGAGAGCCGGGGACAGAGGGAGCCGAGCCAGGACGCGGCTGCTGCTCGCCAAGGGAAGCGCACTGCGCCTCCGGCAGACGGCTGGGGAGGCAGGGACAGCGGGGACACTGCCTGCCAGCTCACACCTGCTGTGTCTCCGTGGGAAACCCTGCCTGAGCCCTGGCAGGGGCCAGGCACACGTGTCTGCCCCTGGGGTGTCCAGCACTGCCGGCTCCCGGGGTGGCACTGCAGCCCCCGGCAGCTCTGAGCAGCGATGCTCGGCTGCCCCTCAGCACGGACAAAGTGTTTCCCCAGGGTTGATCTGTGCCCCACAGTGGGGATGTGGCATGGGGAGTTGGGAGAGTTGGATCCATCCCTGGTCACTGCTTCACTACCTCTTCATTTACCCCTGGGAATCTGGAGCACCTCTGGAAGGGAGAGATGCCACAGAGACCAGGCTCAATCCCACCCATTGCAATTAACAGCTCAGCACACACTCCGGGACTGCCACCCTAATATGGTGCTCAGGATTAAGCCCTTCAACACTTCTATTCATCGTCTTAAGCTGCTGTGAACATGTCCAAGACTGGGATAATCAGAAACTTGCCACAGCCCAACCATCACCAGCAACCACCACCTAAAGAGCACAGCTCAGGTCTGACCACAAAAACATCACCAAGTACTCAAGCAGTCCATCCACAAACCTTCCCCAAACCAGCTGTGAGCATCTAACACCTGTGACCAACACAGGCAGAGGGACATGTGATGGGCTGGTTGAAGGCAGCATCCTGACCATGGATGCACACACCTGTGGTCAATAGGGCTGAGGCTGTGCTCTGGGTCTACTTGATTTAATCTCAGATTAAACACAGGAAAAGAGTAAAACATGTGCTGAGCATCTGGTCAACCAGGTGAGCAGCACTGGGGGCGACATGACCCATAAACAAAGATGGGTCCTTTCCCCCTCCAGTCTGAAGAAGGTGTTACTCCCACATCCTCTGTGGTATCTCCCTCTCACCATCACAGGTGCTTGGCACAGAAGCTTGTTTTTCCACACAGCCTGTTTCTACTTCTCTGTAAAAGACAGATTCTGCTTCACCACTCTGCTGCCACCCAGCACAGCCACATCAATCCACACAGAAGGAGTGGGTGCAGCTCTCCCTGCTCCATCACTGCTGCACCAGCAGGTCAGGTCACCAGCTTCTCTTTCTGGCTGCCCTTGGACGTGTCCCTCCTCTCTGTGAGAGCACATGTAATCCCCAGGCAGAAGGGCCAGGCAGAGGCACGTAATCCCCAGGCAGGCAGGCACAGGGAGATGAACTGCTGTGCTCCAGGAGGGACACAGGGCTGACAGCAGCACCTGGGTTAGCTGGGGAGGGGCTGAGGGGCTGCAGATCTGCCAGGAGACACCTGGCCAGCCTGTGCTGGCAGAGCCAGGGCAGGTGAGAGGGGCAAGCAGCTCCTCAGGAAGGAATTCTCAGTGTGATCCCTTCCCCAGGGGTGCTGCTATCACGAATCCTCTCAGATCTGCTGGTTGCACTCCAGGCTCAGAGCTGGCTGTGCACTTCACGCTTGGAAAGCTCAGAGGAACACAGACATCAGTCTCATCACGTAGCTCCAGAGGCAGGTCTGCACCACAGACAGCAGAAACACAGCCACAGCTCCAGAGCATCACACCCTCAGCCACCCTGGGAAAGCTGGGAGGCTCTGACCAGTGGCTGTCTTTTGGAAGGGGACTGCAGGAACTGGAAATACTGAGAAATAATTCTCTTTTCCCTCCTTGCTCATAAATATCAAAGGAAAGAAGCTTGCACGTTGCAGGTCACAGAGACCTTCCTCCTGGGAGAAGCACTGGAATTAACATTTTGGTTTGGAGCTGGGTTAGAAAATGCTCATGTGCACATGCACAGATGCCCTGATGTCAGGCAGCTATCCAAAAACTGACCAAAAGCTAATGACTCCTCTCCACTACAACCTATAAATGATATGAACACTTAGAGTCTCAGCTAGCAATCCTCAGTGTTAGCAGACAAGCACTGGTACACATCACTTTAAAATAAATGCCAAAACACTCAGAAATATGAAATGCTGGAACTCAAACCCAAAATCCACATGACACCAGCATGTCAAAGAGATTTTTATCTGCACAACAGCCTCAGCACCATAACTCAACCCATGCAGTGGAGGAAGCCCAGGAGAAAAGTTCTACTCACCCACAGAGAATTTACAGACTAAATACTTAAAGAAACTTTATTCTCAGCAGGGCAGGGACTGAGAAACAGCACCTTCCCTCAGAGCCATCCACAACCCCTAATTCCACCTTTCTCAGTAAGTGAGCAGAAGTAAAGCTCACAGGTCAGATAGGTAAGGTGATGTTCAAAACATACCCAGTGTTTCTCCAGGGTTAGGAACATGCAATGCATTTCTCTGGAGGATGACATTTTAGAAAAACATAATTGCAATGCAAAGCTATTACTGGAAAAGCCCTGGATTTACTGAAAGCTCTTTAGAAATAAAACAGAATGGAAGGTCTCAATTGCTTTCTGGACACTGCATGGTTCAGATTATGCATCTCAAAAACATTTCTCCCTGGGAAAAGCATGCAGAGATTTTTTTAAATGGTATCACTACACGCATGAAATGAGCAGAGCCCTGGTTTACTGAATCACACCCTCCTCCTGACCCAGAGGGGAGCACCAGTTTCCCAGGACCCAAATGATCCTGCTTCCCAGAAATCCCTGGCCTCTTGCTCCAATCTGTCAGCAGCACCCAGGGCTGGTGCCATGCCTGACCAATTCCCACTGCAAACTCTCACCTCTCCCCACAAGCTCCATCACTGGGTGTGCATCCTGCACCACCACTGCCCCAAAGGCACCAAGCAGAGCTCTCTGAACAGCCACAGCAGGACATCCTAGCAATGACAACCCCACTGGGGACAGCCACCCCTCTCCCTGCAGAGACTGGATTGGCACCAGGATGCTCAACCTCCCTGAAGGAGATCCATGGGCTGTGGCAGCTCCAAGGCTGGAGTGTGAGCTGTGTGACATGGAGCAGGCATCAGCACTGGGCAGAGCATGCTCTTCCTCCTGGAGCTGCTCCCTTTGCAGCTGTGACTATTCACCTGTCCCTCCCAGGCTGTTGGCACGTCCTGGGCACTGCTGTGCCTCACACAACATGGGGCTGGCCCATAGGAACAGCCTCTCCCATGGGAGATGGGCCAGACAGGCTGCAGGATGCACACAGAGCCCAGCTGGGCTTTGTCACTGAGGCTTCCCTTCATCCCCTGCCCTCCCCTGAATAAGGCACAGAAACAGAGGAAAGGTTTGCATAGGGAGAAAACAGCAACAAAGTGAAAAAAGAAAAAACAGAAGGGGAAAAAAACCAGACAAACAAACAAGGGAGGAGGAAGGAAAGGAAATACATCTTTTGGATGAGGAAGCACTAACCCTGGGCACTGCCAATCTTTAGAGCAGAAAGAGCAAAGGGTTTGACCCTGGTGACTCAGAGGAATAATAATGAGTGTTAGCTCCCCAACAAGGAAGTGGGCTTTGTCACATGTGACCTCTCCCTCATGCACAGGGGAAGACAGCAATTAGTGCCACCCCCACCAGGCAAGTGCAAATTACAGCTGTGAAGCCTCTGAGCTCCCTTCTACAGACAGCTGCCTCCACTGCATCCCACAGTGGTGCAGAGCAGGAGACTGTCAGCCAGACTGCATCTGACCCTTGCAGCAGCACCACTGCCACAGCACCTTCCCCAGGACTCAGCCCTCAGGGGGTTGTTTCCAGCTGCCCCTCCTGCAGTCAGTCCTTTGACTTACAGATGGATTTTTCCAAAGGAGGGAGCAGCCCAAAATTGACAATTTGCTCTAAGTTGTTTTCTCAGCTTCCCTGTGAGTGAGAGAGACTGGAATAGGAAGTGTGCAAGTCCTGATACCTGCAGGTTGTGGCAGCTGCAGTGGAGCTGTGCTCACAGAGCACCCTTCAGCATCCTCCTCCATTTTCAGTGGGACAGGGGAGAGTCCAAGCACCCATCCCTGCCCCTCAGAGCTGGCCAGTGCTGCTGCTGTGTCTGCCACCAGCACACAAAGCCACCAGCATCCCAAGACTGGCACACTGTGCCAGAGCCCCTTGCACCCTCCAGCTCCAGTGCAGCGTGTGAGGAAGGAGCCAAAGGGTTAAACCTCTCTGAGGAGGGCTCTGTGTGTGTGTCTGCCTGTGTTTCAGTACTCATCTCAGTCACTTTGCTTCCTGCCTTGGTGCTGTGCCAGCAAGAGGTCCGGGCCAGCAGCACACTTCCTTCTGACAGACACACACACAGAGACAGACAGACAGACAGAGTGCAGGATCCCTCCCCACCCAAGAACTCTCCAAAACTGGCCCAGCAGTCAAGGTAACACTCACCAGCTCCACCTGGGGACCCAGCCCTTCCAGGATCCGGTGGGCAGCCTCTGCCTTCTTCTGCAGGGAGGAAAGGAGAGAGGAAGAAAATAAAGTTATTTGTGCTATCGGTTACGAGCCGCAGCTCTCTGCTCCAGCTCTCCCCTCTGCTAAAACCACTTCTCAAACCTCCAGAGAGCCGTCACAAATCCCATCCCTGCCTGACAGTGGCTGCAAAGGTTCAGCTCAGCCTCTGGACCCGCAGCAAAAACCCGTGGGTGAGGAAGGGCTCTGTGAGCATGGTGTGCCCAGGAGGTGACCCAGCCCCTGCCCCGGTGGGTGCAGGAGGGATTGTGGCCGGTACCTCTGCACGGCTGCCCTGGCAGCAGCAGGAGGAGGAGGAGGAGGAGGAGGAGGAGAGGAGGGCGGGCAGAGCAGCACGCACGCAGAGATGATGATGCCCTTTCTAGGATTCATCGCTTGACGAGCATGTGATCATTAGAGTTGAGCTGCCCTTGGCTCCTCTCGCTTCCCTCCCCTCCCTGCAGAGCCCTTCCTCACCCCCTCCCGCCCCCGGCCAGGCCACCTACAGCTTATTAAAGGCAAAAAAACCACCCAGGAACACGTGTCAGGGGCTGTGCAGTGGTTACTAATTAAACAGGCCTGAAAAAAAAAAAAAAAAAAAAAAAAAAAAAAGAAAAAAAAGACACGGGTTGGCTGTAGCAGGAGTCTAAATAAAAGATGACATTTTCAGTAAACAGCACTTCCTCGCAGAGCCAGGCTGCTCAGGGGGGTTACTGACAGTCCAATAAATCCAGATCGCTGCGTGCTGCCGACACCACGGGCTGAGCTGCTGCAGCCAGACACTGACACTGATGGGCACCAGCAGGTTTTCAGAGGTTCAGATAAAACAGGTAGTTTTAGCTCTTTTGGAGTAAGGGAGATAGAAAATCCCCAGCTGTCTGAAACAGAGAGCTGAGCCCCAGGCCTGGGGTCTGGGCTCCTGGCAGAACCAGTGGGGCTTGGCAAGCCCTGGAAGAGTTTCAGCTCTTCAGCCCAGGGAAGGGATTTCAGCTCACACAGCTCTCCAGCACCAGGCACCTCTCACACTGTCCCAGGCAGGATATTTCCCAAGGACTGTCTCCCCAAAGGATGGCACACAGCCCTGCTGCCTGTCCCCACATCCACCCCCGTGGAGGGTTTCCAAAAGTTTCATCAATCCCCCCACTGCTGGCTGGTCCCCAGAAGCACTGATGCAGCTGTAGGTGTGCAGACTCCTCACTGCAGCCTTGTGCACCCACACAGAGCCTGATCTGCACATGAGGACATTGCAAGAGTCACCCAAGCAGCTGCACCCTGGCTGTGCTGGCTCAGGCTCCAGCAACCAGCCCTGTCCCAGCTGCACAGCCTGCAGCAGGTGCCTCACCACAGCATGGCAGGAGAGCTTCCAGTTCCTGTATTTACTGTACACTCAGGGGGACACAAAGCTTTTGTGCAATTTAGAAATGACTTAAGGATGCTGAGAGAGATGTGACAATGTGACCATGCAGGGAGCCTGCTCTGGCACCATCCCACACAGGGCAGGCAGCAGCCCTGCTGTCAGTGCATCCCTGCCTGGTTATCCACAGCACCCCCTCACATCTGTGAATATTGGGGCTCACAGATGTCATCATCACTGTGACACCCACCTGACTCTGTTAATGGGAATGAGCCAAGTCTGCCCAGGCACCTGCCCCTTGGAAAATTACATCCCAGAATGAGAACTCTGAGCCAGAGGTCAATATTTTGGTCTTCACGAGCAATAAAATCTGCTGACCTCAGAGAACATCAGCACTGTGGTATCAAAAAGTCTTATTGGATTAAAACCAGGGGGTAAGATTTTCAGGAGAGGAAGGACCACTAAAACTGCTAAAAACACTGTATCAGTGGCCAAGAGGATGATTTGGCCAATGCCCTCCTGCCTGCCATTGGTTGCTGGTGAGCAGGAGGCATCAGGTCACCAAAAATTTTTTGGTGCACACCTGGGACAAAAAGCAGCAAACAAATTAATTGCATTCTGCATAAGTATGGGTAGAAGACTGTAGCCTCACTCAAGGCACACCATAGGCCTGATCTCCTTGGCACCAGAGCTGGTGGAAGGTGCCCTGGCAGCAGGGATGGCACAGCAAGGGACTGGTGATGCTGCAGGCCCGTGTGTACAATGAGATTAACTTTGAGAAAAAGCTGAATATATTCAGCTTGCTGCATTTGCCATGTTTAGACAACTTAATGAGACAAGCCAGAGGCAAACCACCACAGGCAGAACATGTGGAGAATCAAGAAGAATGACATAATTTGTCTTGCATTAACCAAGTGCAATCCCCAAGTCTCCAGAAGGAAAGATCAGGGGGAGAAGCTATTCCAAGCACGTCATATCTCTGTACGTACACAAAGAAATGCCTCTATCTTGAAAGCTGCCCAATTAACACTTGACACCCACTGTAATTGCTGATGCTCCTTGCTGCCTTTATCAGATCATAGCAGAACCATAATGAGCTGTCTGAAAGGCCTGGCAGCCCGAGGTGAGAGCTGGCAGCAGAATTGGGAAAAACATAAAGCCAGCAGAAGGTTCCCACCACGCTAGGGCTCATCTCTGAGGACAGACAGACACAGGGAGGTGTGTTCCTGCCCAGGCACCCAGCAAGCCAGAAGTCTGACTGGAGAATTTATGCAAACCTCAAACTGTTCAGGTACAAAGGCAGCCCCCCAGGCCCTCCTGAAGCAGCAGGATCTTTGCTAAAGACCACCAGCAGTCCTGGCAAATCCTTCCCCTTCCAAAGGCATGGCCACCTAGGACTTGGTTCCAACACTGATTTTATTAGGAGTATGTTTAGTGATGGACCCTGCAGGAGAAAACCACAGGGCTCATCCTGCATCTGCTGAATGACCCAGTAGTGCCTGCATTCCTGCTGTTTGACAAAAAGAAATGTATCAAGAAGCAAACTCAAGTCTTTACCTCTAGTGAGAAACATGAAGATCCTCACCACTTGTACAGTCCCTCTGCAGCTTCCCAGCAAGCAGGCAAACACCCCTTTTCTTGATTTGGTACAGAATCCTGAAATATTGCAGTGGAGCAGCGGGGCTCGTGAAGGGCCCTCCAAGTGCATTTTTGGAGGGATCAATGCCTCAAGAACATGTCTGAACAAAAAACACCGTGGCTGCAGGGCCCAAAGATTCAGAAGGGAGCCCACAAATGTATCAGGCAGCAGCAGAATGTCTCCCCCTGGGCAGGGGCACAATCCGTGCTCTTACCCCAGCTCATGCTGCTCCAAGGGACCTGGAGCTAAGAAGATCTTCACCAACAGCAAAATCCTCCCTGCAGACTACAGAAATCTTCATTCTCGCCCTGAAGAGCATTTGGCTTCCAAAACAAACTCCAGCCCCTTGCCTTTCCTTTGAAGAAACTGAAAATAGGCTTGGGAGGGGAAAGCAGGCAGGAGAGCAACTTTCCGGCCATGTGAGCTCCCGTGGGGATGAGGAGCCAGCCCCAGGAGGCAGCAAAGCCACTGAAACCAGAGCAGGGAGAGCCTGGGATTTTGCGTGGGCTCTCCTTAAAGCCAAGTTTAAAAATGGAAGAGAAGGAAACACAGGAGTTATTTTGAGAAAGCGGATCTGAAATTAGGAGGCGGCACTTTCTTGGACCGGCTCCAGCCGTGGCTCCATGCAGCACAAAGCTGCTGCAGCTGAACCGTGCTCCTGGGTTATTTATAGCATCCTGTAGGCAGCAGAGCTGGGGAATGGAGGGCTTCTCTCTGGGACCAGGCAAAGCCCTTCCAGAGCAGCAGGCTGCACGCAGGATGGGGCTGGAAAAAGTTCCTGTCCTGGCACTGCATCCCCTGGACAGGGGGAGCAGCGTGGCAAAGAGACAGGCTGGAGTGGGACTTTGTTTAAAACAAAGTTCAGAAGTGTGGCTGAAGTCAGCAGAAATCATGGAAACCCTCAGGCTAGACACCTCTCCACATGCAGCAGAAAGCAAACAGCACAGCCAAAATGTGCAGGGACCAAACCACAACCTGGCAATGCCCGTTCCACAGGGAAAGATTTTCACTCCTACAGCCACAAGCACTATTTTTTTCTCTCCTTTAAACCTCAGCATGCTCTCTCTGAGAGCCAAACCACCCCAGCAATTTGCTGCCCTCCACACAAAGCAGGTGGGATGAGCAGTGTTGTGGAAGGGAAAGCAACACTCAAAGCAACACTCCTCCCTCTGCAGCTCCTGCAGGCTTGGCCAGCACAATGCTCTCAGCACACCAAGAATGATCTCCCTCCACCCTCTCCTGGGCTCTCCCTGAAGCCAAATGCTCTGAGCACCAGGGAACAGCCTCACTGACCCCTCTCCCCTGGCCCAGGGGATGATGTTCTCCAGGGATGCCCATGGGACGCTCCCTGCAGGATCCCACCTCCCTGTGCTGAGCTGGAGCATTTCCCCCACACCAGCAACAACACAGCACTGTCCCTAAGGCTGGGGCCATGTCTGTCCCCAAGGCTGGGGCCATGTCTGTCCCTAAGGCTGGGGCCATGTCTGTCCCCAGGGCTGGGGCCAGCAGGTGATGTAGTGGGGGTTACAAATGACTCATCACAAATAGTAAGAAAACAGAGGAAACTGGTGACGTTGGAGCTCACACCAGCTCACACCATTCCCATCCACCCTTCACAGAGTGTGACAAAACCACTCATTTCAGTCATTTGCTACTCTCTGGCTTTGGCTCATCATTGCCAGACAGTTTCAGTCCTTGGCTTGCTCATACCCCACCCATGGCCATGGGGGAACCCCCAGACACAGCTGGGTTTCCACTCACAGACTCTGCTGTCTGCAAGGCTGGGGTGCCCTTCAAAGGCACAATAAGGTTAAAGTGATGTGCCAGCAAGGTTTTGCCACTGCAAACCATGGCTGAACGTTCCACCACTGCAAAACTGCTCAAAGTGTTGGCATTGCACAGAAAACTTGCAGAAATCCACGTTTTAGCCCTGCAGCAGTTACAGGAAAGCTCCAGTCACACAAGAGCCAGGGCTGTGATGCAGGGTCTGCCTTCCAGCCTCCAGCAGATTGGGGATCTCTGCAATTCCCATCCTGAAAATGCAGGACACAGCCTTATCTGGTCTGGGTTAACCACACACAAATCTTCTAAGCAAATACACCTATTGGGAACTCCAGATCCTGAAATAGACACAAGGACCAATAAAGAGCCAAAACAAATGGAAATTTCCTTAAAGTCCAATAAAAATTTAAAAGATTCTCAATGACTCCAGGGTCATTGTTTAAAATTTTATCTTTTTGGAAATCTTGCTGTCATGCGGAAATGCCAATGGTTTCTGAATTCTGGTATTTCCATTTTTCCTGTGGACTTTCCAAAAGCTCATTTTGCATCCCCAAGCCCAGATGAGGGAGAATAAAAGTTATTAGAAACAAAAGCAAAACAAACAAGGCCCTTTCATCAGCCAAATACGAAATACCCTCATCCCCACTACCACATAAACTAGAATTTGAAAAAAGGCTCGTAGATTAAATGCTCAAAAGCACTTTTACTGTTAAGGTCTTATTTACTGCACCAGCTCCGTGCTGATGAGGCAGGCCTGATTCTTCCCTTTCTCATGTAAATCAGGAGTTCATAGAAAATCAGAGTTCTACAGACATCAAATCCCTGTAGGATCTGAGTCACACAGTGTCTGTGAGTAGTTAACAGCAAGCTTATATTCTGCAATGCTAAAAGCTTTCATTTATTTATTCTCTTATTTATGGATGGGGCATTAATGCTTTATGAAGGTATTTGAGGGTAAAAGGATAGCTGGGAACGTGCTCTGCACAGACACAACAGCAGCAGGGGATGGAAAAAGTTCCAAACAGTCCTTTGAATTCCAATTTTACAGCACAATGCCGAATTTATAGATAGATAGCTGTGCCCTTTTGAAGGAACAAGCATCAAGACAGAGAACGAATTAAAATTTAATCTTATTGATTTCCACCAGCTCAATCTCAAGAGCAAGACAGACACTGCTGCTGCTTGCACTGCCTGCACTGCATCAAACCCAGATTTTCAGAGAGCTGACAGCAGAGCAGGGACAGGCCCAGGGCTGGCGTGGGGGGACTGGCGGCAGCCCTGGCAGCTGTGGTGGGTGACACTGTGCCCTGGCAGCTGTGGTGGGTGACACTGTGCCCTGGCAGGCTGTGGTGGGTCACACTGTGCCCTGGCAGCTGTGGTGGGTGACAGTGTGCCCTGGCAGGCTGTGGTGGGTCACACTGTGCCCTGGCAGGCTGTGGTGGGTCACACTGTGCCCTGGCAGCTGTGGTGGGTGACACTGTGCCCTGGCAGGCTGTGGTGGGTCACAGTGTGTCCTGGCAGCTGTGGTGGGTCACAGTGTGCCCTGGCAGGCTGTGGTGGGTGACACTGTGCCCTGGCAGCTGTGGTGGGTGACACTGTGCCCTGGCAGGCTGTGGTGGGTCACAGTGTGTCCTGGCAGGCTGTGGTGGGTCACACTGTGTCCTGGCAGGCTGTGGTAGGTGACACTGTGTCCTGGCAGGCTGTGGTGGGTGACAGTGTGCCCTGGCAGGCTGTGGTGGGTCACACTGTGTCCTGGCAGGCTGTGGTGGGTGACACTGTGTCCTGGCAGGCTGTGGTGGGAGACAGTGTGCCCTGGCAGGCTGTGGTGGGTCACAGTGTGCCCTGGCAGGCTGTGAATGTTTTGGGGGAAGCTGCTGTGAGCTGCTTTGCAGGGACAGAGCAGGGAGCTGCCTGCTGGCCCTGGGGCACAGGGACCTCCAGCCACCTGCATGTGGCTCACAGAGAGCTGGATGTGGCCACCTGTGGGCTCCACATCACCACGAGGAGCAAAGAGATGGCACAGGCACCTCTGCAGGCACACAGACAGGAATTTTTTGGGACACATGGGTGACTTGGAGGAGAATTCACTCAGCTAAGCCATGCCAAGAAGAGCTCAGCCAGCCCTGTTACCCAGGGAAGGCACAGAGCAATACTGCTCTCCTCCCTGGGCTTAGCAAGGGACTTGGAAATTTCCTTTTAAAGCACAAAAACATCTTCAAGCCCAGGTATGCTCAATCGATTTCAAGGGAAGGTGGATGCAAGGAATCCCGTGAACGCCCCGTGGAATAAAGCTACAGCTAAAAATACACACAGATGATCTGCTCTGGTCATGGGGATTTGAGGTGGAAGAAAGGTAAATTCTGTTGATACTGTAACACATCCCAGAGGTGCAAATTAAAGGCCTCAAGGAGGCTGTGCCACACAGCCACCAGCTCTGAGGTGCCAGACCCAGCACAGACCAGCTTTCTCCCTCAGGGGGGACACTAAAATCACCCACAGGGTTTAATTTAGGAGATCCCCAATGTCTCCATCACTGGATCAGAGGCATCCATCCCAGCCTGATTTCTGCAGGTAGCTCTGGGTCCCTGCCAGCTCCTGGAGAGGAGCCCCCAGCACCCTGCAGCCAAAACTGTCCCCTGAGCTTCCCACGGCACTTCTCAAAGGCTCTTGGCAATTGCAGCCCTCTAATTGTTTTCAAACATCATTTTGTTTCTTCAAGGACTGAACACACTTTTGAAAATAGGACTCAAATGATTCTGACAATGTTGCCCACTGTCTGTTGTCAGGTTAGTCCACTGACAGTACCAAAAACTCCCATTTCTCATCAATCCTTTCAGAAATGGCACAGTTGACACTTGAATTGAATTTCTGGCTTGGATACAAAAATGTGTGTTTTTCTGTGAAGATTTCCCAGAAGGTCAGCACATAGCAGGGGAAAGAGCACCTGGATCTTGAATATCAACTGTTCCTCTACAATCCAAGTCCCCTAAAAGCTTCCCAAATGCAACCACAGCTCATAGTCCAGGATTTGATTGCAGCCAGGAGCAGCTTCTCTCCACTCTTCCCCAGCAGAATATGTACAGTCACCTTTTTTTTTTTTTTTTTCTGGAAATCAATTACATGTCCAGCAGAGTGTAGCAAGAGGGGATTACAGGTCACATTTTCCATAATTATCCTCTCTGACACCGAGGAACTTTTCAAATCATACGTGTTAAGTAGGTCACGAGAGGGAACAGCAGCGTGATGGGCATTTAGCACCAGAAAACCTGAATTTGGAGAAAACCAGATACAGCCCAGCACCACCCTCATCCCAACCCCTCACCCATACACAGCACGGTGGTGAGAAAAATATATAGACTTCCCTGATGAACCATAAGCTAAAATTAGAAACCATTCACGCCTGCAAAGCCACAGCTATCGCCAAAAGGAAAGTAGGTCACAGAGTGGCTGGTAACTTGATTTTCCGGCTTTTCTAGCTGTGCTGTCCTCACGTAACCCCTCCCCTCCCTTCGGGCTCCCTTTGTTCGGGGTACAAGTGCTGGCAGCAGCGGTGGGAACGGCAGGGGCTGGCTCAGCACAGACCCTGCTGCTCAGGAGCCAGGCAGAGCCAGGACAGAGCCCCTGCTGCCCCCACCGGCTCGGGGACTGGCACAAGGGCTGCCTCTGCCCCCTGCACAGCCCTGCTCTTAAAGATGGTTTCAGGCTTTGCCAGCACTTCTGGGGTGCTTTCCTTTCTCCCTCCTCCTGAGGCCTGAATATCCTCTTTTTATTTGCATTTCTTAGCGTGCACTGCCTCCCTCAAGCAAGCCACAAGCCAAGCGATGCGAGTAAATCTGGCTCTGCTTCCCTTTGTGCATGGGCTGGAGCCCTGGCTCAGCCACTGCTGATGCTTTTCCCACAAGCAGACCTCCAGGCATCAGCTTCACGGCTTTTCCACGGCAAAGAAGAGGCAGAAAAGCTTAAAATTTGGCTCAGTGACCTTCCTCACTCTAAATCAATACATTTCTATCCAGCTTGCAGTCCTTTGCTCCTACCAACTCGCCTTGCAATTAATTGTAAAGCTGCAGGTCAGCACAGGAGTGCCTGGGCCTCTCCCATTCCCAGACAGCTGGACACATCTGGAGGATCTGCTGCCATCAAACCCACCTCACAGCCACTCTTTTCCACCACAGTCTCAACTGGCTCTAATCCCAAAACCCTTCCCCTTCCAGCTTTCCTCCTCCTGGCCCCAAAGGAAGAGCAGTCACCACTAAAATGCATCCCAAACACTCAGTACATGAGTGGCTGAAAGCTGAGCCCCTGAATGTTCTTCAGCAGGGCAATTACACCCTGGTTCCCTCCCTTGTTACTGCACCATCACAGACAACACCCAGCACTCCCCTGCAGCCCCAGCTCAGCTCTCCCTGCTGTGGTTTGGAAAGGCTCTTCCACCCCTCAGCCATCACAGCTGGCCACTGATGCTGTCAGCTCTCTGCTGGCCACAGACAGATCTGTCCTCTCCAAAGGAGGAACCTGCCTGCAGCCTGCTCTGGTTTCTATCAAGCCAAAGGGAAGGTTGTTGGTTGAGTCTCCTGCCCACAGGCTCCTCATCACGACAAGGGGACTTTGCAAGAACAGGGAGGAATCATTGTTTGTATCCTATCCCTGGGGTAATTCAGACATGAACACAGAGCCAGCTCTGAAATGACACACACCTTGGGTGTCCAAGGTGACCTTTGCTTGCTGGGCACCCAGCTGGAATGAGTGCACCCATCACAAAGGTTAATGCTGAAACTCCTGGCTGAGATCAGCCTAGTCCTGCCACAGGGGCACCACCAGCTCTGAGCACTGTGGGACAGTGTCCCAGGTGTTATGGCTGTGGGCTTTCCAGGAAAAACATACAAATAGAACTCCCTGTTTGCCCTCCACAATCTCTGCCATCAGACATGGCACAGAAATGCCAAGGGACCACCCTGAGTGGTGGTGAGGCTTGGAGAGCAGATGCTGTCTGCTGTGGAGAAGGTGGTGGGAGGGGATCTGTGACCCTTCTGCTGTCATGGGCAGAGACAAGAGGTGACAAAGCAGGACAGGGAGCTGGCAGGACAGCCAGCCCTGAGCCAGCTCCAGCTAATGGGGACTGCTACAATGCAGACTGTTGGGGATATGATGGATGGAGATCACCTTTCCCTCCTGCCCCACCACCACACCCATTTCTGCCCCTTGTAATGTGGTTCAGCTACACAAGAGTGCCCGAGGAGGATGGGGCTCAAACAAACAGGAATAAAAACATTTGAGAGCTCACTTTTTTTAAGCCTCCCCTCTTGCACAGGAGGCACAAGCCATCTAGCCCAGGACCCCAGAGAGGGTGCCTGGTGGTGAGAATGGTTTTGAGGAGCCCTCAGCACCTGCCCCAAAGCCCAGTGCTGTGAAGCCACCACCAGCTGCTGCCTGCTAAAGCTTCAAACACACCGACCTCAGCCTTCACCCACTCACACAGCAGCCTGTGCCAGCACTGGGCTTCCTACTGCTCAGGGACAGCAGCAGATGGAAAAAGGAGAACCAGGGAAATTGCACTGCCTGGGAGAGCAGGGGAGGAGATTTTTTTTTTTCTTTTTAGGAGTCAGGCACCTGGATTTCTGCAGCTCCCAGTGAAATCGCAGGCCTCGCAATTCAAAATAATTAGCGACTGGTAGTTTTCCTTTTATGCAAAATCATCCTTTTTATCCAACACCTAAATGGAAATGAATATGCTTGATTATCTACCAAAGGGCCCAATTTCTGAGCACTGCTCCGATGCACACAGCAAAATTCATCTCTCCTCGGGCTGCTATTACAGGCAGTGGCTGATAAATGAGTGGTCAAGGCAGAGATCCAGAGCCAGGGATGCCAGCCTGACCTTTGTTAATGCTATTTACAGCATCAAATATCCACAAATCCAGCCATGGCTGCCTCCACAGCCTTGCTGCTCCAGCCTGAGGGGCTTAGGGGCACGAGGAGAGCTCACAGCTGGCCTGCCAGTATCAGAGCACCACAGATGTCACCCTCCATCCATGCAGCCCACCCACCATGGCAAAGCCCACCCCTTGAGGCAGCTTTCAAGCTGGTTCTCTCCCAGGGGAGAGGATGAAGCAAGCTGATTAACAGAGAGGAGTTTGAAGCATCTCTTGAATGCTTCATCTCTAAGACTGATCAGATGAAATCCCCCAGACAGGTTCTTCAGGATACATTAGTGCTCATCCACACCATCCTCACAGGGCTGCACCTATCCCACTCCCATGCCCTCCACCCCAAAGGTGAAACCCCCCACCTGATCCTCACCACCCTGGCCACGCTGACAGGGCACAATCTGCACTTCCATCGTTTCCAGACTCACCCTGTTCTCGTCGTAGATGATCTGCACCAAGCTGCGATGTTTGGACTCGATAGGAGGGGGAGAGATGGGTTTTTCAGGCTCTGGTGGTTTGGCTGCTTCTTCCTCCAACTGTTGCTGTGGAAGGAGAGGGGGGAGGAGGAGGGTGAGTCACAGTGAGGAACGCAGCAGTGCCTGTCCACACGAGACTCTGCGTGGTGCCGTGAGCCAGGCACAGCCTGCCATGGCAGAGACTGCTGGCAGCCAGGGCAGGCTGGGCTGGGCTGGGCTGGGGATGGGGCTGGGCTGGGGATGAGGATGGGGATGGGGCTGGGCTGGGCTGGGCTGGGATGGGGATGGGGCTGGGCTGGGGATGAGGATGGGGATGGGGATGGGCTGGGCTGGGATGGGGATGGGGATGGGGCTGGGGATGGGGCTGGGACTGGGGATGGGGCTGGGGATGGGGCTGAGCTGGGCTGCGGCTGGGATGGGGCTGGGCTGGGGCTGGGGATGGGGATAGGGATGGGCAGGGGCTGGGATGGGGCTGGGATGGGGCTGGGCTGGGGATGGGGCTGGGCTGGGGATGGGGCTGGGCTGGGCTGGGCTGGGCTGGGATAGGGATAGGGATGAGGATGGGGCTGGGGCTGGGGCTGGGGCTGGGGCTGGGGCAGGGAGGGAAGGGGAGCTGCACAGCCCCAGCCACGCAGGCACAGCCTGGCCTGCCCCAGGCACCAGCCCTGTGCTCGTGGGCTGCCCTGCTTTAGGTATGGCTCCTCAAAGGATCCTCCTGCAACGGGCCTGAGGCTAGAAATAACCATTTACTGGGAACACTGAAATGAAACCACAGCTCCAGCCCTGCTGCTACCTGCCTCTGGAGCTGCTGCTGCGTGCAGGGAGAGCTGGAGGAGCCAGGGGTGATGAGCAAGGCTGCTCCCCACCCTCAGCCTCACTGTGCAGTGCAGTGGTTGGAGGACATGCCTTGGGATGACTGTTCTCCATTAAATGACTCGTGACCAGCCAGCCCTGAGCTCTGGGATATCACTGTGGTCAGCAGCTAAACCTGACATTCCACCTGAGCTCCTTCTCTCCCAGCACTGGGAACTGGGAGGAGACATCCCAGCCCTTCCTGTAAGTTTGAGGAACTGCTGAGCTGAAAGGGGAAATGACAGATTCCTGCAGGCTCCTCCTGGGACAGCCTGTGAGCAGGGAGAGCTGTGGGGCAGCACAGGCACAGCAGAGGCTGGAAAACACTGAGGATCCTTTCCCTGACAGGCTCTCCATCTCCACATCTCTGTGGATTCTTTTCCTGCAGATAAAGCATCCCCTGTTGAAGCCTGAGGAAAATCGAGGGGGTTTTGTACTAGGAAGAAAATGCACCTGGGACTTGTCTCAGAGGAGAGCACACCACTGATTTCCTGGGGACAGTGGTGGCTGGTGGCCTCAGAAGAAGGTGAGCATCTATTCCTCCTCCTCCTCCTCATCATCACCTCTGCTCCTGCTGATGATACCTTTAGCCCACCAGGGCAGGAGGATGCACTTGGGATGATCCCAAGAAGGCACTTAAGCACCCAGATAGGTCTAATGGCTTGGCTGAGAAAACTCTCACTCCTAAAATTGTGTTTCAGTGGACGAAGCACCCTGTGCTGTGGACTCCAGCTCCTCACAGGTGGATACTTCTCTCCACAAAGGGAAAAGCAGCAGTAGCAGTCTAGGGAACACCAAAATACAGCCAAAAACCTTGGTGTTGCTGGCCACAGTGGGGAGCAGGCTCTGGCAGCACAGCAGAGCCTGTGTAACATAAACTGGCATCACCAACAGCCTTAGAGCTACTCCAGCCACGAGTGAGAAGAGCCAGGAACTGGCCAGCTTGAGCCATCTGCTCCCTGGAAAGGGATGAACCTTTCCCAGCCCTGCAGAATCCCCTCCTGCCTGCCAACAGCCACACCATGGTGTGAAGGCTCCAATCCAGGGACAGCCCCCAGCCCTCTGCTGTTGTCACCCCTGGCCACACTTCAGGTGGCCCAAACCACAGGACAGGGGACAAGAGCTCCCTGGGAAAGGAAAACCTGCAAAGCTGTATTTGGCATCAGCCCTGGCACAGAAGCAGCACTTCCAGGACCTGCCAGCTCTTCCCTGGTGTTCTCCTAAGGAACCCTATCACACATCCTCACCCCCATGGGATAAACTCTACAAACCTCCAATGAATGAGCCAGCAAAAAGGATCAGATGCATCTACTTCTGTTGGGGAAAATATTTGTGTATAAAAAAAAAGTCAAAGCATCCAAAACTTGGCTATATCAGTCTGGAAAGCCACAAAAATTCTGCCAAGTGGTCGAGTGTGTAGGGAGGGATTTCAGATGAGAGGGTTTGATGGCCTATCAGGAAACCAAAGTTTGCCACTAAGTGGAGGCTCATTAAAAACAGCTCATTAGAAGAAGAAACACAAATCTAATTATAGTTGAAATACAGTAGAGAATTAAAGTCCAGTCGCTGTGGAGTAGCCCTGTATGGATATTAAAGGGCCAGATGCTGGGGAAAGGATGTGAGGAGGGCTGGAGGCAGCACACCTGACTGCAGCCTGAGACAGCTACTCCTGGGAGCCGTGGGAAATGGCAGAGCAAAATAGGTCAGGGTTCCCAGACAGGGACAAAATGGATTTCTTAAAGGTCTGCCACAAAAGCCAGGCTGGGACTGTGACCTTTACAGGAGAGAGCAGGATGAGAGATGAGCCTTGACAGCTCCACACCCCCTCCCTCCTCCCAGCAGTGCTGCTCAAGACCTCCCTCCTCTCCCCAGATGGAGACAGTGCTGGAGGGATGCAAGACATCACCATGAGCCACAGCCCTGCTCCCACAGGCCAACCCATTCCAGGGGGAAGAGGTGCCCCCTCCAGGAAAGAGACCCTCTGGCAGCACCACAAGATACAGAGGGGCCACTGCAGCACTGCTGGGAAGGGTAAAATGTCAGGTACAAGACTCTCAGGCTGTGGCAGGGACTGCAGTCACAACTTTCATATAATTATAAATATAGCACAAGCTTGAGTCAAGTGCTGGATTTGAGCTTTTGTTGCCTACAACTGACAGACATGGAATTGAGGTGAGATTGCTGTAGGAATGTGGTCATGTCTCACTGTGGGGGAAGTTAAGAGCAAAATTCCCAAGGTAAAAGCATCTCCTGCCCTCTTCAGTAAAAACAGACTGAGCAAGATGCAGGTTGTTTTTCAGAGCTGGTGCAGAGGGACCTTTCCTTCAGCCACCAGGTTGTGTGCTACAGATGCCAAAACTGTCTTAGTCATTTCCTGCTAAAAGAAATCTACAATTGTGTAGTTCTGGGTGATGTTCCAGTAAGGCTCCATCCTTCCATGCACAGCTCCTGGGCTCTGCCACCTCTGTCACACACACACCCAGCTGCCATCACTGAGCACTGGGATGCACTGCCAGGCAGAGCAGAGCCTCCCAGCCACAGGGCAGCTCTGGAAACCACTTCCCAAGAGAGCACAGAAGCTCAGGCAGATGAAGGGGAGCCCTGGAGCTGCTCCTGCAGCTCCACCTCCATCACCAGGTGGGAGTGTTGTACTCCCGGAGAGCCCAGGAGGCTCCAGCACTGCACTGAGCAGCCCAGCAGCTCATTCCTCCTTCAGATCCCTGCTCTGCTGCCAGGAATAAATGCATAAGGATTATCCTTGGCTGCCAGAGGAGGGGGAGAGGACTCAGGGAGAGCTGGAGGCGCATATGGAGCGTGAATGAGCGGGGGTGGCCTCCTGCCAGGGGTGTGCAGGGTCTGGGGAAGGTTTCTCAGCTTGCTCAAGATGTTTGCTTCTTGCAAAGTCCAGGCAGAGCCTTCCCTGCCATTTTTGGAACAACCAGAAAGAGAGAGATGGTGGATTGTGGTTGGTTGGGATTCTTTTTTTTTTTCTGCACAGCCTTTCCATCCAAGTGTATTTAATTACCCTGAGAAGGCCTCCCAAAGACAGAGGGGAAAAACATTAGGATATTCTGGCTGTATACAATTTCTCCCCTGCTCCACTGACACTCCTGCAGGAGCAGAATCTGTTCCAGGCTCATTGCTTTCCCTCACTCCTGCTCCTGCACTGACAGCTCAGATGCACAGATGCACAAAACGTTCCTGGAGCATCTCAGACAGGACCCCCTGCTCCAAAAACACTTCCCAGATGTGCTAGCTCTGCTGGAGGACTGGGATGGGGAAGGCTCCAGCCAGAGGGAGGTGGAGGCCATAGTGGGGGGGGGGGGGTCAGTTTTGCTACCATATGACTTTGCCACCATGTGCCAAAAAAAGAAAAAAAATTAGAATAAAAGGAAGGGAGTGGATACTTTCTCTGCCAACAGCCACTTTCACCTTCTTCCCCATTTAACAGAGCATTTTTGTGGGCAGGAAGAATCATAAAATTCGTTCAAAGGGAAGAAATAAAGCAAGTGAGCAGCCAACAATAAAACCTCATTTCCTCACGGAAAGGACAGTTTGATTTTAACAGTGAGCAGCAGCAGCTCCTCAGCATCCCTGAGAATTCAGGCAATGGATCATCAGAGCTGTCAGTGACAGGAGCTTCCCTGCCCTGCCAGGCACACATCCCACTTGGGGAGCCTTTTCCAGAGCAGGAAATGAGCGTGGTTTGCATCTCTTTCCCCAAATGGGAGTAAAAAACCATGGAGCAGCAGCCAGACTGCCAGGTGGGAGAGGACACCAACACTGTCTGAGCTTCCTACGAGGGACAGGGGAAGGGCTCCCACCAAAACCAGCAAGAGGAACCTCTGTGGTTGCTCCAGATGTTGCTCTGGGCACTGTGAGCTGGCACAGAGCAGCTGCTTCTGCCCACTCCTGGCTGCCTCTCCCTAAGCACTCAGACACCTCTGCAGACACGAAGCAACACATCCCCAAAAAAACGGCCCTTCATATCAATTAAGCTATATTGTTTGAAAACAAAATGAAAATATTCCTGCTTTGTCTTGCAGGACAGAAAGGAAGTGTGTTTGGTATGGGAAAATATAGATCTGATGGGGAAGAGCAAGTGCATGCTTATTCTCAAGGAGCTCCAACAAACAGCCCAAGCAGAGGATTTGCTCCATTCCCAAATTCCTACTGTAGCTACAACCCCTTGGGAAAGGTCATTCCTCTTGGGCAGTTTGGGATTAGCAGCCATCAGGGAGTTCAGAAATTCATCCCAAGCAAAGAAAATAAAGCAAGCAGAAAAAAAAAAGAGGCAGAGAAGTGATTTGCTTTAAGAAGTGAAAGCCCTTAAGTCTGTGGGTTTTTTCACGGACATCCCTGAAGGTTTTGTTATATTAATCTCTTAATGGGTTTATGGTAATTATGTACAGGCCAACACTGAGTGGGCCATCCTTCTACTGAGGAGTGCTCCTGTGCAGGGTAAAGCTGCAGCCAGGAAGATCAGACTCAAATCCCTGCTCAAGCACAGCCCTGACTGGAGCTGGACCAGATGCTGCTCAAGGCTGCAGAGCTGGAAAGTCTCACAGAAATGGAACTGGATGCACTGGAAGGGCCATTTGGTCATTGCAGCAATGTTTGAAACAGCCCAGTACTGAATATTGGCAGCACAATAGGGGAGAGACAATTGCTGGAAAGGTAAAAGAAAAGACCTTGTGCCAGGCTGGGCTGCACAGATGACTCTGACAACCCAGGTTGTACTTCCTGCTCTGCTGCCCACCACTTGCACAGGCACTGGGGACACATTTTTCTCTGTCTGAGGTTCTCTAACATGCAAAGAGCTACAAGCTGGGTTTCCAAAGCTCCCTCCCTCACCTTGTGACTACCAGCCCCAGCCTGGAGGCACAGCAGGCAGGTCACAGCAGGGAGCAGGGACACAGATGATGCTGCTGCACTGGCACTGCCACTTCCCCTCTGTGGCCATGCAGGGCAAGCACAGGGCCTGTGGCAGCATGCAGAAGCAGGGACACGTGTTTCCCTCCAGAGCACAGCCTCTCACCTGCTTCTTCTTCAGCTTGGAGATCTGCTGCTCCACCATGGTGATCTCGCGGTCCACGCGGTCCATGTTCTGGATCAGCTCCTCCTTGGACAGCCGGGCTGGCAGCAGCTCCAGCTCGGGGTCAGGGTGAGCAGGGCTCACAGGAGACACAGGCTCCAGCTTGCCAGGCAGGCCACGGTCCTGGGAAGCATAAAACAACCAGATCAACCCTCTCCCAGGAGACTGGATCCTTCTCTCATCCTCCCACAGCTCCCTGGCCCATTCCCAGCCTTCTGAGATAGACAAAAGCCTCAAAAAAACCTGCTAGACTAGGGAGTACCAGCTGTCAGATCACATCACAAGTGCTCCACAACCTCCAGAATCTCCACAGAGAACCAGGTTATTCTCCCAGCAGCTCTTCCTCCTGACAAAGCCTCAGAGGCCTGAACCACCTGAGTGCTGCTCATATTCCCACAGATCAATAAACCCATCCATATTCAGGAGCTCCCAGCACCACTGTCCCCTCAGAGGGCTCAAGGCTGCATCTTCTCTGCAAAAATGAGACACCACAGTCACACCCTCCTCACAGAGACAAGAGCAGCAGAGCCATGCTGAAGGAGAGGGGCAATGAGGGCAGCCCCTGGGAGCAAAGAGGGCTCCCAGCTCCTCCCTGGCTGCCTTTCTCCATCTCCTCCTAAACCCTGGGGGCACTCTGAGTGTTGGAGGTTGAATGCATCCAAAAAGAGAAAAAGGGGATAGGTGAGTCAAGATGAAAACAAACTGAACTGACTTCTTCAAATTCCAGGTGAAGAGGCTCTCAGCTCAACAAGACCCTTCAAGTCAGAGACTGGAGAGATCAGCAAAACCTCTGTGGCCTTGACAGGGAGAGCTCTAATAGCCCAGGGCTGATGGAAAACACATCCCAACACTCATCCCTGCCCCCAGCAGTGCAACAAGTCTGCTGAGGCAAGTTTTCCAGGAGCATCCCAGAGACACAGTGCCTCTCCTGCACCCACAGCACCCTGCAGCCCCAAGCACAGGAGCCACTTCTGGCAGCACAGGCTGTGTGCTGGGTGAGCCTGCCCCCAGGGATGGCAGCAGATGCTCAGGGCACACAGATGGGAGCACAGCACAGCACCACCCACCCTGAGCCAGGACACTCCTCTCTGGCAGCCAGCCAGGGCTGGAATTAAACGTGTGTCTATTCATTTGCTTAGGGAGTGGATGGATTTCTTTTCCTGGAGGGGGAGAGGAGGAGCAGTGGCTCAGTGTGTAACCCTAAACTGTGCCAGGCTGGGCAGCCAGGGCACTGCAGCTGCTGCCCAGGGCAGGGATGGGGGAGGCAAACAGGGGAGGAAGGTCACACAACTTTGCCACCTTCATTACAGCAGCCCTGCAGAAAGCCAGCACTGCTCTGCTCCAACTGAGCACCCAGGTGCTGGCAGCTGTGAAAGGCAGGGCTGACCCTCTGCCCAGGCTGCTCCTGCTGTGACAGGGCTGGATGGTGCCCTGGGCACCCCCTGTGCTCCCCCATCCCACCACTGGATGGTGGCTCTGGGGCACTCACCAGCCCTGCTGGTGGACACAGTGCTGTATCTGGGTGTACACAGCACCCAACACTGCCCAGCATCCCAACAGCATCTGCTGTGATGCTGCTGGAGCATCTGCTCTGCCCTGTCCCTGCTGGGAGCAGCTGGAGGCACCAATGCCCTTCCCCCTGCTGCCATCAGGGGCAGAAAGCAAAGGAGCACCCCAAAACCCCACTCTCCCTGTCCTGCCTCAGCCCCAGGAAGGCTGAGCTGGTTGTATCCAGCACCCATCCAGAAGAGAAGCTACAGGAACTTGAGAGCTCTCTAGAGAATCCTGAAGAGAAGATCCCATCTTATTTTACTTTCCCAGCATTAGACATTTAAAAATGGTCAGTCTGCTGAAGTGGGAAGGCTTTGTGCTCTCCACAACTGGTTGTTTTTTGGTTTTGTTTTTTTTTTTTTGTGGTTTAGTTTTTTTGTCAAGTCAAGAAGAGCAGGACAACCACAAGAAGCAAAAGATAAATTAGGTGTTCATGAAATCTCATTCAGATTAAGGCACAGGAAAGGGAAGTGGCAGTGGCTGGTAGGTTTTTCTAAATGAAAGGAAGGTACCTGCTAAAAATGCAGGAGAGAAAGGCTCCTCACTGGGCACATGAAACAAATGCTACTTTCTCACATCTGCCAATATGCAGGACAGGACATCTTTAAACTCCTGCTTGGCACAGGACACGTTGGAAACCTGGCTCCTGATACGTTTTTATCTTTTTACCTTGCAGAATCTGAAGCAGAAGAGCAGCTAAGGTGAGTCAGGGAAATAGCTGCAAGCACAGACATCATCATCATCTGGTATTAGGAGATGGTTACAGCAATAGAGAGGCAATGTGAACCTGGACCTCACATGCTGGGCACTGCCATGCCACAAGCACCTCTCTAAATCAACAAAATGGCAAGCAGTAAAAAGGAAAAACCAAAACTAAACGAAAAAAAAAAAAAAAAAAGTCTTGTCTGAGTAGTGCTGACATCCAAAAAGCAAGGCCCATGGATTTATGAAAGGCATAAAGAAGTCCTTATAAAATCACAAAAGTGGGTTGAAAAGAGGTTTGCAAAGACCAGAGTCCACCCAGAGCATGGGGAAGAGCCCAATGGTCAGAGATATTTCAACCAGTGCTCTGCTTCCTACAGCTCAAGAAACCCTCAGAATATATTGCCCTGCTCTAGACTGTCATACCCTGAGCAAGTGCAGTGTGAAATGTGAAATTCCCCTTATTAACGTGAAGTCACAGACTTCCAAACCAGGAAGAGCCAGGAGAGGTGGAATAAATCTGCTGGAGGGAAGAAAACAATTACTGCATTACTCAAGTTGATATTTTCTCAGTAATTACACTGTTTCCATGTGATTTGTTTTTACACACGGCTAACAGCTACTGCAGCTCCTGTGTATCCCTGGCCTTGTTTTGTGATTTATATGATAACAAGGGTGGGTGTGAGGGGGGCAGAGGCTGCACAAACCTCCCCACAGCAAGAGGAGGTGCTGGCACTGAAGAAAACAATTATCACTGAGGAGGTTGTCAGAGAGCAAGGCCAGGCTTTGGGGTGGGTTTCTTTTACATGCTTAGGAATAAAAATTCCCAACACAGCTAATGGAGCAAGGCTGCTATTTGCTGTTAAGCAACATGCCAGAAAGAGAGGAAGGAAAAGGATGAGCCAACTGCCTGTTGATGCCTTGAAAAGCAAGAAAGTCTCCAGGTAAATTTGATGTCCCTGCCTTCAGACATGCCAACATCTTGTCCACAAGAAAAAAATTACACTGGGAAGCCCAAGTGAGGTCCCAGGACACACACTGGAACCTGCACCAGCCCATCTCCACCTGCTTATTTTGCATATCTGACCCAGCTTTGATACCCACAGAGAAATCATGGGAGTTGGAGGGATTTAAAATAATCTCTGTGCCCTGCTTAAGCCCAGCCCTCCTGAAGGGGCATTTTTCTCTTGTTTCAGGAGACAGCAGGTAACAGCTCTGCTCCATCTGCACCTAACTCTCTCTGCAAAGAGCATTTTGACCTTGCTGGTCCCTTGACTGTGTCAGCTGCCTCTCCAAAACTCCACAGTGGAGCTCCCCAACCTCCCCAGCCCACCAGTGTGTCCCAGGAGAACAGAGCCCCTTCCTTGGGATGAGCCTCAGCATCCCCAGCACAGCTCACAGTGTTTGCCCTACATATCATCCCTGGTAAACCCAGGCCTCTCTCTGCCTCTAATCCAGATCATTAGTGAAGTTCCCCCAAGCCCAGGACAGAGATTTAGGGATGCCAACATCATCTCCTCCACAGTCTGTTCACTTTCTAATTATCAGCCAGCAGCAGCATTTCCTGCTGCAGCACCAGGAGGGATTAGGAGGTGTTATCTTCAACGCCTGCCCACTCACACATCTTATGTCCTCATGGGCTGGAGAAGATTGCCAAAGCTGCCAGGATAGGCTAGGGCCACTCAATTTGTGCTCAAATTAATTCCCAAAACAACCTCACACGAACCTGTGAGCAGGGGATCTCCTTGCAGGGATGCCTGAGCCACTGACAGAGCACTGAGCCAGTGAACATTCCAGCACTCCAACACCCCTCCCAAACCCCATCCCAAGGGCTGAGCCCCACTGCAGAGCCAGCAGCTCATCCTCCTGTCCAGGAGCCCAGGGATGAGCAGCATCACACTCTGAGCCCCAGGAATGACAACTGAGCAGGAAAGCAACACCCCACTCCTCCACCCGTCAGGTTTTTAGGTAAAAACATGCATATAAAACTCCTGAGTGAGCCAAACACAGACTAAAGGAATCTGCTTTTTTAATTGGAAAAGTGTCCAACACATTCTGACATATCTAAGCCCCAGCATGACAGCATTGACAGAGGAAAAAGTTATGGAGCTGAAAACTAATGTCTTGTTTCCTCAGGGAGATGCATGAGCACAAAAAGGGATTCCAAGCAGTGAAAAGTACATCGAGTTACTGCCACTCTTTTGTTCATGGCCATCTGCTGTGCTGGGGCTCTTTCTGCAGCCTGGCCCTCCCAATGAGGTTTTCATTTTAAACACTGCTGGGCTGGTCCCAGAGAGCTCCCAGGGCTGCTGGAGCAGGATGGAGATGTGAGTGTGCTCTGGGTGCTCCCTGCAAGGCCACCAGAGCTCCTGAGGGATGCCAGGTGTGGCACCAAAGCACCATCCACCTCCTTCCTCCATCCCCACTCTCCATGCCATGTGCAGAACAGGGATTGCTTTCACTGGGTGCAGCCCACTATGTGCTCTCATGGGAATTCATGAAGCTGGAGACCAAGGAGCTGTCTGAAGACAAAGCCAGGGTTTTTTTTAAAAAACCTAATTTATTTTTTTTTTAAATAAATCTGACTTTACGAGCAGGCCCACGAAATTCCTTTCCTCTGTAATCCAGCTGAATTCCACACAGACAGAGCAGAAAACATCCCAACAATTTCTAAAGCTTGCACGAAAGTAGGTCAAAAAACTTCCCCCATGTTTCAACAGCTTGAAGCAATTTAATTGCAAAAGCAGTACCAAATGCTGACCCTCCCTGGCTGCCTCCCCTCCCTGGCAGATTTATGAGGGTGGTAAAACCTCACCAGCCAGAGCCTGGGTTCAATGCATAACCAAAACCTTGTATCTGGTCTCACTAAACTCTGCTCTGTGCTGTTCCAGCCAACACATGCTGCCTCTGCATCTCAGAGCTGCACAATTCCACAGCAGCAGCACCAAACAGGGCTGATGGACTCAGAGAACACCTGAAATAAAGGGTGAAACAGGAAAACCTTCCTCCCACCGGCGCCCAAGGCATCACCCGGCAGATGGATGCTGTGCCTTCCATCCCCTCCCTGTGCTTCCCCATTAGTGGGTAATAATTGCATTGAATGCCAACGTTCCCCGCTGACTTAGAGCAGTGATGAATTCTCACCTACCCATCTACTCATTACAACGAGGAACTAATTGCTCCACCTCTCATTAAGAATTCCCCAACACTGCCTATTCTGCATCTCTGCATTTACAGTTGACCTTAAGTTTGTTAGAACAGTAACTGTCTGGACTGAAATTTTCCATGCTGAAGATCAGCTTTAGGCATTTTTAGTCCTTTTTTTTTTTTTTCCCTAAACAGGGAATTTCAGCCAAAACAACTCTGTCACTTCCAAGAACAAGTTTACAAGAAAATATGCCTTTCTGCAACATTCAGAAAGACTCTGGGAACTTTTTCTTTGAGCATCTTCAGTACAGTTGATACATCTGGTAAGACTCTCTGCCAGTGATCTGCCTTTTGTTAACAATGAAAAAGTGTCCAAGTCAAAGAAAAAAAAATTAATAAAAATCTCATCTTAGTGCTTGCCTTAAGGGGAATAACTTGGAACTGAGCACGCAAGCAGAGTGGGATCCTGGAAAGGTACTGCACTCCTGCAAAGGCAAGGAAAAGGCTGAGATGGAAGGACCATGCTGGCATGAGTGGAGCATTCCAGGCCAACAGCAAGTGCCCCAAAAGAGCTGTGAATAAATGATTTGGGCAGGTAAAGAAAGCCTGAGACCAGCCAGCAGGTGATAAGGGTGGAGCAATGCACAGCTGGGACAAGGCTGAGGCTGTCCCAGGCAGGCACAGAGGGGCAGGTGCAGCAAAGACTGAACTGCAAACAAGGAAAGGACAATTTAAGGGTCCCAGAGCAGCAAAGCTCCTCCACCCCCCCCCCCCCATCTGCAACTTCAGTGCTCTCCCAAAAATCTGCTCAGCCAGCAGCCACCCCAGCTGACACTGCACACACCAGCACATGTTTGAAGCCTCTGAAAAACGACCAAACTGCAAAAAGCACCTCTGATTGCATGATGTGCCAAGGCAGGGAGGGAAATTGTTAATTGCCCAGCTTGGTACTCAGGCAGGCAGGGGGGTCACCCCCGGCTGCAGAGCCACATTTGAGAGGTAATGGGGAGCTCATGGCACAGCCTGGCTGCTCCTTGCTGGGGCTCAAACCCCCCTTGCTCCAATCCCTGGGGCCAGCTGATTTTGGGCAGCTTTCACAGGAATCTCTGAATCATCACCAGAGCCTGTTTTTGCATTTCCACTTGTGCCTGCTGCTCAGGGAGTTTCCTTAGGGAGGGTCCCCCACCCAGCTGGGGGTGCAGGCACAATCCCAAACCTGGGCACTCACTCCACGCCTTTGAAAGCTTTAGCTTCTCAATTATTTTGGGGTTTTTTTTGTTTTTTCAATAACCACATGCAGTAAAGCAAGTTCTGAGTCCTTCCAGCATATCAACCAGGCAGGGATGAAGCATCAAGGTCCATGTTAATCCCAGCAGGTAAATTCCCTCTGACAGAAGATGCTGGAATAGTCCCTGCCAAATCCCAGCTGTCCCTCAGGCAGGAAGAAAACCCTCCAGGCCTAGATACCATGTGAAAAGCAAGCTCCAATGCTGTAAAAAAGGCTTCTGCAGGGGAAAAAAACCAAAAAATTCCTTTTTAAACCAGTGCAATACTCCAGTGAACACAGCAAACCTGCTGCTCTGCTTCCAGAGCTCCATCACAGCATGGACACACAAAACCTGCTGCTCTGCTTCCAGGAGGGACTGAGAGGGTGTCCCCAGGTGGGCTGTGCCCCAGGAAGCTCCAGCTCATTCACTGGGTGGTGCCAGGTGCATCCTCCAGCACAGGGACAAAGATATTATGGGGAGGGAGAGGGAAAATACACCACGGCAGCTTCTCCAAACCTCACTGATTTAAAAATAAAAAATTGAGGGGAAATGAAAAGACAAAAGCCCTTCTCAGCCTGGTGTTATCAAGCAGAGGAAATGAGACTTCTAAAGCTCCCATTCAGAGAGGAGTGGGGGAGAGAAATCCCACTCCAGACGCACTTGAACGAACAGCTTTTGAAATGGAAATGTTGCTCTTCAGAAACATTTAAATTTCCTCCTATTGCCAGGGAGGAGAGAAGGCAGGAGGCCGAGGAGAGCAGGGACTCCTCAGCCACACATCCCAGCAGGATCCAGGCAGGGCAGCCCTGTGAAGCAGGGATTTGTCTGGGAGTTAATCAGGATGGCACACAACATCAATACTGGGAAGATGGCTTGAAGGGGAATCAGATTTAGAGGGGAGGGAGGGGAATGATTGAAGACAGCTCTATTTAACCACTATTGCTGCAAGTGAGATACACTTAAAGGCAGCTTACACTCCCTCCCTCCCTCCCAGCCATCACCCAAAATTATTTTCCCCCAATCGCAGAGACTGAGCTGCTACAGAGGAGAAGACTGAGTGATGGAAAAAGGAAATGCAAACAACATCTAAAATGGTTTGAGCAGCTGAGGAGTGTTGTGGGACAACCCAGACCTCCTCTTGCATGCAAGAGCCATTGCACCAAGCCAAGGTTACCAACAACTCTCCCAAGACTCACAGCCCAGGGTGATGAGTCCCAGCAGCACAGCCCTGCCCAATGCAACTGTGCCAGCTCAGCAAACTGAAGTAACTGCTGCTAACGGAACCCTCTGAGCTCTGCTGCAGCTGCACCTCACCCCCTCCTCCTCCAGGGTCCCCAGAGCCACCTGCACAGCTCCATCCTGGCTGGGGTCCCCACCTGCACAGCTCCAACCTGGCTGGGGTCCCCTCCTGCACAGCTCCATCCTGGCTGGAGTCCCCAGGGCCACCTGCACAGCTCCATCCTGGCTGGGGTCCCCTCCTGCACAGCTCCATCCTGGCTGGGGTCCCCTCCTGCACAGCTCCACCCTGGCTGGGTCCCCTCCTGCACAGCTCCATCCTGGCTGGAGTCCCCTCCTGCACAGCTCCATCCTGGCTGGAGTCCCCTCCTGCACAGCTCCATCCTGGCTGGGGTCCCCTCCTGCACAGCTCCACCCTGGCTGGGGTCCCCTCCTGCACAGCTCCACCCTGGCTGGGGTCCCCTCCTGCAGAGCTCCACCCTGGCTGGGTCCCCTCCTGCACAGCTCCATCCTGGCTGGGGTCCCCTCCTGCACAGCTCCACCCTGGCTGGGTCCCCTCCTGCACAGCTCCACCCTGGCTGTGCTCTCAGGATGAAGCAGGACATCAAACAGCTCTCAGGTGTAAAAACCATGAGGGACACAGTGGGGACAACATCTCTGCCTGAGGAATCTGCCAGCAGCCTGGCAGCCCCCAAATCCACACAGAGCACATCCACTGACCCAAGCCCAAAGAGCAGAGCTCTGGTGGCACCTGGGACACACACAGGGGACGTGGGACAGCCCTGGCAGGCTGGGCTGGCAGCAGCAGGGTGGTGCCCAGCAGAGGTGGCTGTGCTCAATGCTCCATTGTCCCCAGCATTGTGCAGACACGTGGAAGGGGCTGCCTCGACATTCCCTGCTTGTTTCAGGAGCCATTTCCCTGCCTGGTTTTCCACCAGGGGGTCCCATCCTGAGAGGGGACAGTGCAGGAACTCCCAGAGCCAGCCCCAGCCCCAGGACACACAGGGTCCTGCTCCACAGCCCAGCTGGCAGCCAGGCCCTGCACTCAACATAAACCTTATGTGAGAGTTTTGGGATCACATGGAGAATTTTTTGCCATAATAACCCTCCCCCATTCAGCAGCTGAGGATGGCTGCAGGGTGCCAGGAGCATCAGGGTGTCCCAAATGTGTCACACCTTCAGCTCTGTGCTCAGAGCAGGACTGACCACAGAGAAACCAGATACCAACAAGAGCAGGGACGGAGCAGTTCCCAAAGGCTCAGAGCAGAAACACCATTTCTACCTGTGAATGGCTGTGGGAGTTGCTCAAACCACAAATCTCTGCCCAGGCTGTTCCTGAAGAAAACCATGAAGCACCTCTGCTTCCCCAGACCACGGCATTACACAAAACCCTGAACATCTCAGCTCCCACAGCACCAATGAGCCCTCAGTGAATTTGTTATTATCTGTTAGCAAAGCAGCAGCTTCCCACCAAGGCTGGAATTTCCATCTTGGTTTGGCAGGCACGGGGCTGTGAAATGATTACTGTGTTTACTTTTCCTTTGCTAACTATAAAATCCCATTCCACTGCCCTGCCAAGAATGACTGAAGCTAATAAAATTCAGGCATTTGGAAGAAAGCAATAATAAACCTCCCTTTTGGGGCCTTTATGATGAAATTTCCCCACTCCAATCAGCGATTATGCTGCATTCATGAACACTAGTGATGTCTCCAAGTGCACCCAGATTGACTCAAATCAATATTTAGCTTTGCTCGAGACTGGGAGTCTTTCTCCTTGTGGCAGCTGAAGGCAGAATCACTGAACAAGGCTAGAAGAAGCCTTTGAAAAAAACAGCTTACGAGAAAAGGAGGCAGCATATATAAATACATATCTATGTATTTATATATATATGAAAATGTAGGCTTTTCGATTACCTAAAAACCTATAAAAAGCACACACACATGAATTCACAAATTTACAAATTTCCCTCTGAACATACTGAAAGTCCTTCATACAATGCACTGTATATATTTATATACACACACCTGCCTATTCTTTAGGAGTTTTTAGTGTTTGAAAGCCTGCAACATTCCTGTGTTTACATCTGCCACTCTGTCTGCTGCTGAGGCAGAAACACATTAGCTGCTGGGGGCAATCTGTTCTACATCATACCTGAGATGGCTGGCTTGAAATAAAACAACACAGACCTGAAAACCAGCTGGAAATAAAAACCTGTGCTTGGTTTGGTCACGTAACCACGTGGGACAGCTTGATCTGCACGAGGCAATGGCTCTTTTTTAAGCAGTCATGGGAACAACAGCATCCAAAGTGGAGATCAGAAGGCAGAAAGGATCATTGCTGCCCCTCAGGGAACTGCACAGGAGGAGAGAATCAGCCCCTGTTAGGCAGTGACCAGAGCACAGTGCTCAAAGCCAAGCCTAGGAAGCACCATGGTGCAGGCAGAGGAGGGAGGCAGAGAAATTCACTGTGGGCAGATGCTGGAGCAGGATGCCACAGGCTCTGCAGCCCTGGGAGAATCCTCAGGATGCAGCAGAGGATGGGAAACAGCACAAGCACTGCCCATCTCCTCTCCTGCTTGGCACTGGCAGAGCACAGTGTGCCAGCTGCAGGGTTAAGGCAAGCAGAACCTGGGCAGAACACTGGCACCTGCAGAAAATGCTCTGTCAGAGCACTGAGATGACCAAAGAGGAGCTAGACAGAGGTCAGCACTGCAAGGAGATGGTTCAGGTCATTCATCCCACACTGCTTCTCCCCCTCTTGTGCTCCACCAAACCTGGGGTAGGACAGAGCACAGTGCTCCCAGCCTGAGCCAGCTCTGCCCTGGGTAAAAACCCATTTCCAAGGACAGAGGGAACAGGCTCCACTGTGCTCTCCCTCCTTATCCTCCTGGAAAAAGGTGCCAAGAATTAGAATTACATTTTTCGAGAGCAGCAGAACAAGCCAAGGGCCTGTCAGCCTGTCCTAAAACAACCCCTGTGTGCTCTGGAGCCAGAATTCCTGACACACACCAGCGTCCAGCCCCCCCTGCCAGAAATCCCTCAGTGTGCTCTGCCTAAAACACAGCCAAGCAGCTTTTCTGTTTAAAAAGCAACTTTAGGTCCAAAAAGAAAGGAGGTTTTCAGTGAGTGATTTTAACTAGGCCCTTTGGCACTCGACAGCTCCTCTCTTGTTAGGATGCTAAGGGTGTTGTTAAGGGATGAGGCTCCACGAAGCACGAACGTGAAGTCACAGAGCTTTAGCAAGGGCTGGTGCCATGTTCAATATGTTATTACAGCTCCAGCACCACAGGCACAAAGAGCAGCACCTCATCTCTGCCAAATCCATCTCTGAAATCCCTCCCCCACTCCATCCCCTCCAGCAGCAGCAAGCAAACACTATTGATTGCTGTTGCATCTCCTCCACTGCTTCCACCCCATGCTGGGAAGGAAGGTATTAGCATGAAATACCCTCCTTCTCCTCAAAACACAGCACCCAAAACCATTCTGATGGGTGTCACAACTCCCTGGCTTCCATTGTGTGAGTCAGGACCATTGATGGGCTGCACTCCCCAACCATGTACAGCACCAAAAATGTGCTCAGGGTGGTGCCAGGAAGACCCTTGGGAGGAGGGGTATGCAGGGATGCTGAACAAGGAGGGAGGAGCAGTGAGATGTATTTACTTGCAAATTGGCAACAACCTCCTGCTGCTTGGTCACCTAACTGGGCAGATCCCACAAAACCTACCCTGGAGTGTGCCTGGATCTGGGGGAGCTGGAGCAATGCTCCCTGCCAGCAGCACATCCCCTCCCAGAACATGAGGGAAGAGAAGGAAAACAGATCAGGATGAGAATGCAACAGGGAAAAAAAATAATCAGGATGGTCCTTGTTACCAGGACCAAACTCTTCCCCTGATTATTTCAGGAGAGGGGCTCTTTTTTAACACAACTGGTTGAGCACAGCCATCCTCACCCCACACCATCCTCATCCTCAGGAGGCCAGTAGCAGTTCCTGCCATACCAACACTATTTCCTAAGTCCCACCTGAGGACTGACAAAGCAGCAAACATAGCTCTCATCTCTCCTGCATTTCCAGGATGAAACAGGGCACATGAGAATTCTTGCTATCAGATAAAACAGATACATACAACATGTACAAACACTTCATAGATAGAGAAGAAAAGTCTCCACGAATCCACACAGCACACCCAGCTCAGCACACTGCCTGCTGCCAGCACAGAGCCAGAAATATTTCTTCCAATTACAGGGGTGAGGCACACAAAGTCAGGGGACTTTCTTTCCCTCCAGCAGATCAGGTGAGATGCTGCACTGTGTGAGCCTTGTAATATTGACTGAGTGGAACAGAAAAGTCCAATTATGCAAATGCTGAAGCAGGTTCCTGAGAAGCAGCCAGCCTTATCACACCTTCCTTTGCCACCAGTGTGGCTTGAAAGGCAATTTAAAAGGTTGTTTTGGATGTCCATCACCACAAACGAGCTGAAGAAGTGTGAAACAGCCCGTGCTTGAGGCAGCATCAGTTCTCCTGTTGGTTTTCCAGCTGCTCTGTGGTTTGAGGATCACTGCAGGGCAGGGGAGATCCAGGCTGCAGGCAGCTCAGGGGTCAAAGGCTTTTACATCGTGCCTCTGGAATGTTTCTGCAGCCCCTGAGGCCTTTTCCTGCCATACCTGAGTATCTCAGACCATAGTTCAGTTCTTGGGCCACAGGAATTTTAGCTGAGAAATGGAATAAAACCAGGTTGTCTTGCAATCATGGTGCTCCTTTCCTTTGCCCCTCAGCCCAGGTCCAGATGGAAGAGCCAAACATCTCACAAGGACTATGCAACGCCCAAAAGCATCTGTTTTTCAAATGAAACCAGCACGAGTCTGTGCATGGGATGGAGGAATTCCTCATACAACACTCCTCAGGCTGTTCCCTTGGCTTCCTGTCCATGCTGGTGCAGGGCACGGGCTGCTGACCATCCCCTGCAGCCACCCTGGCACAGTGGGCAGTGCAGTGGAGTGCCAGGCATGCCAGGAGAGCCACTCTGCTTGCAGGGGCTGACACACTGACACTCATCCCATCCTCCCATGATTTGGAAATTATCTTCAGAGCAGGGAGGGAAACCCAGCCAGAAGTGTTTGTGCTGTGGCAACGTGAACAACGCAAATATTTCAGCTTTTAAATATGTTTGGAATGACAGAGAATGCCAACACGTCCCTCATCTTCCCAGAAATAGCTTTGAATCATTACTCCCCTAACGTAAATTCCCCACCTCACCAAATCCTTTTTTTTTTTTTTTTTTTTTTGCAACCAGATTTTTATCAGGCACAAGTCGACAGAGTGAGCAAGCACACAGCAGATGGGTGAGTGTCAAACACATCACAGGAGGATCCTCCTGACAGCCCCAGGCCACTCCTGATGGGTCAGCTTCACTGGGAGAGTGAACAAAAACTGCTCTTCTCTGCAGGGGCAGGGGGACAAAAGCAGGAAAGACGTAGGTGTGTTTGTACCCGCTGAAATTGTTTCATTGCACTGCTCACATCTGAGGGTAGAGCTGCTTCTACACAAGTGCAGTCCTCCAAGGAGAGGTGGGGAGGCCACAGAGCACTTTGTGCAGGCTTTGCATGGAGCACCCCACAGTCCAGGACAAGCAGTTCTTTTCATGGCAGGGTGTCTGAGGAATTGAATTTCCCACAGGCTGGTCCAGCCAGGCACTGGCACAGGTCTCTGCGTGTCCCCTGGGTTGTGGATAGCTGGGATGGAGCGCTGGCAGCGCTGCTGTGTCCCCTGTCCATCGGTGCCACCACAACTCCACAGGATGTCCCTGCCCGGTGTCCTGCAGGGTGTGCTGGCAGCCCCTCCCCAGCACATGTCAGCATCCCTGTCCCAAGCAGAGATGCACAGCTGGGAAAACCACACTTGTGCTGTCCCTGCTCCCCGCTTGCAGACATTCCCCAAAAGCCCAAGGAACAAGCCCAGAGCTCTTCTGCTCGAGTGAAAAACAGCCTCCCGTGGGGCAGGGAGAGCCCGGAGCGATCCCTGCTGCAGGCAGCGAGGCGAAGGGAGGACACACACCCAGGAACGGCGGCGCTCACAGCCCGTTCCACCCCGGCCCTCCGTGCTATTGTTCCCCAGCATCAATCACGGGGAGGCGCTGGAATTCCGGCTGTGCCGGGCAGGAGGGAGCCCGGGGCGCGGATCCGGGCTGTGCCTGCCCCGGGCCCAGCCCTGCAGCCCACGCAGCCCGGCTCTCCGCTTCAAAGCTGCTCCCTCCCCAGCCCGCATTACTCAATTAGAGATTATGCTTTTGCCAGTTACCTCCAAGCCAACTGGGGCCTCTGCCAAGGTCAACACAAGTTCCAGCCAGTTTCATTAATAACTGCGAGACCAGCCCACTGGAAACTCTGAGAGGTTAATCCCAGCAACAGATCAATGTTCCCATAACAAAGCCACGGAGCAGAAAGGCAACCGGGGATTTACCAGCCGGCCCAGCTATCTGTGCTGGGAGCTGGGGCACTGCTCCTCCATCCCATTCCAGAGCAAACCCTGCTGCCAGGACCTGAGCCTCCCTCTGCTCTGCCCTGGTGTGTTTGTCCAGGGATGCAGCAGCTACCAGGGACCAGCTCTGCCAAGGCACAGAGCTCCCGAAAAGCCTTTCTGCTGTGCTGGGTGCCCTGCCAGCCTGCAGCCAGGGCAGGAGTTAGCAGGCTGGCCAAGAGCCTTTTCCATCCCACAGCCTCTCTTCCAGGAGTTCATTGTAAATTGGGCTCTGGAACGGGCAGCCAGTGTGAAATTTGGCATGGACGCTGCTGGCTTCAATGCATCATTAAAAAGGCATTTCAAATGTGTTAATTCCTCCTTTTTCAATTAATTGCTTTTAAAGCTACATTGATATGCATGAAAGCAAAATAACCTCTGCCCTAATTTCTGTTTTGCCATACCTATTTCCTGACCTTAGTGCTGTCTTTTCCAAGACTACGCCCCCCACACTTTTCTTAGTCCATTTTTCAGTCCGTAACACAACAAAAAATGCTCACGCAGAAAGGGAAGAAATTAAAACCTTTGCACAATGTAAAGTACAGTCCAAGTCTTAACAACACATGGCTTCTTAATTGCCTTTTTCCATCCACAGTTGTTAATTATTTTACAAAAGAGGGAAGTGGCATTGTCCCTTGTACAGATGGGGAAATCTGAGATAGAGAAAGGGGAAGAGACTTACCCGGTGACCAGCAGCCTGCCAGGGCAGATGGCAGCAAGGTTCAGGTTTCCTAAACCTCCACCCAGCCCCATTCCCGTGGGATTACATGGCTCCCTGTCAGTGAATTCCTGTCAGAGCAACAGGCCACTCATAAGTGCAGCCAGCCAGCCCTTGCAGGGGACTCAATGCAGATCACAACTGACTCACATCCTAGAGGAAGGAGCAGCAAACCACGGACGTGGTGGAAGAGAAATGGGGAGAACAACAGTGAAAGCATAACAGGAATAAGAAGAGATGGAAGGGGAGAGGCAGGATGAAGGTCTGGAGAGCAGAGAGCAGGCTCTGATTGACCAGATGTGCCATGCTCACCATCCCTGTGAGGCAGGATCATGGGCAGCACCAGCTGTGCAGGGACAGGGTTGTGCACAGCATCAGCCTGCTCTGGGACTCTCTGCTTTCCTCCTGGCTGCTCTAACATGAGGGACAGCTGTGACTTTATTGGAAAGAAAGCAGAAGCCACTGAGGGTCCTGGGAACCAGCTCCTGCCTCTCTGCCAAGAACACACCTGGCAAAGCCACATCACAGAAACTTTCCCAGTGAATTCCACATCCAGGCTTGCAAAAAAAAAAAAAAAACAACAGCCCTGCTTGAGTTGCTCTGGTTATTGTCAGCCTGATAAAAGGAATACCTTCCTGGGGAAAAGCATCAGCCCCAGCTGGCACAGAGGGCACTGGGAGGTTTCATTTCTCCCCAGCAGACTGAGCTCAGCCCTCCAGGCCACATCCAACAGCAGGAGCCCAGGACCATGGTACCAACAACAGCAGGGAAAAGATGCTGAAGTGGGGTAAAGCAGGCAAGAAACAACCTTCTGCCTCTGGCTTGAGAAGAAACACCTGTGTTTGAGGAAATGAGCCATGTGAGGTTCATAAGGAAAGGTAGTATCTTTTACTTGCACAAATGAGATTTTGCTCAAAGCTGCTGCTTTTGAAAGGCATGCTGCCCAAAAGTGTGTCTGCTTCCTCCAGGGAAAATGCACTGATCCAAGAGCTTCTCCCTGCAGCCTTGCTTGGAGTGAGGCTGCAGTGATACTCAACAGGGTTTAAGGGGCCCAGCTCTCCTCCTGTTTGCAAGAGGTGGATGAGGAACAAAAGGCATGAGAAATCCATTTCTCTTTGGGGGAGGAAAAACTCTGAAGCCTGTTACCAACAATTACCCCATCAATTGTTCTGTGTTCAGAGCATAGATTATGGCTCTAAACAAAGACCTTGGAAATGTGCAGGAATAGTGCTGCTGACTTCTCTCCCCTGGGCTGACGGTTGGTAAATCCAGTTATCAATGGTTATCAGGGATGTGCTAAACTTATATCCCATCACAGATCTGATTCTGCATCTCAGCTCAACAGCTGCTCTGAAACCAGGAGAGCCCAGGACCTACCCACTGCCTGAGAGCAACATCCATTCCAGTGACACCCCTGGGACAGTCAGGCTGGCGCCCAGAGCGTGTAACCAAACCCCTACCCTTTTTATTGAGGGCTTTGTGGAGCTCTTACTGTGCAAAAACAAGCTCAATCTGCAAAATCACCATGAAAACCAGCCCTAGCACTATCAGCCCAGTGAGAAAATGGAGCTCCTCCCTACACAGTGAGTGCAGCAATGAGGAATGGGGTAATGGGTAAGTGAACAACTCCTGGGATACTCTGGCTGAACAACCAGATTGTGTTTAGCAATACTGGGCTCACGTGGTGCATCTCACCCTGCTGGCACAGCTGCCCTAGATAAAGTATTGACTTCCTCAGACACTGAGTCAGCAGCACAGACTGAACAGCAAACATCTCTGCAGCTCTGGTCACTGGGACACGTCCTGCCAGTGTGTGCCACTGCTCTGGGACACACAGACTCTCTCAGGAAGGTCCTTGTCATCTGTCCTGGGTGGTGAGTTCAGAGCCCAGTGCTGAGTTCAGCTGTGGCTGGCTTAGCCTGGGTGCAAGAGGAGGTTCCACCTGTGTCCACAGCCCAGATCTGCCAGTGCCAGGGCTGTGCCCAAAGGGAGCCTCAGCTCTTTGCATTTCCCCTGGACCCACAGCCAGAGCAGCTTCTCCAGCATGCTGAGGCTCAGAGCAATGCACACAGGAGCTTTTCATGACTTCCATGTCCATCAGCAGTTTATATACCAATGTGAGCACAACTGCTCAGAACTAAGCCCAAAAAACTGCTATTAACCCAATTTCCCAAGCTGCAAAGGCTGATATACCCTGTGTCCCAGACCCACCTTCTGCTCCCAGCACCTGAACAGCACTGAGACCATCCACTCTTGCACTGAGCTCCATCAAACCATTCTAGAAGCATCTCCATCCTTGCTCCATCAAACCATTCTAGAAGCAGCCCCTGCTGCTTTAGGGAAACTAATCCCAGCTCCACTCAGGCTCTCACCAGTCAGGGACACCACATTTTCTTCTTCCTTTCAGACTCTAAAATTACAAATGGCTCCACTAAAAGCATAATCTTGTCTTGCTGAATTGCATCTCAGCTCTCTCTCTCTCTTTCATTAATAATGTTTTAAGGCCCATAAAATGCATGTACATCTTGGAAACGTGTCACAGACCAAGAAGCAAATGCAGACCCTAAACTGATGAATTAATTCCTCAAGAGCAGCTATGCCTATTAGAAACAAATAGTTGAGATCATCCATGGTTTTCTGGTGACAGGTGGGACAGAACTGCTGGTGGGAATAATGTGAAGACAGAAAAGTCACCCTGGTTTCCTCATGTCTTTGGAGGGGGATATTTTTTGTTTTGTGGACAAGAGTGTATTTTTTCCATCAGCCACCCAACCAACATGCCCTGAGGATGCTTCAGAGCCTTCAGGCCTCCCCTGGCATCTGAACTACTCCAGGGTTAAATATCCTTCTCATTAAAGTGAGGTCAGAGGGATCCCAGGTAAAGCCCACCAGGATTGACAGATAAGAAATGTCTGAATATCCCAGCATTCCCAAGGAAGAGCTTTCTTGTCCTTGTGTTATTTCAGTCAGCTCCCACAGGGATAAAGCAAACCATCCCCATCTTCCTGGGTATGGATGCAAATCTCCTTTCACTTCTGAAAGGGCTGAGGGCAATTTCCATCCCAGCCTGCAGCTGCACCAACCCTCAGCACCAGCATCAGAGCCCCCAGCACATTTATCCAGCAAGACTTTCCTGCCAACCAGGAGCATGCCCAAACTGGAAGTAAAATCAAATACAATCTGCCCCAAGAGAAGATGAAAGTAAATCCAAACAGGCACACAAGCAAGGGATTTCTCTTTGCTACATTTATTCCATGTGCAGAGGGGACAATTGTAAGTAAATTATTTGCTTTGTTAAATGAGACTGGCCAAGAGAGGCTTTCCTGGGAAGATTATATTAAGAACCACCAGAACTGATTCCAGCCCTTCAAACACCAATATTAAATAAAGAGATGTGATAAATGAGAAGCATCAAATAAAAATCAAATCAAGGCAGAGTATCCAGAAAAGCCAGACATGACCATCCTTAATTCAGCCTACAGGAGCTTCCAAATTGTTCTGGTGCATCTAATAGCCCAGTAAAAAAAAGCCCATGACTGTAACAGTTATGGGGAAAGCTGATATGCTTCTGTTCCCACAAAGTGCTCACCCCACCTCAGGGAAAACCATCCAAGCACTGCTTGATAGGGAACCACAATCTGCACTGAATTCAGAGCCTCAAAGGCAGCTCTGGACAAGCCCAAAATGCAGCCCCACAGCCAGCTGTGGGCCAGGCCACCAGCCCCTTACCTTTGAGAGCTCCTCTGTGCCCCCCTGCTGGCTCTGGCTCAGGAGGGGTGAGTGCCTCATCAGGGGCTCCTGCAGCAGCTCCAGGCGTGGCCTCTTGGTCTCCATGAACTCCAAATCCGATGGCTTGGGCAGGTCAGAGAGATAGGAATGGCCCTCAGCTCTCAGGTGCAGCTCCTGAGATCTGGGGACAAAGGGACAGGAGTTCAGAAAAGGAACTACAAAGGGAGAGGAGTTTAGAAAAGGAATTACCTCTGCTCTCCTCCACTCCACAGCTGCAAACCACTGGAGGAGGACAGGGCTCAATTTTCCAGGTGTTCCTGCCCTCAAACAGCCAAAGGCACAGCCCCATAGCTTGGCTGTGGAGCAGGACCACCACCACCCTCCCAAGGGGCCACCTGCTGTCCCCTCCATCTGTGTCACCTGCAAAGCCCTGCTGTCACCCCCTGTCTCTACACCAGGACAAAGAGAGTAAGGCTGCAGGGCTGAGCCTTCCCTGCCATGACACATGGGTTGGGCTGCTCAGAAAAAGGCAAAGCTTGGAAAGTCCTCAAATCCACCCCATAAATCCTCCACGACCAGGCAGAGCCTCCTCCTGCCACGTTTGGCTTATTTAGTCAAAGCTACTTGCCCTAGTGTTTATATTTAGCATCTTCTATAGGAATACCAAAGATTATATGTTGGGGAAAAAAAATGCCTACTCCTCCTTGGCTAGACAGTAGGGATTTATTTTTCCAGGATGGGGGAGGAAAGAACCAGGCACATGTATTTGCACATCTCTGACACAGACCTGGCAGCCTGTAAAGCCACATTATTCAGTGACAGCAACTGCACCAACCAGTCACACTGAGCTCAAACATCTTTTACCTGTTAAATATCATGCAGTTGGTAATACCTGGAGAGTGGGCTTGGTTTTGCTTTTTTTTAAACAAATGTAGAACTTTTTTTTGTACTTCTGTTTTCCTTAGCAGGATTCTCTTGTGGGAATCGTAAAGGGATCCTACAAAAATACATTAACCTTTTACTATGCCCTAGGATCAGCTTTGCTGCAGCAGCTCCAAGGGTGTGTTTTTAACACTTCAGGCAGAAATGTCTCTTAAAATAAATAAAATGAAGCACAGGAGAATCGAAACTTGTGAAAAAACATTGAGTTTTTTTCTTTTCCCCTTAAACAAGATTGCTGCAATTCTCCTGAGCTGGTGGTGTCCTCCCCAGTTACCATACACTAACAAACTTAACAGCCTTTGGAGCTGCTGGAAGGGGAGGGAGAAGGAGGATATGTTTTGTCAAGAGCAAGCACAGCAGACATGGGGTCTCTGCATCACCCACAAACTGCAACTGCTGACATTAAAAATCCCAGAGAAGATGGCAAAAAGGAAGGACAGAGCCCTGAAGCCAGCAGCTAGAATGGCTCTGGCTCACATCCAGGGAGAGGATTTTGTAGGAATCCACCCAGAGCACTGCCCTGTGCCCTCCCCTGCAGCAGCGTGGCCACCTGAACCCAGCTCCAGGGAATCAGGATCAAACTGGGGGGTTATTTTTTAATTAAACATCAACAGCAGGCACAAAGCACAGGCACGCCAAGCTCTGCTGCTGTGGGTTTGGCACTGGGATCAGGCAGCAGCTTTGCTGCTGACACACACAAACAGAATGTGGCTCATCCTCTTCCTCCTCCCCAGCACAAAGGGGACAGCAGAGTGGGAAGGCTCCAGCACTGCCTCTGCTGCTCCAGCACCCCCGACAGAATGTGCAGCTCACTGAGCTCAAAAGCCCTGAAATTTGGCACTGAAGCACAGCTCGCTTCACCTGCAAACACTTCCATGCTGAATGATCCTCAACTTTTCTCAGCAAGCCCAAAAATCTCTCCTGGCACCTCTCAGGTTTCCTGCTGCCTGCTCCCAGCCCTTCACACAATCCCTGCCTGCCCACAGCTGCACGCTGGCATGTCAGGCTCTGCTGTAAAACCCAGGAACAATAAAGCAACTGTTGAGCTGGGCAGGTGCTAAAATATTCCAACACCCAAGGCCCTGCTCTAGTGAGGCAATTAAAAATGTATTTATTTTCACTTTTCCCCCCTTTTTAAGGCCATATTACCAAGAAGCTGCTAATTGACAAAGGAGGGCTCCAAGACCTCTCTGCAGTTGTCGGGAACTCGACACAACTGCTCCACTCAGAAAAAAAAAAAAAACCCTTGGATTCTGCAGATAAGAGCTTTACAAAGGCAGTTACTCAGAGCAAGGCAGGGGCCACGCCAGGGAAAGCAGCTGCAATGTTATAAGGTGCTATTTTATTTCCATTTCCACATCCACTGGAACAGCTATTAACTTTATCCACTGGAATTTCCAGCCGCTCCCGAGATTACTTTGCCCAACACAACCCGCTCAGCCTGTCCTGGCTGCAAACACAAATGCTTTTTTTGCTTGAAGCCTTCACACCTTTCACTCTTCACATCCACACCTGCAGCAAGCTCTTTACAGCAGAGTTTTATACAGCAAGGACGCTGCTGTCAGTGCAAAAATGACTCTGCCTGAAAAACCCTCCCGTTACACCGAGTTTGGGGGTTGCTGCTATTTTCCAAATTGTTCCCACCCATCTGGTTATTCCAGAGATTCCTACTTTGCTGAAGGGAAGAGTGTTCTTAATTGCTTGTGAGTTGTGCATAATTAAATGAAGCAAAGCAAATGGCAGCATTAATTATGAAGTGGGACAGGTTAGTCCTCACCTGAGTCCCTCACCACAAACACTGAATACTGCAGGGAAGCAGAGCAGCTGGGATGTGCTGACACACAAGGCTGGGTGCCCAGGGTTTGCCCAACTCCCAACCACCCCCACACAGCTCTGCTCAGGGTAGGTCCAGGTCCAGAAGCCCAAGATAACCCAAGAGGAGACCTTTGGTTTATTACCAATGCAACAAATGAATTGCACCCTCCCAGCTGCAGTTACTCATTCACTGGGGCTCATTCCTCAGCAGACTCACAGAGGGTGTAAGGAAGGCAAGAGCAGATAAAATCCTAGAGCAGGGCTGAAAACACACATTGTCTGGTAGCTGGGTATCAAGGAATCAAAGAACCCTTAAGGTTGGAAAGGACCTCTAAAATCACTGAGTCCAGTCATTAAGCTGAGAGCTGGGGAGAGAGGATCAAATGAGATATCCTGAGCTGCCCTTGGCTGGGACTTGCAAGAGCAGTTGTGATGAGATCTTGCCATGAGGGATCTTACTTGTACTTTCCTGGGCAAGTACAAACTTTTCAGGAGGCCAAAGGCTGTCCCTCCCCAATAACCCAGAGCAGCACATCCCTCCCCTGCTCTTCAGACCTTCCCACTTCTCCCCCAGCAGAGGGTGGCTGCAGGAAATTACTCCAAGCAGCTCCTACCAAATTCCCAGCAAGAGCAGATTTTAAGAGATGCTCCCATCTGCAAATTCTGTTCCCTACCTCATGGGGCCAAACAACATCACCAGGCTGGAAAACTGATTCTCAGTGTCTCCTGGAAGCAGAACCAAGACAAACGACTGTGTTGCTAAGGCTGTTTATTTCCTCCAGCTAAGGTGGTTTGGTGGGAAATTGTCTCCAAAAATAAGTTCTAAAAAGAGTATCCAACCCCCACAGGTACAGACAGACAATAAAATGTTTTGAGAGACAGCAATATAGAAAATCACTGGTGCTGAAGTGAATTATTTACAGCCAACGCTAAGATTTGTCAGAGGTTTCAACAATTCCTTTACAGCTAATGAGAGCCAGAGTGTGAGACTGGGCAAATTGGGACCTGTTAAAGAGAGGAACTGGAAGCTTTGGAGGAGCAAATCTGCCACCAGACACCTACAGAAACATGTCCAGGACCAGCTGGTATATTCCCTTTGTCATGTAGGTGGAGAGGGAGATAAACCATGGAAGAGCTGCGTGTCTGGGCGGGAAGGTGGAGCTGCTCCCACACCCTCAGCAAATCCTGCCAGCAGCAGGACTGAGTCTTCCCAAGCCAGAGGTGTGGGACAGCCTGGGGCAGGGTGCTCAGCTCACCATGTGGCCCAGCTGAAGGAGTCCCAGGTGCTCAGGAGCTCTGGCCAAGCACCCACAGGGGCTGTGCATTCCCAGACCAGGGCAGGGAGCAGAGCCCAGCCTCCCTGCACAGCCCCTCAGCCACCAACTGCAATTTAGGTAAGAGCAAATGCTTTATTTAAAACTTGCATATTGAAGATCCCCATACACAGAGCCTGAATTATTCATGCACAGGACCAGCAGAAGCTTTAACACAATAGCATTGCCTCACTCTAGAGGAAGAAAAGGAATATTTGCCTCTCTCCACAAGCTCCCCCACATGCTTTCTCCAGGTATTCTCAACTGCAGCCTGCCAGTAAAACCCTCTTGGCAGTCCTGGGTGGCTGGAACTCTCCTGAATCAAGAGACATCCCATGCCCCTGGCCATCCTCCATGTCCATGCCAGCCCACACCAGAGCTTGCAAGGTAAGGCTTGTCCCCAAGTGCCTCCACACCAGCACCTGCTCTCTCCAGATGTTGTTTTCCTACATTCAATTACAAGGAAGGAAAAAAACCAACAACAACAAAAAAACCCTCACAGCTCCTGGTACATCATTTCCAGTATGAAAGACACAGATATATGGTTGTGGGGATTTCAGCCACACCACTGCTCACTCCTGAGAAAAGGATCACCTTTAAAAACAGAAACTTAATTAAAAACCATAAATAAAACCAAACTGGTCATGCTGTTACCTTGGGAGCAGCTGGTGGCATTTGGCCCAGCACAGATGAAGACTCAGGGCTGTGTGTGATCCCCAGCACTGCCCCAGCTCCCCAGCCCTGCCTGGGCTCCAGGACCAGCAGGATCCATCCCAGCCAGAGGCACAGGGATCTGCCTGCTCCCCATGTGCCACACTGCACATGGACATCTCAGATGGCTGCAGAAACACAGCAGCTGCTCTGTGTATCCTGAATGTCACCCTGCAGAGCCACACGGGGCAAACTCTTCTGTGCCTGCTAAGCAGAACGGCTCCAAAGGAGAAGTGTGGTCTTCTGAACTGGGAAAATAATCTTCTATGAAAATAGTGACTCATCTCATTCTGGATAAAGGTGGAATATACTGTGGTAACACACATTCCATTTATTTACAGCCACATTTTCTGCCAGAGAAGCAGAGAGAAGTATCCACCCCAGCATTCCTGCATTAATATGGAACCTTGCTCTAAAATCCTAACACGTATAAAAAGTTAGAAAAATACAGTTCCTTGATTTTTCAGATCCCTCACCCTCTGGCACCTGCCATTTAACACTCAACCCAGTTTTTCTCACTTCTTTTGAGGACCAAAATATATATAGAATAGGGAAAAAAGCCCTAATCCTTGTCACCCTGCCAGGACATTCCACTGCAAGTATTCATGGTACGACTTGTACCAACAGCAGATCCTGAAATACTTCTCTTCACTCCTGCAGACCAGTTGGCACAGCCAACTGAACAAGCTAAGGGGAAGTCTGTGGATCCTTCCAAGAAAAAGCCTGCTACCAAAAAAACCATCATGGAAAGCAGCACATCCCTGCAAAGACAGGCAGAGCCAATTTTCCCTACAGCAAGAGATTCAGAGAGGTTCAGGTTTTCCTTCCTTCTTCCAGCCAGAATTGCTGCACAGGGAGTTCAGTTCTTTGCCCAACCACTGAGGGGTGATGACAACTCTGGATTCTGACGTATGTGGAGGGCAGACTGCAACTTCCCAACAAGCTTCTTGCTCAGGAAGCCCCAAAATGCAGCACCATCCCAGCATTCCATTCCTTCCAGCAAGTTACCACTCCACACCTTTTTGCCAACAACACTTGAATCATCCTTAAAACATTGTGCCCATGGTGAAACACTTCACCTCTTGTTCCCTTTCCACTGAATCACAACTAACCACCAGCCTGGTGGCTACAGAAAAACTGCAGCCAGAGAGACTGCAAACATGCACAGCTGTAGGAAGATCATCCAACAAGCCCAAATGGTTTCTGTGGGATTTCAAGCATCCAATACCATGTGCAAAGACAGCCTGCAGAGGTTTCAGAGAACTGTCCAAAGTGAAAATAAAGCCAAAATAGGGGGAAACACCCCAAAACCAGCACAGCAAGTGAATCCCTGTGGTTTCCAGGACAGGAAGGCAAACAGCAGCCAGTCAGCAGGCAGGTGGGCTCAGAGGAGCTGGGAGTGATGGTCAGCACTCTGCAGTGCCCAGCATGAGTGCAGGGCAGTGGGAATGCACACAGGGTTTGATCTCCAGTGCAGTGGGGGACTGGAAGGGTTCCCTCTGTGACACTTGCTTCAAAGGGCAGGATTGTCACATGCCCACCATCCCTGAGCCACAGTGAGGGGCTTCCTTTCAGACACAGCACAGCCCTGTGCTTCCCTCTGCTCACCCTGTGCTGGGCTGTGGATGATGTTTGCCTTTCCCTCTTCCCAGCCCCTCATGCCCAGAGCCAGCTGCCTCTGCTCAAAACCATCAATCCCAGCCCAGGAACAAAGCCAAGGCTCTGAGCCTGCCAAGGGGACTCAGCTGCAGCCATCACCACCCTCCCTCACCCAGGCTCTGCTCTGCACCACCAAGAGCCACAGCTATTTTTTGGGGAAGGCACCAGTGACCAGCCCAACCTGCTCCAGGGTCTTGGCCACCCCCCAAAGGGCTCCTCTCCCACTGTTACAGCAGCTCCTCACACCACAAAGGTGAGCCAGCAAAGCCCCCAGACAATGGATTTTTAAATGTAGAGCTGAAAGAGAAACAGCAGCTGGCTTTGAAAACCAGACTAACACCTCCCCAGCCCAAATGATACCCAATCCGAGTCAATAACTAATTACATTGGATTGAAAATTTCTTTCTTACAACTTTTTCAAAGACCCCCCCACTCCTTTCTGCATGCCCCCAAAAATGTTCAATGTCCCAGCATTCTGACACAAGATGTCAACTGAGCTGACGCAGTATTTTTAGCTTTACTACATAGTATAATTTTTGCAAAAAAATTTTTTTTTTATGTTAAGGGGAAATGGGATGAAATGTAAGTTATTAAAAGAGTTTCCTTTTATAGCATGCCAAAACATCACCATTCAGGCTGAAAATGAGGTACCATGGTAAGCATGTGGATGTGCAACATCCCCTGAGAACTTTGATTAACATTTACCCACATTCACGTGACTGTCAACACAAAAATAAGTTTAGTGACTTTGAAACATTTGTAAGCCAAAGGCAGATGCCTGGGTGACCACACCAGACCAGGCATGTGGTACAGCAGACACCAAGGTTTGCAGATGGGTTTTTTTTTTTTAGTGATACAGAAAAACCAAGATTCATTTTTTTAAACAGCTTATTACTGGAGAGCAGAATTGCTTCTCCATTTTGCAAACCATCAGTAGTGTGAAAAACAAAAACAGGCAGGAGCATGTTACTGAGTCCTCTTTACCCATCTCCCCCAAATTTAGCTAAATCTGACCCAATTCCAACTTAACTGTGTTACTCTGTGATAAGAAATCAAAGCACTGAGAAATCAAAGTGAGCCAAGGCAGTGCAACATGCTGTAATAAATTATGGGTTATCAAAAGTGGCATGACCCTCTGTAACCCACAAGGGCACATCCAGATGTAAAAAGAATTTTGGAAGTTGCTTTTTGCCTCCAAATTCTCATGGGTTTGTTTCTGCTGAGCACCAAGTTGAACCCAACCTAGTAGAAAAAAGAGGATCCTGTCTGCATTTATTATGCATCCTGCACCCTGAGTTCTTCCTCCTCTTCCCTAACAATGATGATTTTAGAGAAACAGATTAATCTCTGACTCTGCACTGGTTTTGTTCTTAGCCTAAGGAATAAGCATTAAAAGAATTGTTTTGTGTATATCTACTGTAGCAAGGCTATTTCACTTCCAGGCCAGCTTTTTTCCCAAACCACTTAACATCAAATGCAGAAGAGAAAGCAGAGTTTTGCATTGAAACAGAGAGTGAGAGTGATGTCCCTCAAACAGATCAGCTCCTGTGGTTAAAGCATGCACAGCACTCCCAGCCACAGCACTCACACCCAAAAACTCTGGCACCCCCCATGAGGCCGGGACAGGAAACAGGGACACAGAGAGAGGCATGAAGGGAGCAGACAGGAAAAAAAAAAAGCAGCTCAGAGAAAGTTGTGAAGGCAATGCAGAAAGAGAAACAAAAACAATGAAAGCGGGGAGGAAGAGCAGCAGCAGAGGAAGCGGAGATGGGGGAGGAAATGAGCTCTTCTCACTCCTCCCTGCAGCCTGGGAGCCACAGACCAAATCTAACCACACTGCTTCGTCTCCTATGCTGAAAAACCCAACACAACCAGCCCCAGCAACCTGAAGAACACAAGTGAGGGGGTGATTTTTTATTTTGCTGTTTGTTGTTTTAAGACTCCATTAAAGTGCATGACAGTTAGAGGTAACAAACCAGAAGGCAAAAGTGCCACTGGATTAGCAGAAGGAATCTGAACTGGCGCTGAGCCTGAGCACAGTCAGCACCCAAAACCAGCATCCCACTGCCCAGGGGTCCCTCCCAGCCCTGCCCCAGCCCAAATCCCTGGCCAGTACCTGTCACTGCCCGGCTGGAACTCGGAGAGCAGGGACGGGCGCCGGCGCTGCGGCTGCATCATCGACCCCGGCGCCAGGTGGGAGGCAAAATCCCTGGAATGATGCTGGTACTCCAACAGTGCCACGTCCTGCAGGGACAAACACAGCACTCAGCTGCTGGCAACTCTCAGGCAAGCACAGAACAACTCAAAAAACCCATGTTGGTATTCTTCCTTTGAAGCATTGGGTCACAGAGCTCAGTGGTTTGCCCTCCCCAGTAATTCCCAGTAACTCCCAGTCCCACTGCATTGGGATGGCAGCTCAGCCCCTTGTTCAATCACCCTCCAGCCTTTTCCTGGGGCTGCAGGCAGGGCTGGCTCCTAGGAAAGGACCCCAGCAAGCCCAACCCAGCCACTGAGTACCCACACATGAATCTTTGGCATCCAAGCAGCCCTGATGACAATTGTGAATCCAAGAGTAAGAACAGGTAAGAGCAAAATTAAGTCACAGGATACTTTCAGCTTCAATAGTCCACACAGCAGCATGGAGAAAGAAAGAAAGGGAGAGGGGAAGGACAGAAGAAAAATCACAAGTGTTATCTTGAAAATGTTCCTTTAAACACAGCTCCCCTGGGCTGAGCTCAAGGGGTTTGAAAGGACAGTTTGCTACTTATTATGTGTACGTCCCTTTTGTTCCTTGACCCTCGGAGAGTACAGTACAGTATGTTCCTGATTTTAATTAAATAAGAAGCCCTCCTGCTCTGTGCCACAGACTGATTCCAGCAGCAGTATTTTAGGCAGCCACATTCAACTGCTATTTTTTATTTGCAGATAGATACTTGACCAGCAAACTAATCATCTAATTAACTAAGACCTTCAGCAATGGCACAGAATAACCCTGGTAACACTGACACACATTTACCTTAGAAGAACCAATTCCACCTGGGAATCTATTTTTGAACAGTTCCCAACTGTAACAAGAAAGGTTTAACTTCCTTAAAAAGAAGAAAGGAATTTCAGGGTCTACAGGAAAAAAAATAAAAAAAATCAATAAATAAGATACCACCAGCTCTTGCAGGCCAGCCAAAGCAGAATCCCTGCCTACAAACAAGCTTCCCCACGTTCACACTTGTCCTGGTTTGAAATTAAAAATAAATATTTAAATAGAAGAGTGATGCAGCTCCTGACATCCACCTACAAAACAAACACATTGTGTCTGGGAAGACACACCAACAGGCCCAAAAGCAGGACTGTCACTTTCTGTGGGTGTATAAACAAGAATTACCCGTCTGGGAGGCTCAAAGGCTGTGCCCTTGAGAAAAAAAAAAGGCTCTTGCATGTCCCAAGAACCATTTGTTTTTCCTTTTTCCTCTGCCCACATCAGCTGAGCTTTTGCCTCCTTTAACCCCATCAGAAAGTGGCTGGTGGAGCTCAGAACCTGCTGGCATGGCCTGGAGGGACTCTGACCTTGCTTACATCCATGGTGGGTTTTACAAGGAGAAAACAAAACCTAAAAATTAGTGAGGAGGATTAAAATGGACAAATTTCTGTGCCTTGTGAAGAACTGTTCAGAGGCACCATGGAAGCCCTGGCAGGATGTAGGTGGATTAATTGCTCAGAAGGTTACTCCAGTAAATTACACTGTGAGCTGTGAGTGTTTTTCAACTGCAAACACCAGAAAGGTTGATGAGCTGCCTGCTGGACTTGGCAGTGCTGGGCTAATGGTTGGACTGGATGATTCTATGGGTATTTTCCAATCAAAATGATTCCATGATTCACAAGAGGCTTCAGTTTTCTCTTGCAGAGTTTGAAAGACACCTGCTGGGAGGCACCACTGCACCTTCCACACAGACACAGGAGCAGCACCCAGTGGGTGCCACCTGAATTCCCCACCACTGAATCACACAGATGTGATGTAGACCTCACCCTGACCTCAAATTTCTAGCACCTGCTCAAGGGCAACTCCAAGACACCTGAAATAAAACAACTAAAGAACCCTGCAGCCCCAAACTACATGTTGCTCCTTTTCCTCTCCATTGTTTTGCTGGGTTTTGCTCAATTCTATTTTTTTGCTCCTCCTCTCCCTCTCTTTGCATCTGTTCCTTGTGGTTCAGGTGCTCCCACATGGATGTAACTTTGGGAAGCTTAGCAGATTTCATGAATTCAGTAACTGTCATGACAGAAATCAAGGAAGCAGAATGACCATGGACAGTGAGATTTGGGGGGAGGAGGGCAGTACTAGCAGCACTGCCAAGGCCAGGCAGACACCAAGAATGCCACAGCACCACCACAAGCCATCCCAGCAGAGCAGGGCAGCACCAGGCAAATCTGTGGATAAATGAAATGCTAAAGACCCCGAAGTGGCCTCATTAAAACACACTTCATGCAGCAGAATGAAGAGGTACTTAGGCCCAGCCTAAGGGACTAAAAGCATCCTTTGCTGCCCACCAGGAAAACTGGACACATCCCTGCTGCTCCTGTGTGGGGTGATGGGAGGGAGAGCCTGGGAAAGCACCCTGAGTCTCAAGGATTCTGTGTTATCCCTTGATTTGGGAGTGCCAAGAACACTATTTCCATCCCCTTCCTGGCAAATCCTTCTCTCCCAATAACCTGAGTCTACCAGGCTCATTTAGATTTGCTAATCAAATTGTTTAAAGCCAGGCTCCTGAACACAGTATTACAGAAAACTTCTTGGTAATACACAGAGAAATGACACAGAGAAATACACACAGAATGAGAAAGGAAGAAGCTTCCTCACCACCCCCAGCTTTTAAAATTATTTTAAAGCTTCCAACCTGCTGCCTTACCTACCATAAAGTCTCCAGCAGACTCTTCAGTGTTGTCCCAACCTCAGGGTAACCCCCACACCAAGCCCACAAGTGCGGGCAGCAGCAGAGCCCTCCTGCCTGCCTTGCTTTCTGTTTTGGACACGTGCTCTTGCTGCTGCGCTTCCTTTCTCCTTGCCCTGCCTGCAGCTGCTGCGGCTGCCTGGTCTCCAGCCAGGAGGAGCAAGGGCAGCTCTGGGAGCGATGCTGGACCTGCAGCACACGGGCAGTGCCGCCCGCAGCACTGTGACCTGCACTCAGCCACACGGGCAGGGCACACTGCTCCATCAACAGCTTACACACAGCCCCAAGAATCGCCTGAGGAGGAGACCTCGGAGATGGGAGGCCTGCAGAAAGGAAGGCTGGAGCTGCTCTGGCAACAGAAAGGCGAACTGCTCCTCCTCTCTTCCTCCCACCGGCAGAAAAACAAGAACAAACACCCAGCGCTCCTTGGAAAACAGGAGCGAACCCACGGAGAGCCAGCGCGCAGCCAGATGAGAACCTGCAGCACAAAGCCGAGACCGTCCTCAGCTCTTACCGCGTCCTGCACCGAGAGAGCGGGCGGGGGCTCCCCGCCGGGTTTCGGTGTAAACCAGCTCCACACACCGGGCGGCTGCGGTGCCGTGACGGCGAGAGGAGCAGGTGTGGGGAGCAGAGCAGGCGAGGGGAGCAGCCGGGCCGGGCCGGGGCCGGTCCCACATCCGCCAGCGGAGCCCCGAGAGCCGCAGCCCGGCTCGGCTCGGCTCGGCCGGGCAGCAGCACATGCCAGCCCCTCGCCACCTCCGCCATGGATTAGGGCTGCTCCTTAGCTCACCCACTGCTGTATTGCACATAATGTTTATTTCCTAACAATGTGCTGCTTCTGCTGGAACGCTCACTGAGGCCAATTAACAGGAGCGTGGTACAAATAGTGAGAAAAAGACAATGCCAAAACATCCCTATTTGTTTCACTTCTCGTGAGCTGGCCCTTATCTCATCTCAGAAGGGATGCCTGGCGTGTGCCTGCGAGCAGCTCGGTGCCGTTCTGGGGGCTGTTAACCACAGGGGAAGCGCTGGCTGGTGGCACAGGGCTGGTGGCACTGGTGGCACGCAGAGCCACAGCTGGACACTCGACAGCTGCTGCTCTGGCATGTCCACATGGACAACATGATATGACCACGCAGGCTTGGCCAGCAAAGCCGCCCCATCCTGGGAAGCACAGGGCTTGCTGAGCTTCCTGCACCCCCAGATCCACACAGCCAGCACGGAGCAGCAAATCCCAGCTTGGAACGTGCCAGGGCCTCAGAGCATCCAGCAGTTAATTTGTGGGGTGGACACAGCAGGACGGGCACCACTCTGGTGGGGATGTCACCCATCCCTGATCTGCACATCCTCGACTTTGGAAAAAGAAGCTGCCTAACATCTCTTTCTGCCAGCAGTGAGTGTGACCTATTTTAGCAATAAAAGGAAAAGTTCTCTGGTGCCTGGATACCCCTTGGCACTGGCAGCACAGCATTTGCTCATCAGACCGAGAAATGTACTTTTAGCATTACTGAAGAAAGTAATTTTTCCCAAAGCCAATTCTCAAAGGTAAGAGGAAGGGGAAAGGTTTGGGAGGAACCAGGGTGGTAGCAGAGCTGTCACTGCATAAGGTGCAGACACAGCTCGGGCTGTGAGGGGACCAGCGTGGCACAGAACCCACCGTGCTCAGCCTCCCCAGCCCAGAGGAACCATCCTCTGCTGCTGAAAACCTCCTCTGAAGTGTAAGGGAGGTGATTATTGACCCAGACAGGTTGTCCACAAGCACAATGCTGTCTGCCCAACTTCTTCCCCAAAACCCTCTGAGGAGCTCAGTGCAGATTGAAGAAAAAAAATATCAACAACAGAAACTAAACAATAACTCCTCCATAATCAGCTCCCCCATTGAAGATAAGGTCAGTAATAAAAACCTGGCTGAATACATGCATTTTTATCTTGCCTACAGGGATGCAAGATGTGCTGAAAAGACAAACACCCTTATTGTTCTGGGACAGTCTCGCTGCCATCCATCTCTCAGAAGCTGCTGACTTGGCCTTTTGTTTTAGGAGGTGACCACAGTGCGCGTAGCCCCGTGTTGCAAGGCGCTGCTTTCTGCTGCCATCCCTGATGCTGCCAGCACTGATAGCATCTGTACCACTGCACAGCACTGCACCCTTCTCACAGCCTCTCCCAGCAGGGCAGGGCTGTCAGCAGTGCTTGGCTGCCCTGGCTGAATGTGCCATTCATGGGGCAGTCACGTCTCGGTGAGGACAGCTCTCAGCTGTTGTGGCTTCCTGATCATCTGACTGGTGCTGGCTGCTGGAGCCAGCCAGAGGTGCCCACAGAGCAGCAGCACATAACTACAGTGCTGCTTTTCAGCCTCTCTCCATCACAAGACTTTTGTCCCAGTGGCATCCAGGCGCCTTTGAGTCGGGAGGGAGCTGTCTGTCCTTCCTGCAGCCCCTCGCCTGCTGCTGTGCTTCCTGAGCCACAAACACCCAGCCAGGGTGAGCAGCTCCCTTCACACAAACCCAAACCTTCTACTCTGAAAGGCACCAGGTCACTTAGCTCACCATCACATCTCTTCTGCAGCACAGGCCCCCACCACCTCCCACCACACCTGCTCCCATGCAACACCCACAATCTATCTGCAGGTCTATGTAGGAACCTTTTAGCTTTCCACATCCCCTACTCCTCCTTACACCTCCACAGCAAATCCTTCACTTGCTCAGCATTTTGAATAAATACTGTGACAATGACAACCAGCCAAAGTCCCCAGTCCTGCAGAAGGTGCCTCCAGGGCCTGGTGGGGCAGCACAATCAGAATCAGGCCTGAAGCACAGGAAAAAGCTCCAAAAGTGGCTTTAGTGGCTCTGCCAAACCACATAAGCAGTGAAAGTTCTTTCTTGCCCTGTGGATTTACAATCTTGAGATCAACCAAAAGCAAAGCATCACCTTCTGCATCAAATCATGTCCAAAAAGGAGATTAGGAAGCAACCACAGAAGTTTACTGTAGCTTAAAGTAGAAGAACTGTTTTGGATAAAGGCTGTATTCTAGGGAAAACAAGATTTAAATACAAACTGCTGTAAGCCAACTTCTTCCCAGCAATGGGAGGGAGACCCTAGGGCAGGGAATTAGGTGTCCTGTTCTTTCACCTCCATGCTCTCCCAGTCCCAGAGCAGAAAGCCAATTTTCTGAAATCTACCGCTGAGCTGCTCAGAGCTAATGCAATCTGTCACTGGAAACTCGAGAGAGATGGCACTGAGCTCTCATGGCAGGCCAATCACAGTCAGTATTTCCAAGGTATGTCTCTTATTTTCAGGTCATTCCTTAAAACATGCGCTGGAGCCCAGCAGGCAGAATCCAGGATGTCCCTCGCTCAGCTGGTACCAGGAGATTGTTCTTTGTGCTTGGAGGTGGTGCACCATAAACTCTTCTATTCCACTGGATCACTGACACATTTCACTCCCAGGAGACAAAAGTGGGAATCACTACTCCAAGGAAAACCAACACAGCAGCACAGCACAGTGCTCCTGAGCAGGCTTACCTGGTGCTGCTGTGCCACACTGACCATGTCACCGCAGAGAGGAGAGCAGCATCCCTGGAGCCTGCACCTTCCACAGCAGGACACTGGACTCAACTCACCCTGCTCCAACTGCTGGGAGGAGGAGCCTGCCCAGGGAAGGCACTCCATCCCCCCAGGCCACCCTCTGGCTTGGACACCAAATCAACACGCAAGTTTGCACCAAGCTCTTGTCTCTGGTTCACACAGACAAGGAAGTTATTTATCATGGGCCAAAGCAAACGAGCCATGGGGCTGGGACACTCCTGCACAAGGGCTGGTTTGCAAATGGGGAGTTAATGAAGGAGCTACTGAGCTGCTCCCAGGCAGGAGAGGTGGCATGGGAAAGGCACAATGGTCTCAAAGCTGGAGCAGAGGAGGGCTTAAGCTCAGCTTGCCATCCCAGATGAAACTCTGTGCAGGGAATGGGGGCAAAATGAGCCTCTTCTTTAGTAGGGAGGGAAAATGCTCACAAAAGGGAATTCAAGTGGTGATGGAGCACCAATTACATATAAATGTGTACACACCCCACTCCTACCAATCCCTAATCCTGTTCAGCACCTCAGCACATAAAACATTTAAAGCACCCCAAAAGCAGAAGCTGTTTTGTCACAGAGGCTGCAGCTTGAGGACACCTTGTGTGCCCTGACCCCCAGCATCTCCAACACCTGACACCACCCTCCTGGAAAGCACAGCCTGCATCCAAAGCCACACCATCCCTCTCTGAAATGTCAGGGCACTAACAGGAGCAGGAAGGCTGGTAAGGAGGGCACAGCAAGAAACTGGATTCACACAGGAGGAAAAGAGGGGAACCCTCCTGCTCCCAGGGAATATTGATCATGAAGAGGTTTTAAAAAGAAAGGGGGACGTGCACTACACAGGAAAATTGATCTGTTTACAGAAAATATCTGCAGGTTGCCTGAAAATGAATATCCTTCATGTGAAAGTTTCCTTTGAGAGAGCATGAACTTTGGACACATTAGAAGGTTAAGAGCGTAAGTAATGTGTTTTTTCACCTTTAGCTAAAGGTCACGGAGCATTCAAACAATTCCTCTGTTTCCAAGCTGAACATGACAGAAGTGACTGCGCACCCCAACATTACAGCTAATGAATATGGAAAACAGAAATGTTTTCCCTGCACTTTGGCCAAGAACCACTCCATGCCCTTAAGAAGAAACTGCTGATTATTGGAGATTTTAGTTTTACCTCACCAAAGTCAAACAAACCAGAACCTTTTCACTAAGCTTCCTTCTTCCCATTAACAGCATGTTGACTTGTCAAAGCTTTTTGCAACTCACTGTCTACCAAGACAGAATTAAATCCAAGGTCATTATAAAATTCTGCACCATTTTCACATCACACCCAGCCTTCCCAACAGCTGTTGGGACCAGATATCTCTCAGTGAGGAGGAAGAGGAGGAAGACACTGAGGATGTTGCTTACCCTGTGGGAGAGGTAGAGGTTTGCTGCGTCAGCCACTGGAGACAGCTCAGTCTGGGTCAGACCCACGGGTTCACAGCCCTGCCCAAAGCTGGCAGCCAAGAGTGAAACCAGACAACAAACATCCTCACTCAACCGGTACTGGATCTTCTCTGCCAGCTCCAAACTCAGCTGCAGCTCGTGGAACATGCTGCTGGGAGGAGATGCCCATATGTACAAAGCATATTTCTGTTTGTTTACTTCAAATACACTCTTTTTTCCCCCCATTTTGTTGGATATTCCCTTGAGCTTTATGTGATGGGAGAAGAAAAATCCCTCAGCCTCCTGCCCCTTCACAACATCCCCTCTCACTTGCCTCATCTGTGAAATCAAACAGCTGCAATCCTTTAAATCACTTTTCATAAAGTGTCTCCAAGCCTAAAATAATGTCACGGCTCATTTCTGAGCTCAGCATTCCTGCCGCGCCGCATTTCCCTGGGTGCGACCGTCACAGTTGGGCTGTGATTATTTATTTATATTATAATAGCACTTGCAGCCCTGCTGTGCTCAGCCCTGCACACACCCCCAGGAGCTGACCCAGGGCGTTTCCACCACCAGGATAAGGATCCCTGAGCTGACCAATTCCCAGCTCTCAGGAAAGGATGCCTTGGAACGCAACAAACCAGAACCAAAATTTAATTAGATGCAAGACATGTTAGTGTCGGGTTGGTTTTGGCCTCTCTTGGTTTCTTCCAAACAAGCCCTCACTGTGCAAACACACCCCATGACAAAACTGACCTGGCCAAGACATGCAAGCAAAATACCGCTGACTTTTAATATTAAACAGTGCAGCAACTTCAAAGGAGCTGGGCTCTCCTCTCCTGAGCAATCCCACCAGAGATCAGCTCCAGCCCAGAGCCATGGCCAGCGTCCAGCTCACGGCGCCGCCGAGCAGGAGACACGTGTTTGTGAACAGCTGAGAGCAGATCATGCAGGGACACGCTCCCACCAGCACTGCCTGCCCTCCCAGCACAGCCAAGGTGTGTTTCTGTGGGGCTGCCATGCTTCTGCCCACAGGAGTGTTTTGGCTTTCCATCCAAAAAAAATCTCAGCTCGGACCTTTCCTGCATGCAGACACCCAAAAGGTATCGCATAACTTGGGGTGATTACATGTGTCTGTAAAAACAGCTCCTAGAAGTGAATGCCAGCAACTTCTTCCAACATTAATACAACAGAACACAACCAGTGTTCACTGCAGGCTGCAGAAACCCCCAGCTCCAGCCCACTGCCCTGCTCTGCTCATCCTGCTCTTGCAGCACTAAGGAGAAGAAGTTGGGATTTTGCAGGAGACAAGAGCTCAGCACCCCAAGGACAGGGGCCGTTCACACTCTTTTTTAAAACCAGTCTTCACACTGCAGTTTGAGATCCTTTGGTTTGCTTTTAAGCCACAGCCTTCCAACAACTGCACATCGTGCTCACCTGGTCTCATCGTCCTCCCGCTCTGATAAAAAGAAAACTGGGATTTTCTTTTTGAGACAAATGCTCTTGGTTACGTTCCAGCCCCCAAACAAACAGGCTCACACTGAAGCAAAGCTGCCATAAATCGAAGCAGGTCAGCGTGTCTCAGGCAGGATGAAAAGGCTCTTTGTGCAGCAGCACGCAGGCCCCGAGCGAGGAGGATGAGCCAGCAAACGCAGCCAGCAGCTCGTCCCGCGCCCTCCTTAACGGTTCTATTTCAAAGCCTTCCCAATCCCCAGCTCTGCTCCCTGTGCCACTCTGCTGAAGCAAGGCAAAGAGGGCAAAAGAGGGAATTTCAGCCCTTGACTTGTATTTCATGGGTTTCCAAGCTCTCGAGTCAAACACTAAAACCAGCACAGGCTGAATTTGACCATTCAGTAGCTGCCACTGTCAAACGTAACCCCCAGACAAGGTCTCCTCTCTGATTTGTGTTTCAGGCACCTTCCACCTCACTGTGATCCACCAAGCAGCAGCTCCAAAGACCCTTGGAAGTGTGAGCCATACTCCAGCACCTAATAAGATTCCTTTAAGCAGCCTGAGCTGACTAAAGCTGTTCCACTAAGAAGAGTTTCTTCCGTTAAGGCTTAAACTGAAAATGTTCACCCATCCAGGATGAGCAAACACAGGCATGAGTGAGGCAGCACAGAAAGGAGAGGCTGGATCCAGGTGAATTAACCTCTGCCAGTTCTGGTATATTCAACAAGACAGAACCAAAAAAAAAAAAAAAAGCAAGATCATCTCCAGCTTATGCCTTGATCCAAGAAGAGAAAAGATTACAGGTCAAGACTAAGAGGGAGGGAAAGAAAATGGAAAGCTCAGCAGCTCAGTTATCTTCTTGCTCCCCAGGAGGGCTGCATAAAGAGAGGCAGGTCAGCTAACAGAGGGCAGGAGGCAGGCTCACTCTCAGCTGTGTGCCTGGGAACCAGGAGAGCTCTCCTGGGGGTGCAAGGAGCAAGGACTGGGTTCACTGGGAAGCAGTAAGTCCACATGTAGAAGAGGATGGTCCTTCCCTTGTGATTCTGTGCCTAGGAAAGGCAATGCCACAAAAGGGCTGGAGGGCACGTGCTCCTGGTCTCTAAGAGTGGTCAAACCTTCCCCTTTGCCCCCAGGCTGATGCTGCACCCAACCAAGGGTGCTCTTGCCAGGAGGACAAAGAGACACAGGTGCTCAGAAATGATGAGCCAGAGCCCATGAGCACAATCACAACAACTGCTTAGAAAAAGGCTGGAAAGGGAGAGAAAAACTGAAAGCACCATATGGAGAAACAAAAGAGGATCCCATGAGAGAGGAACAGTGAAATCCTGCACCGCAGGCACGGAAATGGTCTGATTTCTCTGTAACAGCCACATCCGAGAGCGGGGACACCCGGGAGGGGAGGGGAGGGGAGGGGAGGGGAGGGAGGGGAGGGGAGGGGAGGGGAGGGGAGGGGGAGGGGAGGGGAGGGGAGGGAAGGGAAGGGCCTCACCGCGTGCGGGCGGGCGATCTGCAGCGGGTAGGACAGCGCGTGCGGCGCGTAGCGCGGCTCGGCCGCCCGCCAGCTCTGCGTCACGGGCTGCGTGGAGCCAGACATGGCCAAGGAGCAGGGGCTGCTTCCAAATCACCAGCAAAGGCTCAGGAGAGCAGGGAGCTCCTCTTCATCGTGTGTGTGCTTCCCACGGTGTGCAACAGCTGGAAGGAAGGAGAGCGGCAGGTTAAAATTCAGCCAGCTGTCATTCTGTGAGACAACCATCAGGCTTGGGCCACCACCAAAACCTCACTGCCCTCGCAATTCCCCAGCAGCCCTGCTTTCCCCTTGGCAAACCCCACTGCTGAGCTTTTTCTCGAGGCTACTCCTATCACAGGAAATCCAAATTAAGATTTTTTGCCAAATTTATCCTACCCAATTTCCCTGGAAAGCCTTCACCCACCATCAGCAGGACTGGGAAGCTGAACTGCCAGCTATTTCTTTGGGTCCTGCTGATCTCTAAGTCCCTTGGAGATGGGGATTTTTTTTGCAGGGTGACTCACTTTCCAAAAACACAGTCTAGAGTTTTGGCATTTCAACACAAGGTCCAAAAAGCCACAAGGTTCCTCCCCAGCCCATCCCTTTCAACATCCACACTCTCACATGTCAGTGCTCTTCTTTCCAAGCTCTGGCCACTTCTGCAGCATTCTGAGGTTAGCTCTGATCTAATGGCAGGAGGGACAGCAGGCACTGACCATGCCTGCAGCTGTGTCCATCCATGAAGCTACAATAAAACTAAAGCATGTCACACACCTCCAGTGCCACCTGGATCAGCTTCTGACAGGAACCGAGTGCCAGAGAACACACCACAGCCCCGAGGGTATTTTCACAAACACCCATCACCCACACATTCACTCCTGTACTACCTGTTGTAATTCCTTTAGCAGCTGCAACAAAATCAGGAAAACCAACAAAGTGAGAAGGTGCCTCTTGGCCCCAAGGGGAGATCTAGGAGTTACTGATTTTCATAGTTACTTCACACTGTTTGCTTGGTGATTATTTTAAGCCTCTTGTTTTTTGTCTGGATTACAATGAAAAAGTAACAAAGGTCTAAATGCTGCCCTTCATTGCTGTCAGTTTGAGGTGTGTTAACTATTATTCTCAAATTAACAGTTAGTCACACATAGGATAAATTACCACTGCTGCCTGCCTGGGTCAGGGGATGTTATCAGGACTGATCCCAAGGGATCCATTCTCCATCCCACCCAAAGCTGTGCTCGCCTCCTCCCCAGTGCAGGTATGTGCTATGTATGGATTTGTGCAAGGTTTCTGGCAGTAGCCAACTCTTCCAGCAGCACACCAGGAACAGCAAAGGAGATTTCCAGTGCTCCCAGCAGCCTCTCCCCATCTTTGTGGTCTCTGTGCATGGGCAGCACAGCCAGCCCCAGCCAACGCTATTTCAACTGAAACAGCAGTTGGTGTGTACAAAAACCAAAAAGCGGGTGGGAAAACGGGGGAAAAATAAAAATAAAAAAAAAAAATAAAAGAAAAAAAAAGAAAGAGGAAGCTTTTCTTTTTGTATTTCTTTTCCCTCCTGTGAGACCACAGATGAGCATGTGCTGATAAAGCCCTCGCTATCTGCTGCAGGCAGGCACAGGGCTGCCTCACTGGCTGAGATGCAGCCTCAGAGCCAGAAATAAACCAAAGCAAGACAACATCCCCTGGCAGCCAGGGCAAGGCAGCCAGGGAGGCTGCTCACACAGAGGTCAGATCTTACAGAAATCACCTTTGCAGCAAATCCATAGGAAGCCCAAGGATGACAGACACACAAAGACATCACCACCTCCCGATGAGGGTCAGGTGAGTCTCTGAAAAAGCTATTTTACCAAGTGACAAATGGAGAAAGACAAGGGTTAGCTCTCAAGGCAAAGGAACAGCCGGGTGCCTCCTGCTTCCAGCTCACTCCCTGCACAAGAGCTGGGATTGCCCCCAGCTCTGGACCCTGCTGAGCCCCAGGGCACCTTACCTGCCAGCCCAGGGAGCAGCCTGAGCCTGCTCCCAGCCCTGACAGCCTCCCCATGCTGGCGTGTCAGGGATCCAGCCCGGGCAGGAAAGCCCCTGTGCCTGCAGGGGAATTCACAGGCACCCAGAACAGACGCATTTCTACTTCCAGTATGACTGTCCCACTTCCCCTGGTGCTTCCGACTGGATGGGATTTTAAACACCCATTCCACCCTCAGCTGGAGCCTCCTGCCATGCTCAGCCCTCCAGGGACACAGCAGCACTGTCCCAGCTCTCCTGCAGCCCAAGGGATGCTCTAGGGACAAACAAACCCTCCCTGCAGCTGCCAAGGACACGTGCATGTGGCTCTCAAAGGCTCCAAAAGCTCAGTGGGATCTGCAGTAATTTAAGGTACTTTCCCAACAACAGATTCAAACTCTGACATGTTGGCTTAAAGCCACCTACAAATTAATTAGCACATGTAAATATATACATATATACACACACATACTCTCCAACCCAGAATCCCTGGCAGTTTTTAGCAAGCCAAGGCTTCCTGGAAGCACAGCAGGTAGACCTGACCATGCTGAGGCAGCTGTCTACAGTAAAAGAAATGGGATGAATTCTTTTTTTTTTTTTAAACTCTTCAGATCAGCAGTTCTGAACTTAAAACACAGCTTTAAAACACAGCACCAGGTGCAAAGCCACATGGTATAGAGCTCTAAAACAGTTTTAAAGCTTTTTTGCCTTGGCCTGTGCAACTAAAAAAAGTTAAGTGTCTGCTAGAGGAACAGAGACACAGGATGAAAACACAAAAGTGTCCTGCACCAAGGACTGTGAGCCGTGTCCTGCATTCATCACAAGCTAGCAGAAGCACAAAAAGATTTTTTCCTTAAAAAGAGCAGCAAACCACCTCTGCCTCTATTGTTAGAAGCCCTGGGAAGACAAAAGTAAAAATCTCATGGTCCTTGCAAGCAGCCAAGAAGCACTGTCCATGCAGTTCCACATCTGCAGGTCACCAGCTGGACACCACCAGGCCACCCATTCCCAGCAAAAGACACTGGGCTGCCTCCTCCTCCAGAACTTTTTATTAATTATTTTTAAGGGAGGAACACAAACAATAGGAACAGATTAATGCAAGTAAGAGAGAGAGTGCAGCCAGGCTCTCTAAATCTTTAGAATCAAACTGTTTAGTTCTTACTTTCTCAACTGATCTTGATGAAGAACAGACATTGTCTCACAGGAAAGGTATTTCCCCCCCCAGTTAGAGTCTCCATCTGAGACTGTTTTACCCATAGACCTGCATTAGCCATTACAGCACTAGGTACCAGGAGATTTATGGTCTCTGATTAGGAACAGGAGAAAGCTGGAGGTTATCACCAAAACCAGAGTCAGGGCTATGACATGAACCTGTGCAGGGGGTGAGTGCCTATGGAACCTCCTGTACCTGTTTATTTTCACCTGTTGAAAAACTCACAGGACTCTGCCCCACTGCTGAAGCCTTCAACTCCCCCATCCTCCCCCTGCTCTCCTGTTTCTCCTCTTCACGTGCCATTCACCATCTAAAATTGTTTCCCCATCCCCTGTTCTCCCAATTCACGCCACAGAAGAACAAGCTGCTGCAGCTGCCCCCCATGCCAAGGAGCTCTGCTAATGGGGGGCACAGTCACACCCCAAAGAGGGGCACAGAGGAGTCCACAGCACCCTGCAGTCACCCCTGGATCCTCAGCACACAGCTAAACCTACACTGGAACAGGCAGGACCCTGCTAAAACCCTACAGGTCTAAAATAAGGGGTTTGCAATTAAACCCAAGAGAAAAAAAAAAAAAAAAATTAATTAACATCATTCAACACACTTGTTGCTCTTCAAAGTCAAAGGCAACGTTCCTGATTTGTTCTGGACTCCTCAGGGAGAGCAGCATTCCCAGGTGAGGTCCCTGCCTTGACTGGCACAGACAAATGTGGGCCAGTTGCTGTAATTACCCCGTGCCTTAGTTCCTCTATCTGAAAGGTGAGAACAACAAGACACTCCCAGCTCACAGGAAACACCAGTTCATCTGTTCTCAGAGGAGTTTCAAAGATCCCAGTGAAAACACATGGCTCAAATTCAAAATACACTTTTTTTTTTCTTTTTTTTTTTTTTTTTAGAGCAAGGACATGCTGAAATAAGATTAACAGAATATTTTGTTTCCTAAGTCCAGAGTAATGTTACTCAACTTGTGGTCTACGGACCATGGATGGTCTACAGAAGACGTTAGGAGCCCACAAAGTGACTGCAGAACCCCTTATTAAAAGGCAAAAACTAGAACCACCACACCATGCAGACATGGCAAATGAGAGAAATGCTGTTGGCACTCACCAGTGCATTTAAGTGAAGAGTATTGACAACAAAGCTCATGTTTAATTACATTAAATGATGCAGTTTTTGGAAAAAACAACAAAGTCATCTTTAATCAAATGCTAAATACATGACAATTTTCCTCCTCAAACAAGAAATAAAAGGTGTATATCCTCCAGACAACTCATGTATTTTCAAATAAAAGTTAAGGAGACCTTTGTAATGATGCTTAATTAATACTGAGCTGTACCATCCACCTCCAAGAGTCAACCATGATGCCTAAAAAACCCCAACACCCAACTGTGTGTGGCACAGGAGATCCCCACTGCAGCTCTAGATCAAAACCAGACCTGAAAAGCAGCTAAGAGATTTACCCAGTCTTGCTTTAAAGGACTAGTGGAAGCAGAAATAATTCAGATGTAATGAAAATGGGTAGAGAGATGTACCTGAAAAATGCACCACAACGTAACGTTAATGGATTTGTCTAATCAATATGTGCATGAAATTTTCTGGGAAGACAGTTGACATTATACACAAATATTTGTACGTACTGGATCAACCAAGTCCTTTCAAGAGGAAAGCAGGCTGTCTGCCACGAATTTAGGGCTCTATTCAGAACAACAGTGATGACAATGTCAATGTCTGCAGCCTGGGAATCCACAGTTCAATCACAGCAGAGCAGAGGTTTTACATTAACATTGCAGCACGGGGTCAACAGGAAAGATCAGGCACATGCTGAGCTCTGTGGCATGAGGGAGAGGTTATTTCAACCCCAGGGATCAAGGCTTGTACCTGTGTGTGATCCTAAAACACTTGCCTTGCTCTAGAGGAGTGCACAAGTCAAGCCAGACCGGCAGCACCCTGCACACCATGGTCAGACCCTGTGCTCCTCAGCTGCTCCTCCAACATCAGTACCCAAAACTGCTCTTGTCCCATTCCCCAGAGGACTCCTCCCTCTTCTCTTTTGTCCACATGACTTCTGAACCAGATTTTTTTTCCTTGCCTGACCAACGGTGTGGATGCACAAGCAATTACAGGAGCAGATCTGGGGATAGAAGGGACCTTGCAGCACCATGGCAGAGTTGCTCAGAGCAGGGTGTTGCCCTTGTAAGAAGGCACAGCAGTCCCTAAGGCCATGGAGGGGATGACAGAAGCTCAGGAGCTGCAGTCTCTCATCCTGGTTTGCTGTCTCATAGCTGCAATCAGGCTGCATCAGCTCTCCCAACCACGGCACGGCTCGACACGGAACCGGTTCCAAGCCCTGATGAAAGATGACTTCTCTGCCCTGCTCCTATCACTGCCCAAAGCTGCAAAGCAGGATTTGCCACTTGTATTTCTCCTTTTCAATCTTTCTGAGCTATTTTGGGCATGGGACCCATGTTTAGCTCTGCCCCAAGATAACCTTTGCCAGCATTTGTGTACAGATCTTGGCACGGCAGCGGCGCGGAGCAAGGTCAGAGCATTGGATTTTGCCAGCCCCATTCCCAGTAGTGTTTTGAAAAGCAGGTTTGCCAGGCCAGCTGCTCCCAGCCTGATGCTTCTGGGAAGGACATGCTGACTGTGCACTGTGATTGCTGTCCCTGACAGCCCTTGCTCAGACCCCAACCCACAGCAGGAGAAGCTGATTCCCCAAGAGCCGACAAGACACCTGCGCTCGTGCCCCAGCACTCCTCTGTCAGGGGAGCACTTGCAGGGGATTTCATGTGCTTTAAATACATTTCAGCCCTCAGCAGAGGGGCTGCAAGTGACCTTGTGATAGCTCCCAGAGGGACATGTATGTGGTAAAAGAACAAGACTGACCCATTTCTCTTTGCAGGAGCATTTGGCCATCACCCCCCAGCTGCAGGAGCATTTTTGTGCTAAAACACACAAGCCACACAGCAAGTGCCATCAACATGGCCAAGCTGAGTCTTTACTTCTCAAATCCAGTCCTAATGTGCTTCTTTTCCTTTAGTCTCCCTTCTCCCACTGCTGGATTCCCCCCTTTGAATCCATCTACAACACACAAGCACCTCCTGATTTTGCAGCAGACACGGGTCACCCATGCAGACACCGCGTGGCTCTCTGAGCAGCGAGCCTGCCAGCAGGGACACGGTGGCAGAGCTGCTCCTGTTATGCAAGAGCATGGCTGCTCCTGTGCCAAGGCACCCACAGCCCTGCAAACCCATTCCCAAGCTGCTCCCAGGGCAGTGGGGACAGCCAGCACGCAACCCGCAGCTCCCCACTGCCAGCTGCAGCCTGAATGCCCAAAAGGGACACTTCAAGTAATTAAAGATAGTGACAAGGAACAGTGAAACAGAAACCCACACTAAAAAAAAAAAAAAATAATAAAAGGGGGAGGTGGGATTTGGATCCATGCACAGGCCATTCATGGAACAAAGGAGTTATTTTAAGGCTGGGCTGGAAATAGAAAACAAATTAGACCATGCAAGGCCTTTGTTGAAGATGATCTGCAAAGACAAATGGAAACGCCTGGAGAGGAAATTAAAAAAACCAAACATGAAACCACCCGGGCACTAGGATTGCAAAGGGAAACAGGGCAGGGGACTGGAAGAAGAAAGGAAAGGAGTGACAATCAGATGCCAAAAAGGAGACAGATAAGAAAACCAGCACAGGACAGCAAAAGCAGACTAACAGAACTGACTGATAAAACCCCAGGGATGGAAAAACTGCTGAGAATGCCCCATTTTGCTGTGGAATCCCATCCCAAAGCTTCAGATACAGAAATGCAGTAGTTGAAACTAAAAAGCACATCTGCTGGGGCAAGATGGGCTGTGCAGAGGAACAAACCAAAGCCTCCCCCTCTTCTCCCAACCCCCTGTCTGGCAGCCTGGCACGCTGCAAACATTCACCCTGTGCTGCCACGTCCACCTGGCATGGCATCCAGGTGATTTTAACCATGGTGCAAGTGCAGACAGCCAGTTCCAGGGCAAAACTCCTTCTCTCTCCCCTTCCAGACCCCATTTCTCTCTCTCCCCTGCTCACACTATACACCATCCTTCCCACTCCAGCTACCCCCCTCTTCCATTAAACACGGACTTAAACGCTGGAACTGTTACACAGTTCTAATCTCAATTGAATAAACACACACCAGCAAGTTTAAATCAAGAAACCCCACGCAGTTCCTTGCTGACAATGATACTGTAAGCATATGGGAATTTCAGCCACGCTCCCCAGTGCATTAAACAGCACATTAACAACCCTTGCTGGAACAACACATGGCCACTGTGGCCACTGGCTGCTCCCAGGAGCTAACCTAAAGCCCAGGCTACCCAGACAAACAAGGCTTTTAAAATGCAAGGCAGATTACAAAGCACCTGCAAGATTTATTAATATATTTTGCACAGAACACGCTGCTCTTTTGATTTTCAAACCTTTCAGTTCATGTTGCTAAAGAGACAGGTCCTCTGATGTCTTGGGCACGTTCATGAAAGCGAGGGGAGTCATCTCCTCCAGATCCTTTTGTTGAACAAATTACTCAGCTCAGGAGTGACATTTTCAGTTATTTACATCCTGAATAAAGAAGGGAAATTCATTTTCTGGAGTTCCTAAGGTAAGTTCTTTGAGGCAGATTGTACCACTAAACATTTTCTCCTTTCGCACGTTCCCAATTTTCAAAGGCGACAAAACATCTTTGCCTTCTAAATTATTCCTTTTCTTTCATGATCCTCTAATGATTCAGGAGTCTAAACTTCATAGGAGGATCTTTGAAGAGCACCAACTGCCAGCATAAAAGCTGAACTATTATGACAAACTGTACAATTTAATGCCTCCCTAGGAAGACACGTGCAAAGGAACAGAATTACCCTAGGGAACCGAAACGAAGCCTGCAAATAAATTAAATGACCTGTAAACCAAGGTACTCAAAAATATATGAGATGCTATGCAACTGTGCCATAAAATATCACTAAAGGAGGGAGTCTTTTGGGAGCAGAGCTGTTTTTAACCCATTTCACTGCAATTGTTCCACAAACCCAGCACACTGCTGCACCCCACACTCTGTCACTTGTGATGGTCTGTGAAATACCAGCCCTGAACCCTCCCCTAAGCCTTCCTCATCACATCCTCCAGGTAATTACTAGCAGATAGAGTCAATTTTCAGCCCAGGTTAATAACTGAATTCCAGCTATTTGTTCCTGCACATTGCTGCTGCTTTCATTTCTCCCCAGGAGTGCTGATGATAAGTTCTGCCTCGCTGGTGGCCCAGAGAAAGGAGCTGCTCATTAGTTCACAGTCGGACAGACAGGTCCAAGTAGCAGCCATTAATTGCCTATGTTCTGCTTTTCTTGTCTAGGTAATTAATAGTTTTTAGACAGAAAGTCAAAGTCTCTCTAGAGGCACCAGAAATTCCAATGTTTGCATACAATGAGGACAATTTACAGTGAGGGAAGGGGAGCAGGAAAACATCACCTCCACCTCCTCCTCCTTCCCCTTGTCAAATACCCTGTACATAAACCACAGCCCACTGCAGCTGGAGGCCTGGACTGCAGCAAACCTGCTCTGAATCCACAAAGGAGTCTTATCCTGAGAAGAAGGAAAGGCTTGCACAGCTCCAGCTTCACTCCAAGGCAAATGGCACTTTGCAGGAGCCAGGCTTTGGGTTATGTTTCCAGAAACAGCCTTACAAAACAGATGGGGATTCCTGATGTGTTTAATAACTGCACTCATGCAAGTGGGCAAACGGGATTTCAGTGCTTCCCTGCCAAGCTCAGTCCTGCTGACAACAAGCTGTCCAAAGCTGTCAGTCACTCCCAGCAGACCAGCAGAGCTGCCTTGTTGATCAGGACACTTCTCCAAGAGCAGCCTGCTCAAACCCTTTGCCATTTGCCTCTGCTGGGCTCGGGGCAGGGGTTTGCAGCCTGTCACTTACAGGTTTCTGGGAGCCTGAGGACTGGTGTGCAGCAGTTACTGTGATTCATGCTGCACAGATCTGATATCTTGAAGGGTCTGCTCTTCCAGGGAGAGGCAATGAGCACTGGGGTCAGAAGACTCTGGTCTCCCTGCTCTGTTACATGGGAGGGAGGGGAGAATTCTGCCTTGTTTGCTGGCAGAATGCCCAGTCCCTGGGCCATCAGTCCATCCTGTTTAGCAATTGCTGAACTCATGGCTATTTAGTAATAATAATTAATAACTACTTTTAAAACCCCCTGAGCTGCCAATGTCAAGCTGTTCCTAAGATGAGTCACTGGCCCCATTTGCTGCTGCCACTGTGCAGGCACAAACAGGTACCTCCTGTCCCCCTCCACCTGTCCTGGGGTCAAAGTTTCCAAGGGCTCCTCACCCTCCAACCTTCCAGACATGTAACAGAAACAAAGAAAACCATGGGGGAGATGTGTGACACTAAGCAATCCTCCTCATCTGGGCAGCACTGCAGCTCCATCTCTGAGTCACTGAACTCAGACCAAGCTGGTCTGCACTGGGAATGCCAGCAGAGGAAACAGGAGAGCCATAGTCTCAAGGTCAAATACTGCTTTTGTGGAGCTATAGAAACAAATTACAGCATAATAATCTTTCCATCTGGGAGGTACTTAAGGGTGCTTCCCAGTTCTTTCATGCACTGAGCTAATAACCTTGATGAAGGCCTCAGATTTAAAGGAAGATGAATGCTGGTCACGCACAGCAAGAAAAAACAAGGCATCCAAAATTGTCTCTGCTGAGGCAATGAGTTTCCCATGGTATCAAGTTGAAACAGGGCAGCTCACACAGAGATAACTAAGACAATTATTGTCCCCAAATCTCCATGACTTCTTGGGCAGTTGAGCTGCTCATGAGAACTGCCTTGAACATCCTGCTACTTTACTGGGAGTAGCCAGTGATGGTGGATTTGACTGAAAATAGCTGTGGTGCCTGTGAGGGCTCTCTGTACACAGCACACAGCCCTTGCCACTGCTCCTGCAAAGCCCCCCAGCCCACCCAGGGAACACAAATCCAACCAAAAAAAGGAAAATGTAAGGCAAATGCTTTTCACACAGCCAAGAGGCCATCACAGCATCCAGGTGTAGAGCAGTCACATCAGGGCTTGCTCCTCTGCACAGCTGGGCAGTGTGTCTGTGCTCCTGGGGCTCTGCCATGGCAAAGTCCTGATTTGTCCATCCTTGGAGCTGCAATTCCAGAAGAATTCACACCAGTGGACACTGATTACAGCTCGATGGGAACAGACATGCCACTTCAAACTGGAAAAGCAGCAAGTCTGTGAATTTCAGATAACTCTCCAGCTTCTAAGTTGTACAGGAATTTTTATGGATGAACCCAGCTCACACACACATCATGAAGCTCTGCTGCATGCTTTACCCAGGAAATTCAGTCTGCTTTAATACAAAACACTTGACCACAATTTCAACCAACAGAAGAACTGCCTGCCCTTCAAAAGGAGCAGTGCCATCCTCCCAGGATTGGGAAATAGCAGGTTTCCCTCACAATCACTGCCAGGCTCTCCCAGCAGTAGCTCCACACAGCTCAGGTGTAAGGCTGTGGCTGACTCAGGCAGGACAGGGAGATCCTTAGTCCTCCTCCCACAGCTCTGGTTTAAGGGGTGTGGAATCACTTAATTACGCCCCTCAAGGCAGGAAGAAGTCGCTTGTCTTTAAATACTCCAACTTTTATTGAGTTAACAAGTTTTAACAAGGTCAAGGCTTGAACAGTAAACTCTTACCCAAAGGGGACTTTGCTGTTTCCCCTCTTGCAATTCATTAGTGTCCCCCCACCCCAGTTTATTCCTTACCCCTGGGTTAAACTGATAAACTTTACGCAGAGAGAGCAATCAAGGAAAGAAAATATTGGAGCAGTTAGGGTAAATAAACTTTAATTTTCTTCATCCTGTCACAATGTCCCAGAGAAGCACCTGGCTCTCTACACAGCACACACACACATCCCCTTGGAAGGGGCCACAGGCAGGGCAGCCTCATCTGTCCCCTCCTGCCCAGCACAGGGGTGAAGCTCTGGAAACCCCCTCTGTTCAAACCACTGTGGGCTCTGCACTGCAAACAGCTGCACAACAGCTGGCTGGGAGCTGAACAATGGGCTCGGGCCACTGCAGCCAGCCCCTTCTCCCTCTGTTTCCTACAGCATGGCTGAGGAAATCTCCAGAAACAAACACACAAATCTTGCAGGCAGATGCTAGAGGTAAAGAAATGAATGCTGAACTGCTTAACAACATGGAAAGAGAAATATTAATTGCAGCCTTCCACAAAACCACCTCCCTGCTTCCCAGCCCAAGCCTGGAAAAGGCTTCCCAGTTTTGTTTTTACATCAGCCACCCACAGGGCAGGACCATTCCCACGTCCCCATGTGCTCATTTACATCATCAGCCCTGCCACAACATTTCCAAGTCCTACAAGTCAGACTGCCAAGGAAAAGAACAGCATTATCATTCAAACACACACCACTGACCAAGATCATTTAACCATGTGAGAACTACGAGGCAGGAGTGGGACAGGAAAAGTCAGCCCTTGCCAATTTTACCTAATTCCTAAAGCTCTTGGGAAGTGCAGAGATCAGGGATGTACCTTCAACCTGCAGGTGAGAGGTTCCACTCACTGTCCACTTGAGGATCCCTCAGCAGCAGTCACTGACCTGAAGTGCCACAAATTGGACATAAAGCAGTTTGAATTTCTTCAAGCAGGAGTTTGCACTGGTTTGACTGAATTTGCTTTTAAATCAGGTCTGCTTAAACTGGAGCTGGTTTCCTGTTGCAATTCAGATATCCCATTACACAGCTCATCCCACATGCCAGCTCTGTACAGCTTAAGCAAATGGAAAGTTGAGCAGTTCATGGAAAAAAAATGCTTTTATACACAGACAAAGAAGTCAGATTTTTAAAAGCCTGTCTTCTATAAACTTGTGTAGAGGATTCACCTCTAGGTTCTGGTAGTTGGTTAAATAAAGGTAAGGACAGGTTGGATGGGGGGTTGAGCAATCTCATCTGGGGGGAGGCAGGAACTAGATGATCTTTAAGGTCCTTTCAAACCCCACCCATCCTAAGATTCTAGTAAAACTCAGAAGACAGCACACTCCTGGGACACAGAGAGCTCTGTAAGAGCTGCTCCCAAGGACAGTGTCCACAGACACCAGGCAAGGGAGCAGATTGCACTTCTGTGCCTTAAACACACCAAGAACTATCTGCAACAACATATCTAATACTTCAAACACATGAAATATATTTTCTGTCAACTAAATCAGTGTTACAGGTCCACAGCCTATTTTATTAGCTGGATGCTAATGGAGCTACAATATATCAGGTCCCATTTTAAAAGTTGCAGATAGTTTATAAAGACTTAATCATTAAATAGGTGTTTGAATAAATGGCTAAATCAATCATTATAAGCCCTAACTCTAAGTAAGCTATTGGACTTTGTAATAATCTGCAATATCTCCAGCTGAGATTCCCACACCTACACAGAGGACCCCATCATGTTACAGACTTGAAGAACAGAACATGCTATATATTATTTCTTAATTATTTGTGCATAGGCTTTAATGTAAATATGGACAACATATTGCCACATTAAATGCAGGTAATGTTAAAAATACAGATGAAACATTGAAGAGCACTAAAAAGTGGTCCTTTGGGATGGCACTGGAGAATATTTAATAAAGGCAAAAGCTGCAGGCTAATTTCCCCTGGGAGTTCCCATTTAGAGCCTGTCACAGTGAGAATCCATCACAGACAAAACTGATTCACCCACATCAGAGAGAAAAAAAAAACCCCTTTTCCTTGCCCACTGCCAGTCACCAGGATATCACCACTGGTAAGGGAAGGAGCCTTCCCTGTCTGTGGGTATCCAGCAGTGGGATGGAGAGGGATGAGCAGAGCCACAGCATCCCTCAGCTTCCACCCCAGCCCCTCCCATGAACCTGCCTGAGAAGGGCTGTGATCAAACTCTTCTGTTTGATCCTCCTGTAATTCATGCCAAGTAACCTTTGTTAGATGCTGTTTAGGAACCCCAAAGAGAAAGAGATGCAGTTTAACACAGACTGACACATTAAAGTCACTCACACCCTGCAGCACCACTGTTCTCTCTGGCACACCAACCCAAAGGTTAGTTATCAGCAGGTATTCAAATTTCAAAGTAAAACAGTTAAACTTTAAACCATTTGAAGTCTGTATCACACCCATGTGTGCTAAGTAGAGAAGGGAAAGGCATCCTGTCCAATGGTTTAAAAAGATTTCAGGTCACTGTCCCTTATGCAATGAGAGTTACTCAGCTGGATAAGATCAGCCATTAAGCAGGATTACAAATTTATCTTCCCTCAGTAGTGTGATCTTCTACTAATAATTCTATCATGAAAAATAACGTAGAAAATGTTTAAAAAATTGCCCTTTGAGTAACTAGAAAGGCACAAATTGCTTGCATAGCAAAGCAAAAATCTTGTCTTTTAACTGAGGTGTGCACACAAAACAAAACACCACAGCCTGGTGTCAACACCAGCAGGAGAAAACTCTGGCAGTGCTGAGACCCTGCAAATCAAAGCAGTTGGGAGGGAAGATGTGAAGCATCACCAGCTGACTCACCCCAAGAAGGTGGGATTTGATATGGCACCTTTCTGTAACTTCCATCTGGGCAGCACCTTCCTGGCCCAGGACAGTAAAAATAAATACAAACACAACCTAAGACATCCCTTGAGAGAATGAAGGCAATTTTTACAGTTTCACTGCCAGCCCCAGTCCCACAGAGCAGAGCAGAGGCAGCTGCTGGACCAGTGCTGGCCAAGAACTGCCCTGCACCTCCCAGGGTGGGCACACCCCACTTCAATCTCATCCCACTAATCACTGCACCAGGGAACACTGGACTACTCCAGCAATGACATCACTGGCAGGTTTGATTACAGTGCTGATTACATCATCAGCCACAAGAGATTATGCAGCTTCCAAATGGCACCAGCAGCTCCTAAATAGCTTAGGTGGAGGAAGCCACGAAGGACGTATAAATTTCAGAAGCCTCAGGTTGTAAGTCTAATGGAAGAACTTTCAACACTATCTTTTGGAAATATCCATGCATGGACAAAGTATTTTCACATGCTGTTGCTCATGTCAGTGAGCCAGCACATGCTTAGGAGAATATTTTGGTTCCTGGAAAAGTCACAGAGTGAGGGAAGGACTCTGCATGAGCGTAACCAGGAGAACGTCAGCGCTGCTCAGAGGGCAACAGGCACCCCCAGATCTGCCAAGAGCACCAGAGGGAATGTGTGCACTGAACCATCTCCCTGCAGGGTGGGAAAAACGCTTCTCAAAGCCTATTTAAATGACTTTCAGCAGAAGATAACAAAGTTTAATAACAGGAACTGGAATGAGAAGCAAGCACCCGTTTCAGAGTCTGGCGCTGCGAGGCCAGGAGCGTGAGAAGGACAGAGTTTTGCTGTCCCCATGCCACACACCAGCATTAGCTCTGTCACGGGGTGCTGCTGCTTGCTCAGCCTTCCCTCCTCTGCCTGGACTATTTGCAGAAACAGCATTAAAGCAACCATCAAGCAGATGCTTAAAAAATGCAGAATGACGTTCAAATGACATCTATCCATAAATCAGCCCAAACCACAAACATCTGAAGAAGATTTTCACTTAATCCAATTTACTGTAATCTCTCTCTTTAGTTAAAATGACAGAAATGTCAAAATGGGACTTTACTCCTCTGTCAAAGCATCTCATGGTGAAAAAAGAAAATAAGCAGGCTCTCGCACGCAGCACCACTTATTAGGTTAGAAATGTCAAAACTGTACTTTGATTCTCACTATTAGCAGTCACATCCACATGCTGTGCCCTTCTGTTTCGCTTCACTTCCCCCAAAAGTGAGCACAGAGCATATGCTCCATGCCAAGCATCATCCAGGCAAAACCACAAGTTTCCAGTTTTTGTTCCTGCTGACCCTGGTGCTCATCCCTGGCTGGGAGCAGGCTGACCCTCTCAGGTCACACACTAACACTCTTATTTGCCATCAGAGCTCTCAGGAGGACTGTGTTCTGCTGCTTCCAGAAAAATAAAGCCATGCTCCAAGCCTGCTCAACAGCTCAACCTCCAATTGCTTTCCCCTATCTCCCCACATTAATTAGCAAATGGGGTAATTGACTGTCTGCCTGGGAGTTCAGCATTTGTGTGTCCACATAGATATTTCCATGTGAGAGTGCATATCTTTTTCCCCAGTGGTCACAAAAATTAAGCCATTATCCAAGAGTCCAGGAAAGTGAAAGAAAAATACCTACTGTCAAGAGTGGGGTCTTCATGCATTATTTAACAAGAACTCTGTTGGCAAAACTGGTGTTGTTTTTATATAAAAGCTAATAGAAATTGTACCTCCAGGTGTCAAAACACTGATGGTAATTCCTGCTGCCTCAGACATCTTGATGTTTCAATTTTAGCAGTATGAGGAGCCTGCAGGGAATCCAAGAGGGTAAAGTGCTTGTACTCAAAGAGAAGCAGAGAGAAGGAGAGCCTTTTTATTTCTTTATAAAGGGCTCAGGGGAACAGTTCTACTCACTGGAATTATCAGATCTGGTTCCCCTGCTCCTTCCCTTCCTTGAAAGAGGAAAGAGCAAGATAGGCTAACAAGGAGTGATTGTATTGTGTCGACAGGGGGAAAAAAAAAATCCATGAGGCTGCTAAGGAGAAAAGACAAAGAATTGGTGAACAGAAGATATCACTGGGGTGCAGCAGCACAAGAGCAGCTGGAAGTAACAGGATGCTTCAGTGATCTCCAGGGAACAGACAAGCTGCAATGGAAGAGCTATTTTAATATAGGCTGGGTTTCATTAAGTTTGTGCCTAAAAGCACAGTGACATGTAGGAACCCTCCCTCTCTAAGTTCCACCTGTTCTCCTTCAGCCCACCAGACCTCCACAGAGCAATGACAGGGCTGAGAAACTGTAAGAGACACATGAAGAGTCCTCTCCCTGACCAGCCCAGAATGTACAGCCAACTCCAGCCAAAATCACAGCACCAGGCAGCAAATCAGCTCTGACATTCCAATAATCAATTGTGGCACCCATGAAATACTGGTTTCAGGCCAATGCTGCACCTGAAAACCTCAGGCAATGCAGGCCACTGTCCCCAAGTACCCCAAGGGAAGCTGTGGGGAGGACAGACAGCTCTCCAAACCCACCCTGGTGTGCTCAGTGAGTAGAAAGCCCCAGGAACCACCTCATGGTCTGGGCAGTCCTGTTTCCATATCCCTTCCACCACGGGATGGTGGGGAGGGGGGGACAGACCAGAGGAAAACAATAGCTCAGGAATCCACACACAGCTCAGCAAGGAGCTCAAAGGAAAAGAAAAACAGCTTCTCCAGGCAGCCACTCAGCCAGGGACACAAAGGTCTTGGAGAGATCCTTCACTGGGTCACGAACTTTCACAACCCCCACCACAAAAACAGCGCCGAGGAAACTCCCAGGGAAAAGTAAATGGACACAAGAGCAAACTCAGACATGGGATGCCAGGACTGCTGCTGGTCCCATTCCACCAAAGCACATGCCCAGGCTCCTTCCACCTGGCAGCCCAGTGAACAGCCCATGGAGCTGCACCCAAAGCACCCCAGGGGCTGCTGGAGTGGGAGGTGAGCAGGGCACAGGGATCTGACCCCAGAGCTTCTCCCAGAGCTCTGCCCCAGTCCCCCTCCCCACTGTGCCTGCCCAGGCATCACTTACAGCTCACTAACAGCCTGCCATGGCTCCCACCCGCTCCGACAGAGCCATTTGCTGCCTTCTTGCTCCTCCAGCCATGTCTCAGTGCGTGGTAGAAACTTTAAGAGGCAATGACCTCATCGGAGCTGGGAAGAGGGAGGCGGGGAAATTGGCTACTTGCCACCTTCTCGTTTTTCACATAAGAAAAATTATTTATGAGTGAAAGCTCGTTTTATTCATCTAAAAGAAAAAAAAAAATCCTACTAAAAGCAGCAGGCCTGCCTTGGAGTGCATCACTTGTACAGCAGCTCCTGGAGCAGCACCCACCTGGGTGATGCAGAGTGGGACCCCCAGCTCTCCCTGTACCCCCTGCTCCCAGGAACAAACCCCAGGCACTCAGTGATGCCCCAAGCCCACAGAACACACCAGGCTGTGCTGCAAGCATCCCTCCCATCTCTGTTAGAGCTGCCTTCCGTTAAGGCACAGGGAGGGACTCGCAGCTCTCTCTAATTTGTAACTCCTCCAAAAGGGCAATTAAGCAGCCAAACCGTAGCTGTGACTGGGATTGCAGCTCAGCTCTCTGATGAGGCCATCAGACAGAGCTCTGCAGAGAGCAGTAACTCCAAGGCATGTCATTAATTTTGCCCAGACATGTATCACACCCCATTTGAGAACGCACACGGAGCTGTGAGCTGTGCTCTGCAGACACAGGACACACAGATCCTGCACACTCACATTTTATATACTCCTATTACTTGTGTTATAGATTCACACACACATTACTCATAGCTCTTACGAACAGAACATACAGTTCATCTTGGCATGAATCCCAGAGAAAGGGAAAAAAACCCCCAAAAATCCCTGCAGTAACAAATCCAACTTGCATTGAATCCAACAGCATCTGTGGTAGGAGTTAGAGCAGTCTTATGGATCATAAATGAATTATTTTGTGTAACACACCCATGCATCTCTGATACCACCAGGCAAACCTGCTGTTTCAAGGGACATTTCCCCACTGAAAGCATGCCACCACTCTCCCAAGTTCTTGCCCATAACTTGGGAAGCTGTGGAAAAAGCAGTTTATTTCTGCAGTGTGCATTCAACAAGCTGTTGTGTACCCTGAGGCAGCCCTACGTTTCAAGACAGGGTCCAAATATGTTCATATGGGACTGTAGGTGTCCCTAAGAAGTGTGGGATCTCTGAGTCACAAGTGCTGGAGTCCATTCTTGAGAGCAGTCGAGGATATTTCATACAACAGTGGCAAGAAGGCAGATTAGCATGGACTGAAAAGATAACTCCTTCATAGGAAACAGTGGCACGAAAGAAAACTTAAAAATCACAGCACACTGCAGCTTCTATACACTTTTGTAACCTCTGCAGCAAGTTTACAGCATATCAGAGAATTCTTCATCCCCTCCAAAATGAGCTTTGTTCACTCTTGGGACCTTTACACACAATGTTAAAGCTTTAAAAAGTCAGAGTTGCAAGACCCTTATTTACTGAAGGAGAGCAGAGCAGGATGAGGAGCAGCTAAAAGCCCCATCCCACCATCTCTCCTGGAATCCCCATCACACCACAAGTGTCTTCCCCAGGATTACAGGACCAGGACCCTCAGACCCAGCAAAACCACCCTTTCTCCAAGTTCTGCAGAGAGTTCAGCAGCAGGAGCTCCCTGTATGCCACAGGCAGCCCCAGAACAGCAGCTGCAAACTCCCACTGGCCTGACCGGAGTCAAAACACACTGAGCGCTGCTCTCCAGGCAAACCCAAATTACAGCATCATCTGCTCACTGCTCCCAGGATGAACAAACCCACACTAATTACAGGCTAAACTTTGCAATTCACCTCTCAAAAGCATGAAAACGTCAGCAGAACTGCTTTGATCCTACTGACAAATCCCCTCTCCAGCCGACGGAGCAACGCACGAGACCAAGATGTCCAGGGAGGGGGAAAAAAAAAAAAATCCAAACTTTTTCTCTCCTTTTTCCTTGTTGCTGCCCTCCCCCTAAAATTACATGCTCCCTGCCAAGGAGGGCTGGAGGGATAAAATCACCTCAGAAAGCAGCAGGGGCTCTCAAAACCTTGCCCTTCACCTCCAGCAGCAAGCAGCCGGGCAGCGCAGCAGTGTGTGCTCAGCCTCCAGCACTGAACACTGTTTCTGTGTCGCCGGGCCAAGTCCCAGTTTTTCAAAAGCAACTTCTTTCTGCTGTGGCCTAGTTTAGTTCTCCACACAAAACACCACCAAAACAAAAGCCTCCCAGCCAGTCGGGGGAGGGAAGTGGGGGGTACTTACCTAGCAGCATCCCCACATCACCTCCTGCATCTTTAGCAGCCACCCTCTTAACTTCAAAATAAATAAATAAAGCGAGGCCACACAGCCTTAAAACCAATCTGGAAATGAAATGGAAAGCCTGTAATTATTTCTCAATGCTCCTGCCAGTCTCAGCCTATAAACACAGTGGATTACATAAGTCCACCCCTCCTGTTTTGAAGCCAAAAGTATGAGCTTTTCCTCCAGCTCTGGCAGCAAGTAATAATTCCTCGTCGGCATGGCAACGCTGGCTGGCTTCCAGCAGACAATGGGCGAGTTGAAATACTGCTACGGCCTTTTTATAGCTTAGCTCTGAAAAACCTCTAAAATATTAGCTATCTGATGGCTAACCCAACCTGACAACCTCTCCTCCTTTAACCATTTCCTTCCTGCACCGCCAGCAGATGAACGCTCCAGGGTGACCAGGCAGAGGAGCAGGGGATGCTCCCTGCTCCGATGCAGGAATCGTTTCCCATCTAGTGGATTTGTTGATTTGTCACACACACAGTAAGTGCCACAACCCCATCTGGGCTTTTCCAGACTGGGTTTATTTCAGTCTCTTACTCAGCAGGTACGTTTGCTCTGCTCACTGGCTCCAGGAGTTGTGTGAGAGGTTTTCCTCCAGCTCGCCTGGCCTGAGAGAAAACAGACCACAAAATACCACTTGGTGCATGTGGCTCTGTCAGTGCCCTCCAGGGCAAGCTGGGAGCAGGCTGCTGGGGCTCTGGGTGTGATGTGCAGAGCTGCAGGGAAGCAAGATGCTTTACAACCCTCTCATCAAATGCTGGGAGAATTCATGTGTCCTTTTGGGACTGCACTGCAGGGATGCCCTGTGCCCCTGTGGCAGTGTAGGGCAACCTGCCCATACAGTTGGGACTTATTCTGAAGCTGAATGAGTTAAAAGCAATAATACATCCCAGCAAGACTGTGAAACAGCAGTGAAACTCAAACAGAAGAGGAAAAGACACTCAAGCCATCATTAATGTCAGTGGCGTAGGAAGACTGATGAAGTTAAGGAACCTTATGATGGTGTTTCAACCAAATCCTACTGAAATGAGCAGCTAGCACACACACACAGCAGTCCCCAAGATCATGTGAAGTTAATATTTACCCTGATTACACACACACTCTGTCCAGGATGACCCCACTATCTCCACAGCTGTCACAGACCCTGACCACCTGAAGGCCAGCAGGTCCCAGATGTATTTACACCTCTGAGCATGAGCTCAGGGAGTGCCACTGCCATGTGCTGCCTCACTGCAGCCCCAAGGAAAACTCATCCCAAGGGCTGGGACATCCTCTGCAATTTGCTGAATTTTGCAAGTTAGCAAATAAGCAAAGAAAACAATAGAAATTAAAGGGAAAACTGAAAAACAGCAGAGCCAAGGCCACCACAAAAAACACAGCTCCATTCTCGATGCTCAGTTCTCAAAACAGTGCTGCCAGTGTTCAGATCCAGCTCCATTTCTGGCAGGAATGCTGGGAAAGCCAAAGGCTCCTGCTCTGCACTGGTGGCTCTCCATGGCCAGCCCCCTGCACACAGCAGCCCACTGCCCCCGTCATCTCCAGCAGAATGCACGACCCCTGGGAGTCTTTAACACTCAAAACCAGAAGGCAAACAAAAAAAGAACATTTCTTTCTAAATCTCATTAAGTTGCAGAGCATGATTATGATTTTTTCTAATGTGTAGAGGTGATAACACTGCTTGGAGCTCTAGTTCAATTAATTATTTTATGGGAATAAACATACCAGGAGAGACTAAATGCAAACCATAAAGGTTCCTTGCTACGTCAGGCTCACAGCTGCTCAGCCTTTGATACAAGGCTACAACTCCTCATGCCACAGAAGAGCCTAATTCCCACAGTAAAAAAAATAAAAAAAGGAGTCAAGCAATCATCTTAGCACAAACCAGGATGCAGCACACCCTGGCAGATGCTGGTTCCTACACCAAAGTGTGCAAGATGGCCAAGAGCAGCAGCTGCTGCTGCTGATAATTAAATACATGTTGTGCTACCACAGAGCCAAGCAGAGCCACACACGAAGGGGGAGAAAACCAGACCTGTCCTGGAGCATCTACCTGAATCCCATGAGCTCAGAATGGGCTGAAGTTAAGAGGTGCCAACCTTAAACCTCACAATGTTATTTTTTTTAATGATGACTCAGGATCACATGACTGGAACGCTTGTGCTTTCAATGTGAGAATAATCATTTAGCCTCTTTTTAATGGGAAATTTTCTGGGTTTCACCCCAGTAAGTTACAGGTGAACAGGAAACAGAGAACCCCAAGAGCTTCCATGGGGATGGGACTTTGCCCAGCTCTGGTGAATGTCACAGACACAGCTCTATCTCATGCTCCTCTATTCCAGTGAACCCCAGTGTGTCTCAGGATACCTTCCTGAGCAGAATCCATTTGATCCCAGCCTCCCAAAACCTCCCTCCCAATTTGCTATTACCAAGATGACATCTAAGAACATGACTACTAACCAGTCTGAAGAAAAACCCCAAACTACTAAGGAAAACCACAGCTGCAATTTCCTCCTGTGTGTAACACACCATGTGCAAAGACAGCACCTTAAGGTGGCATCAGGAGCCACAAGGAAGAGAAAACTGTAAAATCAAGGCTAAAACATTGGAGAAACCTTCCTAGTCTCACACAGACCAACCTCTGCTCTCTGGGTGAGGAACACCCAGCCCCACCATGACCCCAGACACACAGAGGGATGATGCAAGATGAGGAATAACAACTACAAAACCCTGCTGAAACTTTAAAATGGCATCACACTGCACACACTCTTCCAGCTTAAACCCTTAATTAAACAGACTATTCTTTACAGTGCTGGAGCCACTCCAACTCCCATTGTTAAATTTAAAATAAAACCCCACAACCCCACAGCATCTGTAAGACATTACAACATTCAATACCGACTTCTTTATTCAGCTTTAAGACATTATTTAATAATTTTTCCCCTCAAACCCCAAATCTAAAGAATTAAAGGAAATAACCACCAGCACCTCTTACAGAATGTTGGTGGGGTTTTTTTTGAATGAACCCTCTGCACTAATATCTTTGACCTTTAACAATTCTAGGCTGATTAAGTGTGTTTTTGATCATGTACAGCCTCTGGACAGACTGCACAGCCAGTGCAGTGTCAGGATGAAGCAGACTGCAGCTTGGAGCACTGTCCCAAATACAATCCCTTCATGCACAGGGACAAAACAAGAAGGCAGATTTGACCACAGAAAAATCACTGGGAGCTCAAGAAAAACACATTAGAAAATCAATTTTGATCACTGCTAATAAAGCTGGAAACACAAGCCAGAACCTTGTTGTTATAACCTCCACTATTCCAAGGTGGGTTTTCACTTCTGCTCTCCCTGGAGGAGTCACAGCTCCTGTACCACCCTCAGGTGGCCCCCATGGCCTGGAAATCACATCTTTAGCCATGCCAAGGGATCCAGACACCATGACTTTCCTGACAGGATCAGGAGAAGAACCTGGGCTGAATGCCAACCTCTGCAAAGTCATGGGGAGCCTGTATTCCCTGCAGGGAGAGCAGGATTACAAACTGAAATATCACCTGTTAGCAACCTCTGAAAAGATGCTGGCAGGCCATGACAAACCTCCAGGTTCCCATAAAGCTCCTGCAACTTAAAACACTGCTGATATTGCTCCTGGAGCCAGTTTCACAGCCTCTGGAAGAGTGTGAGGTGCCAGGTGGAAGAGGAGATGACACAAAGAGGAGCAATGTGCACCCTGGCACCATGAGCAGCCTGCCCAGGTTGGGGTACCAGCTCAGGGACTGGTTCCCAGCAGCAAGCAGCCAGCCTACACCCAGAGTCAACTGCACAGGCACTGGGATCCCTGCTCAGGTGATAACATCTTACCTGGGCCACATTCTCAGGCACTCCTGCCTGCTTGCTCACAGAAACTGTGTGTGTCAAAAACATGAAAAGGGCAGCAAGGTTTGCAGAAAATCCCACTAAGTTCTCTCCAGCAGTTCCCACAGTTAATTAAACTGTTCAATCACACACACTTTAAAGTCTACGAAATAAAAAAAATCCTGAAAGAAATACAAAAACTGGACAATTGGTGGAAGCAGGTTTGTTTGATCAACTCTCCTCCACCTGCCAAGCAATTCTGTGGTCACAGTAAAAAGAAAAAATCCTTCAGGCAACTCAGTCCTGTGTGCTGATCCTAGCCTGCAGCTCCAAGTCTCCTACACCCACAGCTGCATGGCCAGGGCTAAACCAGCCCCCTGCTCCACAAGCCAGAGCCTCCAAAAATCTCACCCACCCCAGGTACAACTGCCCACTGGGCACACCTGCCTCTACCAGAGCAGCCTGCAGCACAGAAAGAGTTTTGCAAGGGCCAAACCACATCCTTCAGAACAGGCTCCAACATCAAAACTCAACACAGGCAAAACAAAGGAAGCAAGTGGCATGTACGTAGGAACCAAAGGATGTTGGATGAGGAACACAAAGAAGGGAGGAGGTGGAAAAAGAAGACTCATTCAAGGATCTGTGCAAAAGCTGGCTTTACTAGGCAGTGCCTCTCCAACTGGATCAAGAAGTCCAGAAGCAGAGTATATTCCACAGACAGCAATGAAAGGAAAAAAATATATCCAACAAATCAGAAGAGGGAAATAGCTCACCACATCTTTCAGCAAAATAAAGTGGAAGGGAATAAAAATCAAATCAAGAATCTGATCCTAAACCATGCATTGCTCCAGTAAGAGCCTTCTCTGTTTCTTTGAGCTCTGGACCACTCCTTGCCAAAGGCACTGCCTAGGCAATTAAAAAAAATAATTTAAAAGCAATCAACCATGAGACCTCTGAAAGGTGTAACAACACAGTGTGCAGAGCCCAGAGGATCTTCCTAACCTGTGGGAGAGAGCTGCAGACATGTAAGAGGCCACATGGACAAACAGATCCTGAAAGCAAAGCAGGAACATGGTGAAGATACTCAACAGCTAAGTTATAAAACAGAGCAAACCCCTGAAAACCCAGCCAGCTCACACTGGATGTGGAACCAGGAGAAAAGAGCAGCAGAAACACAAATCACTCTTGTGCAAGCCAAGAATTCAGGTAGAAACTGAAGGACAATGTTCAGCCACAAAGTCAGAGGGGCTTTGAAACACAGCTGGAACCTGTGTAAAGCTTGTTTTTTATCTCAGGAAAGGGTAAGTTCAGAGCCATCCAACCACCACACCAGTCCTCTTCCACAGGATTCGACATTTCCTGATTTTCAGCCTGAAACAGAAACAGCCTGTCAAGGGAAAAATAAAAAAAAAAGTACTAACAAAAATAAAAAAAAAACTAAACAAGGGGGGGCTCTAACCAGGCCATGCAACTCAGCTGCTTCCCAAACACACACCACTTATCTGTTTATTCTCAGCTGGAGCTTCCCCTCCACATCCACCTCCTCCCTCCTTTCACTTACAAATTGATGTGCCATTTAAGATCTCCTATCTGCTGGCTCTGCCCACTGCATCCTCAGCATTTAAAATAAGCTGTGACAAGCACGGGGTGAACCCAGGCACTGTGAATACTGCAGAGCCAGGGGCTGAGGGGCACTGCAGACTAGTCATATGCTTCAATATTTTGTCCCCAAGAACTCGGCCAATCCATTTAGCAATGGAGCAGGACTCTAATAATAGACACAAGGATACACAGGAGATAAATGTACACAAGATAAAAATAAATCCCAGCCTTGTTATAATTTTAATACGGGAGCTAAACTGGGAAACGATAAATGAAGACCGTTTCCACAACTGAGTCAAGAGGAAAATTTAACTCCCAACAGCCCAAAAGTGAACACAGACATTCAAAACTGGATGGGAATTTTCAGAAGTTGAATGAGCATTAAACCAAAAGTAAGTTTTTCATTATTTCAAACTACACCAAAAAACCCAGCACTTTAGAGAAGCAGATTTTAAACAACTGTGCATGTTCTCAGTCAGCAAGTTGTGGGGCCACCATCCATCTCAGAAAGTTGCTCTCAGCTCTCTGTAAGTGGTTTAGCTCCACAGCAGCTCGTTTTAATCTCAGCCAGTGATCTCAAACTGAAGTTCTAATACACTCATATACATCTATAAACTCCTACATACATTTCTGCTTTATGAGTTTTAGCCTGTCTTCACTCTACATGGTTAACCACGCTCCCCCACAGCCCTGCCTTCGCTCTACAAAACAACCTCTGGTGTTTATGAGATTAACTATTTCCCCATGGAAATTATCTGAGGGATAACTCTTCCCTTCCCACAGGAATACCCAGAAGAGCCTCAAAGATTTCACAACCTTAAGCCCTGTGTCATCACGAGTTCTGTTCTGCACACACAAACATCTTCTGTGCGATCAAACGAGGAGGCAGAGCAGGGGCTGGGGGCCAGGGTGATGCTCTGATCTGACCCCTGCCCAGATGTCTCCAGCCCAGGGTTTCACCCAGCAGCTCTCAGACCCTCCTCAAGCCTCCAGACAGGGGAACCCACCATGATCCTCAGCAATGTGCCCCAGCATTCACCACCCTACCTGTCCATCCAGCCCCTCCTACGTGTGACCGTGTTCACTCCTCAAAAGGAGCTCCAGCTCTGCATGGCAGAGGCTTTGTGGCTTCAAAGCTCATTAAAAGGTCTGAGCATCCTCCCTCAGGTGACTCCAGACTGCAAGGAAATCCATACTGGTAGTGGAGTAAGATTGAACCAGGCTAAATTTTACTGCATGTTTATCTCTGCTCTAATCATCCAACTAAAAAGGAGAAAACAGTCATGTTCCAGATGGGAGAGATTTTTTATAGCAAGCCATGGATATCTGGCACGCTTTGCTGAAGGTCTTTCATCATGCACACAAGGTATAATGCTATCTAGTAATCTGAGGAAACATCCATGGGATTTTCAACCTCCTCTAAAAATTGAGATTCAACAGGAAACCACAAATACACCACGCAATTAATTTTTCTTTACCAAATGTTTCCAGTCATGTCGCAATTTCAACAGTAAGCAAAGTATTTGGGTTCTCTCCAGTTCTTGTGCAACAATGATCCTCATTTTTTATTTTATTTTTTAAAGAATCTGTCTGAGATTTTTTTTTTTTTTTTTTTTAAAGAAGAGTTTAAAGCAAGTTAGGAACTCAGCCTGAATAGATCATACTCTCCCTGTTACTTACACCACCACCCCCCAAAGTTTCCATACCACACAGCAGAGGTTTTGTACAAACAAAGACTTTTCCCAGCTAAAAATACAGCGAGAAGCTTAAGAAATAAGAGCAGAACAACATATCTACCAACACAGGCAACGCTGAGCTATCTGAACCACATAAATAAAAGTCTCATTCAAACATTCCCCCACTCCCCTCCCAACACCATTCCAGGAGAACAAAGAAACATTAAGTCTTACTTTCCTGGTGTATATTTGATCAGACCTTCTGTTAACACAATATGACAACAGCAATGAGGGGAAGAATATCACAGCTAAACAAGCGTCTACCATTCCCCTTCCTTCTGCGAGCCTGTGCTGACGCAAGGATGGAGCAGCTGCTGTCTGTTTTTAAACAGCTCCATATTTCATAAGAAGCTGCTGATTTCTGAAAGGACAGAAAACCCAGCCAATGGCTTACAAAATAAGAACCAAATTAAAGCAATTCAGGACACACCATTTAAACGTGGTGTCCGTTTGCTCAGCGCGGCACCGCAGCTGAAATTCCTGAGACACGTCTGGCCTCTGTCTCCCTATCACCACAAGAACAACTTTAAAGTATTCATCTAGCACAGAGCAGAGGACAATGGAAAATCCCTCCCACAGCTCCAGATAAAACAAATGCTTGAAATATGGGAGAAAAACTTGTGTCCAGCTTGATGCAATGATACAAACTACTTCATCAGATTAACATAACCCTCCCCTAGCTGTGTGTTCTGCTGCTGAGGGATGATTTATCAACAATAAACAGATTTGGGATGGAAAGACTCTCCTTGAAGGACACAGCCATATGTCTCAAACTTTTGAAAACTTACCCACAATATATATATAGCTACTAAGATTAATTTCTATTTAACCAGGGATGTATTAGATATCTGGGAAGCCCCTCATTACCACTAAAATTACACATTTGGGTTTTCTTAAAAACTACATCATAGCATACAGGTCAGTACATATTAGGACCTCAAAAGAAAGAATCTTAAAGCTTTTCTGTTGTGACTGTGCAGCTCTCAGTGTGGCTGTTAAAAGCAATGGGTTATTCCAGGCGAGTCCCTCCCGAGGGGCTCCAGACGCCCGCTGTCTCCTTCCCACTTAATAGCTGCTGTAAGAACACTGCTTTTTTGGCTGTTTGTGTCATGTTGATTAGCTTAGATAAGGGCTTGGGAGAGCAGGGAGAAGAAGAGAGCATGTAGGGGGAGGAGGATTCAAAGAGGAGGAAAAAAAAAAAGGCTTTCATCTGCTCTGATAATTAGCAGGTCATGCTGAAAATGATCAGCATCCCTTTAACGCAACTGTGCATGAAATGTGCAGAGCCCTGCTCAGGTCACTGCACCCATGCAAATCACTTCTATATCTGTCACTGCACCCTGTGCTTTACTAAACCTCTCTGCCTTCATGAGGACTCCAAAAAGATCCTTCCACTGCCACACTCCCATTTGGGAGATGGGAGGGTTACAAGGGTCTCCAGTCTTGCTGCTCTGTCACAGGGGCGTTGGGCATGGAGGTGGCTGAGGCCAATCAAGGATTAATTAAAGGTTTGCAAAAGACATCCAGATTCTCACAGGGGAAGCACTTGCCTTTCCTGGAGGAAAAAATGGTTGCACGATCCTCCTGTTTATCACCTGGAGGTTTTCCCAGGGAAACCATCAACAAGGAAGAATCAGACTGCCCTGAACGTGACAAAAATCTTGTGACATTTATCACCTGTAGCTGCTGTCCCAGAGCATTTATTGCTTCATGCAGAAGCTCTCCCTGCCCAAACACTGCCAGCTGTGGGTCCAGGAGCACAGCCCCTGCACCAGGCAAGCTGGGCTACTACACTGGAGACACCATCTGGGACTTGGCACACAAACCCTGCTGCAAAATGAGCAGTGGGGGGAATTCAAGCAATGCAGCTCTGTCATTTGGGCTCTCTCTCCTCCCCACATCTACTCTCATCTTCAGAAAAGTCAGCAGTCATGTCCTGGAGGGGCAGGACCAGTTCTGTTGGAGCAGAGCCCCTCTAATAGACCTGCCCTTCTCAAAAGGAGGTGAAAAGATGATAATGACAATGACAATTCTTCCTCTGATGTACTCACATCCTTCTATTAAGGACACATTACCTCAAAGGTCAGTAATTGCCAGCCAGAGCCAGCTCTGCCTTGACAACCCATCTTCAAAATGCACTGAGTGTCTGCCCATGCCCAGGACAGGGAGAGGCTGCTCTCAACGTGCTGTCTGGAGAGAGGAGAATTGCCTTTGGTGCCTGTGATGGCTGCATCTTCTCAAGAGTCTTTAATTTTGGCAGCTTTCCCTCCCTTCAAAATTGTTCTTCTGCCTCAGCTTAATGTTTATCCCCAAACTGACACACACCTTCAAAGTGCTGCTGTTTCAAAGGAGCTCACAAGGATGGGAATTAAGAGATTATTTTCAAATAAAGAAATGGGCTAAATCTTTGTGCTCAGAGTTCCCAGATGTGCTCTCCTGCTTTGTAGAAACAGGAGCAACTTGCCAGGCACCACAGGGATGGGAAGGGCAGGGGACTGCCCCAACAAGATCAGTGGGGCACAGGGACCAAGGAAACAGCACTAAAGCTGGTCTAGGAGCAGACCAAAACCCTCAGCAGGATTGTAAAAAAAACAATCTCAGTAAAACAGAAAACTGCAACACTGCAATGGTCACAAGAGCATCAGGGAGGAGCCAAAGTGAAGTGTAAAACTTCCCTCTGTGGTACCAACATTCACCTGGGAAATGGGAAGCTTCAGCCAAGAGGGGAGTGTGGAGTTCCTCAATGACAAACCTACAGCAATTATTAGAAAGGCATCATCCATACATAATTTTGAATTTAATTTAATTAGGCACCCTGCTAACTTCATTACTTATTTAACTGGACTGCTCATTCAATTTACATTACTACTGTTTCAGATAACTGCTCTGGGCCCTCATGCATGAGAGGACACATTTGGGAATGCTGGAGCCCCAGGCCACAACTGGGAATGCTGAAGCCCTAAGCCCACACTCCCCTGACACTCAGCATTTCTCCTGGGACAAAGGCATTGGCCATGTCTTAGGTTTCATTTTTCTAGCTGCATGAAAGAAGTTGAGAAGAACTTAAAGAGTTAAAAAAATAGACAAAAAATCCCAGGTAAAATCCTCATATTTATCATTTTAATGCTTGTGTACACCAGTCAAAGCAACAGCCTCCTACACAGTTGCCAGATTCTTCTTTTTCACCTAAGTACAGAAAAATAATACTCCATGGAGCTTGGGGGAAATATGTATCAGAGCACTTCACTCACCACCCAAGAGCATCTTTGTACAACCATGGTCTCCAGAACATGACACGTCAGGTCAGGACAGAAACCCAGAGAGTCTCACGCAAGCAACTGCTGGTGCCACAGTGCAGGGCCAGGGTTCAGCAGCCTGGAGCCAAACCTTTCACACCAAATCAGAGGATCCAGCTCCCCAGAGCCTCCCTGGCCAGGGTGTGCATCCTCCTTCCCACTGCTCCAGACAGTCACATCATCCCTCCCTGTCTGGCAGCTCTGCCTGCCCTTCCCAGCTGCTCAGACACAGCAGAATTCTCCCAGGCAACTTCAGGAGGCTCCTTGGAGGGCTGAGTCCAAATCCTCAATTCCCTGCCTGATCAGAAGCAGCATGGCTGTGAAATGTTAAAGAGGGAACAGCACCTCAAACAGCCTGAAGTATGCAGGAAGATACCTCAGCCTTAGACTGCAAGGTCTGTCTCAAAATTTATACACATTTGAAACCTCCCTGACTGACAGGAGTAAGAGTGTGACATGGTACAGACACCAGCCTCAAATTAGGCAATCCTCTGTTGTGTTTGGATTGAGGTTTTTTTAATTCTTTCAGCTCAACATTTCTTCTTGAAATCAAACTGCTCAGAGGATTGTGACAATCCATTAAAAAAAAAAAAAAAAAAAAAAAAAGAAAAGTGAACAAAATGCTGGAGAGCAGCACAAAGCCAGGAACACAGCAGGACAGCCCAACCCATTCCTTGTGCAACAGCCCTGTTAGCAGGGAGGTGCTGCTCACCAGTGCCTGCACAGCCTGGAACAAGATCATTACCTCAGGCAGCATCTTCAAGACACTTGTGACATCCATTTTTCACTCTTCATATCAACTCCAGACCCAAAAATAATCTAAGAGCTCGGGACTTCAATGTAATTTGCTCCAATCAATGTACAAGCCCTCTATGAAGCATCAGAAGTTTAGAAGAGCAGACCAATCCTCACTTGGCATTCTGGAATCTCCTACATCAGTGAAAAAGATACAGACCCACTGGTAGTGATTTTTTATTTTGAGGTTACCTGGTAAACAAAAGGACTAAAATAATCTCTACAAAAATCAACAATTCTGTCATGAAACCAACACATATTCAGCAGCAGTGATAACTCAGTGACTACAAGACCTTCAAGAAGAACCAGCAGCAGCAGTGATGAGGTTTCCAGCTACCTCCCATAAAATGAGACTTTCTAGCTCAAAACCCCCTCTGATCTTGTCTTCAAGATGTTCAAAATGAAACCTCTCACCAAGCCAATCTAGTATTTGGTTTCATTAGCATGAAAGTGCAGCACGGACCATTTGCAACTTTATTTTCACAAGGAACAGGCAAAATGCTTTGCACAGCATTAAGAGAAGTGCAAGCATTACAGTTGCCAGAAGGAGACTGACAGTCCCAAAGCCATCTCTGCTGGCATGTCCTTGTAGAGAGGGGTGGAAGAGATGAATTATTATATCAGAAGGACCAGGCTTTGCTGTCTGAAAGGCTGAGGGGCAATACCAGCATCAGTTCAGCCTCCACAAGGGGAAGGCATCACATTGAAACAGAGGATCCTGGCAATTCTCATTTCCTACAAACAGTTCTCAGGGGCCTCCTCCAACCTCCTCCAGCAGGAAGAGGGGAACTTCCAACACCTCATTGCTGACATTTAAGAATGCAAAGCTTCAGCCATCAAGCTGAAGCAGGGAATGCAGCTAACAGGTATACAGTTGCAGGATCCCAGAGTGTGGATTTCAATTTACAGTTTAAAAGAGGAGAGAGGAAACTAACCTAAAAAACAATCAGCTTTATCTGGGCTATTTATCCTCACAAACCATGAGGCTACACCATAATGTACAACTGTGTGGATTATGCATTTTTCTTCCACTAGCACTGCCCAAGACATGCTCACATCTGGAATCCTTTATGTTTTAAAAGCTACTTCTGCCTTCTCCTTGGTGCCAAAATGCCTTGAGCAAGCAGCACGCACATGGGGGAGGAAAGGAGCAGCAGAAGAATCAGTGAGGTACCAAAACTTCAGGTATCAACATGATGAACACAGTAGGCAGCTTGAGGAGCAGACATCCACCAGTGAGCCTGTAGGCAGAGATGCTGTGGTTCAGAAGAAGATCACACTATGTGAAAGTTGCTGTTCTCCTGTGGCTAACAATAAAAAGCAAAGTCACACTTCTCTTAAATAAAGCCAATGTTTGTTATTTCTGTTCCTTTGTTTGCTATGTGGAGCTCTAAAGCCATGCAGGAACATTTCCTGCCCAGCTCATGTCATTCACTTACAATTCACCAATCTAGGCTTGCACTTGGACTGTTCTATGCATGAGAGACACAACAAGTTTCACAGGCAACCCCTGAAGGACACAGCACTCCACAACACAAATACCCAAAAAGTGCCTTACAAAACCTCTCCAAGGCTGCCCCAGCTTGGCTGCTGCCATTTGAGGTTCTTTCAAAGCAAGGACTTTGTGATGCATCTCTCTTGCTGCTCTGGGAGACAGCATTAAAACACAAAGCCACACAGTGCTCATGCTAATGTTTCCATCTGCTCAGAGCCTGGGTTTCCTTAAGGACAAAATAAAATTAAGTGTGTTGTGATGATCCTGTGCACAGACACTTGGGTGCCTCAATCCTTTCAGGCACCTCCAGAGATTTTCTAAGTGCCCCAAGGACACACACAAACATTTAAAGGGAGATGGTTGTGGAGAGGCCCAGCAGCAGGTCTGGAAGAGATGTTTGGCCTAAGAACTCAAGACACAAGGATATGGGAAATCCCTCTGCCTTCAACCACAGGTGGGCTGACCCTCCCAACAGCCTCACTCACACAGCCTACCCCTTGCCTTTGCTCCAGTTACCCCAGCAAGGACTGGGGTGACCCCAGCTAGCCTTTCACTCTTTGCTTTCAATGTCCAGCCTCCAAAGAAACCTGACCCAAAGTCCAGTGAGCTCAGGGGACAGGCTCACGCTGACGTCAGCGAGGTCCCTGCATAAGGTCACTGCAGATTTTGCCTTATCTCAAAACTGGCACTGCCTGGAAGCCAAGGAACAAAGTTAACCCTGATCAGAGGTTTGCTGTCTTCCCCTTTCCGTGGCCCAGCCTCTCCTGTGCACACACCCCTGGACACTGGGGCAAGAGGGCATTGATGTTAGAAAGCTTTTTCAACCATCCCTATGGAATTCTCCACATCAATGAACCAACATGGCCAGACTTAGAATTCAAACCCCAAAGGCAAGACAAGAGATCATGGGGAAAACTACACACAAAATGTTGATGTGCATTTCATCTCATGGGCCAAAGTGCCAAAATCAAATCTCTAAAACTTTTACACTTGGGTTGCTCAGAGGTTCAAGGGCTGCTCCCAGCACTGTCCAGCAGACACAGCAGACCTGGCCTCATCTGAGCACAGCACACAACACTGGGACTCACAGTCCCAAACATTTGCCTCATAAGGCCAGAGGTTGCAGTGACGTTATTTACTTTGAGAGTTTAATTCTACGAAAGGAGATTTTTGGGCTGCACTCCAGAGACATTTACCTCCTGCACCAGCCTACCCTGCCAGGGACACCAGGAACTCAGTTATTCATCAATCCCTTTGCTGAAAAGGGGAAAAAAAAAATTACACCATTACTAAAGTTAGCTCTTTGATCGAGACTCCCTGAAGATCCTCACGTGACAAAAGACAGGAGAGACAAACACTCCTCTGCTCCCATGCCAGAACACCTGTTTATTTCAATGCCAAATTCCAATGGCTCAAAAAAAAGAAAAAAAAATCATAAGCCATTTTTCTCCCCTGCTTCTTTTGAAGATGATGGATGCATCTGGTGGGAAGCTGAGCAGCACACAAACAGGCCTTTTTAACACCCCCACAGCCCACGAGCAAGACATGCAAAGCAGTCACTAAGAGAGATCAAGTCCTCATAAGACCTGAAATATGAACAGATCACACAGAACAGCATTGCTGAGTACTTGTGTACTAAAGCAACTTCTCTACAGCAGCCAAAAAACCCAGAGAGCCTAAGGCAGTCCCAGGCAGGACGTGCAGGCTCCGAGCAAATGTTCACACCAACAGGGAAAGAAGCAGTGCAGCAGCCTCCTCCCCTGTAAATAAACAGCTCAGCACAGAGCTGGAGCTCCTCAGGCCTGTGTAACCTGCCCCAGGCTGCCAGCATGGGAAGGGATGATGCTGTTAGCACAGCCTGCACCCAAGCCTGCAGAGCCAAGACAGGCTGGGGGCTCAAATCCCCCACAAGCATCCGGGCTGGCAGCAACACTCAGAAGCTTCAGGCATTTCTCAGAAGTGCCTTGCTAAGAGCAGCAATACTGGCTACTCCAGGAGTCTTAATCAGAGTTTTGAAGTCATGGTAAAGGTCCATGAGTGCCCTAAAACCTGGACAATGTAGCAGCAAGCACTGAACAGCCACCAACAACGACTGGAGGGGCACAGTCTTCAACCAGCACTCAGCCTCACCCCAAAAGAACTGTGTGGTCATTCCAGGACCCTACCCAAGGTCAGCAATTCCTAGAGCAGAGCTGAGGAACAAAAGCACATTCCCAAGCCACAAAACCCCACTCTGCAGTGCTCACAGCATCACCCCAAGCGAGCACGCCTGCAGCGAGAGGGGCAGCCAAGCCCTGCCCACACCGGGGCTGTGTGTGCTCCTGGAGTGGAGCATCCCCAGCAGAGCCCGTGTGTGCTCCTGGAGTGGAGCATCCCCAGCAGAGCCCGTGTGTGCTCCTGGAGTGGAGCATCCCCAGCAGAGCCCGTGTGTGCTCCTGGAGTGGAGCATCCCCAGCACAGCCCGTGTGTGCTCCTGGAGTGGAGCATCCCCAGCACAGCCCGTGTGTGCTCCTGGCACTGCAGTGTCCCCAGCACAGCCCGTGTGTGCTCCTGGCACTGCAGTGTCCCCAGCACAGCCCGTGTGTGCTCCTGGAGTGGAGCATCCCCAGCACAGCCCGTGTGTGCTCCTGGAGTGGAGCATCCCCAGCAGAGCCCGTGTGTGCTCCTGGAGTGGAGCATCCCCAGCAGAGCCCGTGTGTTCTCCCAGCCCTGCAGTGTCCCCAGCACAGCCCGTGTGTGCTCCTGGCACTGCAGTGTCCCCAGCAGAGCCCATCGCAGCCAAAGCGAGGGAAGGTCACCAAGGGAGGGCGGGAGCCCTGCAGAAAATGCACGGCATTGTTGGGAAAGCAGCAGGAATGTGGCACAAAGGTAACTGCTACAGCCCAGGGCCGCCAGATGAAAGCACGATCAATACTCCACTATGTTGTTTAACCCGTTTATTGGGGGGAGGTGGAGATAAATGAGTGTTTGAGTTGCCAGAGGGTACACTTTCACCCCAATCTGAGTCAGCCAGAGCCGAGTTCCTGCCCAGCAACACCATCGCAGCCAAGTGATTTCAGCCTTACAGTTCACTTAACCACAGAACACAAAGAGCCAGTAACCCAGCAGTCGATAATGGAATAAACTATAGGTCAGTGACCAGGAGAAAACACACCATTTAAAATTATTCCAGTATTGACAGGCGCAGGAAACAGGCCTGTATATTTATTTATTTGTTTTAACCAGCCTATCTGCTCAGAGGCAGTGCTGAACCAGCTGCTAAAATTACAAGGTTAGATTCTCAAAGTCTGTGGGTGAGCTGCACGATGCCAGCACACTCTTGCAGCCTCCAGAGCACAGCACTGGCAGGCAGGACTGAGTGTGACCAGCCCCAGCACAGCACACATTGCTTATCAGAACATCAGCAGGCCAGGGGTGAGGGGTACCTGAGCACGAAACACAGCTCTGCCAAGCTGCCTCTGAAAGCCTGGCCTGCAGCCAAGAGGGAGAGCACAAACTGATTCAAAACACTCAGCCAGGAGCCCAGCCAGGCTCATTTATAGCTCCATTTCCTCTCAAGGCTGCTTTTCCCCTGGAAAATGCTGCAATGGCAATTTGCACCTTAGGATTAAAGATCACTACGGCTCTCCAGCAACTGAAAGCACCCAGAAAAGCCCTTTCCCCTCCCAAGTCTAAGGAGCATTTCTCCCTTTGCATGTGAACAAAGTGAGGAGGAGGAGGCGACACCAATTACTGCACAGGCACCAAGTAGGAACATGTCAGCTGGAGTTCACATGGTACCACAAATCAACCCCATTTCCTCAAAATGCAACAAGACAAGTGTGAGCTTGGCAGGGCAGCTCAGACCAGCAGTAGGCACTGCTCCTGGCCAACCTCTTGCTCCACTGAGTAAAGCAAAACCAGCTGCACCATGTGCACCAAGCAGAGCTTCGAGCCTGCGAGACCAAAGAAGAATTTGCAAGGATCAGATTCTTACACCCGATCACACAAGTAAAACTAAGTTACAAGTACAGTTAAATTTTAACACATTCAGACACAGAGTGTCAATTCCAATTCCTCCTATTTGCAGAGCTGGCCAACCTCCTGACAGTGAATGTGCTGCAGAGTGCTCCTCATCCATGCTGGCACCATCACAGCCAGGCTCCCTGTGCTGACCAGCCTGCCCAGCTGACACAGCCAGTGCCAGCAGCATGGCACCAAAGCATCATTTCTCAACACCACTGAAGGGAATACAAAGCCAAGACTGATGACTTTTCCAGGAGAGTACCAAGGAAATAAATTACACTGTTTCCAAAATCCGTTTTTCCTCAAAAATACTTGCTTACCAGAGGGGAAAGACTTCAAGGCTGAATTTAGTGCACAGGAAAAAGACTGGATTAAGAACCCCAGAGACCACTCGCTCTGTTTTTTCTCCAGCAGAAGAGAAATAGAGCTGTGAATCCTGGCCAGGCAGATCTGCACATCACTGAGGAGCAAGGGACCACAGGATGGAGTTCAGCTTCCCATCCCAGCCTCTCCTTGGCATCTTTCTCAGCCCTGCTAACAAGAGCACTGTGATTCCCACCAGCAGGAGAAGCACCTGCCCATTAACAACTGGACTCCTGCCACCCTGTGCCACCCCATGGCAGAGCTCAGGCTGTCCCTGCCAGCCTGCCCAGACCTGAGCTGGCAGATCCCATGGCTGGCTGCTTCCCTCCAAAGCACAGCCTTTGTTCAGTGTCTGCTCCTTCCTCTCATGTGCTTGGGAATCAACCTGCAGGTAAACAACACCAGCATCTGTTTACCAACAAAGAAAATCCTCACCTTTCAGCTTTTATTTCTTTACTTCTTTTTTGTTGTTGCTGTTGGGGTTTTTTTTTTTGTTTTGTTTTAATTCCAGTAAGTAACAAAGCCTTAACCCAGCTCAATAAAGCACTGCAGAGCCTGGCTCAGCTCACTTTGGCTACAGGCAGATCAATAGCTTTCTTATATCTCTCTGCTCTGCTTGGGAGGGGAAAGGGGCCACTTCTTTCCCAGCCAAGACATCTGCACAAGGCATCTATGTGCTGTGAGCCAGGACCCCTCACAGGGAGGGCTGAAAAGAGATGAAAGAGTGCTCTGGCACAGCAGAGCTTCTCCTCTCACCCTCATCTCCGCTGGCACTGCCAGTGCCTTTCATGTGGGAAAGTTTTCAAGTCCAGTTTGGCCTCCCAACCACCATCAGTTCTGGACTAGTCAGTTATTCACAGTGGGGTGGGAGGAGGGGGGAAAAGCCCCTTGGAGCAGAGGTTCAGACACTGTAGGTAGGACTGCACAGGCCTCCGGTGCTGCCCAGGCAGCTGCTGAGTGAACTGATTATTCTGCACATTTATAAGCTTAAAAAACGAGCTCTAGAGGCACTGAGGAAAAATCACACAGGAAAGCCAGCCTGGAGTCAGGAATGCCTCAGTGGAAATCCATCAGTCCCTAAAGTCTCCCTGAAGGTCATGAAGGATGGCTGCTGTTTCTTTGGAGAAGACAGTGACATCCAAAAAAGCACCTGTGCAAACATCCATGGGTTGGGGAGCTTTGACTTTTTGAAGTGAAATTAGCCTGGACCAGCCTTTCAACCTCCACCCATGAGCCATCCATGGGCTGCCACCATGCTGGTCCAGGAAAACCCAGCTCCACACAGCAGGTTCAATCCTGCAGAAGAAGGGAGACTTGAGAAGGTCAGCCACCAGCTACCCCAGCAATAAATCATAAACCCCACAGCTTGAAAATAACAGTTCACATAAACCCATATTCCAAACATGAACAAAGCTCTGTCAATTGCATTAGGCTCTGCCTTATCCATCATGTTTACAAGACATGTGAATGCTTTCTAAAGAGCAGATGCTTTTCAAGTTTAATAATTCAACCGTTTAGAATGGAGCACTGAAAGACCCTGCACGCGAGGAAATAAATGCACGCACATCAGAAGCCTTTGCTGATTTTCAACTTTTTCCCTTCAAACAGAACCTACCAAGAATGCCAGAAATGTTTGCTTCTGAAGAAATGATTGACAAAGAGGATGTCTAATAGATGCAAAGCATTTGAAGAAGGAAAAACAAAAACAAGATGACCCTCAAACATATTCTTGTGGGACAACTTCTGAAAACCACATGAATAAGTAATACAGACTTCCCTTGAAACAGCAACATCATGAGCTTCAATGGACAACGTCACCAGGACTCCATCTCTGCTGCAGATCAAATGCCACACAGCAGGAAACAGCTGACACACAGCTCAGCCCAATTATACACAGTGCCCTTTGCATACAGGGCCTCCTCTTTAATGCATCTCCAGCTCTGCTCTTTGCTGGCAACCAGCCCCTTCTGCCCCTTGAAGGGAAAAGGCAAAGCTGGATTGTGCACTCTGCCATGCAGCCCAAGGGAACACAGAGCTGGCATGTCTCAGGGTGTCTAACCTGTGCTCTCTCTGCACGGATGTTCAGCAGCTCAAGATGGAAAGCCACAAAACACCCCACGGCTAATCTCAGCTCTGATAACATCTTCCTGGAACATGTCACTTAAGGTCTCCAAACCTCAATTTCTCTATCTGTTAAAAAAAAAAAAAAAAAAAAAAAAAGAACAGCAAAAGAAAAAAACTTTGCCACTGCAAGGGCTAAATGGAAAACACCCAAAAAAAAGATTTTTTTCCAGGTGTGCCCTGCACTGTTTGTACTCACTGTTATCAGGGCTCAGACTGTGAATTGTTCAGAGCCTGAACTATTTGCATTACCTGGTGAAAACGGTGCAGGCTGTTGCTAATGCTCAATGCAAGGTATTTTCTACACACCCATCTCATCATCGCAGTCATTTATACCATGACTAGCTCTTTTACATGTATACTCACACATAACCACCTAAGTTTGGCATTTACCACATTATCACTACAGAGAAATGACTGCAGGGGACAAATTAATTACCTATGCAAAGTAGGCTGAGAATAGTCAGCAACATACTGTACCACTGAAATGCTAGACAAAGCCTCAAACAGAACTTCCCTCATGTGGAGGATTACAGGCTCTACCCACAAAGGACTCAAGTGTCTTGTCTTATCTTTTTTCCATTTAAAAGGAAAGAGACTTTCCTGAAAACCTGATAGAAACATGCCTTTACAGAACAAATGCAAATGGATTAACACACTTATCAGCAGTAGGCTTGAGGGGAGACAAAGACATACTTCTCCTGCTGCCTAGATATTCTAAGATACTTTTAATTAAATTATAGAACATCATTAGCTAATTAAATATTCTGGTCCATCATTACACATCCCTACACCTCCTGCTGCCTTGCAGACCCCCATGGTCTATGAATCACAGAACTGGTCAAGCTGTTCAAGCAGGATTGCCTCCAGACAGTTCTTGAACACCTCCAGTGAAAGAGACTCCACAACCTCTCTGGGAAACCTGTTCCAGCAGGTGGTCACTCACACAGTAAAGAAGCTCCTTCCTCACATTTAGGTGGAACCTCCTGTGCATCAGTTTCTGCCTGATGTTTTGTTGGCATCACCAAGAGAGAATCCATTTCAAAGACATGGGCACCATAAAGGGAGTTGTAAAAGCAAATCTCACTGCTCTTCCCTTCCTCCACAGACATCTGTGCCCACTCCTACTTGATTCTGGGACACAGAATCCCCCTTAGATAGGGGAAGTCGACTATGCTAGCAGCTTTATTAAATTCATCATTCAGCCTTGAGCAGCACAACTGCCTGAGCCCACAGTTCAGCCACACTTCTCTCCTGCTCCCAGGGTGATGTGAAAACACAGGTACCTCCCCACTCACCCATCACAGGCAGCATCTGATCCCCAAGGGAAGCAGAGCCCCCCTAAAATTGGTCACACAAATCCACAAAGGTCTGCACAGGCAGAAGGTCTCCTAAACTGCTTGTTTTTCAATGCCTTGCACTGGCTGAGGGCTTTAACAAGTATATTTCAAAACATTGCCTTGTCAGGTTCTGGATCGTCAGTGTTAAATCCTTGAGCAACCAAGTGAGAAATGAACCTGCAGACAGAGAAACGTGTCTCGGTGTTCTTCCCCTGCCTCGCCCTCTCCTTTAGCCAGTGACTGTTTGCTTTTGCTTCTAAACTTCACTTCTCTGTGCAAACAGTCTGCTATGAGAGGTATTTGCTCAGTCCACAAGTTTCCTGCATTTTTTTGTCCAGCTCTGGGGCCTGATCATCAGGCATTTCCAGCTCAGAAATCCAGGCTATGGACGATTTCAGCCCTGCAGAAGTGATGCATCAGAAGCAGAGACACTTCTGCACAGCTATCTGAGCACCAGAGCAGGTGACAGGGATACTGCAGAGAACCCCAGGGTGTCAGAGCCATGGGGCAGCCCACCCTTTCAGCCAAAAACACAAACACCCAAAGCACTGCATCTTTGAAGCCATGATTCAAAAACATCAAGCAGCTGCAAATCCACAGCACAGCCTCCTCTCTGCCCACCTACTCCCAAAAATTTCTGCCCTTGGTAGTCTGGCCACCTCTGAAACTCAGCCTGCTCAAAGTCAGCTTTTATAATCTCACTTCTGTTCTACATCAGAGCTTTACTCCACACTCATCACCAGCCCATGGACCCTAAATTCATGCACCCAGCCTATGGAGATGTGGTAACTTTCCCTTTTCCAAAGGCCTTTGACACCCACGTCTTCCAAGTATTTGCTGCAGCTCTGTATGACACCATTCCTTGAAGAGCCTGTAACGTGCTGTACACTGAGCAGCTTTGACCTGGAACAGCACCAAGCACAAAGGGTCCTCAGCAGGCTCTGTGTGCAACAACACCACAACAAGGAACACTCCATCCAACAGAAACCCAGGGGACACAAACAGTTGAGCAGGATTTGGTGGATGGAGGTTATTAGTGCATTACAAATAGAACAGAAATTCAGGAAGCAGTTATCTCCAGAAAAGAAAGATTCATTTCCTTATGGTGCTTGCAAATCACACTGCTAACTTCAGATCGGAAGAGCTGGTGCTCAGTAGAATGAAATTAAGCATGTTGGATCACACAGGACACCCGAGTGGATAATAGCAGAAAATTAATGGAAGCATATGTGCCTCAGGCAGAGGACTGGAAGACCAGCAAGAGAGCTGTGCTCAACTAAACTTCACCATGATAAATGAAAGCCAGAAAACATACTGCAAATGCAGAAATATGATGATTAGCTCTACACCGGAGGTTCAACGTCTTAAACATTAATTTGCTTTCTCCAAGAGCATCGCTCCCAGCCAACATAAGCACATGCACAGTTCTCCTTCAGAGACAAAAGGGTACAGAGAAAAAACAATCACAAACTTTTGGAAATCACTGGCCTCACACAAGGATTTTATTCCTGGATCATCTCCAAAGAAAACCTTCCCAAACAACAAATGAAATGGGACTGCAGAGACAAAGCAATCTGCCACTTAACTCCTGACAGCCAACACTCTGGTACCTGGGCACCTGGTGACCCTCTGGCACTGCACACCTTTCCTCAGCAAGTCACAACCCTGAGACAGGTGGTCTCACCTCAGCACCACCAGCGTGGGGTTCAAGAGAAAGCACAGGGCACTAGCACAGGACACTGATTAAGGCCACCACTCCAATGTTAAAAAGTCTGTGCCCTTGTACCTCATACCTGACTGTTCCCACTGCCCCTGCCACGCCGCCTCCTCTCCACCAGAGCATCAAGTACTTTGCTTGCACATTTCCAGCAATCTGTTGTTTTCACTGATGCCAATTCCCTCCTTGCAAACCTAAATCTTGGAGTCTCCCTATGACTTGCCTTCACAAGAATGCTAATTAGGTCTTTACTACCCCCAGGCTTTCTGAGAGAACACAAGCATCTGCCATGTGCACTCCCACTCCAGCTATGTTTTCCCACTCCAAATCAACAAAACAAGTGTGTTACTCGGTCAGTGACATGCAGAGGACACAGCCAGATCTGTAAGAAACCTGGGAAAGGAGCTGCATCACCCACCACATTTCACTCTCAAACACCACGGGGAGCATCCATTCTCCTCCAGGAGACCATGCCCCTTGTGAGAGGCTGTAGTGCCTGGTTCTCCCTGTGCTCCAATGGTGCTGGGCTCCCTCTGCATTTCCCAAGGAACAGGCTGCTACCATACCTCTGCCCACACACAGGCTCTCCAACCTACACCATTCCCTTCCCATGACACTCTGGTATTTTTAGCATGAGGTGCACAGAGTGAAAGGCAATCTGCTCCCATCAGCTGGTCACACTCATTACATCCACCCAAAACTATCCTTCTCCACACAGTCCACACCCAGGAACACTGAGGTTTTCCAGCCAAAGAACCTATTCAAGGACAGCTGCCAAGGTGGAACCAGCTTGTTTCTCCTGCTCATGTTTGCTCTTCACTCCTTCCTAAAAAGGGGGCATTTCCCAGGACCAGGCTGCCCTCAGATCTCACATACAAATGAACAGACACAGAATAGCATGACGAGGGGACTGCTGTAAGATCTGTCTTCTGCACAGCTCCTGGATGACAGACATGCCCTGCAAATGCTAAGCCCTGCAGGTCTCACCTTCTGGCTCAAGTACAAGAGAATGCAGCACTCCCTGCCAGACTTAGGGAAGGTGTCATTTTGAGGAGCAAAAATTATCCTCACACTAAAGGGCCTCTGATGCAGGAACAGGCACCCAAACACACTGAAACAGATAACCAGACATGTCAATGTGAATCAGGAAGATGGCACACATCTCCCAGTTTCCAAACAGGTAAACCATTTGGATGCTTCTTTTCAGCTTCCCAATTCAGAAGATGGCTCACATTCACCACTGCCCACCTCCAGAGAGACTGGCCATTTTCCACAGCTAATCTATTTTGTACTTAGAAAGCAGGGAACTGAAAGATAAGGGAATATACTCAGATACAAAGAATGTGGCACAAGTGGCTTTGGGGGGAAGCATTCTTTAAATGCAGCGTTTTACAAGCAGAATAAATCCTAGACCATGTGGCGACAACTGAGCTGCACACAGCTGCTGAGCCAGCTATCTCTTTCTAGGGGCAAGACCAGCTCCCTGCATAAATGGTTCTTTAAACTTTATAATGCCAACTGCATGAATAGGACTTTTATGGATTCCTGCAGTGACGCACAAAGACGTCCTCAACATTTCAGAGCTGCCCAGGGAGCCCACACGCTAGCTGCCTTCAGCAGAGCCCAGCCCAAGAGCAGCACTCTTCCAGGAAGAGGAAGAAGACAGAGGAAGCTTGTCTCACCAGGGACATCCTGCAGTCTCCAGGAAGTCAGGATTGCTGGCAGAGTTTGGTTAAAGTCTAAACAGATCAGACTCTGCACCACCACCCTCCTCAGACTGCTGCACAGGGTTTCTTTGTCCACACAGTTGTGCCTTCGAAGAGAGGCACAAAAGAAACTGAGATGAGCGTGTAATCAATAGGCTTCACCCTCTCAGCTCTCCTGCTGTCCCTGCCATTTCTCAAAGGGAACTTTTCCTTCCTCCCTCCCCTTCTGCATCATCTTCCCTGGCACCCAAACCCACAGCTGTGGCCGTGCTAAGCTAAGCATGACCCTGGCCATGCCCTGGGACAGCAACGTGCCAGAGCTGGGACCTCTCCCTGAGCTGCTGCAGCTGCCTCAAAGGCACCCTCCCACCCCAGTGAACACCATCCAAAGGCATGGCCACGGGACAGGCTGTGACCCCAGGCACACCAGCATGTGCACTCCCTCCTGCTGAGGAGGGACACAGCTTCCAGGCATGAAAGGAAACAGTCCTGCTGCTCTCAGAGCAGCCAGGACACCACAACTGCCCTGACACAGATTTCTGTGGCTGTCCAAGGAATGCCTCCCCCTCAGTTTCAGAACAAGAGCTTTACAGCCTGCTTCTCTTCAAATTCCCTGATGCAGCCCAATCCCACAGTATGTCAGTGAGCAGCTGGCACTCACTCTGCTGTTTCCAGCTGTGCTGCTTCTGCAGAGCAAGGCAGGGAAGCCTGTGGACTTTCCAGGACACGTGGGAGGCTCAACACTCAAAGAGCATCAGAGACAGGCCCACTGCAGGGAAGCATCTCTGTGAAGGCTGAACAATGCCACCTGTGCTGCTGGAACTCCTCAAGGGATGGACACAAAGAGCACAATGACAGAGATAAAAGGTGTGTTCTCAAATGTGCCAGTGTGGCTGCAAGACACAGAGAACAGTCTGTACTGTGCTTTCAGGAAATCCTCTGCCTTTTCCATATTCATATTGATCCAAAAACTCCTACATGACATCTCCTCAAGCTCAATGTAAGCTATTGCAGAACTCTGGAAACACAGACAAAACCTTGAAGACACTCTCACAGCAGATTTAACGAGGCTGATGGTTTATCCACCTGACTTTAATCTCCCCTGCTTGTCTTCAGTAACACGCAGAGATCTTCTGGGACTTTTTCCACGAGCAGAAAAAGTGCTTTTCACTGCAAGACCAGGCTCTCAGGATTGAAATTCAAGTACTAAGGCATAGAAATACATAAGACAGCAAAAGCAGCAGCTAATATCAGGCACATCTCACCTAATTTCGTACATGACAGAGCTTGACCACACTCCCAAGGAAAATGCAAGGCCATGGCATGGCAGCCCCCACGTTACCCCACAGACACTGTGAGCTCTCTCCAGCCTCTTTGGCAACCAGCACAACTCCCAGCTGCCAGGCTGCTGCACAGAAACCTGGCAGGATATGTGGGAAACCAAGAAAATCAATACTGCTTGGGTTGTTTGCAAATCTGTTCCTACCCTCACCTTCCTGGTCTCACAGAGGACAACTCCTGAGGTGTCTGGAGAGCTGCCAAACCCAGATGGGCCCGAGCAAGCTGCAGTCCTGCAGGGCACATCCTCACAGAGCTGATAGCCAGAGCCTTGCAGCCCCCCTCCCCTCCCACAGAGCAGGTGAAAGTGGTGCAGGCAGCAGATAAAAAGGGTAAATAGAATCCAGCCCAACGTGCACCTGTCCTCCAGACAAAGGCTGCTCAGGAAGGCAGGCTGTGCCTCTCAGAGCACAAAGACGGGTCTAAATCTGTCTGTAATGGAGCTTTTCAGGCTGACTGAACAGTAATGTTCACAAGCTGCTCCCCTCAAGGGAATACTGTATCCTCTTCACTGCATTACCCCAATCAGAAAGATCAGTGAGCAGCTCAAAGGCAAAGGTGGAAGAGGCACTGCTGATGTGATTCCATTTAGAATCTATCAGAATATTTTATTCCTCCCTTTGAAAGCGACAGATTAGGTATTTCCACTTCTCTTTGAAGTCTGGCAGAACAATTCACACCAGTGGACCAAACACCCCTCACTCCTCATTCCTCTCACTGTGCCAGGTACTGCAGAAGGGAGAAAAAGCCTCTTTGAGAGCCCCCAGAGTCACCCGAGGCAAAGTTACCTCTGCAATCAAAGCCAAACTCCCAGCCAAACAGGGCAGCGATTTCTCTTCATCACAGCAAGCTTTATTTCCATTCCAGCTTCTTTATTTTCAGAAAGTCTCCTGGAAAATTAAGTGTGGTACACCTCTATTCCAAAAATCTTTCCTTGGCAAGTGCTGGCTTCCCACTTTCTGGCAGACACTGAAATTAAATGCAGCCTCCCTGTTTATTTCCTTCTTGCTGTGGATATGCACATCCTTGCTGAGCTCTGGAAGCAATTTTTTAGTTGGGAAAAAAAGAAAGATTCCAAGCTCTTACATAAACAATGGCTGGTGACAAGAGGAAAGACAAGGGTTGGAAAATTTCTCACATTTTATTCAAGCATCTCTCAGTGCAGCAGATCAGACAAAAAGAACAAACCCAAACAAACAGATTGAAACAGCTGAATATTAAAATGGTACTGGAGGGATCAGCTGCAGCATCTTTCCATGGCCAGGACCAGAGCCTCTACCAGACAATGTTGTTGTCCACAAACAAGGGTAGATTCTGCTGTTCCATGGTACAGAAAGAAGCCTTCTAGAAAGAAGGTGCTCAGCACAGACCCACAATGGAAAAGCAGAGCCCAAGGCTGTTGTACTTGTCAAACACACCTCTGGTCTCAAGTCTCAGTGTTAGAAGGAATGGGATTAAAAAAGAAAACAAACTTTCTGCACAAAAAGGGAAAACAAGCAACTTTGTGACTGTTTCCTCCAGCCTGAAGCACAAACTGATAGGATCACAGTGATCTAATCCAGAGGGCATTCCCCTAGAGATTACAGCAGTCTCAAAGTAGGTCATGCTTGGGCTTGAGCTTCTCAGCAAGTCCAACTCTGACATATTTCCAGAGCCAGTGTAGGTGCAGTGTGTTTTCCCTTTCCCTACAGCAGCTCACTGTGCAACACTCATTTCCAGAAGCCCAAATCAGACAGGAGTGAAGTTTAAGGGCTGAATCTCTGCTTGGAACAGCAAGAGGTGGAGCTCTCCAGGCCAGTGACCCTCCTCTGCACACTCTGCACAGCTGCTCATGGCCAAGGGCATTCCCCCTGCCTGGGGTTTCCAGGGATTAGGGCTGAAACACCAAGGAACCCACACACTGCCATAAAGCACAGATGTTAACAGGACCAGGGCCATGCTGGCCACAAGCTGAGCTCAGGGACAGCAGAGTGCTTCAAACCAGACCTGGAGCAAGACACAGATTGTGGTGTGCACACAGGGTCCCGTTCCTCCCTCCCTCACTCCTTTTCTGCATCAGCTTCAGCACAGGGAGCTCGTGTGGACACAGCTGCCACTCCTCCCTGCTATGCATATTACACAAGGCTGCCTCTCCAAGCTGGAGCTGACTCCAGGCTCACCCTCCACCCAGCCAACCTGCTGCACACTTCAGCCTGGAACAAACAAAACCCAGAGACCTTCACCAGCCTGCATTTCATCCAACTACAATAAGAACTCCTTCACTTCGCCACTCCACTGTTTACCTCTCCCCTTATCTTGAACACACAACATATCACAATCAATGTTTGCAATCAGATCCCTACAAAACAAGGCATATATAAGCACAGCAATATTTTTGATTTGTCAGGACATGAGCACATCCCTGTTCACCCTAGAACAGCTACAAAACAAAACACCCACCCATGCCAAATTGCTTTTACACTCATGCACTCAGAGCCTTTCCCATAACTTCAATTTCAGATCCTCCCAGCTGTCACAGCACTTGCCTCATCCTCCAAGGACTACAAACACAGGCTTTCTTCAGGGTCCTGGACTGTTGATGTGCAGAGAGAGGATGAGAATTGCATTTGCTGAGGCTATGAATGATTTATCATCACGCTGAATGCGAGAGGAGCGGGGTCCCAGGGCTCGCTGCATGACCGGAATCTCACAGGCAGCCTGCATCTGCAGAGATGTTTGTGTGCACTCTCCAAATCATCATTAACCAACAGGACCCTCAAGAGGAGCATTTATTTCCTTGGGATTGTAAAGGCTGCTGAGAAAACAGCTGGGCAGGATTTAGCCCCATTATATCCGTCTGTCTTGTTCCGCTCTCCCGCCCCTCCACCTCTGGGTACAAAAATAGAAATAATAATGAAAATTAAAAAAAAAAGAAAAAAAAAAAGAGAGGGAAGTGCAGCACATAGCACAGGCCAACTGCAGGTCACAGCTCTGGTCAGTGGAAGCACATGCAGCTGCACAGGGCAGGTTTTATATTTCCAAATAACTCCCCCCCCCACCCCGGGGGTTTAAGCACTCATCCCATTCTCCAGATGATGTGCACAGTGCTGTAAATGCAGGTGTTATAAATAAACAAAAATATGCCCATGCTGGCACACAGCTTTCAGCCAGTAAAATGGGCATCAAGGATTCTTAATGAAACAGTTCTGCAATTCCCAGCAGTTCTGCATTCTCTGGAGACAGGGTGATTAAACAAATACACAGAGCAAGAGCCCAGCCTTGCCTCCATCTATGGGAGTTTTGTCACAGACTGAAATGAGGCAGGAATGCCATCCCATGGACCTCCTCTCCCAGACAGCTACACAGGCTGTAACTTAATATTATGCCTCTTGTTACTTGTGTGATACCAAGAGGCAACCATATTTAATACAGCACTCTGTATCTAGGGATAAAGCAGGATGGAGCCAACCATCAATCACTCAGCCTCTTTCCTTGCAGGATTACACAGGCCAACCCCATGGCTAGGAAGTATTTATAAAGTCTTTTTTTAGTTCTAGATACTGCAGACTTTTTTTATAGTTACTATAGCCCTCTATTTTCTGTGGACTATATTTTCATGCACGTAATCCTTACCTCAAAACCCACTCATTAAAAAAAGTACTGCTCCCTTGAAAAATAGGGTGAGTTGTGGGTAATCTGAGGACTTTCTTTTTCCCAACAGCTAAGAATGCCATCAATTACCCCAGCAAAGGCTCCCTGCAACCAGGGAGAAAACTGGAAGTAGGAAGAGGAAGGACCAGGCAGGGGGTGGACAGCCTTGGAGTAAACCTCCCCTATTTCTACACTTGAATCATTTCCTCCTCCTTCCCCAGGCAAGCCGTGGATTAGATGCATGAAAGTACAGCAATTACCCTCTTCAAATACCCTAAAGACTCAGCAAGAATAAATTGTTTGCAATGGAGAACCCTCTTGCCTTCTCCCCCCTCAAAGCCAAACCCTTCCTCCATCATCTGCAGCTCTGAAATGTGTGTGCTCTGCAGACCAAGCCCATTGCTGAGCAGGCAGCTTTAATTCCCTTGGAGTGCTCCAAACACAGTTATCCACCATCACCTTTGGAGGCTCCATTCCTCCCCTCCCCAGCTCACAGCCAACATATCATCAAATACAGGCAGGAAGAGAAGGGAGCAAGGAAACTTCTCTTCAAAACCATCTCTTTATTTCAGGTTTCTTGGATGTGGTGTGACACCAGTTTGGACAAGAATTCCTCACTCCCCACAGCCTACTGAGCTTCCAAGGGCTGTTTGGAGAAACAGCACCAGACATCAGCTGACACTAGCAATTACATCCAAATAGCAGATACAAGTCTGTTATCGATCTGTTCCTAGAGGGAAGGACAAGCTATCCAGTAAAAAGGGGTGTCAGGTTATTAAATTCTGAAAGGATAATAACCCAACACACAGGGCACAGCTGTTACTGGTACACTTCAGGCTTCGTTTCCAAGCCTGACAGGGAGCAAAGATCATGAGAATGCTTCAGTGTTCAGAGACAGGCTTAGAAATTAGAGGAATAAATTAACATATCCATATCTGAATTATTGGGCTAAGGGGACTGCAAGTTGTACTGGCAGGAACTGGCCTGGTGCTGCCAGTTATCCCAGCAGCTGCTGGAACCTCTTTTTAGCCAGAGCACAACCCTCAAACACTTCAACCTCTCCAAGCTCTGCAGCTTTGCCCCAGAGCAGGAGTTTTAACAGCCCAAACACTTTCAACAACCCATGGAAAAGGTGCAGGGAGGTTGTCTCCTTCAGTAACCTGAGCCAAACATCCTGGTGAAGAACACCAACAGACAGCTCTGTGGAAAAGCCTGGATCAATTTTGCTGCAAAAAAGAAAACATGGCTCAGGGTAACAGAACAAGCCACAGCCTTTCAATATCAGCAACTCAAAAGAATGGGAGAGTTTAACCAAGCTGCTGCTGGGAAAAAAAAAAAAAAAAAATCCACGAAGAGTTATTGATTTTTATGAGCTTGGAGTCAAGAGATCCATAAATTATTCATAAGGCAACAGAGATGGCAGATTTCTTGGACATTTCAGTGCTGCACCACACAGAATTACGAGCTCAGATCATTTGGCCAGACTGTCTCTCAATTGAGCCTTTATAAACAGCAACAGCCATCTCCAAAAGGGGCCTCTGGACCTGTGACAGGCAACTGCCCCACCAGCAGCTCTCAGGATGTGCCAGGGGCTGCAGGCAGAGCTGGACAGACAGAACCACAATAGAAAGTGGTTTCAGAGCATACCCTGGGGATTTTCCACCCCACTGCAGGCAGCAGCTCTCCCTGTCTGCATGAACCAAACTACAAACATAACACCAGGAATTGAAATGCACCCATATCCCTGCCCAAACACTTGGCCAAGGAATCAAAGCTCCTCCAATCGTCCCAAAAGGCACTTGGAAATCAAGGTGTGAAGAGCACTACAGACACCAGTATTTATCTCAGATGGATGTCTGGGCAGAAAACTCAAGCTCAAGAGCTCTGTGAGGTACTCCCAGCTTCATCACCAGCCTCAGGTGCAGCCTCTGGCAACTCATCTCTCCAGGCCCCTCTGCAAAATACAAGGCAACAGTTTTCCTCCTGCTGCAAGGGAGAAGCACTGATGCCCTCAGATGTGAGAGCAGCCAAGGCCAGGCAGTGCCTCAGATCCTGAGCTGGTCTGCACAGATCCTCATCTCCACAGCCAACCTCCAACACCAAAACAAAGTGGTGCCTTAGATTTGCAGCACTGGAGACACCTGGATTATCCCTTCACACAGCCAGAACAGCATGGGCTGAAGAAGTGCTGCTGGGCACACAGCCACTGCCTCCAGGCACACCAGTCCCTGCTCCTGGCTGAGAACTGGGGAGTCTCTGGTTGAACTTAAGCCAGATCTGACTCCAGAGCACATAAAAGACCTCAGCACTGGAAAGACTCCTGTATAAAAATCAGTAGATTGGAAACTTCAGACCAAGATAAGTTTTTATGAAATCTAATGAAAGAAGGTAAGTATATTCTTCTGTAGGTAAATGTGGTCTTTGGAAACACTGGAGCAGCAGCTCAGGAGACAGATTTTCCATTTATCCACACCACCAGAAGCAAAAGTGAGAACAAAGACAAGGTAAACTATCCTTACCCATCACACCAACACAAACCTAATCCAGGATTCCAAAGCCTTTAACTTGCAGGAAAAAAACCCTCAAATCTCCCAGTGCTTGTGCAGAAAGAGCTGAAGGTTTAAAGACTGCTGGAAGGGAAGCCAGCCATTTGTCTTTACTCCTTCCAAATCCAAGGACGTGGATGCCTGGCCAGTTGCTCATAGCAGCACCTAAACCCAAGGCAGTGGCATTGGCACAGCTCTAAACATCCAAATCCCCAAGTGTGGGTTTGCAGCACAAACCCCACACGCTCTGTGGCAAACCCAGAGATCCTGGGGGCACAGGGATGGGAAGGCTGAGCTGTCTCACACTAATGACCCCACAGCAGGAGCTGGCAGGCTGAGGCAGCCCCCGGATTCAGCCAGGGCTGCTTCAGTTCCAGAGGGTGCAGAACAGCACATTGATCCATTTATGGTCTGTGCGTTGCCATGGAGACCACAAGTCATTCCCCACCATCACCACCCCCCTGCAGACCCCCCCACTGCTTTTCAATTGATAGCTGGGCACTGGGGAAGCATTTGCAGCACCGTGGAAATTAAATCCACACCAGAGGAGCAGAGGATTCAGAGCTGACACAGCCAAGGGACCTCAGCTTGAGGCAGTCTGTCCCACTCTCCCCCACCGAGCAAGGCCAAGCACTCCAAAGCTGAGTATTACAGGAAATTAACAATAATAAAGTGGGATTTTAATGCCACTCCATGGGTTCCCCTCTGACAGTTCTCCAAGGTAGCAGGGAGGAAAGACTTAGAGTCTAAGTGCATGTGGCAAAACAGGCTTTGGAGTATTCCAGAGGACAACTCCACCAGGGTGGAGCACCAGGAGTTCCCTCCTCCCCAAACTGGGTAACATCCAGCAGTTCTGCTTTCCATACAGCAGATGCTCTCCTGAAGGATCACAGCTGACCCTCCACTGAGGGAGCAGAGCACTGAGCAGTTTGTGCACACTACAGGGAGTGGGATGAGAGTGGGTGGATCAAACTCCAGCTGCCTGCTACTGGAAAAAAGTCACTTCTTGGTCTGTAGGAGATACATGAGCCACCAGCTCTGGGGGCAGCAGAGCAGGGGGCTAGGCTTGAGCACAGGCTGTAAGCCCACCCTTCAGATATACATTCCCCAACCTCTCAGCCAGGAAGCAGAGAAAATATCTGAGCTGCTTTTGGGGCAAATGTCCCAACAGGGTGCACAACACTGCCTCCCCACACCTACCCAGTCCAGGCTGTGGCATCACAAAGTATATTCAGGTGCTGTACAGCACTGTCATTTACTAGAACCAGATAGTATCACATTTCCTTCCTCCCACCCCACGTAGGATGAAAAAACACCATCAAGACAACCTGAGAATTTTTTCAAAGCTTAGTACTTAAGGTTTGGCTTTTAACTCCACACACAGCCACTCAAGCCAGTCACCTGCACAGTGAAACGAGCTGATCCCATGTAATTCCCTTGCATTTTAGCAAAGAGCACCTGTGCAAGTGCTGCACTTCTTAACAGCTCATTCCCTGCACACACAGGTGTGAAAACTTGGTGCTGGCTTCACCCCTGGCTGCAGAACTGGATTCCAAGCAGCACCTTTCAGGAGGCCAAAGGGCAGAGGAAGAGCTGGTGCCACCAGCCCCCCCAGCAGGGGGGGATGCTGCCAGAGCAGCCCAGCAGCCAGAGCCCACCCCAGGGGCTGAGCATGAGGACACAGGGCAGGTGCAGTGCACAGAAAGGCAGCTGCAGGCTGAGAGCCTGCAGGGAAACTCAAGAAGCGTGGTGTAAATACTGTATGTGCCTGGAGCCAGAAAGCTCAGCGAGGGCTGTGTGTGGCATTTCCTGAAGGTTACCTCTAATAAGTGCTGTCAGCTTGCCAGCCTTCGACTGTCTGCTGAGTCCTTCTGTGGGAAGCACAGACCTCTGTGGCATTGTCACAATCTGTGACAGCAAGAGCTCAAAAAATAAAATTCCTCCCACGCAGCAGAGACAAAGCGGGTGTGGGACAGCAGGGCAGGCAAAGGCACTGTAATGTGGCAGGGTGGAGAGGCTCCTCTCTTCTTCCTAAAGCCTGCTCTCACACAGAGCTGCCTCTGAGCACAGGGGAGGTGGCAGAGGCTGAGGAGAGAGCCAGCCCAGGTGAGCAGCTGGCCCTGCAGCCCTGCTGTGCTCACAGCTCTCAGCTCAGGCGTGTCCAACAGGATTGTGTGGGTGAGATCACAGCTGTGATGCTCAGGCCACTCTCCTCCTCCTCCAGGTGCTGCAGCATGTCCCCCACCCCTGCAGAGGGCTGGGCACTGCCTGCACCCTGTGTCTGTGATGGGTCAGAGCACAGCAGCACATTTACCCACACTCATTCTCTAGCTGCCACCACAGAGACTATCCTGGCCCTCCCCACTCATTTACTTTGTCCATGGGAACAGGCAGGGCATTTCATCTATTCCCAGGCATTTCCTGCCTCTCAGGGTGAAGTTTACTCCCAGCTTTTGAGCCTTTCCAGCCCCATGCTCACAGCCCACTGGTGAAGTGGATCTGCTTTCTGCAGATTTTGATTGTTCAGATCACCTGCTGAGCTGGGTATAACAGGGGTTTGCCACCACCCATGTAGATCCATCTCTGCAGCAAGGACACCAGGCTTTCCTGCAAAAGCAGAAAATGCCCACGACTGCTCTTGCTGAGCTTCTGCCTCAACCCCTTTTCTTGTCTTTTTTTCAGAGGACAGCTCCAAACACAGTACTGGAAATAAATACCAGTGGTAAGCAGGCAGTACACACCAGATAAACACTGCAGTTGTGAGCAGAGAACTCAGGAGATCTGTCATTCCAGTTTCCAGAAGAGAAAAAAAAAAAAAGCCACAGTTCAAGGCCTCTTTGGTTACGTAAACTTCATTTCCATGTCTTTTATCACTGATAAGATAAGCCATTGCTCAAGTTCAAGTTCTGTATCAAGTAAACCATGATAATCCTCTTAGGAATTCCCCATGCCCCAGCTTGAACAGACCTGCAGAAAAGAGCTTAAGGGGTTGCCTTCAGCTTAAAAAAAGAAACACACAAGCACACAGCCACAGACTTATTTACAACGTAGGCAAATTTGGGGCCTAGTATAGAGCACTGGAGGCTTATACAGCTCTGTCTGAATAAAGGATCCACTTCTGCCCCAGTTCATAAATGCTACAAGCTGCTACTTGGTCATGCATGGCTCAGCTGAGCACCAGCCTGGAGATGATTGCCTTCCAAGGAGGATTTCTTGCAGCGATAAGAATCCAGAGGGTCAGACCCCAGCAGAAATTAAACTGATTCACAACCAGTCACACACACTTTGTCCTGGATTAGAGCAACAAGACTTTTCCAGGCAGCTGTATTTTTTTGATTTATCACAGCACAGGATAATTTTATATCCTTTAATGCTGGTAGCAGAATTACAGTGATTTTAAGCAATTACTGCCCTGCTTCGGGTACAAGATGTTAAACTCACCAAGACCACCTCCTCCTGTACTTTACTGTCAAAACACCCAGATGCAAAACATCACTGTCTATATTTGTTAAGAGGATGATTTGATCCAATCTAGCAACTGACTCTATTTACAAACCACTTAAATATGCACTCACACACCCCCCACTGCAACACAAAAGGCCATTTCATAAATATCTGATTGCAAGACAGATGACAGCAATAAGCAGGCACACAAACTCTTGCCCTCCTCTCTGCTGCTCATCATCAGGACACAAATTACCTGGGCCAGCAATTTTATCACAGCATCTTCCAGGGAACTGACTTAGCCTGAAGGCAATGAAGGCCAACATTTGAAGTTTAATATTTTACTTCCCAGGGCTGCATCTGGCCACCCCCAGCACGATTCAGGGACGTGCAGCCACACACTGGAAGGGCACAGCATTAAACTCTCCTAAACCAGAGGCTGCCAGAAGATCAAGGCACAAGCCAGTGGGTAACATCTGAAATTGGTGCTTAAAATGCAAATTTTCTTCAGGTCTATCTACTTCCTCAGCCAGCCCCAACGGGCTCCTGGCACCCACAACTGTTTCTTACACATTTCCAGCCACCATGACTTTTATCCCTCTGATAGCTTCTCTCCATTAGGGTCTTTCACACATCTCTCACTCAAACTAAAAGATGCAGCATATCAAATAAAACACATCTCTCCCCTTCCCACCAGCAACTTCAAGATCCTTTAGCATTGACTGACAACCCACAATATTGTGGGAAAGGCTGTTTTCAGATCAGCTGCTGGAAAAGCTCTTCCAAGGTAGCAGCTGAATTCAAATCACACACCAATTAGCTCAGGGGGATTTGTATGTTTTTCTTTCAGGAAACCTATTTGAAAACAAAACAAAGAGGGGGAAAAAATTGTTTAAATCTCATTAAAATATCTCAAACTGTGTCACAAGCATGCCACATTTTCTACTGAACAGAGTGCGAGCAGCTTTAACTAGTTTCCCCTCATCAGACAGAACTGCATCCTTTAACCCCTCCTGCTGTGTTCCCCCACCTCCAAGCAGATAACAGAGGTCCAGAGCAGCTACAGACCTGCTCAGCATCACACAGCAAGTAAAGCACTGTGCCAAACTGCCCAGGTTTGTCCCAGATCTTCCCAAAAAACGAGGTTTTCCACACCACCTTCCTCAGGTTTTCGCCTCTCGCCTCAAGGCCACATGCAGATGACCGTGCTTTTTCTGAAGCCAGTGCCAATGAGGCCACTGCATTCGTTATCCAGCAGGATAATGACAGAGTGCAATTCAGTCAACAGCAAATCCTCCCCAGGGAGATGCCCTCTGACCTTCCCTGAGCTGGGGGATGAACGCAGACAGCCAGATCTCAGACAGGCGGCAGAGCCCAGTGAATAATTCCTAATGAATCCTTTCATCTCTTCTTTTGTTTTGGGGAAGGGAGGGAGTGGGTGAAAGGAAATAGTTTGGTACTATCCACCAGCAGAAAATTATTTTCTAGAGCTACCCCCAAATCACTGTCATCTGAACAACATTTTTCATGGCTTCTGCACAGTACGTGAGCACAGAACACAGGCTGCTCTCTGCAGAAAAGCCCCTCGTGCACACAGCCAGGCTGGGAGAGGGCAGCAACAGCCCAAGACACAGGAAGAGCAGGGATACTGCTGGAAGCCTTGCTTAAAATCACCCTTAGGCAGGAAACTGAGAATTTATCTAAGATATCCACTCAAACCACATTTTTTGCCAACGAAATTCAGTTCCACTGAGGTACCAGCAAATGAATGAAGGACAAGAAAGTTCATGAAATGAGGCCCACAGAAAGGCAGGATCTTACCTCTCTCCACATGTCAGTCAGCCCTCACTATCAATTTTCTCTCATTTTCCAAGCCACAAGCTGTAGGGATAACAAGGATGTGATAAAAGCAGATTTATTTTTTCCCCCAACAAAAAGAAGCAATTCTCATTTCTCCAGTGAATTCAGCTGTAGAATTCAGTTTAGCAGCATCTCCTGAACGCTCTGTGTCACCCAGAGGTATCACAGTAAATAAACTGGGAGATCCCAGAGCTGCTCCACAAGCTCTCAGTCATTCAGGCACCACCCTGGCCCATGGGCACTGGTCCCCATCACTTTTAGCCACACAGTTTTTATCTTCCTCTCTCAACTGTTCCTGAAATCACCCATGTCTGAAGCAGTCACTTCCAGCTGCACCAGCATTGCCAGGGATTTACCCTCAGCAAGCCCCACCTCATCAGACTGGGTTATACTGGGAACAGAAACACAGGGAAGGGCCATGGTCGTGAGATGCTCCCAGCCCCATTCCCAGACAAATGAACTGACATGAACCTACACACTTAAACAGAGCTTGGCTCGTGTATTTATATAGATGCCAAATCCCAGGGATATCAGTGACAATCTCTTCCCCAGTAAAACCTGATTACAGCTCTGCACTCTCTAAAACCCCCCCTGCCACCTCCCTGTCACCCCAGGCATCATGGGGAGACACCAGCAAACCCCTCCAGATGCCTGGCACAGCAGGGGTTACAATGCCAATGATTAAGCAGATCTTCAAAGGAAAAAAAAAACAAGAGTCCTGGTCAATGACTGACCAGTGTAATAGCTCAGGCTACTATCATGTGCTCTTCTCACACCACATTTGTTTGCTGGGCTGCCCAAGAGGTTTCCAAGGGTCAAACATGAGGTCATCAGTTTTGCTGAGAAATAGAAAAAGCTGGAGCTGCAAGGAAGGTCCTAGTGCTTACAATTAAGGCTAAAAAGACATGAAAATGCAAATCCCTCTAAGTTTATACATACCAGAGGCAGCATCAAAAAGGAGGAAAAAATAAAAGATTGTTTTTGAAGATCAGACCTTTGCAATATTTAGTAATCCACGAAAAATTCTGACCAGCCTCAAGGACCAAGAGTGGCTGCAGAAAGCAAAACCTTGCTTTCAGGCTATTTTGAGAAGCACTCACAAGGTTTATCCCAGAAACTGCTTTCTGCCTACTCAGATTTCTCAACTGAGCCGATCACATGGTGTTTCGATGGACTGCTGGAGACACTTGAGAATAGCAGAGCTGCCTGCTGCTATCTGCCTGGCACAGGGTGGTTTTTAATTGAGGCTGAACCCTTCAGTCCCTGCTGCAGTCTGCAGCTCCAATCACTGAAATAATAATTAAACCCAGGAGAAACCGTGCAAACAGCAATGCCTTTAACAAGTACATGAAGATGAGGGAACCTGAAGATGTGCACAGACATCTCCAGGATGTGGGGTTTTATTTCAAGCCTGAGGATTTCACTGATTTTTTAAAGAGGAAGTCAGGGTGGCAGAGATCCTGCAGTACAGAAACAGGAGAGATGCAGGGAAGTATCCACTTTCACCTCAGCCAGTGCAAGGAAGAAATCAGAGCAAGTTTTTTCCATCTGAGTTTGGGACCTTCCTTCCATGGGAATCAGAGAGGGGAATGAAGAGCAAGAGACCTTCAGCCATCCTCCCTAATTCAAATTAACCTGGGAAAGAAACTTGTTAAAGAAACCACTGATGAAGTCTGCACTTGCTGGGGAGGTTGCTGGAGAATCAGACAACACAAGTTCAGCTCTGAAATCCAAGGGGAGACTCAGCCTGGAAACGACTCTCCATTAGGTTAATTAGTCAAGTTTGATGTATCCCAGCCGGTTACCATGGCCACAGGAACTGAGGAGTAATGCTTTACACAGATTTCCTTGTGAGGGACTGGGGACAGGGGACTCATCCAGCCCCTCCAGGCTGGGCAGGGAGGAGGGAAGGAACCTGGCACCCAGGGCTGGGCTGCTCACAAACACTCACTGGAGCTGCTCCCTGTCCATGCACCATAAGGCTGCTAAAAATAGCACCCGAGCTCAACCAGGTTAATGACACATCAAGAAGATGTATTTGCACATAGAAATAAACAGAATGCATGAGAGTTCTAGCCTCCACCTGGCTTTGGTTGGCTGGTTTTGAGTGGGGAGGGAAAAAAAAAAAAAAAAAAACACCACAAAAAGCTGCTCTGTTTTCCCTTAAAAATTCAAAGTCTATCTGTCAAAGAAGTGACAGAAAGCTGTCCATCTCCCCAAACACCATGCCAAATACAGCTGAAGCTTGTCTCAATTTCAGAGCCTGGAAAGAGACCGCAGTATGTTACAAACAAACAAACATTAAGTGTCTTTAGTTACATGATGATCAACATCATGCCAGTTGCTTACAACCCTACTCTGCAGCAAACACTCACACCCATGCACTAGCACACATGAGTAAAATCTACTGCAACTTCAGGAACAGCAGCAGATTTAGAAAAGAGTGGGAGAGAAAAAGCAATTTGTAATTCAGCAAGGCTCCTGTGGCAGAGTGGTTTCAAACTCCCCTGAGAAAAGGACAGACCCTCCTCTCACTCTCTGCTCATCAGGTGCCTCACTGAGCCGATGGCTTCTGCCCAACTCTGCTCTTCATCAGTTTGCTGAGGATTTGCAGGGCCACAGCACAAGAGAACAGACCACTTGGGCACAACCAGGACTGACTGAACAAAGGTGCTGCAGCAGGCAGCACAAAGCAGCAGCAATGTGAAAAACCAAAGCCCTGCCCAGGAGGAACTCCCAGTCACCACTCTGAGCCAAGCACCTCATTTCCAGCTCAGAGACCTTCCAATATCTCCCCTTTAGAAGGGAATTGCAGTCCTGTGAAATGTACTGCTGCAAAAGAAAGGCCTGAAACCCAACCAGGTTGTCTGATTTCAGGCCCTGTGTCCCCTGGCTCCACATCTGTTCTTGCAGTACCTATACTTTCAACAAAGCAGGGCTGACCTCAACAAAACCATGACTGCTTGGTGAAGACATTCATGCAACTACTCAGGTCAAAAAGAACATGAGAGAGAAGCACTGATAGGAACATGCTGAGAAGCAGTGAGGTGGCAAACTCCTTCAACCAGCAATAGAAATACACCTTAAATTAAGGGAGCCAGGTGCTGTGAAAAATGGGAGCAGGAACCACCCTTGTTTGACAACCCCAACCCCACCAAGAGTTACAATTCAGCTCCACCTTTCTCAGCAAGTTAATGTTTAGCTGTTAGCTTCCCCCCCTTCTCTGCACATGCCTTAAATTGTTCCTTGATACAGATTTCTCTGTTACACTTACCAAAAAACTGGGAGATGGCCATGTGACAGCAGCACGGAACACGGAGAAGACCATTTGCTTCTGTAACTAATTGTTCTGCCCCCTCAACACTCACCAAACTGACTTGGCAAGGCTGCAAGGCGAAGCTGTTGTATTTATTTACACTTTTTTTTCTGCTGGTTAAGAGGCTTCGTAAAGCAGATTGCAAATGGCCAAGACAGCATGGGCACCTTTATCAAGTTTTGCATAAACTGGAATGAGTGAAGAATAGAAGAGACAGCAGCATTCCTGGCTGTGTCCTTCACATTACATATTTTCGTTACCCAAGAATTAATTGGCAAAACACTCAAAAAGCCGGTGAAGGCAAGTGTGAGCACTCACTTATTTCTGGTACAGCATCTAAAACACAAGTATGTGCAGACTGGCTGCTCAGAAGCAGGGAGTGCCCGTGTTAGCCAAGCAGCCGGAGCCTGCAGCAGCAGCGGCTGAGGAGCCGTGCACCGACACGCTGCTCCTGGAACCGACCCGACTCTGCACCACCTTCCAACTCCGCCAAAGGTTCAAGGTGTTTCCGCATGAAACGAGGAACTGGAGTGAGGCAAACAATAATACATTGTGTGGGGACTGAAACCTCCTGCTGAGAAGAAATCCACAGACGTTTAAAAAGCACAACCGAACAAAACGCAGAAAAAAAAAAAAATAAGACGCAGATGGAGCTTAAGGCTCTTGTCTCATTGAAGCAGCCCAAAACTCACTCTGCCTTTGGCAAGGGAAACAGGAGCAGCCAGGGTGCTTGTGTCTGCCTCTGCAGCACGACTCCTCCACCTCAGGGCAGAGCAAATTCCCCATTTCTCAGCCTCTCAGCTGTTGGCAGAGTTTAAGGACATTCACAGAAGTGCGTTACATTTCACGAGCACCAGTCTCAGCGGAGAAGATGCAAACCTCAGCTCTTCACAGTGAGAGAGTTAAAATAAAAACACAAGCCTTAAGGTACATGCTGACTTCTCTCTTTACTTCTGTTTCATAATGCTGGAGAAAACCCAAAACCCTGCAGTGTTTCTCACTCCAACACCACACAGCCCTCAGGAACGCTGCTGGCAGCTGGCTGGGTTCTGGACCAAAACCACAGCAGCTCTTTATGTGCATCTCAAGACACGTAGACATCAAAAAGCAAAAAAAAAAAAAAAAGAAAAAAAAAAAGAAAAAATAAAAAAAATCCACTCCAACAATCTTTTAGCAGCAACCCTGTCAAGATATCAAAGTAAAGCCAAAACTAAAACCTACAAATGAAGCAAAAAAACAGAGTGGAAGAAGAAAAAAAGGGCTGGCTGACACCTCCTATACATGCTGTCAGCAGGACCATTTGCTCCAAAAATAAGGATGCTCAACACATCTTAACCGATGACATGACAACTGCTTCATGGTCCCAACACCGAGGTTGCAAAAAACCTCTGAATACCCATTGCCTTGCAGCTCAGTAAAAAACAAGCACTCGTACTCACTCCGAGCAGGCAGCAGCCACTGTGTGCTGCTCCTCAGGAAGATTTTCAGCTCTTCATTTCCACTCGAGCATCCACTTGGGCTGCAGAGAAGCCTTTTACCCTGCACCCTTTGCCACTCACACCACAAGGCTGCTGCCTGCCCAGGTGCCTGTACCCACAACCCGCAAAAATATCCCAGCTCCAGCTCTGGATCCCAAACAACTCTGCAGAACAAGTGCTGCCGACTCCAGATCCCCCCCAGAGAGCAGCCACCAACCTCCTGCAGAGCCTGGCTACGCTCAGGCTGCCTCATCAGCACCTCCCCAGTAAGTGATATTTAAGACTAGAAAGCCTACAGTAAAAATTCTGAAAGCTTTTTCCACTGCCAGTTCAGAGAGTTGTCCCAAAACACTGAACACACAGATTCCTGTAATGCAGACTTCGCTGCGTTTTATTTCTTTGACAATTTTTAATCACCTCTGGTCTAGCATTTGGAAATTATTATTCACACACACAACAGGAACAAGGCTGCAGGGAAACATGAATTTCACTGGCCTGCCTGGTTTTGTCTGTGGACACCACCTCACATATTACCAAATCAAAACAAGCCGGCCAACTTGAGCGTGAGGGGGAAATGAAAGGGCAGACCAGTGACCTAGAAATGAAGCTGACACTCTGGCATGAGCTTGAAACTCTGCAGCAAAGGGAAAACAAAAAAAAAGCTGTAACTGCTTTCAAGATGGAGCTTGAAAAGTTTATTAATGGAATTATATGATGTGGTACCCACAGAAAAGCAAGGACTTGATCAAAGAGGTTTTTCCAATGAGAAAGAGTCATCCCTTTTGCTAAACACAAGAAACTCTTATGTTAAAGAAGCAGTGTAGTTATTTAGGGTACAGATGTTGTAAAAACACCTCTACCAAACTACTGGAGAACACAATTCTGGTACCAAACATCACTGCTCTGATACACCCCCAAGATTTACACAGCACATGATGGAACAAATCACACGATGGTAACAGCAGGGGTTGAGGAGGCAGCAGACAAAGCTCTAGGGCTTCAAGTAGTGGATCAGGAATGCCACAGTCACACACCTCAGCACTCACCCTGCCAGGTGTAATTGGTTCAAGGAGGGTGCTAACAAGTTACCTTTGTTCCAGCAAGTCTCAGGCTTGAGTGAGAAATGTCCGTATCACCGGCATGAGCTGAGACAGGAGCTGCATCGCCCTCTGGCAAGGCTGACACCAGAGGCCTTCAGAGCCAATATCCAGCCCAGACTCTGCCTGCACCACCAGGTAACCCAGTGTAAACCACTGGGGACCCACAGCCTTCCAAAACCAGCTCCTTGCAACATCAGACCAAGGAGATCACGCGGCCTCTCAGCAAACACTTACACAGAACGCTACAGAAGCCAGGTGCTGCCACTGATAAACCAGGTGCTCACCAGGGTTCCTGCAGCACTGCAGGAATGGCTTTGAGAAGTCTGCAGAGCCCAAAGACTGAGCTATTCATGAACTGATCTCAGATCTAGCCGAGATCTGGTCTTATAAAACTTTAGCCGCTGGAATAATTTTATAAGGTTTTTAAAATATTTTCAGAAGACAGCCAACTTTCCATTGTTTGCCACAGCTTGTTAGAAGCCCACACATCCCGCAGTGTAGAGGAAAAGACACCCTCCACCCTCTCCAGCCAGCCCTGCACGGCTGGAGGCACAGGCAGATTTTCAGAAAGCTTCAGAATGACTTTGCCTGTCATCCTACTCAGCCATTCAGTTCTCCCACCACATCCCACTGACACCCAAGCACAGGGTTCTGTCCTTCACCATGCTGTGTTGCAATAATCAGGCCCCAGCTCTTTACACAACCACCTAAGCCTCCAGACCTTGCAATTAAACACTCCCTGAGGAGGATGAAACCTGCCCACCTGGGAGACAGCAAGTCCTCAGGGACTGATCACAGACGATGGGATGATCTGCACCAGGAACCTTCCCAACTCCTGCCATCCTCCACCCACAGGCTGACACATTGCTTTCCTTCTGCCTTCTTCAACACAGAGACAAGGAAGAGCACACTGCAAACCACTCTCCTGCCCTAACATGCACAGGACAAACCCAAACTGTGCTGCTTAGGAAGCTGGTAGACAACATTCAGGTACCAGCACACAGCACCAGCCAGAACCTGCAGAAAACAGAGTTTAGAAGACATAGAAGTCCCACAAACTACATGATAGATGGTCAGGCCACTGAAGTATTTATTCAGTTTACAGCCAGCTCCCTGAGCAGGCAGAGGGAAGCACACCCAACTGGAAGAGTTAACTTCCCACATATTTGGGCTGAAACTGCATTTCTGGGCACCGCCACTCCGGCCAGCGCTACACCAGGGAAACAATGCTAAATAAAGATTACGTGGAGTGGTATTATGTAAATAACTCTCTTCCACAATGAAAGGATAAACCCAGACTGCTTGGTTAGTTATTAACCCAGGAGCCAGCGCTGCAGAGAGGAAATCCTGCCGGCTCTGCCTCCCTCCCTGACACACGCACCACCCACCCGAGAGCCACAGCCTGTGCAGACAATGCCCACACCATCCCTGCCTGCTGGCACTCTCCCTCAGATCACTGCCCACAGCAGGGAACTATGTGAACCCCACCACATTGTCTCCTCTCAGGACAACCCTGCTCCCAGCCTCATCACTGCTGCCAAGGCTCAGCTTGGCCCCCTTCCTCCTCATCACCCTCCTCTCACCACGACAGGACACAGAGGGTTCCCTGCACTTGGATGGGAACACACTCCTTGACACATCCCTCCTCTTGAAAGCCTTCCCCTCTCAGGCTGAACCCACTGGAGCCTTTGCTTGCTCATCTTCTTCTGCCCAGAATAACTTATTCGACCTTTCTGCCTCCATTTCTCCCTGCAACCTTCCTCCTGCCTTGGCCTCACGTCTGAATGCTTTATGTTTGTCGTACGATTTTAAATCTGTCAGCAATTCATCCATCTGCCACCTCTCGGGTTTTTAATGCCACAAAACGTTCTGGGATACAGCCTTGCATAAACCTCTTGGTGGAAAATTAAGCTGTGCCTCGTTCACAAACCAAACTGGCTTTGAGATCATTTCTTTCCAAGGTGCTGGGCTATTTCAAAGACAGCGAGCAGAAAAGCCATGATGCTATCCGGTCTAAAATAAACATTATGGGAGCGGCGATAAGGGGAAATATTTCAGCTGACTAAGAGCAATGTGGGTTCAAATCCAAGCGTAAGCTGATATTGCTTGTAATTTGTTCCCAAGCCAAAAACACAGTCTGGGAGTGAAAAAATGGAAGGCATTAAACAACAAGCGGTGTACTCGGTGACTCCGAAAAACTTCAGCATTTCCATTTACGTTATTATTTTTTTAAATAACCTTCAGTTTCACGGATCATAAAGTTAATTTGGAGTAACTTCCCTTCCCTGTAACTAGACAGGGCTGCTATCCTTTACGTTCATTAATGTTTGCTCAGTGCTCTGCAGCCATAAAGAGAGCACAAACCATTATCAGCATCCTCCACGCACCCAGCAGGCACAAAACCACTGCCGTGCTCTCCCTGTCCCCTCAATCCCCTCCAGCCCAGCACTGTGGGAACAATGACAGTCATGGCCACCTACCTCCATCTTCACTGCTTTTCTTCCAGTGCCAGTCACCTCTGCAGGCAGGGCTCCCCTCTGGGCTCCCCAAGCCAGATTCAGATCAGCAGCCGGGCACACGCTGCTGGCAGCACAATCTGCAGCAATCAGTGCCTGTTCTCACCTGCCCAGCCCCAGCCAGGTCACATTTCTGAGCTTCACACAGTGAAGGAGCACTGCCTGCTCACCAGAAAGATCCCCTCCTGGGACACCCTGCTCACCTTCAATAAGGAACAGTCCACAGCCCAGAGAGACTCCAGCTGCCAAAGGCAGGTTGGCAGGAACAGAGAACGAGAAGGGAAGTGACAAGCAGGGTGGGCAGCAGCACTGAGGGTGCAGCCCAGATTTCTCAATTCCCAGTATAGTCCTGCTGCTGCCTCATTCTCAGGTCAGGGATCACTTCCCAAAACTGACAAATCACTCACTTCCTTCTGCTCTTCCGTCTTCTTTCCCTTCTTGCCAGATCCATCCCTCACTCTGACCAAGCTTTTACATGCACTTTCATGCCCTCTGTTCTGGAGCTTCAGCTCCCTCTTCAATTTTCTTTTTGAGAAGCATCTCTGCTCTAGTCATGCTCATTAAATGATACACATTTCCATTTTCTACTGCAAAGCAAAGACCTATCCCTTGACATTACAGGGCAAATCAGAGACCTCAACACCTGTGTGCCAGCACAAACCCAGACATAAATAGCAACTCTCCACTGCTTTCCTATGTGGACACACAGCAAGGGCCCTTCAAAGCCATGCAGGAGCCTGTGCCACAGCAGCCTAGATGAGAATCCACGACCTCATGATGCCCAAATCCTTAAGCAGCTGCAAAAGCCTCAGTCACTAATCAGAGAGGCGACCAGGTGCTGCTATACCTCATTTCCAGCTCCATTAGAGCTGACCCTGCTCTCCCTTAAACTCTCAGCCAAGACTAAAGCGAGCCACAGTTCCTACAAATGCAACTGCACAAAAATAACATCTAAGAACACCCTGGCCTGGATTTCCACCCTTGTGCACCCCTGCAGCTAAGCCCATGGTCTGCATTTGGGGACCACTGCTCACAGGCACAAAACCCAGGGGGAACCAGCACTTTGCTACTGGGAGTAACAAGCAAAGCACTCATGGAGAAAGAGACTCTTCACCAGCTCTCCAGCAGACTTGCTCTGACACATTGAACTTCACATAACCTCACCAGTCTCAGTTTTCTGACTTGTGAAGATCCAGTCAGAATGAGCCATTGGGTTAGGGATGGGGAGCACTGCACCCCAAAGGCTCTCTCCAACCCATTCCCCGTCACAACTGCTCAAATCAGGCACCCAGAGCCCACCTCTGAAAATTGACCCATTTCATCCTCCTTTTGTAGCCACTCATCCAGAAACAGACAAGATCGTAACTTTCCTTTCCCACAGGGCCGTGAAGATGATGGGATTTCAGGCACAAATTACAACTGGTTACAAACTAAAGGTTTGTAGGTTTCTCCCAGGATAGTGCATTGCAAAAAGGACCGTATTGCAGCAGAGGCCACTAAAAACCAGAACCAGCAGTGGGACGAACACTGGGAGCCATCAAGGGGGACAAATAATTCACAGCCATGTCACAAAAGATGAAGATATCTGCCATGACCCAGTTCCAGCGAGCGCAGTCCAGAGCTGCCGTGGAGATGAGACGGGGAGCTCTCAACACGTGCAGCTATCAGCACAGCTGCATGCACACCATCACTGCCAATCACAACAAAACTGCCTTCAGCACACTGCAGCTCCTAATTACAGCACGGGAACACGGCCTGAACCAAACCCTCTCTGGATTTAACGCAGGACAGCTCCAGGGATTAGTACAACCTCCACTGGAGGCAGCTTGGTTTAAATCCAACCACAGCCATTAGCAAGTGAAAGGTATTGCCAAGCAGCAGCTGGTTGGTGGCTTGCATGAAACGAGTTTATGGTTTCAGTGCAGATCCTGTCACTAAAAAAAAAAAATGCCAGTCACCTCCCTGGAGCTCAGAGGTGTGAAGGCAGAGGCACCCACTGCTCCTGGAGATGCTGACGGGGGAGGTGTTCCCATGGGGCCCAGGACCAGCTGGCAGAGCCAGCCCTGACCTCTGCAGGGCTTTCAGAACCAGGTATGTTTTGCAACTTGGCAGAAACACAGGGCTAAGTAACAGAAACCACCACCCACATGAAGCTAGAAGAACAAAGTACCAGTGTTTTCCTGCCCCAGACATGTGCGTGCCCCATCTCCTCTCTCACACCAAAAATAGCTTCTACTTTTTCCCTTTTGGCAACAACAAACTGAGGTTTGAGTGCATTTGCTTCCAATAAACTAAACACGTTTTGCAAGAGTTTCTCTTGCAGTGAAACTTACTCAACTAAAGTTATAAAATGTTTGTCGCATGCAAAACTTCCCTCCCGACACACTCTGTGAGCTGTGCTCACTGAATTCTTCACCCAAGGTCCTGCACAGAGCTGGCAGACCCGGAGGCTTAAGCTAAATCCCAAAGTCAGCAGTGAAACTCAGAGAATTAAGTACAATTTCATTAAAACCACCCAAGAAAACACAGTTTCACTAAAGCCCTTGATGAGTTTTGTCACCACTTCCAAAAGGGAGGGAAATGCTCATCCAGCTGTCCCAAGTCACACTTTATGACTCAGTAGTGGTACCAAATCTTTATTAGTAACGCACATGGCAAACTTAAACTTAACCTTGCTGATGAAAACCCTATACTAAACAGAAAAACTCTCGCCCCACACGACCAAGGAATACCAGTGGAACAATATCACACCCACCAAACTGATTAAAAATGTCAGATTCAGCAAAACACTGATGTTCCCAGGCACCCAGAACACCAACCTTTGCTTCACGGGAATACTGAGGTCACCAAAAGATTTTAACCCATAAGAAGCAAAGGGTGAGGAAACACGCACTGCACAGATCACCTCCAGCAGCACTGTCCTCTGCCGCACATTCTTGAGCTGACCCAAAACACAAAGTTCAGGGAGCAGACGCAGCCTGCGGTGCCTGCGGGCGTGCTGGGCTTCCAGAGGCTTCAAAGCGCTGGCTTTGCTCGGGGATGGGTTTGTCAGGTCACCACGGCCCCGGCGCCCCAGGCAGCCCCAGCCCGAGCCCTGCAGGTTTTGCTGCTTCAGTGGTGTTGGCAGCAGCCCACATGGCAGGCAGCTGCCTGCACCCACTGCAGCCTGCTCTTTGTGCATTGTCAGGGCAGGGAGCAGGAGGAAGGGCCGAGGGAGAGGAGGGAACAGGAAATTATAAGAATCAACAGAAAACAAAAAAACAAAAAAAAAAAAAACCAACAAAAAGGCGATCTCTCCAGGGACCGCAGCTGGGGTTCAGAGAAACGTGCACTTGTTGCCTGCAGACAGCGGCTCGGTTACCTCCCGTAAATATTGACACGGCGAGCAGCACACCGCCCAAGCGGCGGCCGCAGCTCTGCCCTGCCGGGGCCGGCCGTGCCCTCACAGCCCGGGCCGCGCTCGGGGCTCACCCGCAGCCCGGCTACCACACACCCGACCAGCGGGGGCAACAGCGCGAACACAGCGGGGCTGGAAGAAACGGGGGGAAAAAAGAGAAAAAGGGGAAAGAAAAGGCCCTTGGGTGCCCCCACCCCGCCGGGGATGTCCCCGCCAGTTTGCCAAGTGCGGGGCTCCCCCGCGCTCCCAAGCGGCGCGTTCCCTGGAGGCCGAACACAGCAAAATCAACAACAACAACAAAATATTAAAAAAAAAAAAAAAATAGAGAGAAAGTTTCTCCCCGGCGAGCAGCTCCCGTGGCACATTTTCATTTTTACGTAACGCGGCCGCCTTTCCCCCACCTGCGGGGAGCGGAGCGGCGCCCCCAGCCCAGCCCGCACCGGGGGCTCCCCGGGGCTCCCCACTCACCTAATCCCGCCGGCAGCTGCCGCCCCCCATCGCCGCCGCCGCCGCTCCCGCCTCAGCGGCCGGCGGGGCAGCGCTGGGCGCCGGGACGCGGCCGCGCCATCTGCGCCGTGTTTATAAATCCAGAGCCATGGGGCTGCGAGCCGCGCCGGCCGCCCCGCTGTCTGTCCGTCCGTGTGTCCGTGCGTGGGGCCGGGCCGCCCCTCGCCGCAGCGCCCTGCCCAGCCCTGCCCTGCCCGGCGCTGCTCGCTCGGTCGGTCGGGCTGTCGGTCGGTCCCTAAGGCCGCCCCATAGCCGGCCGGGCGGGGCGGGCCGGGGCGGGGCCGCGCCGCCCGCGCGCCTTAAAGGGGCCGCGCGCGCCCGCCCGCGCCGCCGAGCGCCCGGCGGGAGCGCGCACCGCGCTCCGGGACAGCGGCGGGAGCGCGCACCGGCACAGCGGCGGCACCGGGACAGCGGCGGGGCAGTGCCACCCCCTCCATCACCCCCTGCGTCACCACCTTCATTACCATCTCCATCCCCGTCACCCCCTCCATCCGTGTCACCCCCCGGTGCCCCTGCCATCCGTGCCCAAGCTTTATCAGTGCCACCACTTAGTTACCCCGGTGCTGCCGCCTGCACCGCCGCCGGTGTTCCCAGCTTTTTTAAATGTTTTTGGTGCAAATCGGGGGATTCGCACTGTGTGTCAGCCCCTCGTGCCGGTGTGGTGTTGTGGGCGCTTTGGTGGAAGGGGTCGGGCACTGCTTGGCTTTATGAATCCTGCCAAAGGTTTAGCTCTGGGAATTGTCCAGAGCATCTCACGGCAATGTAGTTAAGAAACTTCAGTTTTCCCGCTAAAGGAAGGTAGAGGCCTTCAGGAAAAGACCCTATGATGCACATTCCCAGCCCTAGGTTAGTGTCCGTGCTATCATCCTGGCTGCATTAAAACCTTATCAGGGTGGGATCTTTGCAGAAAAATCTGAACAATTTAACAAGCAGCAATCAGCGCTGAGGCAACCCAGCTCACTGACAGATTTCAACTAATATCTTGCTTTTTTCATACTTTTTCTTCCCCTCCATCCTCCCGGGGCGGGGGGATGAGGAAGGTCACATCTCCTCAGCCACCACTGTTCCCGCTCCACTGCTGGGTGCCCCCTCCCCCTGCCATGACCCCAACAGCTGGAAAAGCATCTCTCAAGCCTCCAATGCTCCAGCAGCTGCACAAACCTCCGGCAGGCAGATGCGGGCACGCACGCATCTCTGCAGGGAATGAAACCTCTCTTTCCCCGAGCGGCATTTCCCTGCGGGTGGGAGAGCAGGACAGCGGGCAGCTCACGGCATTCCTTGCCCCAATACGGCTGAGCTGCTGCAGGGCACGGGGACTTTCCCAGGCCTGGGCTCAGTCTCTCCTTAAGTCACCCCAGCGCGATGGAAGCGCGGGCGCACGCCGCGGTGAGAGCGCAAACACCGGCAGCGCAAGGCAAATTGCCCGAAATGAGCCTGGCGCGCCGGGAAAAGCAGGGAAAGTTGCCCTCCTGTGCCTGTGGCGGTTGTGTGTCTGCACCTTTGCTGCGGTTCAGGTCTTTGGTTTATTCACAGGCTGAGCGTCTTCGTTTTATCTTGGTAGATAAAGGACCGGATTTATCCCTGTTGAATTGCGGGGTTTCTCTGCTCCAGCCATTTAGCCTTTTCTGAGCCTTTTTTTTTTTTTTTTTTTTTTTTTTTTTAATATATCTGTGACGTTTCACTCAATGAATAGAATGCAAGTCCTGTACCACAGCAAAAAGACCCAGGACGTTAATTTTACAGGAGCCAGGCTTTTATATCCCAATGACCTTAGAACAACATTAGAATCAAATGTATTTAAACAAACTCCTTAGAGTTGAACACACTTTCCAGCAACGCTAAATATCCTGCCAGAGCACAGATGGATTTTTTTGCCTGTTCTTGTTGTCCAGAAGCCCATGGTGCCAAAGGGAATCACCAGGATGGTGTTGCAGAGGGAATATGGGTTTTCTGCTGTGGCATTGCTCTTAGAGCAGTGGGGATCATTACCGTGTGCATTTCTGCCTTTTGGAGCCTGGAGGCTTTTTGTTTTCAAGCTTTTCCCCTGCAATATTGGAAGCTGGAAGCTTCTTGCGCTGGAGAAATCACAGATAAGATCGTGGCAGCATCTCAAGGCTCTGGGAGCTGTCTTCATGTGAGCAAAGCCCACGGTGAGCCTGCCTTGAGCATCCCGGAGCAGAGGGAGCCTGGCGTGGGTGCTGTGCTGCAGTGGGACACGTACACTGCCATTAAACCCGGGAGACAGAGCCTGGCTGTCGCTGTAATCGCGGTGTATCTGTGCTGCGAGGCTGCAGATAGCTTACACAGATTTTCCTCAGCGTTTCACTTGGAAGCTGCCATTGATAGCTATTCCATCAGATAAAATGGTAATGCGAGCCGTCCGGCAGCAAAGATGGGGATTTCAGCTCTCAGCGGAAAACTGGAGTCCTGCCTCAGATATTTGAGATGGTCTGCATTAGACTTGCCCCGCGCCCGGTGCAAATGCAAGAAAATCGGGGTGTTTTCTTGCTTAGGTTGACCCGAACTCCTCCAGGAAAAGAAGTGAGATGCAAAATAGGAGCCACCCTCCCTTTGAAACCACCCTCCCATGGAAAGCTTCAGGGGAAAGTGATTCATCTAAAGCAATCCTTTAGCTCCAGTCAGCCTGGAGCATCAGCCCACTGGGACCAATGCGAGTGGAAACTTTGGCAGGGGCTTTCCCTGCACAGCCACTCATCCCGGCACAGGGATGGGGGTCCTGGACCCCTTGGTGGTCGCAGGGAGGGGCTGAGGGTGAGTCTGGCAAAGGGAGGAGGCAGCAGGAGGTTTGCAGCCCTGCCCTGTATGATGTAACACATCCAAAAACTCCAAAACACCTTCTCACCGCCCTGGTGACCTGCCTTTACTTGCTGCAGGCATGAGAGGAATTCGATGGGACCCAGGCCATGTGAAGGGATGGAGCTCACCTTAGAGAAGTGGATCTGTCTCAGGGAAAAAAAACCAACTAAACTAAAGATCTCTGCATGTTTCCCTGAAGAAGGAGGAAAGGCAAAACCCGAGGATGCAGCCCCCCACACACACTCTTGCCTTTTTCTGTGTTTACCTTCAAGCTAGCAATGATTTACAGAAACAAATTATGCAACGTGAAATATCTCAAAGTCAGTCACTCTGCTACGTGCAGGAGGGTAAAAATTAAGTGATCTTGGATGGTGGCTGTAAATTGGGAAATGATTTGAACATCCCCAGGGTGCGAGGGTGATCCCACCCCATCAGCACCTGCAACTGCAATGAAGTTCTGCTCTCCCAGCCAGTCCTGACCAGGCCACAAGGCTTGGCTTCTCCTCTTTCTCTGCCCATTCCTTGGCTCCCTCTCCCACTGGCTGGGCTCAGTGGCTCTGAGCAGCTGTTCCTTCCCTCCCACGGTGGGGTTGGGCTGTGTTTGGACACCCTGTGCCAGCAGTGGGTCACGCTCCATCTGCCTCCCCAGTCCCACGTCACACCCACATCCACTCCTCTCAGGTTCTCCAGGGGCTGCCTGAGATTTGAACACATCAGGGGACACACAGGACCCCAAAAGGGTCACATCCCTCCTGGTGGGATCAGCTTTTAAATGCAGATTGGTTTTAAATCCAGCTGAAAGCAGCAAACATTCTCCCCTCCACAGGTTCACGGTGACCCAGGGCTGAGCTGCTGTGGCACCAGGTGTCAATTTTGGGGACAAAGGGACAAAGCTGTCCCTGTCACAGCCAGCAATGGGGACACTGACAGGCAGGACACAGCCCCAGTGACCATCCCCCCTGCATTTTGGCCTCCCCAATACACAACTGCAGCTGCCTCCCACCGTGCTGGGGCAGCTCACAGATTAACTAGTTTTTACCACAGAAATAAATGGCCACAGCTTTATTAAATCAATATTAATTCATAATCTTTAACAGACAATTATAGTTATCTCACACACAAAACTACCCACCTCTTCAAATCTCTGATCTGACATGGTTATAATTAGCTTATTACTGGCCATACATCTGCTAATAACTTTTCCCTCAGCCCTGTGAAGTGAATTAAGGAGCGCTAATAAACCATGGCTGTTAATCCATTTATATGTCTTATGCTTTTGTCTAGGCACTAAAATTAAAGATACATAAAAAGAGGTTTTCTCCTTTCTCTCCTCCAAGGTCTGACTAACCTGCAGCCAGCCCTTGAGTGCTGGATGTGGACAAGGTTGTCCTTTTGGTGTCCTGGCAGATGCCATCCTAATTGGGAATAGGGTGCAACGGGAAACTTGGGGAAGCACTTTACAAGCTGAAAACCCTCCGAATATTTGAGACCAGGAATGTTTTCTCCAGTGCTTTCCTAATCACACCCCCAGTTCCCAAACCTGGCACGAGGCAGAAGGTATTTTGGGAAGGTCCACAAAGCTGTGAAACCCCAAAAACACCCTCTGGGAAGAGATGATGGGCAGGCAGGCAGGGAAGAGGGGCTGGTTTTGGGCAGCTCCACACCGCAGAGCGCCGGCAGCGCGGGTCATTAGCAATAATGAAAGTGAGATCAGCCGCGGTCGGGAGCGCCGGTCTCGAATGACGGCCGCTAATAGGGGACAGCGGAGAGGCACCGAGGGATGCGAGACATAAAAGCAGATGGCTGGCTGCTGCTTCTAATTATAGGGCCCTGCTAACGAAGAGGGTGCTGATTAGACTGACATTGTCCTAGGACACGCATTTCTGGATGGATCTGGCAGTAAAGCTCAGAATTTGGGGGTGGTGTGATGGGGATCCCCACTGCCTGCCTGTCCCAAAACCTTTTCCTGCCCCATCTCTGCCCGAGTGAAGTTTGCTCCCACCATGGAAACAGCCGGGTCAGGGGCTGGGGGATGTCAAGGGTGTTCCCCATGTGTCCCCCAGGCAGTGGCAGGTGGAAAAGCCCTGAAATCCACCACCGGCCCGGGAGGCTCAGAGTTCCAAGCCCCTGAAGAGGAAAGGAAGCTCCTTTTGAGTAAGAAATGTGGTTGAATTCACTCATGGGTGAATAATTTATGATGCTTACTGTAATGAGACGCAAAAAAAAAAAAAAAACCATTCAGTTCTGGTTTCATCATATTTTTGGCGATGAGTAAAACAGTAGAAAATGATGAGGGCTTCCCACAGCAAAGCTGAACTGAAACTAGTAGCCAGGCCACTTCCAACCAGAGAGTTGATCTTATGCATATTTTTGGTCGTGTTGGCACTTTTCCTCCCCCATGGAAGAGATCTGAAGAGTATTTGCAATGACAGCTCCGTCTCTTTCTCAGCTGAGCTCAGCTGGGGATGCAGGAGGGTCCATAGTGGCAGAGAGGACACTCACCAGTCTTCCCTACTTTGGATATGCTGCTTTATGTAGTAATTGGGAAATTTTGTTTCTGGAGGTTTTTCATTTTGAGGCATCTGGTATTTTCTGGAACTGGGAAAAATGTATTTCTCTCTTTGGTAGTCAAACTCCAGTGAGAGCCCTGCATTGGGATGAAGAAGCATCTTTTAACACAAGACATTGGATGTGCAGCCTAAGGAGGAGCTAGAAAAAAAAATTGGTAGAAATTTTGCCAGACAGGATGTGGATGGAGAGGCTAGAGAGCAGCTGGCTGAAATTTGGCAAAATCTTGAAAAAAACCCCTCTAAACTCAGCAGAACCAAACTGATGCATGCAAGCCACAGAATAAATAATAAATAAATAAAATAAATCCAAATACCTTTCAGACAATGACTTTTTCTGGGTGAAGCCCACAGGAATGACCCTCGTGGCCCTGAATTGGTATTTCCAGTGGGGATGGGAAGGGCTGGAAGTGGCACACGGGGCAGTGGGTGAGGTGACACAGGGGCTGGACACCCAGGTGCCCAAGGGGCAGCTGCTCCCAGCCAGGAAACCTGTCCTGGCTGAAATGAGAGCAGCTTTTCAGGAGGATCCTGAGCTCAGCTATGGGATCTTCCCAAGCACACGGAGCCCAGCGAGCGCCTGCGGATTCCCCGCGGGACGGCTGCAGGAATTTCAAGCCCTGCTTAGAGACACGAAGCAGTTGCCAGGGCACCCAACCTTTTGACATCTTAATGAGCCAAGAGTTCAAAAGGATTTTTTTTCCTTCTTTTTCTTTTTTTTTTTTTTTTTTTTTTTTTTTTTTTTTTTTCTGCCTCCCTTCTCAGAGAATTCAACTTTTCATCTCCCTCCTCCCAAGTAGGAGACAGCCAAACAGGGGATGACAAATGAGCGTCTCGCTCCACCTGAGGAGTTCAAGCTGCAATCATCCAGCTCCTTGTAGCTGCAAAGAGCTGCGAAGTGCCAGCGTGCAGGAGAGGAGATGTAATTAGGTGCGATTCAAGAACAGCTCATCAGCTATATTTAACAGATGGGAGGAATCCTCAGAAGCACAGCCCTGCAGAGGAGCTGTGGCAGAGCTGTTTCCCCCCAGCCCTGGATCTCTGCTTGTGTTTCTGCCCTGAACATTCTCTTTTTTTTTTTATTATTATTTTGCAATTTTAAAGTTGTAATGGTTGTTTACTCTGTAAACATCCAAGCAGGACTTCTCACCCGGGATTTTTTAGCATGTGGATTTTCCCCTTCACCAGGATTAAAGTTAGTTGGAGGGAGAAGAGCACAATAGTCCCTTTTATCCTGATCTTTGTGTCTGGAACAGATGGAGAGTCCTGCCTGAGTCCCAGTGATGTGCCACGAGGTAACAGAGGAGACTCTGTGCCTTCTGCAGAGAGAGGGGAAAGGGCTGGGACTCCAGCTCTGCTCCTGCACAGAACCACAGAATGGTTTGGGTTGGAGGGGACCTGAAAGGGGTCCAGTTCCAGCCCCACCACCCCGGTTTTAGGGGATGCCAGTATCTAGATGGAGCTGCTGAAAGCCCCATCCCTGGCCTTGGATGACCCTGCTGGCCAGGGCTCACAAAGGACTGGGAGGTTTGGGGGCACCCAGAGAGCTGGAGAAATGGGCTGGGGGGTGGCAGGGCTGCTGAGGGTTGTGGTGACTCTGATTTATCCTCAAACCACTTCTCTGCTCTCCATCTCAGTCAATGCCATGCTGGGAACTCCTCCAGCCCTCCCTCAGTGTCTCTGCCAGACCCCGTCCCAAAATAACACCTGGAGAAGAGGTTCAGGATCCAACCATGGCAAGTCAAGGAGCCACAGGAGATTCTGCATCCATGCTTGCCTATAAAGATCTCTTAAATACACAAACTGCATTAAAGTATCAGCTTAACTACAGAAATCACTGAAGTAACTGTTGCAGCTCCCTGGAATATTATTCATATTCTTTTTGTTAATGACACTCATCAAAGAGATGGCAAAAAAACTTTGCTGGTGCTTCCCACCCATCACAGGCCAGAAAACGGGACCAGTGATGCTCAACAGCTGTAAACACCAAACCAAGCTGGTGCACAGCAAAACACCCCCAAGTTCAAGGATTTGCTGGCAAAAAGAATTATCCAAACACACAAGGCAGAGTTCTCTGACTATGGGTGCTGCCCTCCAGTAAGGCTGGAGCTGAAACAGGCGGGTCTGTGGAGAGCAGGGCATGCTTCCCTCCTCAGGGAAGGATAAAAGAGCCATTATGGAGATCCAGGCTGTGTTCAGGCTCATGCTCAGCTCCTTGTGAGCAGAGGGTAAAGAGCTACTTATGCTGGAACATAAAAGCTGGGAGACAGCAGAGTGCTATAAATAGGGCATATAAACTTTCAACTGACAAGGCTCTGATTTTGTTATTGTAAAAAAAAAAATGAAAAAGAGAGGGAGAAAAAGTGCCTTGGTGGAGCTGACAAAGAGGGAAATACATGCAGAGTACAGGTTTGTTCCCAGGAATGTGCTTATTATAAGTCAGATGTAGTTAGAGCTATTACTTTAGCTTCAAATGAATGGAAGGAGAATAAATCTGCCTTTGTGCAAGGCTGCCTGCAAATAGCATCTCCCTCTAGCAAACCTGCAATTGTGTTTGCATGAGACATTTGTTAGAATAAATGCAATTTAAAAAGAAAAACAGTTCACACCTACGGCAAGGGAAGGCTGGTGGTATGAATGGCAACCAGCAGAGGAGGAGAAGGAAGCACAACAGGCTCCAGCAGCAGGGGGCAAAGCCTGTGGCACTGCAAGGAGCTCACCTGGGATGCCTGGAGGATGGGGATCCTGACAACAGCTCACCCTCAGTCCCTATCACATCATCTTCACACAATCACCCCAAACCGCTGGGCTGGTTTCAGCCCTTTTCTCACTTTCTGTCCCCAAGGAAGTGATTAAACACAGATTATCTGGGGAAAGGATCAGCCACACTGAAGGTGGGGAGGAAGCATCTCGCCCTGCTGGAAGCAGCCACAGCATCACAGCTGTGGGAGCAAACCCTGAGGTTTTTCTGCATCCAAAAACTGGGACATGCCAGGGATGGAGTCCCAGGAGAGCTCATCTCTGTGAGACAACTGAAAAATCCAGCACTTCCCTGGAAGTTTTTGGCTTTGCATCTCCTAGTCCTAAATAACTTTCCCAAGGTACTGAAAGTGCTTGCAGGTTATTTTTCTTCTGTTTTCAACTAATAAAGAGTTTTTCCTTTTTCCCCTCAGAGCACATCAGCACCCTGCTCTGACCTCCATCCTTTACAGTGGCAGCAGCTCCAGGGGGGGAGCTGCAGGGTTGGGGGCTGTTTGTCACCTCGAGATACCCACAGGCACATCCATGCCCCCTGACTGTAACAGTGTGGATGGACTGGGGCTTTCAACAGGTCAATGCAGCAAATTCCTTGGGTGATTACCTAAAGAGGGGAGAAAACCCTCTGCAAAGTCCCTTCCTGCCTTTTATTGTTACTTTTTTTTTTTTTTAATATTATTCCCATTGAATTTATAGGAGTAACTGTCTGGGAAAATGACTTTACCTCTGGCTCCTTCATAAATTTTTAATAGGGCAGAAATAGAACCAAAAGGGATTTAAAAAAAAAAATATGCGTTAGCGTCAAACTCTGGCTCTATTCATAATTAATTATACTTTCAGGGGGAGGGGAAAAAAAAGAGGAAACATAATTACAAGCTTCTAGTGAGAACATTCATTATCATGCTAATGCAGAAATCAGTAGTGCTGCGCCTCTGTGAGTGTGTGTGTGTGTGTGTGCTCGGTCTAATTACCCCGCAGTGATGTGTGTCACTCCAGAGCTGCCTGGGACTGCAAAAGTCAAAGTTAAAAACCAGGGGATGAGTCACAGCCTGCATTGATGGGGATTGGGACTGGAGGGGTGCAGAGGGTTTTTTGGGGTGTTTCTCAGCGCTGGCTCCTCGAACATCCCCTGGCCAAAGGTGTGAGTGACATCCCAGCGCTGATAATTTGGGGTGAAAAGCCACTGCAGGGGTGTTGGGGGGCATTTGAGGTGTGAGGAGCAGTGCAGAGCAGGGGAGGGAAGAAGGAGATGGGTTGAGGGGAGGAAAGAGCCCGGGGAGAGGTGGAAGTGGAGAAAAACAAGGCAATAATTGAACTGTTTAGTAGTTGAGAGCTTGCCATGGCAGGGAGATTCTCTTCCTACAAAGAGATCCTGAACTCTTTCCAGGAGAAGGATTTGGGCTCAGCTGGGCTGCAAAACTACCCTGGGCAAAACTACCCTTGCTCCCAAATACCAAGGGAGATTTCCCATTAAAAAGGGGGTCATTTTAACCCCAGAGCACAAATATTACCAGCAGTAAGTTCTTTTTCCCCCTTTTCTATCCTGTTCCCAGCACAGGACCTGAGTGCCTTGCTGCCCACAACATCCTGGTGAAAAACTCTTGCAAACCAGAGGAAAACATCTTCCCCAGCATTCCAGACCTGAACCAAGGGTCTGGTGGTGCCCACTGGGGTCAGGCACAGGGATGAGCCTGCTCCTGTAGGTTTCTTGAAGCTCCAAATTTAATCAAAGAGGAAAAGCACAGGCTGGGATCTGTGGCTTTCCATCCACATTTGGCCCCAGACATGTTTATAGACATGAGTTATCTAAATTATATTAAACCTAAGTTCGTCATCTGCACAATCTGAGCATTTCTGGGGAATAATTAAATGGATTTCCCATTATTTCTCGAGCTGCCAAGCAAATGTCCTAGTTTCATAAGTCAGAGCACTGCATCTCCCCAGCAGTAAATCCTCCAGCAGGAGCCAGAGCCTGGCAGGCAGAGCAGAGCCCAGGGAGAATGGGGCAGTGGTGGGACACCCAGCCCTCCTGGATGTCTAAAAACTCAGAGCAAAAGAGCTCCACAGGCAGTGCATGGAGTGCTCTGGGTGGGGAGAGGGCTGGGAACACCAGCCAGTGCCCCAAACATGGATTAAAGAGGGGAAAAGGTGGAGCCAAGTGTTGGGGCACTGCCATCTCAGATTCAGGAATCCTCTGCTTGGAGTGATAATTAAAGCAAGAACATTGCTTCCCATCCTCAAGTGGGAAAATCAGCTCTTGTAGGAAATTGGAGGGAGAAAACACAGAGCCAGGGTGAATAATGCTGTGGGATTCAGTGTGTCCCTGCCCTGCAAACACCTGAAATTTCCTCCTGTGCAGGATGAAGATCCCTCCTGGGCACTGCCAGGATCAGGGCTGGGTATCACAGCTCCAATTTGCAGTGATGCTTCTGGAGAGCTGCCAAAAAAGGGATGACAGAACACTTGTGAATGCTCTCTTGTGCCTCCATCCAGAGGACAGCAAGGGGGAATTACTGTCCTGAAAAAGAACTGGAGCTCTGTCACCCACAGGCACCTCAGTGTCCCCAGCAAAGGAGCATCCAACACCTTCAAAATGTACCAATTTTTCTTGGCAGAGAAGCAGCTGCTGGCACGCTGGGATGAGCACATTAAATTTAAGTGTGAAGGCATTAAAAAAACCCGAGAATTGTTTGCACAAAAAGCCACCATTACCCAGGCATGACAGAAGTTCCCCATCCAAGGATGCTCCACGAGCAGCACCAAAACCCTGCTGTCAGTGTGGAGGTTGGGAAGAAGAGAAAGTGAATGCCTGGAGTGCCAAGGATAAGATCAGAGGGTTTTGGGGGTTTTTTTGTTTTTTTTAATTCCCCCAGAGGTGGGCTTTGTGCAACATCTGTGAGCCATTCCCTTTCCCAAGAGCTCAGAGCTGGGTGAGGGGCTGCTCTGGCCTCACCCGAGCTCCAGCTGTGCCTAATTCCAACATTTGGGTTTGCTGCAAAGCTCCCCCACCCACACCAGCCCTGGACAAATGGACCAGGGGGTGTTTTCAGGCAGTGACAGAGCTCAGGGCTATTTGGGAACCTGGAGCATAATTGCTCTGCAGAGTCTGCCAGCTGCTCTAAAAATATCCACCCCACCTCAGGACGACACTCCCATTTCTATCCAGAAATGCATTTTGGAGGCTGAGAGTAGCACCGGGGGCTGTGGCTTCAAAAAGAGCAATTACAAGGAAAATAGAGGGAGAAAAACACAATTTGGCCATCTCCATGGCATTGCACAAGTGGTGAGGTGCTCAGAGTGGAGCGTGGCACAGTCCTGAGGATCGGGGTCAGTGTGTCCCCAGCCTCTGCCCTGCCCCTTTGGAGCACTTTCCCAAGCCCTAAAACAGAGCACAGGTTTTATGTGAGGGTCTAAAATGAGTTACCACACAAGGCAGAGACCAGGCAGCCATGCCTCCTCCCTGCAAGCCCTTTGCTGATAAAAGGGCCTCACTGTTCCTTCCCAGTGATGAAATGGTGAAACCGGAGCCAAATCCCTTGAAAGGAAACAGATGACCTCGTTTGCTGGGAACTGCTCCCCTCCCTCCATTAACTTGATCATCACCAGAGTGCAGCCCAGAGGAAAAGCAATAAGCCATGACATGAGCATCCATGTCCCTGTGGTGGGTGGGTGGGTGGGAGGCACATCCCCCTGCTCCTGATGAAGAATCTCATTAGGGATAACGGGGCTGGGCTCCTGCTGCTCCTGTCTCCCCCATTTTCCAGCTGATATTTGTTCTCTGCCAGAGCAGGGTGATGTCTAAGCCCTCAAGTGCTGGTGGGAGTCGTGGTTTTATTCAGAAAGGTCACACTGAGCATTGCTCCCCTTCTGCTGGATGCAGAATTTGCCATCTAAAGTCTGTGTTTTAAGCAGATACAGCCCAGGCCATAGTTCAAGACTTTTTTTCTGTTTATAACCAACTAATTAGGAAAATGAAACAGGATTGATCATGCCTTTCATGAAGATGTTTTATGGTGCTAAAAAGTAGCCCTAAAGCTTTTCCCAAAAGTCTCCCTGATGGAGTTTGGGAACAGCCAGACAGGGACAGCCCAGACCTGCATTTTCTGAGCATCCTTCACCCTCCAGGCAAAGGCAGTGGGAAATTGAACTTCCCACTGAGAAACCCGTGCCATGAGAAATGTTTTGCTGCAAATAGATGATCTTTAAGGTCCCTTCTAAGCCAAATCATTCTGTGACAACTGCAGGAATTCTGGCTGATGGTGTTTTTTCATGGCAGGGGTGGCTGTTGGTGCAAGGGCACAGCCAACATGTCCCAGCACAACCCAGGGCAGGGATTTGGGAAACACCAGAACCACCAGGGCATGGACAGCCCAGTTCCCCAAATCCCTCCTTTCCCACTTTCTCCATCTGTATGGAATAGCAGAGCTATGAATATTCAGAGAGACAAATGTGTTAAAAATCAGTGACATTTTCAGGGTTGGCTGGCACTAGCCAGGGAACGTCATTCACAGTAATTACAAATAAAATCCACAGCCCTTCACAGATGACAACAAATCCAAATGGCCTTTTTGCACAGTGAAAATATTAGCCTTAACACTTTTCTTTTTTTTTTTTTTAATCTCTTCCAACCAGTTGCTGCTTTCACAGGCACCTCTGAGAGAGCTGATTTTGGGAAAATTTTTCCTGTCCAAGTGGTGTTTGTTGCCTTGTACAGAAAGCAAATAGCAATTTTTTCTCCCCCTCCCTCTCGTTTGAGACTTTTCTTGGTAGGGATGAAACCATGAAACAGAAGGCCACCTAAATGAAATTATTAACCCAGAGAAACCACTAAAGGAACTTGATTAATTTGCCAAGCAACAGAGCCCAGTTTGTTCTTTTAGGCAACACATCTTAAAGTAATTGAATCACCCCCTGAAAAAAAAAAACTGTAGATGATTGAGCCCTGAGGTACACTCGTTCACTATCCTTAATAAATCTCTCTTTATGAAGGAGGTAGTATGCTTTTCTCATCAGAAACCTGTTAATTTTTTTCTCCTTTAAGTAATTGAATACAAAGTTCAAAATCTATCTGCAGCATCCTTCAAGAGAAAAAAAAAAAAAAAATCAAAGGTTTATCTCCTGCTTCATCTCAGCAAGGTAATTATGCACTCATAATTGAGTTAAACCAGCAGGTTATTAAAAATACCACAGGATAATTTTTTTTTTAATGAAGTATCATGAACCCCAAATCTTTAGCAGAACCATGTCTCCCAAGACCTGCACTGTGCCCTGCTTGCTGCAGGAGGTGCCCAAGGTGGGCAGTGCCAGCCTCACCCCAGCTGAGAAAAGAGGCTGAGGTGGTTTTATTGCTCCTTTTTCAGGAGTGAGAAGGTCCAGCTGTGGTGTCTTTCCTGATCCCAGGGTGCTCCAAGCCCCATCCAACCTGGCTTTGAACATTTCCAGGGATGGGGCGGCCACAGCTTCTCTGGGAACCTGTGCCAGCACCTCCCCACCCTCTGGGTAAGGAATTTCTTCCTCATATCTAATCCTACCCTGCCCTCTCTCAGTTTGAATCCATCCCCCTTGTCCTGTCACTCCTGTCCCTGCCCAAAGTCCCTCTCCAGCTCTCTTGGAACACTGCAAGGATCTTGAATTTCTCCACAAATTCTTCTCCAGGCTGAACAACTCCAGCCTGTCCTCATAGCAGAGGAGTTTCAGCACCTTTGGTGGCATGACTGAGACATCTCTGACTATTCCCCAGGAAACCTGAGCTGAGCTCTGTTATGCCCTGGGATGGAGGAGGAGCCCCCAAAGCTGCACCACAATGCTCCTGGTGCTTCCACATCAAATGTATTTCTAATCAGCATTTCACTTCAAATATTACCCATTCAACTAATTCTACTAATTCTAGGGAATTACAGAAATAATTGCTATTTTCCAATAGACACAGGACTGCCTCTCGAGACAGAAGAAAAAAAATAAGGAAAAAAATTCACTGAAGTACTGTTTAAGGAAAGTCAAAATAAGCTATTTCCATCTCCTCATTTGCAATTAACTTCAGAGCATAACACAGTGGGAGGTGGTTCATGGGGAAAGTACAACTTGGTTGTAATCCTCCCTCCTCCTGAGAGGGGAGGGCAGGGGAGTGCCAGCCCCAAGTGTGTGTTGTCACCACTGTGTGACCATCCTCACCTCCACCCCTACCTGAGTGCAGATCCCACACCACAGCTCCCAGGAGACAAAGCAGAGGGGGAAAAAGGGGATGTGAGGCTGATGACAGCCTGGAAGAGCAAACTTCTGCCTGGGAAAAACAGGAGTAGGTGCTTGTTGGGTTGGAGTTTTCAGAGTGGAGCTGCTCTCACTGGGCTGCCTCAAAGAAGGGCTGGTTGTTACCATAATCTGCCTTTGTTTTTGTTTTTTTTAATGCAAAAAATTAAATCAGGACTTTCTCTAGCAATGCCCTTCTCTTCTTCCCCACCAGTGACACTACTGCTGCAAGAAGAGGTGCCCCAGCACTGATCCTTCCCTGGAGAGCTCTGGGTACCCTTTGCAGGGTCTTCTCAGTGGGGCACTGTGTCCCCACTCTGCCCTGCTTCACCCCAGAACTCCTCTCCACATTCCCAAAAATCCCAGGCCAAGCAATGGTTTGGGAAAGAGCAGGTTCCCTTGCAGTGCCTGGCAGGGCTGGGAGCTCTTTCCCAAATGTTCCCCGGAGGAGCAGGAGGCTCAGACCAGCCTGGGAACTCCTGCCAGTGGCAGAGAATCCAGGCTGCCAGGAGGGGTCCATCAGCCTGGCTTTGGCTCCTGGGTTGGCTGCAAACAGTGAGCAGCCCAGGGGCTGCAGCCAGAGCTGTGCCCTGAATCCCAGCCCTGCTGCAGCCAGGAGCAGAACCCTGCTGCCACTGCAGGACCAACCTCAGACTCCCCCTGCAGTGCCCACTGACCTTTGCTGGTGAGGAGGGATGCTCTGCCCCCAGCAAGCACTTCCCATCCTTTGCCCTACAACATTAAAAGCACCACTGACGTGGCAGCCTGCTGATTGTGCATTAAATATTCACCTACATGATACTTCCTTTGAAGAATTCTCCTTTTAACTGTTCTATTTTCATCGCTGTCCTCATCTCTCCGTAACGCTCCATCTTCTGCTTAAGTGTCATCTTCAGATTTTGTTCCCAATTAATATTTCTATGGCAACTGCATTTAATTTTGAAGTGGTAGCACTCACTCTGCATAGGAACCAGAGCCTCCTCCTCACCTCACAGCTCTTGGTGTGCCTGTGGTGGACAGTTATGCTGTTGTGTTTGCTTTTGAAAGTCATCATTCCCTGGAGCATCTGCCTTTCCTCTCCATGCCAGTCTAGGCACAGCCAGTAGGTTGGTCCTGGCAAAACTGAGCTCAAATGAATCCATCAGCTTGTGATCCCTTATGACCAAGGGCCTGTATCTATCACCAGGGTAAAGTATGGATATTTGGGAGCACAGGAACTGCACCAGGGGAGCAGCAGGGTCCCAAGGCAGGAGAGGAACACTGTGAAATAAGAATGGTTGGGAATGCAGGAGGTGGCAGAAGGGATTGCTGTGTTTGGAAGCCAATCCTTCACCCCATATCCAGCTCCAGACAATGACCAGTGCTGGGTGGAGAGTTTTGCCCCAACCAGTGATGGGGTGCAGACACTTCCCTGGATCCTGTAGCCACCAGGCACTCCCCAGAGTGATGGGGAAGGCATCCACTTGTGTCTACATGTGGGTTTCCTCCTCATTCAAAGGACAGAAACAATCCTCCAAAGGGTAGAACCAATCCTTGAAGGTGGAAACAATCCATAAAGGTGACCAGCAGCAGCAGGATGGGGACATCCCCAGCTCAGTGCCACTGAGAGCACCACAGGGCTCTGCACTGCTGAGGAATAAAATGAGCACAGAGTGGTTAAAATAAAGCCGGGTTATGGCCTGGAATGAGAAGTATTTGTGTGCTGGTTTCCCTGACAGGGCTGCCTCTGGTCTGGCTGAAACCTGGCAGGCATCTCTGGAATGACAGAAATGCTGAGGGTCCTGTTAGCTGGGCTCTGCAGCCTCAGCACAGCTCTGTGCACAGCAGCCTGGCACGGATGGCCCCAGGGCTGGCAGCCTGACAGATGGAAAGCTGTGCTGCTGCATGTACAGCACAGGAGTTTGGGCATTCAGCTGCATAAATCCACCTTCAAAATTATTTTGTTCTGAGCCAACATCCCTCCTGCCACCGATGCCCTCCAGGGCACTGTGAGAGCATCTCCTGTTCATGCAGGGTGACAAAATGTGCACAGGGGTTCTCCTGGCACGTCATGGCTTGGCTCTCCCTGCTTCCCACTGCAGCCTGGGGCAGCTATCCTATCCCTGGCATTGCATATTTCCACACTTCTTGTCTTACCAAAACATCTCAGACACTCCCCAGGGGACATTCTGGGGGTTTGCTCTGTTTTTGGCCCTGTGTTTAGAGTTGGCATCCAGCTTTCTAATCCCAGACTCCATTCCCTGCAAAGTGCCTTGCAAAGCTGAATTCCTGCTGAATTCCTACCCAGAGCCTGGGGTGCCCTGCTGCCCGCTGTTCCCACTTTATTGTGCCCCCCAACAAAGTGCCACCAGCAGAACAAGTGCACTCGCCATAGGTTTGGTTTTCCAAGGGCTCCCAGACAAGCTCTGCTCACAATATCTACATTATTCCCTCATTCAAATGAGGGAAGCAGAGAAAAATGTGATTTTGGAAGCCGAGTAACTTAACTCCCCGCAGCTGTGCCTCGGGCTGGGCTCCAGCTGCCTGGCTGCACACAGGGCTCCCAAACCTCACCCCAGCACCAGATTCCTCCCCACAGTCACTTCCCAGGATGGGCAGTCGCTGTGAATGAAATCTGGGACTCGGATTTCTTTCCTCGGCCAGCTGGGCCGCCCCGCGGTGGTGGCACGAACAGGTTTTTTATGGAGCGCACCGCTGGAAGGCACCGCTGCTGCCACTGCCCTTCCCAAAGATGCTGAGCTGGGAGAGGATCACATTCCTCACTCCGTGCTGTTTAACTGTGCGGGTTTCTGCCCCACCGGGCAGAGAGGGCCCTTTCAAACCATGCCAAGGTGTTGGTTATGGGTCTGACATCAGCCCTCCTTTGAAATAATTGCTGTGGTAGTGACGCGCTGACATCCCATCCCATCCCATCCCATCCCATCCCATCCCATCCCATCCCATCCCATCCCATCCCATCCCATCCCATCCCATCCCATCCCATCCCATCCCATCCCATCCCAAACAAACCCCTTCCGCTCTCTGTGCCCTGCAGACCGGCAGGAGCCTGTGACACAGCCTGGAGCAAGGTGACAGGGCAGGGTGTCCCCTTTGTGTCACCCTGCAGTGGAACCGGCAGCGCTGCGGTGACACCGCCACTGTCCCTGCGGCACTGGGCGCCCTTCTCTCCGCATTTCTGGGCTCGGCAGCGAGGGGCTCAGGAGCCACGGGCACAGCCCACCTGGGGAAGGCTCTAAATGCCCTTCTGCCGCTGCCGGGCGGGCTGGTGGCAGCACATTGTCCCCAGACACAGTGACACTGCGGGACGCGTGGGGCAGGGGATGCGGCACCAGCGACTGCTCATCCAGCGCGGGAGCTCAGAGGGTGTCCCGACACCCAAAGGCACCTTTAAACACCCGCTGTCACCCTCTAACAGCCACTGTCACCCTCCAGCACCCACTGCCACCCTCCAACATCCAATGTCACCTTTCAGCACCCAGTGCCACCCTCCGCCGCCGCCCTCGCCCGGCTCTGCCCCAGGACATCTCTCCCTGTGCACAGGGAGCCCTGCTGCCCTGAGCTGTTTGTGCCTGGGCATTTTCCATCTGCACCCATCCCTTCCCAGCTCGCCCAGCCCCGGATGCCAGGGTTGCGTTTTCTCCTCTCAGCGCTGCGATGCTCTGTGCTGAAGGGTGATGGAAACTCACTTAAAAACCAAGGCACCTCCACAAATCAGTCTGACCCTGTGTGTTTGTCTCGCCAGCTGAAGGACTGTGCTGTCCTGCTGAGCCTTTTCCCAGGGACAGTAAATCACAAACGAGCTCAGAAAATGCAGCTCATGCACCGAAACCTTCCTCCCCGCCTGACCCGGCCATGGAAAATAGCACCGATAATAACAGGCACCGGCTCTCTCTTTAACCTGAGATCTTTACGAGTGATCAGCAAATTCGAGAGGGCAATTAAGGAAAATCAGCACTTCATTAGCTGCCTGAAATGCTGTCGCCGCTGGAACGAGAGACAGCAGAGCTCAGCACAGTGCGAACCCTGGGCGAAATGCAGAGCAGAAAAACGCTCCGGTCACTGCGGCTGGAGTTCGTGCTGCCTTTGGGAGTCCCCAGTGGGAATGCGAGGGTCAGCAGCTGGGACTCCCTCCTTACCAGCCCCCAGGCTGCAGAACAGCTGGGGGAAAATTATTTTTTAAAGGCACGGCTGGTTGGATGGTGTGAAATGCTTCCCCACACCCGTGCAGGCTGTGGGTGAGCTCATTCTCCATCCCATTCCCAAACCGCTGCGCTGGTGCCCCGCTCCCGGGCAGCACGAGTTAACCCCAGCCCAGCCCCAGGCTTTGGGAAGCCCAGCTTCCCTGGCAGATGAGAGAAAACCCCGAGGTTAGGACTTGGCAGAGAAGTGAGACACCTCTCCCCTCCCCGCATCCCTTCCCTGCTTATGGAACGCTTTGTTTTTTAAGACAGCCTTACGAAAACGGCATGAAAATTTAATCAGCCCGGCACAAAATCCAATAGCTGCTCTTCTCACGCACCTCGCAGTGATTTATTCTCCTTCTAAAGCCTTCCCATCCTCTTAGGGCAGCTCCCCTGTCCCAGGGAAAAGCAGTGTCCCATTCCCAAGCCATTCCAGGGATTCCCACAGCTGCAGTGCCGCAGGGTGGAGCGGCTTTGGGTGCTTTTTACACCTCTGGGGACATTGCTGTGAGCACAGTGGGGGTGTCCTTATCGGCCTGGGCTGCCCCAGGGCAGTGATATTCCCCTGCAGGGCCTCCAGCCTGGCTCCAAGGAAAGATTTCTCTGTGGAAAATGAACAAGAGTGATGAGACACCCAGCGCTGCAAGCCACGGGCTTTACCCTTCCCTGGACTTGTGCTCAAGGAAAGCCATGACATTTATCAGGAGAATCTCCTCCAGTTAAAACCAGAGACCCTGATTCTGTTAACAATTTGGCAATGAATTAATGGCATTTTCCAGTGGAAAAGAAATTGCAAAACCCTCCTGGGAGCTTCTAATTCGACCCAAACAATCCGTCAAGTCAAGCTGACTGGAGCCTGCCCGCTCAGCAGCTCGTGTGGCTCTGAGCTCATCCCCAGCCCAAGCAGCAAAAGATAAAAAATAGGAGGATGACACTGGATACCAGGGATGGGGTCTCTGACTCCATTGAAACCCCTCAGCAAGAGGATCTGAGAGGGTGGGCATGCAGGATTTTAAGAGTTCAGTGCCTTGGATGATGGGTTATTTAAAATATCAGGAATATCAGTATTCTTTAAATATCAATGAACCCCATGGTAAGGGTGGAGGTTCCCCAATCCTTCCAAACCTGGGCTCCATTCATCTCCAGTTCCTGCCCCACATGCCAAATCACTGCTTCAGCATGGACATCCCTGCCCACTGCACATCAAGAAAGACAAGATGCTTAAAGCAACTAATAGCTGGAGCTAAAGGAGAGAATATCATTATCCAAATTGCCTGCTCCTCTGAGAGAGCTGGGCAGAGTTCCAGGGATGCAATGGAACATTTTCCCTGGGCAGCTGAGGGATGCTCTGTGCCCCCTGGGCAGGAGGGCTGTGCAGCAGAACCAAGCTGAAGGGATGAAGGGATGAAGGAAGGAAGAGATGAAGGGATGAAGGGCTGAGGATCCCCCTAGTGAAACACCCCATGGGATCCTCACAAAGCAGGAGACACCCTGGAAAAGGCTCAGGGCAGGGCTGGGGCTCCTTGCAATTCCTCAGCAGCATCCTGGCAATGTTAGGATGGAGTTTGAGCTCATGGGTGCTGAGCAGCTGAATGCTGGGTTGGTAAACAGGGAGATAAACTCTCATTTCTTGGGAAGATCCTCTGCCCTGTCAGTGCCCACATCCTGAGCCCCCTGATTTACAGTTAGAAAGTTCGCCTTGGCTGTGCTCAGAATCATTAAACTACAAACCATAGACTAATTATGGGGCCCTGGGCAAAAACGTTAATCCAAAGAGCATAAAATTATAATGACTTTCTTGGCATAATTAGCCCAAACAAGACAAACAGTCCAAACAGCAACTGCAGCTTCGGCACATTCCCAGCCCCAGCTCAGCCCAGAGCAGGGTGGTGGGGGGATGGCAGAAGGGATGTCCTGGGAGCCTGGGGAGCTGTGACCACCCAGCAGAGCTGCCCCACGGTCTGCAATTCCCCCAGACACCAAACCAAACCCAGCCCACCCTCAGAGGTGCAGGAAGGATGCAGCCAGTGCCACTCTGTGCATCATCCCTCCCTGCCAAGCACTGCATGCCCACGGGGACAGCACACCCAGCACCAGCTGGAACAAAACTTCCTCACATCAGGACAGGGCTCTCTTAGCTCTGCCAAATCCAGGAGGAGTCACTCAGATCAGCCTCTGATCCCCCGTGCCAGTGCCTGAGTCCAGGGGCTCAGGGAAGTGGCCTCAGGCAGGGTCACAGGAGCCACTTCCAAAAACACAGCTTAAGAGTAACATTCCCTTAATCTGCATCTTTATTTATTTATTGCTGACTGGGAAGTACGACACCACAGCTAATTATTTGATAAAAGCTTTGGGCAGGGTATTAACGAGCCAGACTTCTAAGCAGATTTCCAAAGCTCTTTTCTGTCTCCACCCCCAGATCGGAGCTGGCTGTGCCGGGTGGGCTGGGGAGCACAGAGCCCCTTTTCACCTCTGCCTGGGGCTCACCCGGGGACAGACACATGCCAAGTACCACCAAAGGGCTGTTATCCCTATTTTCTCCCTCCTGGAGGAACGCTGGCTGTTCCCAGTTCCAGAGACAGGAGGAGGAGAGGATGGGCAGCAGCTCAGAAACTCAGCATCCACCAGCATCTCCTGCCCAGACCCTGCTAGGAGGTTTAAAGCTGTTCCCACCAAGACAAGCCTTTCGACTCATTATGTCCCTCTTTCCTATTTTACCAAATATTTTACTCCAAAAGCAGAAAGAGCAGTCTCAGTGCTGGCAGCTCCTCTGATGTGCCCAAACTGCCACCCTTGGGTACAAACAGAAATGTCCCTGCAGTGAGGGCAGGGAGCACACAGAGTGCTGGGGACATTTTCCAGTCCAGAAAATCCCACCTGGACACCTGGCAGACTTTCCTGGGTCAGCCTGGCATTCCCCTCCCTGCTCCCAGCTCCAGCTGCTTTGTGGACACCCACTGGAGCCACTCCCCAAAAATCTGCTGTTAAATCCAGCTGTAAATCCCAGCTTCCAGTTAATTTTTGAGATGAAATACTGCTCATATTTCAGCCACACTCAAAGAAAGGTCAGACCAAGAGCATGTGGCTGGAAGCCCCATGGAGGGGATGCCACCCCTCCTGCCCAGACTCCCTTTGGGTGCTCCACCAGTGAGCCTCAGGTCTGGCTTTTGATGGGAAAATGAAATAAATCCATCTCTGTTTTCCCTGCAGGTTCATCTCTGTGTGGGGCTGCTCTTGTGGCAAACCCACCCACTCAAGGCAATGAAACCACTCAGACATTTTAAAAACAGCATGTTAGCTGGAAAATTTTGCAACCACAGGATAATAAAGACTATCTCTGGGCAAGCAAGAGATTAGGAAGATAAATGGCATCGATAAAGGACATTTTAGCCCCAAGCAATTTGAAATCAATGTAAATGGGAGAGTTTTTGCAGGCAGATGTGCAGGTGCTGGGGCTGCCCATGGGGAGGGCTTGGCCATCAGAGCTTCAGGTTCCCTCCTGGCAGCACAACCAGTGAGCCAAAAAGGGCTCTGACATGGAATATTTATTGGCTGAATAATTTTAATTCCCTGGTAATTGGGAAAATGGCGTTGAAATTTAATGTGTCTTGAACCAGTGACTACTTCAAATAAAGGAGAACAACTGCACCTACAGTGAGCCAAGGCTTGTGAGCAAAGTGCAGCTTCTAGGTGTGGAAATGCTGATTTGTGCCAGCAGTTAAACCACCACCAACACAAAAAGCAACGTGTGTGCACATGCTGTCCCTCCCATCTGTGCCTCCCCACAGGGACACCCACCCAACAGCTTCCACATTCCTTCCCCACTCCTCTTTTTTCACTCAAACTTCAGGGTTTTTTTAGGACGTGGCACATGGAAGAGCAGTGCCAAGGAAGGGGGTTAGCAACATGAAAAGCCAATTGCAGATCCTGGGAGCACAATGAATTGCTCCTTAAAAAAAAAAAAAAAAAAAATCTAATCAAGAACTTTTCCTTTCTTTCCTTTTCTTGATTTTTGTTTTTTTTCACCAAGGATGGTATGTGATGTGTATAGTCTCAAAAGGAGATTTACTAGAGACTGCTGTGACTAAGGCAAGATGTAATTAGAAGAGGGGAGGAACATTTATCATTTGCCAGAGTGAATTAGGTATTTCGACTTCTCAAAAGAATTGAACACAGAGGGTGAATTTTTTTCCAATTTCTCTCACATCTCCAATATTATTAAGTTCAGCTAGAAAACACTTGAGACAAATTGACTCATCTGAGCCCATCTCTTCATAATTGCTACACATTTTAAATTGGCTTAGTTAAATGAACACTTCGCGTGGTGGTTGACAGGCTCTGTTGTCTGGATGCAATATTAAAAATATCAAAATCAACACCAGAGTTGGAGCAGAGCTTGGGGATATTGCTTTTCTGAGCTCTGGATATTGCTTTAGCTGGACTGTAGCAAATGCCTACAACTCTCAGGGTGTTTTTAGACATAGATGAAGAGATACTATTCCTTTCCCATTAATAGTGCAGCATTTTTTTCACCTTTTCTTTCTACTTAGCAAGAAATTTATAAGCTTATGCTCCAAACTGAGCCACCAGCCATGAGCTGTGTACAGAAACCATCCCAACAATGGTTATTCACTTTGCAAACCTCCACACAGTGCAATGCCCCCATACATTGTTTGCATGGAATACATCCACTCCCAGCAGGCAGGACCCTCAAGGTGCCTGATCCTCCCCAGCTTTTTGTGACTCCAGCCAGCACCAGGAGCTCTGGGGCAGAGCTGGAGATGCTCAGCATCTCCCCAGATCCCAGCAAATCCTCTCCCCAGCTCGTTTCCTGCTGCTGTGCACGTGAGATGTTCCACGGGTCTCCTCTAAAGGCTGCTGAGAGTCAGGCACAGGGGAAGAATTTGGGTCTGTGCTCTGCCAGCATGATCTCAGGCTGCATTTGTGAGACTCAAGAGCTTTGTGAAAACCCAAAGCCAGGCAAAATAATTGCTGATACAGAAACATTTGAGCAGCTCAGGCACGCATTAGATAAGGGATCTTGTTTCTTCTCCCCCTCCCCTTGGCCTGCGTGCTTTCTTTCCACATTGTTTTATCATGAACAGAAAATAACAGCAGAGACAGAAAGGCAGAGCCTGCCAACAGTGTGATTTATGTTGGCTTTGGAGCTGAAACTCTTGATAAAGCATCCAAAGCCTTGGATGGCTGCACAGGGGCTGCAGCAGGGCTGGGTACCAGCCTGGCCTCTGGCTGGCAGGGCAGGGATGAGCTGAGATCAGAAAGGCACCACTGGTGACACTGGGACAAGGGTTTCCCAACCTTCCTGCACCCACATCCTGCTCTGCTGAGCCCCTGGGCCAGCACAGTGTCCCTGCCCTCAGCAACCACAGGGGGAACTGCCTGCCCCAAAAAAAGGAAGGGCAGGTGAGCAGCACCACCCACCCAGGTCATGGGGATGATGTTGGTCATGAGCATCACTCAATATCTTGTTGGGAAATGCCCCAAAGATGGAGATGGAGGCTGTGGAGGGATGTGTCCACAGCAGGATGGGGGCTTTGCAACTCCTCATTTTGCTGCAGAGATACACAAACAACCACATTGGCAGAATTTTTCACAGGACTGGGATGGAAGTGAACGGGTTCCCAGCAGTGTGTATTTGTTCATTCCCATCCCAGCAGTGAGATTTCTCCCTTATTTAAATTGTGTCTCCAAGGCTTTCCCCTTACTCATCTAATAAAGCAGCGTGTCAACACCAGTTCTGCATCACAAAATGAAGGGCACTCAGCAATTCCCCCACGGGACAATTCAATAAAGAGAAAGAAAACAAAGGATCATCTCAGCAGAGCAGAGACCTCTCAGTGCACACAGGGGCTCTCCCTGTCTGATGGGGCAGGTGGCAGTGCTGCCCTGCCCAGCACAGGAGAGCAGGGCTGGCCAGAGCAATCAGGGGCTCTAAAGCACTGAATAAAACTCAGGGGGAATCCCCCAGGAGGGATGGGCAGGGGGCTCTGGCAGCAGCACTGGTGCCCCCACAGGGATGGGAACCAGCAGCAAAGGGCTGAAATGGGGATTTGTTGATTTGGAGCAAAAAGACAATAGAGCCAAGCAAAACACCTCAGTTTAGTGCTGGGCTTAGCAAACCCCATCCTCACACAGCCTGCCCACCTTTCCCCTTCCCTTTCCCTCCCCCAGGCATCTGCAGACAGCAGCAGTGATGGCATCCCTGGGTTTAACATCAAACTCCTCCAATTCTGTTTTTTTTTAATGAAAAGACTTGAGGGCATTTTTAGCACATCTCCATTGAGTCACTTGCCCAGAAAAATAAAGACACTTGGAGAACAGAGCTGTCCTGAAACATCATAGCTGTCAGGAAACATGGTGCTCTTATCCCCTTAGCAGAAGGGAAGCAGGGAGCGCTCCCTTTAAAGTGCCTCAAAATGAATTTAATTTAGAATGGATTTCACATTCGCATTTGATGAATTAAAACCAGTGTGGTTTAACAGCTATGTAATGGGGTATATATATGATCTGTTAAACAGGTGTTTGAGGTTTAGCAATTATCTAATAAGAGACTTATACATATTACAGTAGATAAACTTCAATAAATATGTTCTTAATCAACCAGAGAGCACTCAACATACAATTACCATCCCTGCCACATCTCGTTGAAGCGAGCAGCTGATTCAGTGCACGGCAGGATTTTATGTGCTGCTTAAAAAAAACCTCCCCTGCCTCCTGCTTGTGCTGCTGGGGTGGGGTCTCCACACTTCCACCCAGGAGCTGGGGAGGGATCCCTGCAGTGATTTTCCCCGTGGAATATTCCCCATGGAATATCCATGGTGGGGTCTGTGTGACAATCACAAGCTCCTGCCCTCCCCTCCCCACCTTGGTACCCACCGGTGCTTATTCACCGAGAAAAATTGGAATTCAGGATGCTTCATCCCCACGGAGGGGTTTGCACTAGGAGGTGTCAAAAGGGGAGCAGAAGGTGCACCAGGACACTTTGGGATTCTGCTGGAGATCCTGGGTCCCTCCAGGGGAGGATGCAGAGCCCCAGTCCCACCCTGGCGTTAACACTCTGATGTTTTGCCTAATTTGCCACGTTCCTAGCTCGGGTGTTAAATCTAATTAGCACATTAGTGCTGGCTTTCCCAGCTGTAAAACAGCAGGGAAATCCCTACTAACACCAGAGACAAATGCCAGAGTTGCCTCAGCAGCTTCCCCAAGGCTGTTTCACCCCAAACCCGGGCACAAGGACAGCTCACCATCCTCCCACTGCCGGGAAAATAAGCACAGGCTGCCGTGGGGAACAGGAAAGTACCCAGAAAATACCACTGGGTTCACAGAGTTTGTTCTGCTTTATGCACACACTCCAAGGAGAAGTTCACAGTGAGTTTAAATCAGTGCTGGGACAGGGAAAAATTCAACAGCAGCACTGAGCTGACCTCTGAAATCACATCCTGGAGCTCCAGCAGCCCCTGCTCATCCCACCTGATAACCAGGATATATACAACATCATATATAACATACATATATAACACATATGTTATATATAACAAATATAACTTATAACATGTATGTTACATATAACATCATATATAATGTATAGAACATATATAACAACACATATACCTTACAAAACTAATATAACACATACAACATATATGTTATGTGTAACATATATAACAGGGCATCCCCTGTGCTGGATTAACTCTGTCCCCACCCTGGAGAGGGGTGGGGGTTTTGTGATCCCCCTTCCCAGGGAATTCTCCTCTCTTTCCCTGCATGCCATGGACACATTTTAAGCACAGCATCAGTGCTTCTGACCCAGGCTGGCTCAGGTTGGGGAATGTGAGTCTCTCCCATGGGTTTCACAGCAGCCAAAGGCAGGGACAGCAGGTGTGCTCAGGGGATGGGCACTCACCAGGCACAGCCTGCTCTGGCTGAATGATTTCTGCCCAAGAGCAGCCCTCCCTCCTGTGCACAGCTCTGTCTGCTCCTGCTGGTGCTTTTTCCCATCCTTACTGGCACAGTTTTATCGATGACTGTATTGCTGGCTATTTAATTATTCCCTTTTAATCCTTCCAAGCAGATGAGACATAAAAGCAAAGGCCATTAGTGACTGGAGTGAGCCTGGGGGGCAGAGTGAATCCCAGCCTGGGTAGTGCTGCCCACCCACCACCCCTGTGCTGGACAGCCATGTGGGAAGAGGCATGCTGGAGGGAACAGAGCTTTAAATAGACAACAAAGTGGGAAAAACAAGGAGGAAAGTGCCAAGGATGCCCCAGGGCCTGTTTCCACCCTTCCCAGAGCACCTGCTGCAAGGGGCAGACAAAGGCTGAGTATCCTCTGTGGGATTTTCTGCTCAGCCCAAATTCCCAGCACCCAAACCCTGCTGTGGTGAGGATGTCACCCCCAGCACCCTGCAGGCTGCTCCTGCTGAGGTTCAGCTCTCAAGCTCAGGTGGAAGGAAAGCAAAAGACATTTCCTTCTTTTTTTAGACCCGAACGGAGAAGTTGTACAATTTCAGTGTATAAATAATTGAAGGGCTAATGTGATCTCAAACTGAGCACTTATGAAATGGAAACGTCCCTGTTGACAGATGAATTCCTGTAAATTTTCTTTGGTTGAGCTCAGATGCCCATTTTGTGCCTTGAAGCATATGAGGTCACCCTGGCTGGACAGCACACACTGTGCCTGGCAGGGACCTGGCCTTGGGAAAGGAGGAAAGGATGATAACAATCATAGCTGTAATAAAGGATTTTACAGGCTGCAGGATGGTGCATGCAGCTCAGTGCACACATTTGCTCTCTCTCTCTTCTTCAAAGACCCAAGGAGGGTTCCCTGGGATGTCCCCAGGCAGATGGAGATGACCCTGGCCAAGTCCCTGTGCATCACCCAGCAGAGTGGGGATGGAGGGCAAGGTCAGCACAGAGCTGCCCCCAGCGTGCCATCACCTCCCCCCACACTGCTGCTGTGTTTATGTTCTGCCTTCCTTCAATTATAATTAATAGCAGCTCATTATCAGGAGGGGACCGTTTATAAGATTCAATTAGAAGCCATTTATTTTAATGCTTTTGAACACAAAATGAGTTTGATCTCAGGAAACATTTCATTAGCATAATCTTCCCATAACGAGATCATCTCCTGAGCTTGACATATTCACACACCAGCACCAGGGGGAGGGATGGGCTCTGAGTGGGAGGGTCAGTGGCCAGCACCCTGCAGCCCCCCATCGTCCAGGGAATGGCATCCTCAGGGATGAGGATGCAGTTTTTGGGAGTTCAGCTCTCCCCAGCAGCAGCAGCAGCACCCCCAGGGCTCTCAGAGCTGCCTCTCCCTGCCCCAAAGGCAGCACTGAGCCACCAGCATGGCTCTGCCCTTGACCAAGCACAGCCCCCTGACCCCTCCAGCTGGAGCCCTGCCTGCTCCAGCTCCATGGCACACAGAGGGAATGAGATCATTTCATTTGACTGCTCAGCTTAGGAAATTTAGTCATGAAGCAGGAATGAAAACTTGTGTCTACTCCAAGTCAAAATGCTCAATACAGCATGGCCATTTTTTTCCCCAGGGATAATCATCTCTGATTTGTTGCCCATATGGAAGATGGATTGGTTTTCCATACACCAGATGAGTTATACATTTCATAAGCTAAGCTGTCCATATATTCAAAGCAACATGATATCATTCACTTACACTTAAGCTGCACAGTTCACCACCACGTATTTTGGGTATAAAACTATGCCATGAACATATTTTTAAATGCTTGGTCTTTATCAGAGCCCTGTCTGGAGCTATTGCCTTCCACAGAACGATGCTCAGGGTGTTCTGCCACATCAGCTGCTAAACAGGCAGATAAAACCCCTCACCCCTGCCTCAAGCAGCTTGTGGGGAACAGTTTGGTTTCAGGGCACAGGGATGTGGGGCTGCAGAGTGCAGAGAAGCTGCTTTGTGTGTTGGATGGAGAAGGAGCCCCCTGAGCCCAGGCTGGGCTGACCCTGGGTTCAGACCCCCTTTCCCAGGCCTGGTGCTACTCCCTGTTCAATCCAGGGGCAGGCAGGATGAAAACAGGCAGGAACTGAGGTCCCAGATCATTGCAAATGGACAAAGGGTGTAAAAAGAATGCAATTATGGTTACAGCATTGGCATTGGCACAGGCAGTGCCCACCCTGCTGCCTGGCTGGGGCACTGGGCACAAACCCAAACCTCTCCCTTCCCAGGATCATGTTTTAGAGCTGCCTAAACCACCAAGAAATAAATTCTCCTCCAAAGAAATCTCTGGTGTCACAGCTCCAGATTATCTGCTAGTGCAGGAGGCAGCTCTCAAATATTTTAAATGTATGGGCCATACGTTCTGGGAAATAGAACATACACAGAGAAAAAAAACATTGCCTCCCATATGGGCTGGGAGAAGCTGAGGATTACAGCCAGATGGCCAGCAGCTCAATGCAGCTGAACAGAAATCTCTGGGCCAAATTCATCCCCAGCACGAGCACCCTGAGCCCCAAAGGCTCCAGCTCTGCTCAGCCCATCCCTGTGGCTGCTGCAAGGTGGGAGTTGTTTGCCTGTGCAAGCCAGGCTGCGACAGAGAGCTGGAACTGGGGATGTGCAGCTGCTCCTCCTGCTCTGGTGTCTTCCTGTCCCCCCTGGCTCTCTCACTCAGGCTGGGGAATTAGACAATAGGTTCAGGAGCATTTCATGGACCACAGCATTTCATACCCACTCCATGGGTATTTTTGTTGGTGATTTGGGCTGGCTGTGTCATCTGTGCCATCTCCTCTGTGCTGCAGGACACCCTCCTGCACTCTGTCACTTTTTTCTGATGTTGTGGTCAGCATAAATGAACAGAAAAATCTATTTTTGTGCTAGATTTGCTGCAGAGCTCAGGTTGTGAGCAATGCCTGAGCAGCCAGCCCTGCCTGCAGGTGGCACAGGGCTGGGCTGGCACCTGGGCAGCTCTGGCATGGCCAGGTCACCAAAATTCCTCCCTGGAAGTTGTGCCCAAACCCTGGAGGGGAAAAGGAATTCCTGCAGGCTCCTCCCAACACTGGAGTCCAGCAGCACACAGGGATGGAAACCCAAGCCCCTTCCCAAAAGGAGATTACAACATCATGACTAGCACACCAGGAGTGTTTCCAGCTGTTACTCTGCTGAATAAATGGCTTAGAAAGGAGCAAAGGCTGGAGCTGCCCATCTCCTGAGGCTGCCCAGGCTCTGGGACAGGCTGAGCCTCCTCCACCTTCACATCCCTGGTTTTTCTTGGTTTTTCCCTGAGCCCAGCATGCTGCATCCTGCCTCGTGGTTTGCTGTGAGTCACCCACCAGCCTCCCCCTGGAAGCACCAATCCTGCTCCTCTCCCTGCTCCCCCTGTGCTGCTGTCCCTGTGAATCATTAGTCTGCAGCAGGGACACCAGATGCACTCCAAATGAGTCATCCCAAGGAGGTGAAAGGAAAACCAGACCTGCCACATATTGAACAATAAAAGGGCTGAGGACACAAATCAGTGTTTTCACTACAGCCATAGTGACTGCTGGGAACACGTTGACTTGACCAAAAAATGCCAGGTCAGAACAATTCCAGGGATGGGGCAGCCACAGCTTCTCTGGGAAACCTGTTCATTAGTGCCTTGGCCTTAATGAAGTTGAATTTAAACACGGCTCAGGGATGGAATGGGTCCCTTGATGCAGCCCTGGGGTGCAGAACAAGGTCCCTGGGCTTTGGGACACCCAGCACAACCCACAGAACCCATCAGCCCTTCCCACAAGGGACAGGCAGGAGCTGTGGTCAGGGGAATAAAGACAATTTGGTTTGTGACATTTAGATTTAGGGGCTCAGTGTCAGCCAGAGGGGAGGCAGAGAAGGAAAGGGAGATGCTGCAAGAGATCTCCCAACATTTAATGAAGCACAAGCACAGCTTCCCTCACTAACCCAGCTCCACGATGGGGTTTTATGGGATTTTTTGGAGTCTCACAGAGATCTGCACCCTGGAACACCCCTGCAATCCTGGAGAAGGGGAGAGGGGATGAGCCCTGGGTGCCCTGAGGATCCCAGCTGGCAGAGGGAGCCCTGGCAGTGCCAGCCACCACCAGGGTTCTGTGGGCTCATCCCAAATTCTTCACATTCCTCCCCTCATCTCCAGGCTGCTCATCTCAGCATCTCTGAGGAACTGGGGCTGTTTCTCTCTGCTCTGCCCAGAGCTGCTCAAGGAGGGAAAGCAGAGGATGGGGCAGGCATGGATTAGGGGCTCCAAATTGACACAGACAAAAAAAAAAAAAAAACCAACCCAAAAAAAAAAAACCTTGCTAAAAAATTATATCCTTCCTCCAGCCAACAAAACCACTAAATGGGAGCAATCTGCCTGTCCCAGACCCACAGCTGGGCAGAAGAGTGGAGCTGTGGCACCCTCAGGAAATTCCAAAGCACTGCAGCCCTTGCCTGACCCCCCAAGGAAATCTCCAGGAGCAGAGCCATTGCCAGCAGGATTTGTGTGTACCCAGCCTCCTGCATGGGCAAGACAGAAAGGAAGAGGATTTTGAGCAGCAGAGAGAGGTAGAGAGAGCTCTGAAATCCCTCTGGCTTCACTTCACCGAGGTCTCTGTTTAACCAAGCCAGCTCCTTCCTGCCAAATGCAAACATGATCCTCAGGGGAATAACAGAGCAAAGAATTTGGATGAAGCTTTGAAAAAAAAAAAAAAAAAAAAAGAAGAGGAAGAAAAAGGAAGACATCCAATAAATACTTAAGGGGAAAACTGAAGAAGAGATTTCCAAAAATTCAGAAGCATGAAGGGTTGATCTTAGGGGAAAGCCAGCTTGAGCATTTCCAGGAGCTGCTGTTCCAGCACTGCTGGTGCTCCCTGGGCTGTCCCTGCCTGCCCCAGCAGCTCCCCATGCCCAGGGAGTTTGGCTTTATTTCTGAGCATCCCCAGAGGGTACCCACCGACAGAAAAGTCAGGAACCACCTCAGGACATGCACAGTGCTTAAAAAAAAAAATACTCAGTTCATCTTGAAGAAATCTGGAGGTCCTTCACCATGTCCTGCCCTCCAGGCTGAGCAAACAGCAGGAATCTCCTGATGCCACCTACGGGGCAGCCCAAGGCCAGAGCAAACCCCTGGGGACAGCAGATAAACCAGATTTAATGACTTATCTCCCTTCCTTAATTTTCTCTCCCTCTGGCTCTGTTTCCAGACTGCTGCAGTGGGATGTGGATCCTCCCCTGCAGCCCCCAGAGCAGGATGCTGTGTCTCTGAGCTCATCAGGGGCTTTGGAACAGCAAAGGCTCATCCTCCATCCCCCAGCTCCCAGCACTGGCACAGAAGGAGTCTGAGCAAGGGCCAGGAGAAGGGAGCCTGCCCTCCCTTTTATTGCCTGGCTCTGGGGTCACACTGGGGTCACACTGGGGTCACACTGGGTTTTGGGGCATTCACTCTGCACCAGCCCTGGCTCTGCTGCCCCAGGGTCCCCCCACATCCCCCGAGCAGGCACTAAAGGCTGGGGAGCACCTGCATTAAATAAATTATGCTGTTGCAGGATCGATTTAGCTGGTGGTGCTCTGAGTGGAGCATTAACATCCCATCAGGGGAAGGGGAAAAGCCTCTGCTTCCTTTGCTCCCTTTGGCAGGGCAGCACTGCAGGATGCGAAATGGAAGTTTGTTTTCAAGGCAGCTCCCTCCAGGTTCCTGGGTTTTCCAGATGGTTTGGCTGTCTGGGGATGCCTCTTGATGCCTTTCACAGAGTGAAAGCCCTCCCTGAAATATGGGAAATGGGAACTGATGCTGAAGTCAAAAACCAGATTGCGGGAGATGAAGAGTACAGATGTGTCACGAAATCCAAGAGTGGCTTTTCCCCTTCCCCACTATGGCTGTGGGACTCCTTTTATAGCCAGAATATTAATGTGAAACAAACCTTCCCCAAAATGTCTGAAGCTGAGAGTCTCTTTCTGCAGAGGAAATTGCTAATTCAGTGCAGGGCAGACCCGTGTCCACAGGAAATGGGAGTCTGGAGGGAGAGCAGGGAATTCCTGGGGAAGGCATCCCTGGATGAGCCAGGACCTCCAAAGGGATGTGCAATATTGCAGATGGTTGTTGTAGGTCCCTTCCAAATGAGCTCTCTTCCCCCATCCTGCCCTGTTTTATCTGTCACCCCTGGAGCCAGTTCTCACAGGGACCTTATTTTGCACCCTGAGCCCTTGGAAAATCTCCATTTCCTCGAGCTGTTTCCAGGGAGACTCTGCCAGTCCAGCAGCAGCCCAGCTCTCTGCCTGCTCTAAACAAGAAAATCCATACATGGCAGGGAAGTTTGTAAAAGCAGAATCTCTTCGATCTCAGATAGAGTCAGCACGTGATGGAAAGAATTTCCCCATTTGCAGGGCAGGAGAATCAATTTAAGGTGTTTACACAATGCAAAGCTCCCAGTGTATAATTATCATTTTATAGTCAATCAATTGTAATTCTGATCCAGAGCACAGCACAGGAAAATTAGCATTCAGGAGCACCTTTGATAAATTAGTGAGGATTAGGGAGTCTGTGTTTGCAGAGATTTTGGTCTGGCACTAAGGGAGGATTTAAAAATGGCAAAGTTTTTGCCTCTGCAGCTGAATACACATGGGACTGAGGAATTTAAAGCTGTTTAGTTCTGGAAGAGAAGTAGGATTAAAGCTATGGAGAGGGCAGGGATCTATTCTGTATTTGATTAGGAGTTTTATGATGCAAAGGAGCTTTAGGGAACGCTTCAACTCTCCGTGCACAGGATTATACACATCACTGTATTAATTATTAGTATTAGAATAACACCTAAAAACCCCAGCAGCATGCAGAGCCCTCCTGTTTCATATATTTTGTGTTTGAGCCAAGCCCAGCTGAAGCAGCCCAGGATCTGAGCTGATCCCTGGGGTAAATTACCTCGGATCACCCCAGTGCAGCCACAAATCTTTCCCAAAGGAAACCTCAGACAGGGGTTGATGAGTGTTTCCAAAAAAAGACCTTCCCTACAGACCTGACATCATCATCATCATCATCCTTCTCCCAGATTGCTGCAGCAGGTCCTGGGAGGGAATGCAGAATTTCTCCACTTTGCCAAAAAAAGCCAAACAGCATCCTCAGCATGGGGGGGGGGGGGGGGAAAAGCCAAACCCTGCAAAGGTTTGGGGAGCCTGGAATCAGTCAGTGCTGGGTGACAGGGATGCTCCCAGGAGCCCAGCCCTGCCTGCCTGAGCTCAGGCATGAAATCACTCCCAGAAAACAGCAGGAAATCGATCCAGTGACAGGAGATGCTTTTCCTTGCCCAGCTCACAGACTGCACATGGAAAAACAGCTTCCAGAAGCTGCTGAGCTGAGGATTGTTGGGGTGGCTCCTGGCAGGACATGCCCAGGAATTGGCAGAACCTCACACACCCACTCCTCATCCACCTGCCCCTCCAAATCTTTTATTTGGGAAAAGGAAGAATTTGAAAAACCCCTGATCCCAGGCAGTTATTAGGATTTCCTCCTCTGACCTGCCCCATCACATTCCTTTTCCAAAATGCCTTTTAGCAGCGCAATTAATAGACAAAAATGAATGGGGAGGGGGGGAAAAATTAAAAAAAAATTAAAAAACCCCAATGACAACAAAAAAAAATCCCCAAAAAATCAGGAAAAGGGGCCCAAGCAGCAGCTGGGTGCAAGGACTGTGTGACCAACACTCCCCCAGCAGCTGCACCCCTGGGGCAGCCCCAGGGCTGGGATGCAGGGCAGGAGCTGCTCTGTATGCACAGCCAGCCTCTTCTGCTTTGTCATGGTAATACCGGGAGCCCAGTCTGGTGGCAATAATCTCCTCATTCTCTGCCATTTCCTCACGGGGGTAAAGATCATGGAGCATTAACACAACGGATGTGCACTCTGAACCAGAAGCTGTTCCCTGGGCTATAAATCAGTGCCTGCCACTGCAGCACAATGGCCCTGAAATTAATTACCCTGTCCTTTGGCAGAGGGAAGGAGCCCTGTGTAGGAACACAGCCCTGGGCTGGCTGGAGACACAATTTTGGCTACACATCTCCCTTGGAACCTCCCCAGCCATCTGAGGTACCTGTCCTGCTCCCTCCTCATCCCCAAAATGCTGCTGGAGATCAGGAGAGCAATAAAAACACCAGCATGGAGCCCAGGCATTCACCTTGGGGTAAATCCCCATGGTTTTTGTCCCTGTGCTGGTCCAATCAGCTCTCCCAGATAAATCTGCTTTCCCCAGGTTTGAGGATGCTCAGATTTACAGGGAGGGCAGACATAAAGAACAAGCTGAGAGCCAGAGAGGGCAGGGAAGGAATGTCCTTTTCATTAAAACCTACAAAACACTGGACATTTCTAACATTTCTCAGATTAAAGGGCCATCCACTCTTTTTACACCTTTCCCATCGTTTCTCAGAATGGGAATAGGGAAAACACACCAAGCCTGAAATCTGGATGATTTTTGGTTGTCTCTCAGTTCCCAATAACAGCTGGACATTGTTTCCTCAATTTCCCTCTCCACATTCCCCAGAAATCCCCCACCACCATGGTGTGTACCCCCACAAATGCACATTTTTCCCTGTGACCCTTCTGGCTGAAGACACCCCTGAAATGACACACAGACCCCCAGAGCAGCAGAATTTCAGAATCCCAGGGTGCCAGGTGGGAGTGGTGCCACAGGAATTTGGCTGTGTGGAGCAGGGTTACCTGGGGCTGCTGTCCCATGAGATGCTATTTATGAGAAACACAAACCTGCTTTGCCTTCCCCACAGCCAAGAAGGTCACACCAAGTGAGAGGAGAAGATTTCCAGTTTGAACAGACTGTTCGGGGGTTGTTTGCTGTAAATTTTCTGGTTGGTTGTTTCTTTTTTGTTGTTTTTTTTTTTTTTACATCTCAAGAACTGGCACAGCACTGTACACAAGACCTTGTCTCACATGAGACACAAGAAAGAAAAATGCAGTTGGTGCCCATCCAGAGCATCTCCTGCCTGGCTTGCAGATCCTTTCACCCACTGCAAACTCTCACCCCCAAGGTTGCTCCTCTGAGCCAAATCCATCCCTGCTTTTGGGAGCCAGAACAGCAAAACTGATGTGAAAATGAGACCTAAAAACATTGGTGCTAATGGGAGATGTTGTAAAGCACAAATAAAAATATGATGTGTGTGAAATGGCAGCATCCATCAGCTCTGAGGTGTTTGCTTGCTGTTAGCTCCACCAGCATTGCAGAAGGGAAAGGGGGAATTACAGCACTTTTCCAGCCTGGCTTCCCTTCCCTGTCTGTGCCAAAAAGGTGTAAAAGGACAAAGAAAGATGAGCTGACCAACCAAAACCCAGGTCACAAGAAAGCAAGTCCATTTATTGGAGAGATATTTACATTTTTAGGAAGGAAAACTCAAAGTATTTCAAAGGATTTCAGCAGTTTTTAGCTGCTCTTCCTCTCTCCATCTCCACTGACAGCTCAATAAATAACACCCTGCATCCCTTTGCACCTGGATGAAACCACGTTAGGCAGTGACTCTTGGGAATCACAAAAAACCAAACAAACAAAAAAAAAACCCTTTTGATTTAAACTAAACCTTCTTTTCTTGTCATTCCTGGTCACACATTCTTTAGTGAACACTTTATTAATCACTATTTTTTTCACTCTGAGGCTAAATTAGACCCAAAAGGAAAAATCCTTGCTCACCACACAGGTCCCTTCCAGCTTGAGATATTCCATGATTCCAGAGGAGTTCTTGCTGCTGGAGGCATTTTTGGGGTCCCAAAGCTTTGTGTCCCTGCCAGGGGACACATCCAGGCTGTGCTGTCCCTGCTCTGCACCTGGGAGCAGCTCCCAGACAAGCAGAGCAGGAAAAGCACATTTTTAATTAAGTGATTTTGGCTGAAGTTTTTATAACCGAAAGGCCCCAGAACAAGAACAAAAGCTTCCTTTCAGGCAAAATAAATGTTTGATGAGGTATTTAATCAAAACCAGCACAACTTTGAGGCAAGGAATTGTTCCAAGAGGGTGTATTTTGGAGGATGATAGGTTCCCCTGCTCAGGTCACTCATCAGGAAAAAATTCTGATTGTCCTGCAACCTCCCCCCCACCATTCTGGCTTAAAAAGGATGAAAGATCCAAAATGATCCAAACCTGGGCTCTGCTCAGACACCCACAGGACACCCAGAGCTTGGTTCCCAAACCAAGGCCAGCTCACACCTCTTCCTCCCCTGGAGAGGATGCTCTGAGCTCCTCATCCTCTTCAGCCAGTGACTCATGCCAGCATCACCTCTCCCCAAAAACCTCTCTCAAAGATCTGCCTTCAATATATATATATCTATATATCACAATTTTTTTCTTCTAATAATAAAACATTTAGTTCTAGGTCACTAAGCAGAGGAGATGGAAGATGAGAGGGAGAGCTGCTCTGATCTCTTTTGCAGCTTTTTATAGAGGAATGTTCTGCTTAACTGCCTTGCTGGGAAAAAAAACCTGCCCACAGTATAAATGGGAACTGGCCCTCAGCCAAGGCTGCCCAGCTCCAACCTGCTGCTGTGATCAGGTAAGCAGCAATTTACAGGACTGGTGTAAAAAGCTCATTTTCCCTGGCTGGAAGAGCTGAACCAGCCCAAAAGGGAAAGGGAGGACAAAGGCAGTGTTGGTATTTGGCTGGAATTAAAGAGAATATGAATTTAAACTGCTGGAAGTTCATCCACTCCTAGAGCAATGTGCTATAAAACTTTACACACATCGATTTTGGGGGGGGGGGGGGGAAAAAGCAGTTTGCTTATTTTTTATTCAGCATTATGAACCAATAAGGGAGCAAAACCCAAGTCATTAGTGAAGAGCTGGTGCTCACGTAATCCTTACAGAAAATGTCTGTCTCCTGGCTTGATAGCCATAACAAAAATGATTAATAATCTGCTGCAGACACTTATAATTGCCATAGCTTCCTCTTGTGAATTTAAATAGCTTTCTTGAATTACTGCCTTTGACATAATCAATAAAGCTGAGTTATTGCTTTATCAGCCAGGTCTCTATGGCAGGGGAAAGACAGAAACCTGGGGAGACAAAAATCCCTCCAAAAATTCAAAGCCAGGGGGTTTGTCCCCAGCAGGGCTGGGCCACTGTGGCCCCAGAGCCCCTCCAGGGTAATTTACATCCCTTTAAACAGCCCTGACAACAAGCTGGAGACAGAATCCCATCCCAGCCCAGCAGCAAATATTTAATGACTGCTTGTAAACCCAACAGCATGTTTAACTTCTCCCATTCTCTGTAAAATTTAGCTCAGAGGCCATGCCAGGGTGTCAGGGGGAGTTTCCAGGGCAGGATTTCCATCTCTGTGTGGAATATGGTGTGAGCCTGGTCCAGGGATGTGGATTTTCCCCCAAATTAAACTTTCCACCACAGCCAGCAGTAAGGACAAATATTGTGTTTTCAAGTTTTAGATAAAACTCAGAAATTTATAGATTCTGAAGAAAATAATAATAATGATAATATTTCTTTCTAACAGGCAGAACTCTTTTTGAGCTCTCAGGAAACTGCACTAATTTGGCAAAATCTTTCTTTAATCCAACACCCTGCCACAAGAGCCTCAAAGATTAAAGAAAATCATTCCAAATCCATCAGCTAAATAATTCTGGGGCCAGAGCAGGAGATGCTGCCCCTGCTCCTCCCTGCAGCAAAGGCTCAGGATGGGTTTGGGGAGCCCAAAGCTCCCCAGAAATGCTCTGGGCACAGATCCTGCCTGAAAAAGATAAAATAAAAATTTTAAAAAATATCCTCCCTGAGCTCAGCAGTGTCTCAGGGAGAGGTTTTTTTTGAGGCCAAACTAAATGTTGATTTTTTATTAGATTGGGGTTTTTTTAAAGCTTTTATCTCTTTTCTGGACTGGGGATGGAAACAACTATGCTGGTGAGAGCCCAGTTTCCAATTTGGCTGCCCATCCCAGGCAGATAATGTATTGACAAGGGTTTCTTGGTCATATATAGGGATTTTACTTGTTTTCAAATTCATGCCTTTGATAGATTCTTTGAAGTGCAAAATATTTCCTTTTAATAAATGCTGCACCATATTAATATTAAGATTTTTTTTTTTTCTGTGAGAATCTCCTGCTAGACCTGCTCAGAAAGCAAAAACACCCCCAAAATTAGGGGAAAAAAAATAAATTCCCTTGAGGTTAACAAGGACTTCCCATAACTCACTGTGAGTCTCTGCCCTAATGGAGATGGATGAGTCACAGGTGGGGCTGCTCTGAGAAAATCACATTTTTCATTCTGATAGCACCTTTTAACAGGAGCTCTCCAAGTGCTTGGAAACCCTTTAGAGCTTCTTCCCAGGGATGGGGCAGGGATGGAAATTCCCCTTCAGAGAGTTTTCTCTCGGGTTTTGTTTTCCCTGCAGGACAGGAGCATCTTGCACCATCCTGCCCATGAATAAAGAAATCCCAAGGCTTTCCTGGGATCAAAAAAATAAATTAAAAAAATACACAACAACAACAAAAATCTCACTATTGTTTTGCTTCATCTGTGCTCTCAGCAGCACAACAAATATTTCCCACAGGATCATTTCTTTCTGAAGAGATAAATGAGCAAAATCTTGTTAAATTGAAGACCAGAGACAAGTATAAAGTGGGATTTTCCTGTCTGGGAATAATAATATAAAAAGTGTTCCTTTTTCTTGACTAACCAAAGTGTCACCTTAATTCCCCAGTGGCTTCCAGCACATGTTGGGAAAAGCTTTGCACAGCAGGAGAGCACCCACCACATCTCTGGGGGGGGAAAGGGGATTAACACGTGTCATCTAATCCCAGTTTTAGTGGAAACCTTTCTTTAATTGAATCAGCATCGTGGATATTCCAGCAGAGCTGTGTTAAGCCAATATTCAGGCAGGCTCTGCTGGGAATTAGGGTGGTTTAAAAGGAGGGGGGTTGCTCATGGAGGGGCTGCCTGGGGGCTGTGCAGCCCCAGGGAGGGGGCACAAGGGTGAATTTGGGAGCAGCATCTTGGGGAGAAGCTGATTCATTCTGTCACAGGGGGTTAAGCACAAAGATGGGGCAGCAAATGCCAGCTCATGTGGGTTTGGGGTAACATCAGAGGTGCATGGCATAAAATTGTAGAATGTTTCAGATTGGAAAGGACCTTAAAATTCATCTTGTCCCACCCCATCCATGGGCAAGGGCACCTTCCACCATCCAAATTTGCTCCAAGCTCTGTCCAGCCCATCCTTGGGCACTGCCAGGGGTATCCCCACCCTCTGAACAAGGAATTCTTCTCAACATCTAATAGAAATCTTCCCTCTCAGTTTATATAAAGTTGCTCTCCCTCTCTCTTGTAAATGCTGAGAGGGAATGAGCAGACTCCAAAGCTGCCAAACCCCAAACCCAGGCTTGGTTTGGGAACACAACTGCCCCAAAGCAGCTCTCCCAACACTCAGAAATCCCCAATTCTCAGCAAATCCTCAGGAAAATGAGAAAAACCAGGAGGCTCTTGCAGCAGTGAGAGCACAGAAGGCAATTCCTGCACTGGCACTGCAGCTGTGGCACCTTCCCCAAGGAGAAAATCAAGATAAAGCTCCCGTGCCCAGCCCAAATGATTGATTGATTGATGATGGCAAGGGAAGGAACAAGGGAGAAAATCTGAAAATCCCTGGGAGGGAGATGCTCTCAGTGCTGGGCTGGGTGTGTCCCCCCGGGGTCACCCCAGCTGGGAGCCTGCACTGCCCATTAACCCCTTAACCCCCATCCTGCCTTGTGCTGCCCCTCACCCTGGCCAGCAGCCTCCCTCCCCCCACATTTGTGGGATTGTGAATTTTCATTTCCACCATAAAATGATTTAAAAGGCAGAGGGGCCAGCTCTGCTCTCAGCTGCACAGAGGAAATTCCTGTCTGTCTCTCTGGGGCTTTGCTTTATCCATACTGGAGCTGCTCCCACCACCACCTTTTAATAGTTTTTGACTCTTACTTCCTCCAGCTCCTCATTCAGCTGCTTCAATCACCACATTTCATGATTTCCTGAGAGCAGCAGCAACAAATAATAATAAAAAAAAAATCTACTAATGCTGAAAATAAACCTATTGAAGGGCTGCAGCTATGGGACTCAGTGATGCAGAACTCCTGGCCCAGGGAAAACTCTTTTGAGTCCTTTTTGGCCAAAAATTGTAATTCAGATCATGCCATGGGTTCTGAGACATGGCTGTGGAGGGCAGCAGGGTTGGAGCAGGGTTTGTGCACCAGCCCTGAGCCTGGACCCAGCTGTGCCAGACCCATGGAGATGTTAAAACTGGTGCTGGTTTAAGAGATCCCAGCCTGGCTTTGAGCAGTGTGGTGTAAATACTGGTAATTAGCTCCTTTTGGGGAGGTTTGGCTCTGAATTCCTAATAAAAACAACTGCCTTGGCATCCCACACCAGGTAAGGGTGTAAATAACCCTGAGTGCACACCAGGGTTAAAAGCTTGCTCTGAATAAAGGAAAAGCTTCTGGTGGGGGAAAGAACTTGTGGCACAGACCCAAAGGTGTGGTGAGGTGCAAACTGGAGCAGGAGCCTTCCAGCCTCTCCCTTTTCCAAAGGAGGGAAAAAACTGAGAGGAGCCAGTGAGCTGGATTTAAGAGAATAGCTCTGAGCTCATGCTCTCCCCTAATAAAGACATCAGCTGGGGATGAAGGGGGAGGGCAGGGGCTGAGCCCAGGGGATGGTCAGGGAAACCTCAGCAAGGGCTGGAAAAGCCCCAAAATGACTCTGGATGGAAAATCTGAGGTTGACACATGAAGTTTCCTGTTGCTGCTCCAGTGCCATCATCTCTGGAGCATTCCCATCTCCCAGGCTGCAGCACAAGTGCCAAAAGCTGGAATATTTCAACAACCCTGCACCCAGGTGCAGTCAGAGATGGAATTATGGAGGGAGGAAACGTGCAGAAGTGATGATACACTCAGTGCTTGGCAGGCCCCAGTGCCAAAACATTTCAAGGAGTTACAAGGTGTAGGAACACAATTTTTGTAGTGTAAGTTATCCTGTGAAGGGTCCAGGCAGAGCTCCCTGGTCAGCCTGTTCCTGGGACAGAGCTGACACACAGCAGCACCTCTCTAATAAAAATATCTGTTTATTTACACATACAAACATTTCTGCCTGAAGTTTTTATGATCACTTCAGCAAAAATGTGAGCAGGACCTGAAGATTTGCAGGGTTGAGCTGCCTGCCTTGGGGCTTTTTTCACATCCCCCATGCCCCATCAAGGGCTGTCACAGCCACCCCAGGGCTCTCTGCTCTCACAAACACATCTGACAAACCTGCAAATAGCCAAATTTGGCTTCTGGGGACCCAACAGATCAGGACCCCAGACTCAGAGCCCAGGAGAATTCAGGGATTACCAAAAAAGCAGCACGTGGAGGGTCATTTTTTAATAAGACCTTCCCCAAATGCTGGTGCTGTGACTGGGGATGAGGGAACACCCTTGCAGGAGTGTCCCCGAGCTCCTGTACCTGGCCAGGTGTGGGAGGAAGGAGAAGCAGCATCTGCCTGGTGGCTGCCATGGGCACATCTGCAGTGGGAGCAGCAAATACCCACAGGGCACATCTAAAATAACCCATTTAAGGGCAGCCTCCAGTAAAACTAAGGGGCTCCTCCCAAGAACCAGTTTGTTTCTTGCTAAGCTTGTGGGGAGGGTGAAGATATCACCTGGTAAATTAAGCATGAGATGCAGCTTAATGGCCAAAATCCACATTCTGCCCTTCAGCTGCCTCACCCACCCGTGCTCCCAGCTCTTCAATAATTTGCTGCCTTTAATGTTTTTATGTGAACAGCTTTCCAGGCATGGCAGAAAAACACCACAAGCAAAGAAAAGGAGTCAGGGTGAGCAGACATGTTTTCTAAACCTTGTTTGCAGGTCAAGATAAACACACAAACAGAGACAGGTGATGAATCCCTGGTTTCCCAAAGTTTTGGGATCTGCAAGGACACACAGCCCCAGACACCCCAAATCCATCCCAGGCTGGGTAGCCCTGCAGAAACACAGCTCTGAGAATGCACCAAAAATCTCACAGCACACCAAAAACAAAGCATGAAAAGCTGTTTTGGTTTTGGGAAAGGAGGATTTAACATTTGGGTTAGTCCCCCAGAGCCCCTCAGTGTGCTCTGCAGAAGGATTTGCTCACCCAGGGGATCAGAGCATCTCTGATTTTCAGCAGATTTTGGCAAGCAATGAGCCAAGAGCATCAGTGCCATGTCCCACCTGTGTTGGGTTACCTGGGATCCTCCCCCAGGATCCCTGGAGGTGCTCAAGGCTGAGCTTGGAGCATCCAGGTCTAGTGAGTGCCATATTTATAGGGGAAAAAATTGGAATTATGGGAGAAATAAGGGAAACTTATAGGGGAAAAAATCCAGAATTTATAGGGGAAAAAAATCTGAATTTTTGGGGAAACAAGGGGAATTTATGGGGGAAAAATATGCAGAATTATAGGGGGAAATCCAGAATTTATTGGGGGAAAGGAAATTTATAGGGGGAAAAAACCCCAGAATTTATAGGGGAAAAAATTGGAATTACGGGGGAAATAAGGGAAATTTGTGGTGGGGAAATGCAGAATTTATTGGGGAAGAAAAGGAAATTCATAGGGGAAAAGATCTGCAATTTAGAGGGGAAAACAATCCAGAACTTATAGGGGGAAAAAAATGGGAATGAGGGGAGAAAATTAGTTGGGAAATAAGGGAAATTTATGGGGGGGAAAATGGGCATTTATGGGGAGAAAAATCCAAAATTTATGTGGAGAAAAGGAAATTTATAGAGGAAAAAAAATCCAGAATTTAGAAGGGAAAAAAAAAAAAATCCAGAATTACATGGGGGAAAAAATGGAAATTTTAGGGGAAGGAAAGGACTGCAGATAAACCTTAATGACAAAAATGTAACCTATAATTACCAGTTAACATGCAGGGAAGATGGGCCTCAGATGGAGGCAAGGAGAAACTCGGTCATTTATATTCCATGTGGCTCCAGGAAGCTCCCACACACACTTGCATGTGTAAATAACAGCTCCTTCAAATGAGGGAAAGGATTTACAGCAAACAACACTCTGGGTGCTTGCTCAAGTATCTTATGTTTAAATAATAGCAGCTAAGTGATGCATTTCTGCTCAGGCACTAATCACTTCCAGCTCCTTTAGGGAAATTGCCTTCTTCAATCATTTAGGGCCATCTATGGTTCTCTGGACCCAGAGCTGATCAAAATTTGCTTCAGTGTTCTTCTAATTCACTCGTGGATTTTTTTTTTGTGGGGGGGAAAGAAAAAAAAAATCAGGATTGGGGGTTTGAGTTCATGTGTGGATGGAGTTGTCACATTGCTGGGAGGGAGGAGATGCAGAGGAGACACCATTCTGATAAATGGGGTCTGATTAATAAATATCCCATTGATCCAGATAAATATCCCATTGATCCAGATAAATATCCCATTGATCCAGATAAATATCCCACCCCAGCCTGACACACAGCACTGCCACAGAGCAGGAATTAAGAGCAGAGTTTCCACCAAGAGCAGCAGTGTCCCTCCCTCCAAGCACACCCAGAGCATCCCCTGCCAACACAAACATTATTTTAGCTGCAAAACTCAGACTGCAATCCCTGTCACCGTTGGACAGCTGCAGGATTTTATAAGCAAAGCTGGAAAACAAAAAGGCCAACACTTATTTTTGATGCATCCCAGCCTTCCCCTAACCAGGTAAGAGGGGAAATCCTTCCCCAGGGTGCTGAGCATCACCTGGGGATGGCAAATCCTGGAGCTGCCAGCCAGGGAGGGACAGGACATGCAACCCACACATGCTGCTGTGCTTTTCCAACTGCTAAAATTTCAAATAGGCATTAAATATCTTATTGAGACTATCAGCACATACAATTTGTGGTCATTAAATGCGTTTCCTTTATGTTCCCCCGAGGCTAGAACAAACCTTATTTTCAGCTCATTTGCAAGAAAACTCTCTGAAGACTATAATTTACCTGCTACCAACACCATAAATCTTTAAAATTAGTTACTTAACTGTTTGCTAATGACCATGGATGTGTTCACTAATGCAGCTACTTTTCAATTAGCTCACAAGAAGGAATTTGAGCAGAGAGGAATGTTTGGATTTTTTAAAGTTCATGCAATCCCAAGATAACAGAGGCAGCACTGAAGGAGCCATCCCTCCTTCCATCAGTTTGGGGACAGTGATCCCATCCAGGCTTGGAGAGCTGGATTCAGGCTCATTCCAGCATCCAGCACACACAGGTGCACCAGAGCAGCAGATAAGCCAATGAATTCAGGAAAAAGCAGGATATCCCCACTGTGGGCAGGCACTGAGGATGCAAACAGCAGCTTGGGGTGTGGAGAGAGGGAAAGGGACCAGCAGAGCTCCCCTGAGCTGAGCTTTCCTCTCCTGAGCATCCCCTTCCCCCATTCCCTGCAGAGCTGGCTGCACAGTGCTCTGCTCCCCTCCTGCACAGGGCAGCAGTTCTGCCTCAATTCCCACATTTATTCTTAATTACCTCATGAAGAAGTCAGATATATTGACTGCCACCTGTTCAATGCATAATTCATGTGCCAGCAGAAGCAATTTCCAGCAGTTCACCTTGCTGGATCCTTCCAGGGGAGGGGAGGGCAGGTTTTTCCCTGGGTGTCAGCAATCACAAGCTGTTCCAGCAGAGATGGATCCCTGCTTGTGCTGCAGTGGATTTCCAACCACCACTGCACAACAGGGGGGCAAACATGAGCCCTCTGAGGCATTTTGCAAGGCAGACATTTCAATTTAAATCAATGAGTTATTGATTCATTTTTCATGTGGCAAGGAGAGCTCAGTGTGTATTTCTGCCACTCCATCTGTACTTCTGATGACCTCAGGCATACAGTATAAACCTGATGTAAAATATTTCCTTTCCTAATAGGGAAGCTTTTATGGCCTTGGACCTGAGTGAGCAGAAAGTCATCTGGGAAAGGATGCCTGACTAGGAAACCATGGCAAGGAAGGTAATTAATGTTTAGCACATACTCTCAAATTAGCCTATCCCTGAATAGGAAGGAAATGAATCACGAGCTGAACTTTTATATAGCCTCAGGGTCTTCTCAGACACTTACAAAATTTCCTGGTGTACAGGAGCTGATAAAGGGCTCAGATCCCCACACCCACAGGCTTGGGAAGGAGCAGAATGGAGAGACCCATCTGTTTTTGGGAATAGGAAAATGGATGGGGATTTTTTAGGGGAGAATCTTCATTAGGAAGCTCAGGGACCACAAGAAAAGCTGATTTTTGAGCTGTGACAGCTGAGAGCACAATCTCTCTGCAATTAAAAGAATTACCAAGATGTCATTGATGCTGGACACTCCTAATAGGAACCAACCCCAGAGCCACCACCAGCCCTGCCTGAGTTCCACGTTCAGCTGCACAGGGCAGGAAGGGGAGCTGGCACCTTTCCCTGGCAATGAGAGAGGGAGACAACACTGCCTGCAGCTTTTTTAGGTGAAAACATCCCTTTTCCAGCCAGCTGATTCCCCAGCAGTGACTCTTTTGTCCCCCACAAGTTCATGCTCTCCAGCCCTAAACCATCACCCAACTGCAATGTCAAGGGATGTCCAGCCAAGGAAAATTAACCACAATCACCAAAAGCCTTACCTGAGTGCCACCTCTCTCAGAAATCTGCAAATGCAATGAAAATAACAGCAGAGCAGCCTGGCTGGGGAAGGAGTCTGAAGGGAAGTGGTTTTGCACAGATTTCCAGGAGATACCAGCAGGTCTTTGCCCAGCCTGGGTAATTGCATTCTTTGAAGTCTGGCTCATAAACCAGCAACAACAACAAAAAAATCACTTTCATGTCCCTAATAAAGCAGAACTATAAAAGCATGAGCCAGCTCCCAAGGAGAGCTGACCTGTGTGAGCAGCCAGGGCTGGGGGGAGTGGAGGGGCTGTGCTGGGGCATGGACCTGCCCAGGGATGTGCAGACTCATTTTTGCAATGCCCCTTTGGAGAATTAATGTGTTTTAGCCCCAAAACCAGGGCAGCAGCCCCAGTGCCCTCTCTCTGTGCCAGATTTTGGGGACAGATTTGCTGTCCCTGAGTGTTGAGCAGCACACCCTGCAAGAACAAGCTGCCAGCTCTATGATGAGCAATGCAGAAAATTCTCTGTTCTTGGGGGCAGCACCCCAGAACCAGCCCCCTCACACCATCCAGGCACCACAGTGACCTTTATTCACCCCCAAACCCTCCTTCCACAGAAAGGAATAAGGAATAAACATTTCCCCAGCTGCCTGATGAGAGTGCAGTCCTGAAAGAGTCCCTAAAGCAAATATTCTGCAGGAGAACAGGGAGTTGAGCACTCAACCAGGTGTTAACTGAGGTTTTTTGGTGGAGGAAACATCCCATCAAGGGCAGTTTTTCTCCCCAGCACTACAGCAAGCAGATGCCAGGAGGTTTTTGCAGGTGAAAGGAAGAGTTACCAAACACCATGTGGATAATAATTTCTGGGATGTTTGCAGAAGAAACCCTTCTGGTAATATTAAATGATGAATTATGTGCCAATAAGTGCCTGGGCAATGATCAGAAGGCATTTCAGAGAGGACAGGAGATGGGGCTGACAGTGACAAATTGGCAGTGCCAGCAGCCACAGAGCCCTTCCCAGGAAATGCCATGTGTCAGCATTTCCAAATTAAACCTGCAGACACCCAGCAAATCCCTGCCAGGGCAGGGGGAAATGCAAAAAGCCACATTTGTCATGCACCAGTGTCCCCAGCTGGCAGCAGGGCTCTGCTTTTAACCCTTTGCCTTCCTCTCCCCAGGGAGATGCTTCAGGGAAGGTGTTTGCCTGAGACCCTGACACTGAGGATTTGATGCTGAAGGACATGAAAAGATTTAACACTAAAAAAGGCATTTGGAGCCCAAAGCTCAGAGCTTTGCTCCCACTGAGAGGCAGTCAGGGATCAGCCTGACAAAGAATTGGGGCACATCTCACTGTGGGAAACTTGAGGGTTGTGATTAGCAAGGAAAAAAAAAGCAAGAAAAGAAAAATCCAAGAGAGGCTTCTCCAAAGGCACCTGCAGTTGCCAGCAGAGCAGAAGGAGCCTTGGCAAAGGCTGCAGAGCTCAGATTCCAGAGCAAACAATGGCTCTTTGTGGGGCTGCAGCACAGCAGATGGCTGCTGGTGGAGGATCCAAGTTTAAGGATGCACTAAGGCACAGGGGAGCACAGGGAGAGGGGCTGCAGAGATAATGGGGTGCAACATCCCCCCCTCCTCACCCAGCAGCCTTGCAGGGAAACTGTGCTCTGCCAAGACCTGCAAACACACTCCAAACCCCAAAAGTTCCTCCAAAGGAGCCCAGGGAAGAAGCAGAGCTGGTTCACAGGCAAACACACTTCTCATGTCTCACAAAAATAGGTGGGGTAAATAGGGAATAAAAGCAAAAAGGCTGATTGCTGGTGTGCAAAAAGATTGTTCAGAAGATTGTGAGCTCTGTGTTTTTGTTTTGTTTTTTTTTTAAGGGGGAAAACAATAGTATTGTAGATTTTTTGTTAGATAATATTTGAAGGAAAATCCTCCAGATCAAAAAAATCTAGAGACAGGGAAAATTAAATGCCCATTTCCTTTAATAGCTTGGGGCAAGGGTTTTGCTTGTATTTCCAAATTTTTTAAGAAAACCTCTCTCCCAGAGCAGTGCTGTGCTACCCCTGCCATGTGCACAGCCAGGGGAATGGTGCCAAAAGCAGCAGCCCAGAGGGAGGAAAGCACCAAGCAGTGAGTCAGAGGAAGAGATTTTGCCTATAGATGGTAGGAGAGCAGCAGAGCTGTGCAGGGGCAGATGGGGAGTGGAGAAAGCAGCAGCAGCAGAGGATGGAAGGAGCCAGGAGAGCTGAGCTGCAGTGCTGGACCAGCCTGGGAGCTGCTGGAGAGCTCTGCAGTGTGCAAGGCAGCAAAAGCAGCAGAGCCCAGGCAAGCTCTGAGCAGCACAGGGCTGATGGAAAACCCACAGGAACTTACAACCAACCAAATTCACAAATCAAATGAGCCCAGAGCCAAAGAACAGCTCCTACAAGGAAAAAAAAACCAACTAAAATTTGTGCCCACAGCTGTTAAAACCCAGAGATGTGCCCCCAGGTTAGCAGGGCATTGCTGGAGTGGGTGGAGCATCTCCTGAGCACCAGTTTGTGCTGGGAAATGTGGAATTGCAGCATCAGCTGGGAGATGGGTGGGTTGAACCCTCTGGGGACACCTGGGAAAGGAGGGAAAAAACAACCTCTGCCAGCACAGCAGCACAGAAATGTGATTTTTACAACCTAAAACCAGGGGCAGGGCTGCTCAGGGGCAGTGTCCAGCCAGGGGTGGCACAGGATTGTCCCCAGGACTGTCCCCAGAGTGGGGTCAGGGGCAGGGCCAGCCCAGGGCTGTTTCCACCCAGCTGAGCTCACCCAAAAAAGCCTCCAAGGAGTCTCACACCCCCATCACCTGCCAAAATCCCACAGTGGAGTTTGGACCCTCCCAGCCCCAGGCAGCACCCCTACTCCTGTTTAATAAACCCCAAGTTGTTCTAAGCCACAAAAAGTTGGTTTTCTGTGAATTTATCCTGGCAGCCCATCCGTGCACCAAGGGTCCCACACTGCCAAATGCTGCTGGGATTGTCCTGGGGCAACAAAATAAATCTCCTGCAAAGCCCTGATTTCCTCCTGTGCCTCACTTTCCACCCTCCAAATCACACATGATGTGGCTTTGGCCAAGTTGAATTTTTAGGACAGAAAAGAAAAAAAAACTTCTGGAGATTTATTTCTTAACCCAAAACTATCTCTTTTGGAAGAGGCCTTCCATGCCACATCTTAAAAAAAAAAAAAAAGCAAACCCAAAAATGAAAAAAAAACATAAAACCCCACAAAAACAAAATAACCAAAAGAGCCATAGAAAAAGAAAATAATAAAATCACATTCATTAGTCAGCTCACTTGGCTGCATCTGTAATAAACTTTCCATATGTCTCTGATAAACTAGACAGCTTAAGTTACGAGCAGAAAAAGGCATCAATTTTTTAAAAATGTCAAAATTTGCCACGAGGCTTGGGCCAAGCACTTGTTCCTAACGAGATGGTGGAAAGAGTCAGATCCAAGTTTACAGACAAAGGAGCTGCAGGAGGCCAGCCCAGCTCTCCTGGCTCATTTAAAAGCTCTTTTTTTCCCCAGAAATGTCCATGGAGAGCTCCTTCCCCTGCTCCCAAAGCAGGGCTTGTCCCCTTGTCCCAGCCCCACTCAAGCAGGGACAGCAGGGTGAGAGCCTGGCACTGATGGATAAATATTTTGTGACCTGTCCTCCTTGCAGGTGGGCACAGAGTGAGCAAACCTCAGAGAGTGATGGTCTTTCAGCACTTTAATTACAAAGCAGTAGGTGAGAACATTTCCTGATGTTCAGCAGGAAATTGAAGTGCACCAGCAGAGACATATCCCTGCACAGCTCCCCCAGCAACTCTGGGAAACTTTCCAAATTCCTGCACCATTAACATTTAAGGAATTGTCTCTGAACTCTGGTGGTTGAACAGTGAGGAGAAACAGGGCACTGTAAATGGATTTGTTCAGTGCAGGGCAGGTGCTGAAGGGGCTGCTGAAATCAGGGCTTTGTCAAACCACTCCATCATTTTGGGTTTTCCACCTATTTTTTACCCCTTGCCCACTGTCAGACCAGGGCAATATCTGATGGTCATGCCTGAGTGTCCCCTCTCTGAGGGTGACTAGATGGTGAGAGAAATTATTCCTTTTCTAACAGGCTGCAGCTCTCTGGTCTCAGAGTTTAAACACCAGCCCAGAAAATGCAGTTTCTTCCCTCCCCTCTTGTAATTAACCTGCCCAATGCCACAAGTGCAATTATAGTGATAAACTCCTGATTCAGTGCCCTCTGTCCCAGGCAGAACCAGTTCTGCCTCCACTACCCTCTTGCAAACACATGGATTTGGTGCTCTCAGTTGAAGAATTTAATTTTTAAAAAAATAATTTGTGAGCCTTGGTGCAAGCTGCTGGGCAGCACACTCCAAACCATTCCACCTCTTAAAAGAGAGTGCCTGTCCCTTCCTACAGGCAGCAAAGGGAAGAAAACAGTAAAAAACCTCCTCCCTCTGCAGGGACACCAGGACCACCCAGAGCTTCAAAAGGCAGAATCTGCACCCAAAATCCACGTGCAGCCCAGTGCTTGTCCTGACCCCAGCTGCTGATGGGCTCCCAGTGCTGCACTGGAGGATCCACAGCACCAATAAATTGAGCAAATTGCTCATTTGGACACAGGGCTTGGATCCCTTCAGGGTAGCACCAGGAGTTCATGATTTAAGAGTATATAATTTTAAAGTTTACAGTAAGTTTAAGAGTATATAATGAGCCAAAATCACCTCCAATTAGTTCTTCTGGGACCACCCTGTGTATGAAGGAGTTTTGCTCCATCCTATTGGCTCTGCCTCTGCTGCAAAAGGCAATTTTTTGGAACTGTGGAGAGCATATTGGCAGAGGGGACTGTCCCCTCTCAGGTCCCACAGACCTGGCTGTGCAGGAGACACCAGCACTGCCTCAGAAAAACAAATTCAGCATTTGGAGACAGTACAAAGCACTTGTGCTCCTCTGCAGACCAAATGTTTGCTGGATGTGTAATTCTCTCCACTAACAAATCCAGGAGGAAAGAAAAAAAATCCTGGAAGAGTTTATGTTCACCCTCCTGGGACTTTGTTTGCCACTTACACATATTCAATTTCAAATGTGGACCTGACAATTTCTCCCAGTGCAAGCTGAGGATGGAGCAGAGGCTGTTCCTCTCCCCAGCCCAGGGCAGCAGAGGTTTTCTCATTCCTTTGAAGGGGCCAGGGATGGGGCTGAGCTGCCCCAGCCCCTGCTGAAGGATCCACAGACATGAGGAAATTGCTCACAATTTTATATATATATAAAATATATTATGCGTATATAATATAATATATATATAAAATAAATATATTTATTTTAATAAATGCATAAAGCCAGTGAGCTGCTCAGCCCCAGTGCTCAGAAGGGGACCCCAAAACTCTCTGAGCAGTGTGAAACTGGGCTGGGAGCAGGCTCTGAGACCAGCCCTGCATGGTAAATGAACCAGCAGCCCAAACACAGGCTGGCCAGCAGAGCCCCCACTTTGTGTGCACACTCTCCCAGCCCAGCACTCCTGGATTTACTGTGATCTACCCCAAATCCCTGGTCCATGCAGCTGGCAGCAGAGCCCATCACTCACCCCCCTGGCTCTCAGCACTGGCATCAATCACCAGGCACAGGAGAAATAAAAGCACTGGGATATTGTTGTTCCAGGATTAATGCCTCTTGCTGTGAAAACAAACGTCCCAGACTCGCCTCAACCTCCTTTTCTGATAAATGATTTGAGTTCACCTTGACGCTCCTGCAGCAGCAGGAGACCATTACCCTGAGACAATGTTTTATTCTATTGACATTATCTCTTAATTATAATGTGAGGGATATCAAAGAGAGCAGGAGCCCACCAATTCCTCAGGCAGGCCTCCTGTGGTTTCTCCTGTCAGGGTATCTGGGAGGGGTTTTTTGCAGCAGTTCAAGGATGGGCTCCAGCCCAGCCTGAAGAGGGACCCTGACCCAGCTCTGCTCCCCCAGGGATGCTGTGCCCCCCTTCACACACCTCAATAATGTTTTTATCCAGTAGCAAGAGATTGCTGGTCGGGTTTCTCTATTTTTTTTTTTTTAATTTCCAGAAGCAGAGAGCTTTTCAGAAAGACAGAAAGGTCGCTTGCATATTTTAAACCGAGATTTTTCTCGAGATTCAAAAGGGATTTGGCATTTACTGTACATCACTTAACATTCAGATGCAATTTTTGGAAGGGATCACAAACCTTATGCTTCAGGCACTCTGCCAGTTGCTAACTGCTGGCAGGAGGCTGCTGAGGTGAGTGCTGTGCTCACCTGTGCTATTTTGGGGTTATTTTTCCCTGCAGAAGCCCCAGGAGCAGGCAAAGCCTGGACACTGCAGAGCTCAGCCCATGGGCTGTCAGAGAGCCTGATTGGCATCAATTGTTTGAAAGACTTGGTTTTACAAAACCATTTTGCAACTCGGTGAATAAACAAAGCAGTGCCTTGAATCCCTGAAGCACAGTGAACATCCCTGCTCTGCCCTAGAGCCCTGCATTGCTGCTCTGGAAACAAAAAACCAACCTAGCAAACAGCATTTTTAACACTTAAACCCAGCCAAATGATTAACTGCAAGTAAAAAGCCACACACCTGGCAGGTCAGGACAGCCTCAAATAACCCAGGGCTCTGTCAGGGACAGAGGGGTGGGGACAGAGCCCTGTCCCAGCCCCAGCCCTGCCCAGCTCTCTGGAAAGCAGAGTGTGAAGCTCTCCACAGGGAGCATGTGTTGATTTGTCTCACGATTTCCATTAATTACCAGGTAAATGAGATCCCTGCACACTCCTTGGGCACCTTGCCTCATCTGTCTGGGCTCTGACAGCTGCTGGAGCAGTGAGTGTGTTTTCATCACACGATGCCTGGCAGTGCAGCCTCTCCTCGCTCTGACCTCCAGAATCCTCCCATCTGCTTTATTTCAGCATCCTCCCCTGGAATTTGTTAAAACCCATCCCAGTGCAGGCAGGGAGGGGGTTCTGAGCCCCTGAGGCTTCAATTAGCAAAAAGGACCTCGGAGGCTGGCTGCAGTTTTTGGGCAAGTGACAGCCAGAGTGGTGAATTTGGGAGCTGGCACAGGGCTCACACCAGGCTGAGCTGCTGCACACAGGGAACCCAGCAGAGCAATCCCTGGAGCCTTCAGCTCCCCCTGTGAAACCTTTCCTGGAAAGCCAATTAACAGCACCTAGTGCCTGCTCAGCTGCTCTTAATTTGTAATTAAAGTCAGGCCACAGCTGAGCAGTAACAACCTTAGAGGGGAGGATGGGGAAAGGGGAATAATCTCTGATTTATTGCAAGGGGGACTTGTGCAATCACAGGTTCCATGGTTTAAAGCCCTCTTGCCCTGGGGCTGGGGGAGGCAGAGCTTTCCTGCTCTGTCCCAGAAAATCCCAGGCATGGAAAGAAAACTGAGCAGGGCAAGAGGTGCAGAAGATGGCACAGGGCAGCCCCGGTTAATGGGGGGCTCAGGGAGGCTCTGGGTGAGCTGGGAGCACCCAGACCAAGGCACACACACAGAAGAAGACACCAAACCCACCCCAAACTGCATCCCTAGGGCTCTGCCCCTCCAGGTGAGCATCCTGCCCCAGCCCCACTGGAAAAACACCCAGGGCACACTCCCACCCCACCGGGGTGAGCACAGCCAGCTGCAGCTCTGAGGGAACAGGGATGATTTTCCTGGGCAGGGGCAGGTTTTGGATCACATGAAGGGGTGGGACATGCTCATTTACAGCCTGGGACATGCCCCAGTGATTTACAGGCACCAAGAGGGGCTCAGCCCACTGGGCTCCTAAGGATTACTTAACACAGGATGAAGTAGATCAAATGCAAATGGGTGGATGGTATGTGAACCACTCCAGCCAGCCAGGGCTGCTAAACCCTCTGGTTTCTTTCACAAGGCTTTGAAATGGGGAAATGTAGCTTCAGATAATTTATTTGCCAGGGCACTGAGGAGGGCAGGGGAGTATTTATGAGCTGAAGAAAATCCACAAGGTTATGTCTCCAGGGCTGCACCCAGCAGGACACTGAGGGGTTTGGGTGGGAGGGGAATGTGATCCCTGCCCTCAGCCCTGGCTGCCAGGGAGAGGGGTCACCTCCTCCAGAGCCCCCAAACTATTCCCTATTCCCACCAGGGCATGAAAATTGACCTTGCAAACAGAGCATGTTCTGGAGAGGGGGGAAGCACAACCAGGATCTGTCTGCTGCCCCTTGGTCTCTGGGGCAGAGAAGCTGTTTGGTTACCCACAGGGGATCCCCCTGCACCCCCCAGATGTGCTCAGCACATCTGGATTTACCAACACCAGAAACTGCTGTTTGCTAAAGCAGTGCTCAAAAAAAAAAAAACCTTAATCACCCTTTATTTTTGTCATCACTGGAGGTGGTTTTCCAGCTCCTGGTGGCATCCAGAGCTCTGGAATCACAGGGAGACAGCTGAGAGAGAGGCACAGTGTCAGAACTGGGGACACTTAATGCAGATAAAGAGCCACAGGCTGTGAACCTGGAAAACACCAACTCCCAGCCCCGGATGTTCCCATGGATCTGCTCTGGTTGCTGCACAAATGGCCCCGAGCCAGAGACTTACTTGGAAAAGCAGAGGAAGTCTGCAGCAAGGGGGAAGAGGGTAATTCCTTGAAATGCTGTCTTTGGGGATGGATCTGCAGTTGCTGGAAATCCCTTCCCTGGAAGCTCAGCTGCAAAGCTCAGCTCTCTGCCAGGCCTGAGCTCAGCCTGGTGCTCAGCACTGGGACCAGGGGTGAAGCTCCTGCCTGTGGGGCTGCTCAGGAGGCAATTTCCTACAGGAACTGCTCTGGGAAGCAGTCCAGATGGAAAAGACAGAAAGCAGCTGTGGCACCTGGGGAGGTGGGGGTTTTTGCAGTGTTATGGAGGCCAGAAATGCAGCTGGACACCCCCAGGAACACTCAGAGCAACAGGGGCAGACAGCAAGGATGGGAAACATCTCCAGGCTGGGAACAGGCAGGCAGCCCTTGGGGACTGTCCCCACCTCAGGATAACAATCCTGGGGGGCTGGCAGAGCCCCTGGTGTGGTTGGGGATGGTCCCTGGTCCTGCAGAACCCAAAAAGCAGCTGGAGAAGGGCTGGGCACAGCTCTCAGACCCTCCTCACCCTGCAGACACCACACACAGCCAAAGCAGCATCTTGTGCCATCAGCATCAAATCTGAAACCAGCTCATAGCTGGGAAAATTAGGAACTTACAAAAGGAGGAAAATAATAAACTTTAAAAAAAAAAAAAAATTCCTCTAAAATAGCATTGAATCCTCTGTCCTAACCCTCCAAGAATCACAGGTTGAGGGATCAGACCTTGTTCCTCAAGGGACTGATAGCACCACTTGGTATCAATTTTCCATTTGGCTGCTCCTTTTTAGGAATTGTTTCTCTTGCTTCAGAGAACTCGTGCTCCAGGGAGTGTGGATGTGAGCTGGCAGCACATCACCAGAGGCTGGGATCTCAGTGGGATCTCCCTGTGGGGCTGGGGTCTAGTTTGCCCCAGCAGAGCTGGGGTTTGGCACAAGAACAGCCTTGAGAAGGGGGTGCTGGGGTGCCTTGTGCCCACAGCAAGGATGGGGCACCCCAAAGTGATGCTCTGTGCCAGGGGCACCTCAGTGAAAGCAACAGCTCCAAGCAAGAAGCACAGGAGGTTTTATTGCACTTTTGGAAGGGCAGGAGAATTTCAGTCAGCCCTGGCTGGAGGAGCTTGTGTACAGACAGGGTTATTCCCACAAATGGTCCAGCCCTGACTCTGGTGAATGGCAAGGCAATAAAATAAAGCTCCTGTGTGCTCAGAGCAGAAGGACGTTTACATTCAGTCACACTCCCTCAATGAGGCACTAAGCACCAAGTTTAACACAGACATCCAACACCCCTAAAGCCCCGAGGCTCCCCTGCCACATAAACACACCCAGAGTGGCACTCAGCACATCTCCAGGAGGGCAGGGGGTGATGCTGGGGTCACCCAGCACTGTCCCTACCCCAGGAAAGGGACACAGAGCTCCCTGGACACCTCTGGGTGACAGCCAAGGTGGCAGAAGGGTGTGCAGAGCTGAGCTGGCCAAGCACACAGGGCAGCTCAGGGCCAGGCTCTGCCCGTGCCAGCACTGCAGCAGCTCAGCTCTGAGAGAGATTAAAGCAGCACAGAGACACAGCCAGAGCCACGAGCTGCACACAGGACAGTGATGGGTTTAGGCTACAAACACCCACCCAGGGCCTGAATCCTGCAGCACAGAGCCCTGCCTGAGACAGGATGAAACCCAACCAGCACAGGAGCCCAGCAAAGCCACAGTGCCCAGCACAGCCTCCAAAACCACAGGGGCTGCTTGTCTTCCCCCAGCCCAGACAGAGGGGTGCATTGTGGCCAAACACAAGAGAAACCAGGTGCCACAAGTCACTTCATCCCCCCCAGGCATCTCTGGCCTGGATTTTGGGTCCTGCAGTCCCACACTACAGGGATATAAAGGTGGGCACTCTATAGCTTCCAGAAAGATAAACACTTCCCCATCAAACCCCTGTAACTGCAGCAGCTCCACACCACTCCCTTTGTTTCTTGGGTTTTTTAAGCAACCAGAGGCAAAGAGACACATCATCCCACACCATCCCAGCAGCAGCCCCACTCACCCTGCAGCACTGGAGGGCTTGGTCACTGCTGGAGGAGCCTTGCATGCAGGAGAGCAGAGGCAGAACTCAGGAAAGGACCTGGATGTGGTGAAGAGAAGCTCAAAACAGAGCCTCCTCTGCCCAACAGGGTTCAACCAGCTTAAACTGGCAGTTTTAACCCAGCACAGCCAACAAGGAACACCTGGGGGCAATGAGGCACAGGTGAAAGGGATAACACAGAGCTCCTGGTGGAGGAGGGTCTAAACCATCTCACCCCTGGATGGCCAGGCTGGGAGTGCTTCAGGAAAAGTGGGATAGAGATGGATACAGGGAATGGGAAAACTCTTTATGCTGCATTTATAAAAGTGCCCTGCCCCCAGTGAGGGTGCATAGGGCTGTGTTTTCTCTTTTCTCTCTTCCAGAGGAGACACCTGACAGTTCCCCTGGGGATGAAGAGCCTGGTGGATGGAGATGACTCCTTCATTTCCCATGGCCGTGCCAGGCTCTGCACAGTAAATCGAGATTGTTGTGATGATAACTGAGCCTGTGGGGCCAATTAAAATCCTGGGGAGAGGGGAATGACTTCAACCTGGGCTGGCACAGGGCGGGAGGGGCTGCGGCAGCTCTGAACGCGCTGTACCGAGGGAGCTGGCAAGGGACAGAGTCGGGGCCGGGGAAGGACTCGGGGCTGTGAGAAGCATTTTAAACGCAGCTGGAAAATTCACAGGCAACCAACAAGGTGACTGAAGAACAGGAGGGAAACAACGGGAGCGCTGCGTGCTGATGGACAGACAGACAGACACACGGCGGGGGCTCTGACTGTGCCAGGGCCCCCTGTCCCCCAGGGTCACAACTTGGGTCCCCCCTGTCCCCCAGGTCACACTCTCTGTCTCCCATAGTCACCCCCCTGTATCCCTCATGCCCGGATCCCTCTGTCCCTCAGGGTCCCCCTGTCCCCCACTGTCAACCCCCCCCCCCCGTCCCTCTGTCCCCCATGGTCACTCCCTTGTCCCCCTGTCCTTCAGGGTCCCTCTGTCCCCCATGGTCACCCCCCTGTCCCCCGTGTCCCTCTGTCCCCCCTGTCCCCCATCCCCCGTGTCCGCAGCCCCACAGCGCCCTCTGCCGCCCGCAGCTCTGCACAGCCGAGCGCTCGGCGCGTTCTGCAAACCCCAAACCCCGAACCCCGAACCCCGAACCCCGAACCCCAAACCGCCCGCCCCGAGCTCTGAGCGGCGCTCTGTGTTTTACTGCAGCTCACTGCAGGGCTGGGACACGGCCAGCAAAACGCACTGGCCCAGGAGGAGCTGGGTTTAGTTCCTGAGCTCTTCCTGCCCATGAATGGAATGATGGTGTAAGAGAAAAGTATTGCTTACCCCACTAGAAAGTCACACGGACAAAGGTTTCCATGAGTATTCAGGTCACACACAGTGCAACAAGTCCTCTGCTCCAAGCCAGAGCAGAGATTCCCACCTCTGTCTCATCCTTACCAGATGCTCCAGCTCTGGCCCCTCTGGTTTCCCCGAGCTCCTGGCTGGAAGTGGGCAAGGCAGGTGTGACAGACAACTACAGACCAGGAATTTTCCAAAAATATTCCTGGGCTTTGGGGTTCCTTCCCACAGAAGTGTGACCCAAGACCACCCACCCCCAGGTCACCCAACACATCATTTCAGAAATCTGCAGTACTTTAATCAAACCCTACTTAAGGCCATTGTTATTTTCATGATTGCACATATTCCTCTTTCTGGAAAGCACAAAATATCTTCATTAGCACGCAAGGACAGGGTCAAGCTCCCCCCTTCTCATGGCAGGCAGTGTGAGCAGAGCCCCTGACAGCCTCCCAGTGCCCTTGGCCACAGCCAGAAGAGCTGATCCTGGATGGCTGAGCAGGCAGCAGGGACAACTGCCAGGAGCTGAGTGACAGCTCAGATGTAGCACCGAGCTCCTGCCAAGGCTCATCTCACACAGCCACCTACAGCCAGCAGATTAAATAACAGGGCTGTGAGCTGGAACCTCTGTGGAGCACAAGGTCATGGCACAGGACTGGGGCTTTGAAAGTCACCTCTGCTCTCCAACACATGCAAAGGCTGGAGCAAACCCAGGCAGGCTCCAGGTTCTGTGGGAAGAGACATCACTGAAGTGACAGCACCCAGGAATGATTTGCAGGGTAGCCCAGTTACATCAAGTGGCAATAAAAATGTGAGTGGCTCCAGGACAGCGTGCCCCATTTGGTGAGATGAACAGTGGCTTTTAAAAAGATCACTAAATCCCATCAGTGCTACCTATACAAACCTCATTTATTTTAAAGGCTCCCATTAAAGTGCCTTTTATCCCTAGCAATAGGCCGTTTTAAATTGCAAATAACTTCTCAGATCAGTCAGCAACCATCTTCATTCCACCGGAGAGAAGGGCCTGGCTCGGGCTGGCCCTTGGGGACAAGGGGACATTGTGCTGAGGTCTCTGGGTGAGCAGCAGTGCTGAGCTGGGACAATCCCACAGCTGTGCAGGGGCTCCACGGAGCTGAGCAGGGCTTCACCTTCCTGAGAGCGCCGGGGATGTGAAGCAGGTGTCACTGCAGCTGGCTGTGTCCCTGGGCAGTGTGTCTGTCCCTGGGCAGTGTGTCTGTCCCTGGGGCAGTGTGTCTGTCCCTGGGCAGCGTGGCAGGGCAGCAGCTCAGGCCTCAGCCCCGTCCTGCCTCGGGCTGTCGGTGTCCTGCAGCAGCGGGGTGCTCTCAGAGGAGGAGGGGGGAGCTCTGCTCTGCCTGCCAGGGGCACTGGGGATCTTCTCAGCATCCATTCTCTGCAAGGGGAGGGACAGAGGTCACAGCCTGGCCACACCCAGCCATCCCCACCCAGGCCATGCACACCCCAAACCTCTTCCAGGGCCAAGGACCCTTTGCTGAAATTGAAGATTTTTGTACCTCTTGCCCTACCAGAAGGAGTTATTTTGTTATTTCCTGTGACACCACCCGAACACTCAGCCTGAGGAGCTGTGTGCAGGAGCTGGGGACTGTCAGAGATGGGACAGGGACACTGCTGAGGGACAGAAGAGCTCAGAGACCCCCAGCACCACCTCCAGCACACATTCCTAGGGCAATGGCAGCTGCAGTCCCTGGGGAAGGGGTGGGTGGAAGCTGGTGCCTGCTGCCACCAGTACAGCTCCTCCTCACCTAAACACTGACACTCACACCCACAAAACAGGTTCATCACCCTCAAAGCTGAGCAGGAGCCAGAAACACCTTGGAACAGACCACGTGGGCCCTGACCCCAATTAATGCAAGAAGGTCAGGAGGAAGCAGCAGGTGACAGGAGTGGGTCCCTGCCTGCTGCTGGGGACAGAGACACCACCCTGCCCCTCACCCAGAGCCTTCTGCTTGCTGGGGATGTGGATTGGGGTGCTGTGGAGGGACTGTGAGCCTTGTCTGGCCCTTTGACTATTGCCCATTGCTGCTCCAGTGTGGGCACCAGTGATACCACCAGGAACACCTGCAGATTCTTTGGGCATGGTGGTATTTGCATCTTGGAAGAATTTTCAACCTTAGTGTGTCTGTGAGTGTAAAAGTGTCTACTGACCTCAGGGGATACAGTCAGAACAAAAAAGATGGTTAATAATGAAGGGTCACCTCCTCAAGTTCAAGAAAGTCCACCCTAACAAGCATCCCAAGGCAGGAAAAAATGCCAGCAGGGCAACATGGATGAACCAGGAGCTCCAAACACAAATGCAGAAAGGAGACAAATGGAAGGTGGGAGCAGGGACAAGTAACCTGGCAAGAACATGGGGAAACTCTCCCAGCATGCAGGGATGAAGAGAGGAAAGCCAAAACCCAACTGGAACTGAATCCAAGGATGCCAAAGACAAGAAAGGCTTCTCTAAGTACCCAGGTGACAAAAGAAAGAGGAAAGAACCATGAGGGCCTGGGGCTGAATGAGGCAGGGGAGCCCAGAAACCAGGGGAAAGTGTGGAGCAAGGAAAATGCACCCTTGGTGGAAGAGGATGAGGTCAGAGAATGCTCAAGGAACCAAGACATGCACAAATCCACAGACCAAGAGTGGGCTCATGTCACAGCAAGGCCATTCCCTGTCTCTCACCAGTCCTGGCCCAAAGACTGAAGGAAAGCAGTGTCACCTCTAAGTTGAAAAAGATGAAGAAGGAAGAGCTCAGGAGCTACAGACCAGTTAGTCTCCATCCTCGAGAAAGTGATGGAGCAACTAATTCCAGAAACCACTTCCAGGCACATGAGGGACAGTTAAATCATCAAGTGTAGTCACTGGGCTTCATCCAGGGAACTGTGCTCAACCATCTGTGATGAAATGACTGCCTGGGAAGGTCAGAGGAGAACAGTAGGTACTGTCTACCTGGACTGCAGGCTTTGACACCATCTCCAAAAAACCTCACAGAGAAACTGGTGGAGTAGGAATGGGATGAGCAGGCAGTGAGGTGGATGAAAACTGGCTGGACAGCAGGCCCAGAGAGCTGAGCTGGAGCCAGCAACCATCAGTGTACACCAGGGGTCAATACTGGGTCCAGGCCTGTTTAACATCTTTATTAATGATCTGCAAAAACTGGGGGAGTGGCTGGAACACCAGAGGGACCTCAGCAGGCTGAGAAAGGCACTGGAAGGGCCCTCATGAGCTTCAGCAAGAGGATGTGCAAGGTCCTTGACTCGGGATGAACAGCCCCACACAGCAGCACACACTAAAGGTGACCCAGCTGTGGCAGAAAAGGAGCTGGGGGTGCTGGCACAGGGAGCTGCAGGTGAGCCAGCAGCATGGCAGGGCAGCAAAGCAGCCAGCTGGGTCCTGGGCTGCACTGGGAGTGTTGCCAGCAGGTCCTGGAGTGAGCCTTGCCCTCTGCCCAGCACTGCTGGGGCCATGCATGGAGCACTGGGCTTCAGGACAAGAGATGGAGCTGCTGGGAAGAGTCCAGCAAAGGAACACTGAAGTGATTTTGGGACTGGGTTGTCTCTTGTGTGAGCAGAGGCTGGGAGAAGTGTTCAGCCTCAAAAAGAGAAGGCTCAGGGGGATCTTACCACTGAAAACAAATTTCTGAAGGGAGGGTATAAATACAGAGCCAGGCTCCTCTTGGTGGTGTCCAGGGACAGGACAAGAGCAAAGGGGCACTTGAACACAGGGGATTCCATCTGGACAGTAGGAAAGACTTTTTCCCTTTTTTTTTTTTTTTTTTCTTTTGAAAACTGTAAAAACAGGAACAAGTTGCCCTGGGGAATCTCCATTCCTGAAGACATTAAGAGACATCTGGACATGGTGCTGAGCTAGGTGACTCTGCCTGAGCAGAGGGATTGGGATAGATGACCTCCAGAGGTCCCTTCAAGCTCAACGACTCAGTGATTTTGTGCTCCTGTAATACAAACCCAGATATTTCATACATCAGAAATCCCCTCCTGAGGCTCCCTGCATGCAGGGGAGGGGTGACACCCACCAGTGGACTGACCTCTGTTACCCCACTAATTTTTACCCATTCATAAAACTTACCTCTGGAACTCAAACACTCAGAGATGGGGGAAAAATAAGCAAGAAAATATTTCCTCACAGCAATCCTACTTTTCCCCCAATGCCTGCTGAGGTTATTAGGGCTGCAGATCAGAAACAATAAGAGCATGTGCTTGCAACCTGGTGAAGTGCCAGTATTAAGACATCTTGAGACAACACCATTCTGTCAGAGCTTGCCAGCAGGGCAGGGCTGATGTGGGCAGCACAACAATTAGGTTTGATTGGTTTTCAGTGAGGTTGAATCAAATCAGGAGGAGAGAAAAGGGTGTTACCTGGACTGGGTACCCACCTACAGTCTGGCTTCCTGCAACACCGTCCCCTGAACCGCAGGCAGCTTTTGGGCACAGGTGGCCTGGTTTGCCTTATTACTGTCTGAGCTCTTTTTATTGCTACTCCAAAATAAAGAGCACTTTTCCTAAAAGACAATCAGTCTGGTTTATGGTGCACTCAGACATGGATTTCACGAGGGTTCCAATTTTCGGAGGAGATTCGGAAAAATCACTGTTTAACTAGAATCTAGTTATTAATGAAGATTTTGAAATTTTGATTAAACTAAGTCCTATTTAAGATTTTTTTTTTTTTTTTTCAGTGTCAAGCCAGTTTTAAAATGGTCTGTTTGCCTTTTGAAAGTGTCACCACACAGGCTTTAGGCCACAGTGGCTACAACACCTGGGATATTTTACACCTGTACCAATTACGCTTTTTTTTTTTTTTTTTTTTTAGAGCCCAACAGATGCATTTCAAACTGGCTCCACTACAAACTAGACTAAGATTTAAGTGTTTCACAGCACCTCATATGCTCCAGAGCACACTGCTGCCTCCAGAAGCACACAGGACAGCCGGGGGAGGAGCTGGGCTCAGACCTTCACGCTGGCAGACACGTGAAGGTGTTGGACAATGTCCCCTCTGCTCAGTGTCCCCTCTGCCTGTGCCTTCGGGAGGCAGAACTGTGCACGATTAAGCAATCAGGGCTAGATCAGCAACACTTCAATCAAATGAGGAACACACCTTGGCTGCAAATCGCTGTCTTCCAGTTTACAACCTCTTATCTACTCATTAGGTGGAGACACGCATGTGTTGTTGTACAGCTTTCTTAGAGATTTGTGAGGTCATTGAGGCTTTTTAATCACTTCCCAGGTAGTCAGGCACTTCCTGCCATTGATTTTTAGTTCTAACACTTCATGACTCTTTTGGCTGAGCACAGAAATACAGCTGGCTTAAGCCTGGGTTTGGGATATTTCACAAGCAGATATTCAGTTGACTTGAATGAGTTTAAAATCCAGCTTTCTTTTCCCCTGACCCTTTTCTAGCATGGCTAAATCTCTTTGATACCAGGAATTAAGACTTGCACAAAGCAGGGTGAGGAAATGCCTGCTCAGGGCTGCATGAGGTGTTAGGAATAGCTGCCCAGCCCTTTTTCAGAGCCCCTGGGGTGACCAGCAGAGTGCAGCCTGTCTGCCAGCAGCCACCCACACGTGCTGAAGGGGAGCAGCTCACCCCAGGACCATCCTGGGAGCACAGAAAGGGTTGGCTGGTGAGCTCAGGGCTCCATGCTGGGCCACCATCACTCCCACCCTGCAGGGGAGCTCGTGGAGGAACAAGGGGATTTGGGATCATGTGTTTAAGTCACTTAAGTAATTGCAGACTTGATTACAATCCAATTACGTGATGCACCGAGAGCCCTGGAGCTATTTCAGGGTTTTCATCGGTGCTTCAGGAGGGGCAGGAAGCAGCTGAGCAAAGGCAGCCCCTCACACAGGTCTGCTCCCACCCCAAGCACTGCCTTTTATCCCCACAAGAGCCTCTTCACCTCTGCAGCTTTAGAGCCAGCCTAAGCCCCCTGCAAGGCTCAATCAGCTCCTTTGACACAGGATTAGGCTGGGAAGTTAGATCTCTCCTTCCAAAAGTAAAGCTTGTACAGAGCTTAGTGTTACCAGATCACTGTGGAGCCAGAGCCACAGATCTCCACTGAGTGTTTTGGCTGGTTTATATTCAGTCCTGCCAGCTCAGCTCAGCCTCACCCCACTGCCTGCCCCACAGCCCTGCTGCCAGCTCCCAGCAAGCTTCAAAGGTCTTCACCTCTCAGTAAACTCAGATCCACAAAGGCTCTGAGGGTTTCACTTTCAGAGCTCTTTGGAGCAGTTTGCACAGAAATCAGCTGTGTTTCAAGGAAATACAGAATCTGTGCTGGGCTGAGAAGCAGCCACAGTGGCTGTGCCCCCTCTGCAAGAACACAGCAACTGCATTTCACTAACAGGCTGTGTTCAGAGAGCTCCATCCTCTGGAGAAGGCTCTGTTCTGACTGGAAAAATGCTGGGACCCTGCAGAGATGCAGATCTGTGCAATGGCACAGACCTGCTGCTGTCCTCTACAGAGGCTGTGTTGATAAACTAGGATTGTTCCTTCATTAGCTGGGTGAACTGAGAAATACCTCCTCCTCCAGGAAGCCACTTTCATCACTGCTGTGCACCAAAAACGCCAGAAATGCTTCATGATATCCACTTGCAGCCCAATTTCTAGATGGCTGAGGAAGTCCTGCTGCTATCTGCTGGCACCTGGCACCATCAGGCAATTGTTGGTGGCATCAGCCAATGTTTCCTCAGACATGTTAGATTGTCAGCCTGAACTACATCATCTGATTGAGTCTGATTTGACTGGCAGCACTTCCAGCAGGCACCTGCAGATCCTTACCTTAGGCATTGCCATGAGCACAGCTGCTGCCATAATGAGTGGGACACTCAGCCCAAGCAGGATGTACTGCAGGTAGTCCAGCACTGATGGGAGCAGCACCAGGTTGGTGTAAAACTGCTTTAGCACTGAGCCTTCGATGGATCCACTCTGCTCAAAAAAGCAGAGCTGTCAGTGGCACTCCCTCCCACCCAGGGCTGAGACAGACCAGCTGGAGGATTCCTTTTCCCACCACCTCCCAGCATAAATTGGGGAATTTATGCAAGATTCAGTCAGGCTAAAGAGTTTCAGTAAACAGCAGGAGTCAGCAGGACATGCAGCCACAGCTGGAGGCTGCACTCCCCAGCCCCCATGAGGACAGGGATGCTGGCAGCTCTGCCCAGGGCCCTATTTAACCCCACATCTAGGGCAGAGCCAGAGATTTACCAAGTATAGTGCAGGGTTTGTTCAGCTCAGAGGGATTAATGGCATAGCCAAGTATTGAAAAGCCTTCTGTTGGTGCTTAATTAGTCTGGCTGGCTTAAGCTTTATCCAAAGTGGAGTTTCCCCAGCAGTGGGTGATGGGGAGGCAGCAGAAGCTCTGCAGAATGAGGCTGAGGAAAGCAGCTCACCTCTGCAAACCACAGCAGCGGCAGGACCACTGGCTTAATATTCTTTGTTTGACTGGAGGGGAAGAAAATTAAAAAAGAAACACATGCTTAGGTTTATGGTTGATCAGGTCACAAAATAATTCTTCCTAAGGGGACACATCTGACAGACTGACAGTGGCCAGGAAACCAGCAAAAGGAGTTGGCAATCCCTGCTGCTCTAGTGAGCTGCTCCCACCTTGGGGTCCAGGTGCTTTTCATGCAAGAGCAGAGTTTAAGGGGGCAGAGCTTTCATGGGGCCTTCACTGCCCAAGGACAGCAGTAAAATTGATCCAGGGTGCCATCCCAAACCAGGGAGATGGAACTCAGAGAACCAGAGTGCTCAAGTTCATGTCTCAGCCACTTGGATGGCACCATGGGGGCTCTCTGCAGGTGTCTGCCCCTCAGCCCAAGCAGCAAGGGCACACTGCCACCCTTGCTGGTATTTAACATCTGGCAGCACACAGTTTGTTACAGAGATCTTCTGTTGGCTTTCAGAGAGCTGGAAGTGTCTTTTGGACACAGGCTTCACTCTCTACCCTGCAGGTAACTCCTGCACAGTGCAGGGGAACAGCTCCTGCCTCACCAGGAGGAACAGTCCCTCCCTCAGCTGCCTGGTGAGGGACAGGGACACTGAGCTGAGCAAACAGCCAGCCACTCTCTGCACTGCTACAGGATGGAATTTGGTCATGGAATGGCAGATGCTACAGCAGGAACCAGCTGGATCCAGCAACAGGACAACTGCTCATGGTAAAACTGCTTCATCTTTGGGGAGAGCAAACTCTGCAGCAACCTCAGAATGAGCAGAGCTCCCTGCTCAGGGAAGGCAGAGGACATTTCTAGGAGGTGAGCACTTACAATATACCAGACACCTCCTTTATGTACAGGTTCAGCTGGAGCTTGATGGAGCAATTCATGGGGATGCCTGTCATCTGGGGAGGAAGAGAACAGACAGTTCATCAGTAACTTCCAAGTGACTTCTTGGGACCAACAGACCCTGTCCAGCAACATTCCCAGACCAGGAAAAGATCACACTTCAAAGCAGGTCTTGTTGACACCCATTAAGACATTGGTTTCTCATGACTCTGCAGTTTTGCAACACATTTTTACAAGCACAGAATTTTTGTTGGACTGTCCCTGTTTGTAGTCAGCAGCCTGCAGCTAGATAAAAATATGGTTAACTGTACTGTTATCAGTAGATGCTTGATACTGTAATAAACTTAATTAGATTTTCATAACTGCGATAAGAAAAGCAGTCAGAGCCCAATGTCTAGATAAGACACACAGTTTACCTTACCTCATGAGATAAATAGGTTTGTTGCTTGAGCAAACATCACTGAACATTTAGAAAAACTGACCACGCACAACACAGGCTGTGGGTGGAAAATCCCAAAGTCCCTTTCACATCAGCAGCTGGGACAATGATAACTCAGGACACCCCAAATCTGGGTGGTGACTTCACCCTCTCGCTGTAGGTAGTGAGGGGTGTGACACAGCAGCACCACAGTGCACAAGCAGTCAGCTCCAGATGGGCAGGTTGAGAGAGTGGAAGAAGCCAGCCCAAAAATGGAGATGCCAGCTTGAGCCACAGCGTGGTGCTCAGACTTTGCCAGGCAGTTCTCATGGCAATGTGCATCTGCAGATTTGGGGCAGAGCTGGGCTGCTGCCAGATACACCTCCTGGTGTTATAGGCCTGAGTCAGTGGAAAGAACTGCACTCTGCTTATCAAAACAATTATGTTTATAATTAGTTCTGCAATTCTCTAGAAGCCAGGCTAATTATTCAATTAGTTTATGGCTTTGATCATTTTATCTGCACATGCCCTCGCCAGTCTTTGCACTCTGGAACCTGCCACGAGAGCAGAGTGCTGCCACCACAGCTGATGGCAGGGTCCCCCCATCCTGGCTGCTCCCTGGGCTGAGGGGACCCTGCTGGGCTCACTCACAGGGTGCACATCCAGGAAAAGCCCGTGCTGCTCCTTGCTGGGGCTCAGGCCTTCCACTGCCTCCACCAGGGACGGGTCAGCGTTGTAGAAGTGAGGGTGGGAAATGAACATTGGTGCATCTGCAGGAGATTAAAGACAGCTTAAGCTCCTCCACACCCACTTAAGAGTTTTTTTAAAAGTTTTTAAGCTCTTGCAGCACCTGTTCTGAGCAGGCTTTTATATTTTCTCCTCCCAACCAGCAATGCCCTCCCCTCCCTGCAGGTTGTTCCATTGATCTGGGAGGGTTAGGGACTGTCTCCCACCAGCATGCAGCACACTGCTGTGGTAACTCCCAAACACCAGTTAGGACACCCAGTCTGGACTGTCACACACACTCAGTGTCCAAAGTTAACATTCAGTTTGGCAGATGTGTGGGCTGCCTCTTCCTTGTTCCCCCCACCAGCCCAGGGGTGCTCCCACTGAATCCTTGGGCATTCCCACAAATCCCAGGCTCTCTCAGGGCTGGGCACTGAAAGAGCTTCAGGCACAAAGTTTCCCTCTATCCCTCATTGCTGGGAGTGCAAACAGAGCCCAGCAGTCCTTTTCAGCATCCCAGCAGGCATTAGAGCTGCTGTTTCTGGACAACCAAGCTTGTACTGCATCTCAAATTTCACATTAGGGAGAGCCAGGACTTACTGAGCCTACAGGTGCTGACGTTCTGGATGCCAGACTGCAGGCAGGGGCAGAAGCCCTCGTTGGGTGGATAGTCTGTGCCATTGGCAAAGAGGGTTTTTGGTGCCACGAAGCGATAGGTGGGCACACCCTTGAACTTCCCAGACTGCTCATACACCAGTGTCATGGATCTGGAAGGGTTTCAGTGGAGAGGAATCAGGATTAGCCAACAGAAGTGGGTTCTTATCTTGGCTGGATAAGATGCAGTTGCAATGTAACTTAGACTTTGAGATCAAGATAAACCCTCAGAGCAGTGCTTTGGGGAATGGGGAATGAGTATTTAAGCCTTTTGCTTTCCATCTTTTAAGCACTTCTAAAAGGGTTGGTCAGGACTAGTTAGGGAGAGAAACCACAGGCTTATAAATCTGTTTGCTCGATCCAGGTGAGATTTGTTTAAAGGCATGTAGTAATCCCCAGGGCTGCTCTCCAAGAGATAATACCCACTTTATGCAAGCCTTGGCTCTGAGGTGCTCTGTTACAGGGCATGGACACTGGATAAATCTCTCACAGCCCAACTCCAGCATCAGGCTGCCAGGGGAGTGGAAAATTTCCCTACATGACACAGCAAGATTTTTTTTTTCTTGCTGTAGAGGCTATTGATGTTGTGCTGCAACATTGCTGGCCAGGTTTGATACAAATTTCCAGGACAAAAATTTGCCCTCTCATACTTGAGTGAGGTTTGTAGGGATGAGAGACTCCCAGAATGGGTAAGTGGGTCACAGTGGGCTGCCAGGACATGCTCATTCCTACAGAGGCCTCCTGATGCTGGGAGCAAGGATGGGAGATTCAGGGCATGCTCAGCAGTGACACATGTGCCCCTTGGCACTGCTCACCCTCCAGCAAGGAGGCTGAAGCACATGAGCAGGATAAAACCCTGGGAGCTGCCTCTCAGCACCAGCTGCACTTCATGAGCACAGAGCAGAGGAGGTGAGCCCTGCCTGCTCTTAGCCTACCAAATGTTTGTGACTCTGTGTGGACAGAGGCAGAGGTTTGGGGAGAAGACACAGCACTGCCTGAGAAGCTGAGCTACTTCCCCACAGCTCTGTATGGCAGCAACCTCCTGTGCCAACAGGAAACCAAGCTTGGTTTCCTCCACTTCACTGGAAGCCTCTGGTGCTCTGTTCCAGAGGTTTCTGTAGTTTTACAGGAACATGGATGTGTTTAAACTTTGGTTACAGGTAAACTTCCCTGTAAATTCCTGGCTTGGGGTCATTCTGGTGTTTGCTGATGTCCCTGGTGCAGAGGAATCCCTGTGCTATTGCTCAGCTCAGCTGTCTGTTTGTTCACTGAAGAGGTCATTGTTCTCTATTCAACGTGAGCACTTGCTTGTTTTGCAGCACTATCTACAAAGCTGGAATTGTCATTATCTTCCCCAAGCTAGGGACAGGGGTTTTGTGCCTGCTTCCCCTCCTTCCAGCCTCAGGAACAAGCACACAGGCTGGCTCTGTGGGGTACTTCAACCCCTGTGTGATCAGCTAAGGTCAGGGTGTCTAATATAAACAGGAGTTAAAAAAAAAAAAAAAAAAGAAGAGCCTGGAAATGGCAGCACTTATTTCCCCCCTGACATAATTTCTCCAAGGGTTTAGTCAGCTGAAAGAGTTCTGCAGTTGCAGTTGCATTTCCCTCTGACAACCCTTACTTCTCCTTCTAACTGCCCACATCTTATCTACATTAGATAACCACATCTGGTTATTCTGTACTGATTAAACATGGGCAAGTTGGACATTTCCAGTGATCTGGAAGGTATTTATGGGCACCACAAGATGCTGATAATGAGACAAGTAAGCTCAGAGATAATGCAAACCCAAACTGCAGCTGAAGCTTAACTACAGAAACAAATCCTGAGTCCTCAGTGTGTGCAGGATGGGAGCAGCATGTCCTGCCACCTGCTTGGGGACAGGCTGGCAGCTGTGGCCTCACCTGCAGGCATCAGGGCTGTAGAACTCCAGGGAGGTTGGGGACATGAAGGGAGGCCACATCTCCCCTGCTGTCCCATTGATCATGTTGCACTGGCTGCTCCGCCAGTAATTCACCTGTGGGACAGGTGGAGAGAGAAGAGCTCAGAAGGATGAGCCTGCTGGAGTCAGCTTTCACCCCTGCAAGGAGTGTCCACCATCCCACACTGCTTGCACAGCAGCATCAAAGATCTTCCCACCTTTAGCATATTTCCCATCCTCCATGGTTCTGTGAGCCAAACATCCACCCAATTAATGGACAAGATCCATTACAAGATCTCTGCCCCCAGAGGTTGGTCTCCACATTCAGCTGATTCTCCACAAGGGAAGAGTAAAGCATCCTTTAACAAAAGTATTTAACACCTTCAACACAGGTCTCAGGAGCTTGAGGCTTCAACCATCAGAGCAACCAGCTCCAACAGCAAGGGAGTGCAAGTGAGACCCATGAGGAGATGACTTGAGTGCTTCCTGAAAAGCCCCTTGCCACATGGCTTCCTCCTGGCAACTTGCTGGAACAGAAGTTGCAGCACTTGAAGTCCTGTAGAAACTTATTTTCAAACCTGACCCACACACAGCAGCACCCAGAGCTTTCAGCTTACCCTGCTTTAAATCAGGCATTCCCCATTATTCAAGGTTTGCTGCCAGACACTCACCTTCTTCAGCCCATTCCATGAATCCACCATGTGAACTTGACTGATGTTCTTCATGCCTGTGTTTACTGTGAACAGTCCTGAATTGGAGTTGTTAAACTGCAGAGAGAAGGAATGATGGTTTAATTTACTGCACACAGCAAGGCTTCAACCCTTTACTGCCTCTGGCTGCCCCATCAGCTCTAGGGGTGCCTCAGCTGAGTGCCTGAACTATTCCCAAGATCAATATTGCTGTGGTTCTAGCATTCCCAACCACCACTTTACTTACATCAGCAAATAATCCAAACTTGCCCTTGAAAGGGATCAGGCCAGGAACAATGGCATTTATGGCATCTATGAGGGGGTCCTCATAGCCCCACATGATCTCCCCCACCGTCCGGTTCATGAACGCTGTCTGCTTCATGCTAACCAGGGCTCCACTCAGCAAAAGCTTGAAAAAATCTGGCAGTTTTTCCATCATCACAGCTGCTCCCTGAGAAAGAAAAAACCCTGGGATGAATGCCTCCTCTTTACCAAAGATGAAGCATTTTTGGTGCTAGCCAAAATCGTTCTGCTGCTCCCATCTATAGCCCCAGAGCAATCTCTGGACAGACTGAGGTTCTTCATTTATTCCCAGTTGGGGAAGAAAACAGCTGAGGGCTCACAGGCTTGATTTCCCCACAGGATGCTCAGATGAGGTAGCAGACTCAAGACCAGCTGCTTTGCACACTCTGGTTTTGGAACAGCAGCAGCCTTACAAACAATTAACACCCACCTAGCAGAAAATTGCATTATATAAACTTAACCACCTCATTGCCTGATCAGCCTTAAACCCTACAAGAAAGTGATTGAGTAATTCAGTGCTGGATATCACCACCCTCCCCTGAAGCTCAGAAGGTGGAACCCATCCAGGCAACAAGCACTTACCATCATTATAATGTTTGGCACAACAATGTACTCATCTTCTGTGCCATTGGACAAGTGTGGCTGGAAGAAAAGGTTCCGGTACTCCAGGTAAGAAACAGTATCATTGTCATGGAATGTGATATTTGTTTTGTACCTGTACTCCCTGCAAAGAGAGAGGAGATCATGGGAACCATGCTTGGCAGAGTCCCTGCAGCCTATGGAGCAAGAATGGGCTGCACAGGCCTGGGCTTGCAGCTGGGGGAGTCCAAATGCCAGCTGGGCAGGCAGTGTGGGATAGACCTGCACCTCCCACCCAGGCAGGGTTAGGGTCTGGCAGGAGGAGAGGGCAGCCCAGGCTCCAGGCATCCCTGACAGGTTGGATTCTTGCAGACACAAAGTGTTTCTTCCCAACTCAGCACGCAAGAAATTTCAAATGAAAGTGTAAATCTCCTCTGTTGCTTCACCTACAATCACTGGAGAGCCCAGCCACATCAGAGAGGTGCCCAGATAGGCAGAGCCACAGCAGCCCACACACCAAAACAACCTGCAAGCAGCAGAGCACCAGCCAAGATGCCACATGTCCCACCAGTGAGCCCACACTGATCTGCCCCCCAGCTCCCCAGTGCCTCCTGGGCTCAGGGCAGCCTGACCCTCCCCATGGCCCCTCTGCTCCTCAGGGCTGCATCCACATCCTGCTGGAGCCAGCCCAGGCCACAGGGCAGCCCCAGCTCACTGAGTGCTCTGCAGGAGTGCAAGGCTGTCCCCAACATCACTGCTCCTGGAGGAATTGAAGCTCAACTCACCAGCAAAAACAAAGTCCTTCACTGTGGAGCCTCTGTTTTACAGCCCACATTAGGGAAGGGCACTAATCTTGCTCAGCAGGAACACAAGGACACTAATAAGCTTTGCCCCTTTGTTTATTCTTATTTACAGTGAGTGAAGCTTTTCCCCAAGCCAAGAGAGCAACATAAAGAAACCACAGGGGGGGACATGGCCAGGCCAGGGGAAATAAGGGCACATACATCCTGCAGGCTTCCCCTGCACACCACTGCTCCAGCAGCTTTGGATTAGCTGTAATCTTCCACATGAGCTTGCTTAGGATTCAACCTCACCACATTACTATGGGCACCAATATATTGAAGATCACAGATTATGGGGAAGTTCACACATTCAACATCAGTCACCACTTCCCCTTTCAGGTGCTGAGAAGCACCTGGGCTTCAGGCACCATCCTCAGCCATGGCAAACAGAGCCCCCCTGCTGGGTGTGGGTCTGAGCCAGTGTTAGTGCTCCATGCTTACTCTCCAAACTGGTTCCCATGACCAGAGCACTCCTGGTAGGCAATTCTGGGTCTCACAAGGCCTTGGGCTCACCCATGGAGTTTGTTATTGAGGTGACTCCAGTTCAAGATCTGGACTCTTAAATGAAGATAAAAGAGCACTGAGAAGACAGGGTCACCCACCACCACCTCTCATACCCATGTTTGGACCATATCAGCCCAATCTGCCTGCTCAACAGACCCCAGGAAAAGATTTCACTCCACAACTCAATGGAGCACCCACCAACCTCAGTGCCCCAGTGAGACCAGAGCTCCTGTGTGTGTCTCTAGCAAGACCAGAGCAGTTAGAGCAGATTTGTGTCACTTGGAAATCCAGTGCCCTGGGCTCTGACCAAGGCTGCTGCTGCCATGTCCCCCTGCCAGAGGGGGCAGGCAGCACAGTGCCCACACCACGAGGGGTTCCTGACCTGTACACGTAGGGCCCACGCTGGCTCAGCACTGGCTTGGCTCCCTGCAGGATCTCCTTGGGGTTCAGCACCTCGAAGAAATGCACTGACAGGTAGAAAGGAACAGGGATGTCTTTCCACATTTGGAAGGAGATGCTGCTGGGGTCGATCCTGACGTTCTGCAAGGAGAAAAAAATAAGAAGGCCCAACTTTTGGGCTCTGTGGGTGCAGATGAACACATCCACCCTCAGCTCAATGTAAGGCACAGCTGCAGGTGGCAGTTAGGGCAGAGGCTCTCCAGAGCATCCAGGTGTGTGTTCATTGGCAGACTGAAACCCAGCTAGATCTCCAGTGAGAGCTCCTGTGTGTGCAGAAGCATCAGGTTTATGCCACAGCATGTCTGCTGGTTTATTTATCCAGACTTAACTCTTCTAATCCTACCCACAGGGCTTCTGAGTGTTTTTATATGCTGGAGACTCGGCTCTGAATTATTCACTACTCTGCATGTTTTACTTGTCTGGCAGAAAAAAACCCTGTCCCAAAGGCCTTGTCTCATGGGTTTGGCAGCTCCACACAACTAAAAGCAAGCAAGGAGAGGTGGCACAGCTATCCTCATAACTGGGTACCAGCAGGGAGAGCCCACTAGATTCCCAAAAAGAAGATGGAGAACTGGGAAGGCAACCCAGCTGTGCCTCCTTTCAGCTGCCAGCCTGCATTGATTCACAGCAGAGCAGGAGGAAGGGCAAAGGCAAGGCACAGTTCTGCTCCCATGTCACTGTGCTGGGAAATGCCTGCAGGAGCTCAAAGACAACTTAAGCCCTCCTCAGCTGGGGACCTGGCACATGGGCACATCTGCCTCCTCTCCTCCCTGCCTCCAGGGCACCACGGCAGGAGCAGGAGCTTGTTCCTTCTTGAACATTTACTTTGGATGTGTTCCACCACAATCTTTTGTTCTGGAAGCACAGATCCTTGTCCTTGCCTAAGTCACCCAGCCAGCTTATGGAAGTGGGGCTGATCCACCAGCAGGAGGAGGGACGTGGGCCTTGTGCTGCTCACTGTGAGCAGACACATATCTGCTGACACAGGGAGTTGAGGTGCCAGAGGTTTCCCCACAGCACCTCCTCTCTGTTGAGACATTTCGTGGCAAGGCTGAGCTGCCTGTGAGCAGCAGGCCCCTGCAAGCCCCTCATCCAAGCCCTACCCCTGGCAAGACATTCTCCACAATCTGTGTAACCATGCCCACATGCTGCTCTAATTTTGCAAGCTTCAAGGATTTCATGGCAAAGAAGCAGTGATAGGACAAATTTTTATTTGGTTTGCTTTACAACCTTAAATCCCAAGTGTCAAATTGATTACGATCATGAACATCTCCTTTCCTTTAATTGCTTGCTCTGTTTTGCACTCCCTGGACCACCTGTTGCACATGGATTTATTTTTGTAAGTACCCAGTCAGATGGAGCTACATCCCAGCTCCCTGTGCCTTTCCCAGCTCTCTCCCACCTGGGCACAGCAGCTCAAGGTACTCCACAGGTGCTGCTAACATCCCCACAACAGGGTGGCCTTAAAATTAAGCCCCTTTTAGGTCAAAACAAACATGGTCATATGTCTGAAATAAAAGCAGAGTATTTGCCAACCAGATGGGTTGCAAAGGGTCACTGAGGTGTTTGACCCCTCCTGCCCAGGCTGATCTTTGTTCCTGAGGAACTGAAAGGAACTGGTTACAGCCCATGGGCTCCAGATGGAGCCAGCAGAGCAGCAGCTCCACCACAGCACCCAAATCCTGCTTCTCCAGGAGGGAGGCACCCTGCTTAGGAAAACTGAGACATGAGGTTTCCCCTGCAGACTGGGAGGAGCAGTTAAGCCAGGTGTCAGCCAGACCTCACCCTGCACATCCTTTCAGCACCCTCCTCCATCAGCCAGGACCTTGCTGTCTCCTGCTGCCAGCTGCTGCCACCCAGGGCAGCACCAGAGGTCCCAAGGAGCAGCCATGGGGGGCACAGGGATGAGCTGGTGCAGCCCCACTGTGTGCAAGCTCAGCTTAGGCAGGTCTGTGCTATTCCAGAAAAGCAATATTCTCCAGGACTAACAGGACAAACCCCACAGGCAGCCCAGTGCAGATGGGGCAGGAGACAAGCTCCAAGCTCCCTGCACACTTCACCCAAAGATATCTCTGAAACAACCTGTAACTAAGTGCTTCTCCATCCTGATGGAGCTCAGGAAGCCAGGTGGGCACACCAGCCTTTACCAGCCCAACCCAGCCCTCCCACACTACTCTGGAGACCAACCCAGGAGTTTCAGTAAGGGCCTCACTCATCATCACTCAGTTATTAAGCTTAATGTGAAATGGAAAATACATGAGCTCAGGGTAATTTTGTGTCATGTTGAAGATGGGGAGACCAAGGGCTTGAGGTGAAGGGAGGAGAAACAAGGGTTGATCTTTTCCTCATCTTCTGTTCTCCTTGCAAATTACTAGGACTTAGCTAATTAGGTTGAAAAAAATCAGGATTAGCTAAAAAGAGGGCAGAAAGGTTTTTGCACGAAAAATGTAATTTCTGTTCTGCAGGGGCCTTCAGCCTTTTATTTGCAGGGACCAGTTCTTGACGTCCTGAAACTGAACAATGATTTTCTTCTCTTTAATCTACAGGACAGGCTGGCTCTGCCCAGCCAGCAGCACTTCCAAGGGGTATGTTTAAGTAGGTCATTTTCAGCAGAGACTTTGCGCCACATGCAAGGGCAGCCATTGGCTACAAGGTGTTTGTTCACCTCTTTCATCAGAAGCAAATTTTCAGGGGCTGATCTGGGTAGGTGGAAGTTTGGAAAAGAGCCAAGGTAGGGAGCGCATCTGCCTTGGACAGGGAGAAAAAGGTTTGGTTAAATGTGGGGATGAGCTCTACATTACAGCAGGAGAATGGTGTCCCAGCAGCAGGGGCAGGGCGCTGGTTCATCAAACTGTGCAGCAGGCACTGAACAGACCTACACTCCATCCACAGCCCCACATTTTGGCACAAACCCTGTCCAGCCTCAGGACCTCTCCTGTGGATAAAACAGCTCTTGTGAGAAGCAGCTCCACAGGCTTTCAGTCGAGGAGAGGGGAGAGTTTGGAGGTGCACTCCTACACATCACCCTGTCTCCAGCAGGGAAAGCATCTCACAGAGCACGTGCGAACCCGGGCAGTCTGCTCGTCTGTTTGTGAAAGGAAAAACTGGTACAGCAGGTAGAGGCAGGAGGGAAGGGAGGAACTGCTGGTGATGCTCAGCCAGCATCCCCAGCGATGCAAAGAGCCCTCCACAACCAGGGGTGTTTAAGCTGCTCACTCCGGGCAAATTTGCTGTGGCCAGGGGAGGATTTGCCCAGAGGAAGAGCCTGAGGCTGCTCGGAGCAGCCATCAACAGCGCTCGGGTTCCGGGACTGCCCCGCAGGGCGGCGAGCCCCGCATCGCTCCGGCCACGGCACCGAGCCCCGCATCGCTCCGGCCACGGCACCGAGCCCCGCATCGCTCCGGCCACGGCACCGAGCCCCGCATCGCTCCGGCCACGGCACCGAGCCCCGCATCGCTCCGGCCACGGCACCGAGCCCCGCCTCGCTCCGGCCACGGCACCGAGCCCCGCATCGCTCCGGCCACGGCACCGAGCCCCGCATCGCTCCGGCCACGGCACAGCACCGAGCCCCGCATCGCTCCGGCCACGGCACCGAGCTCCGCATCGCTCCGGCCACGGCACCGAGCCCCGCATCGCTCCGGCCACGGCACCGAGCCCCGCATCGCTCCGGCCACGGCACAGCACCGAGCCCCGCATCGCTCCGGCCACGGCACAGCACCGAGCCCCGCATCGCTCCGGCCACGGCACCGAGCCCCGCATCGCTCCGGCCACGGCACCGAGCCCCGCATCGCTCCGGCCACGGCACCGAGCCCCGCATCGCTCCGGCCACGGCACCGAGCCCCGCATCGCTCCGGCCACGGCACCGAGCCCCGCATCGCTCCGGCCACGGCACCGAGCTCCGCATCGCTCCGGCCACGGCACCGAGCCCCGCATCGCTCCGGCCACGGCACCGAGCCCCGCATCGCTCCGGCCACGGCACGGCACCGAGCCCCGCATCGCTCCGGCCACGGCACCGAGCTCCGCAGCGAGTTCCGCACCGCTCCGGTCACCGCACCGCTCCGCGCACCTCACCCGGGCTCCAGCGCACCCCTCTCGGCCCCCGCACCGCCCGCATCACATCCCGCGCCGCCCCCTCAGCCCTCACGGCCCCCTCAGCCCCGCTGACCTTGATGACCTGCTGCCGGATGATGACGGGCCCCAGCAGCAGCAGGCAGCCCCCCAGGAGCGCGCAGCCCAGCCCGGCCAGCCCCAGCCCCACGGACAGCCTGCGCCGGGCCACGGCCATGGCGGGGCGGAACCGGGAGCGAACCGGGACCGGCACCGGGAGCGGGTCCCGCTGCCCGCGGCCGCTTTATGGCCCCGCGGTGCGGCCCGGCCCGGCCCGGCCGAGGGGGCGGGGCCTCCGCGCCAGCCCCGCCCCTCGGTCATGGCCCCGCCCCCAGCCCGCGCCGCGGAAGGGAGGGGGAGCGCGGTCCGTGTGAACACGGGTGTGCACGCGGAAAAACGGGCAAATTGGGCAAATTGATGGAGAAAGGGAGTGTGTAAATAGATAAAATATCGCTCGGTCGTGCGGCTGTAGAGTAGAATGGGTCTGCGTTGGAGGGGGCCTTAAAGATCGTCTCGTTCCACTCTCTGCCATTCAGGATCACCTTCCACTATCCCGATTTGCTCCCAGCCTTGTCCAGCCTGGCCTTGGGCACTTCCAGGGACGAGGCAGACACAGCTTTTCTGGGAAGTGTGTTCCTGTGCCTCACCATCCTCATAGTAAAGATGTTTTTCCTAATATCTAATCCAAACCTATTTTTTTCCAATTTGAAGCCATTGTTCTTGTTCTGTCACTACATGCTAGACAAAAAATACATAAACGTGTTAGTATTAATGTGTGTATATATGAGGAGTAAACATCCATCACCCATTAACCCACCTCTGTTTTTCCATTTAACTCAAATCTGTTTTACCAAGTACTTTTGTCTCTCTTGTGCATCTGAACCTGGTCCTGAATAAAAGCCTCACTGAGACTCATCCCAAGAAGCATCTGGAAGGCAACAGAAAATAAAGAATCCAGTTTGTGACAGCCTGTTTTAAATCAATCAATGTTCAACATCCCAATGTCCCAGCTGAGCTAACACATCTGGAAACTGGAGTGCTTCCACCTGTCCTGCACGGTGAGAGGAGACACAATCTGGTGGCACAAGACCTGCCTCTTGCCATGGCCCCCAGCTTGGTGGAACTTTTGTAACTTTACACTTAATTCTGTATTTTTTTCCTTCTAAACTTTTAACCTTGATAGTCACCTCTGTTGAATTAGCAGATCAATTAACCAGCATCTCTGTTCAATCCTGGCCAGTCCCTGCTGTGACCTCTCCCAGCAGCAATGCCTTCAGAACAGCACAAAGTGTTTTCTTTTACTTTTTAAAACATTGCTTTATGAGAAAATGCTGCGAAATGAATTTTTCTGCAAATCCCAGTAAACCCCAGTAAAATCCAGGAGATTCCCTGAGGCACTGTGGAACAATGCAGCCGTGAGAGGATCTCTGGGAACAGCATGTTCTGCCATGGTGAGACAAACACCACCTTAAAGTTTATGACATGCTGTGCTGTTCTCATCAAATTCTGCAGTTCTGTGGTTGATCCCACCCCAGCTGTGGGCTCTGCTCATGGGTGCTGCCTCTGCAACACTGGCACTGGGAGCCTTGAGGTTCCTCAAACCCAGCACAGTGACCTGCAGAAGTCACAGAACCATGAAATGTCCCAGGCTGGAAGGGACCCAGTAGGATCAAGACAAACTCCTGCACAGAACAGCTCCAAAATCCCACCATGTGCTGTCCAAACTCATCTGGGGCTGTGACCACTGCAGGTTCAGCCCACCCTCTGTGGCAAGAACTTTTTCCTAACACCCATTCTAACCCTCCTGACACAACTTTATGCCATTCCTTTTGTGGTCAGCAAAAGGTTTTTCCTCCAGGCTTCCTGCTCTGCCTGCTCTAGGCCATTACAGATTTGTCCAGCATTGTGGTTTTTAAATATGCCATTGTAAAGGTTTTTACTGAGACATTGAAAGGATCTCTTAGAACAGCTCTGCAGTCATTTGTGGAGGCTTTTGACATTCACCAAACACCCTGTGTCCTCCTGCAGCTCTGCCCTGGTGGCAGTCAGGCGCCTTCAAATCACAAAAATCAGAACCACGTGCTCCTGATTCAGTGACACCCTCCCCTGGACTGAGCAGACACCTGCTGCAGGGATGCTCAGCTCAGTTTGTGAATTCTGATGTGCCAAGAGGCCAGAAAGCCCCCACAACAAGAAGCTGCTCATTGTGGGTGTTGGGGTTCAGCTCAGGAACCAGAGGCAGAGCAGTGTGGGCAGAGCCCCAGGCACTCCCGTGGGGGAGGGCAGGATGTGCAGGTGGCACAGCACCAGCTCCCACCCACACAGGGTTTAGCTTAAGGAGCATTCAAACGCTTCCACCAGCACAGCACAGACCTTGGGGCTCCTTACAGGTCATGCTACTAAA